>NC_089821.1:257571709-258216292 GCF_035046505.1 Tiliqua scincoides | reverse complement strand
TAGCCAGCAAAATCTCTCTCTCTCTCTCTCTCACACACACACACACACACACACACACACACACACACACCCTCTTCTGACCAGGAGTTCTTAGACCTAGCTCTCACAGAAAGCAGAGAAGCTGCTAAACCTATGATTGGGCTTTTTTCGGGGGGGGGGGGGACACATTCATAAATAACAAAAACTAGCACATCAGGGACTAGACAATAACCTTCTTCCTGACATTGAGTTTTCTATGACTTAGGAGGTAAGCATATGGAAATTGATTCTATAAAATACTGGACTACTGGCAGGCATTCCAATTTTCAGGCGTGTGTGTGTGTGTGTGTGTGTGTGTGTGTGTGTGTGTGTGTGTGTGTGTGAAGGAGGGAAACACACCTGTTATCACAGTTGGAAGTCATTTTTTTTCTGACAGAGGCTATGGCCCCAATCCAACTGTTAATGTGCTGGCAAAAGATGCTGCACATGACTAGAAGGACCGTAGGTAGGAATGTTCCCTCCTACCACTAGTAGCAGGGCCAAGAGCAAGACACATCTGCACCCGCATTTCACCTGTGAACGAGGAAAGAGTGTGCCTTGCCTGAGAATGTGCTTGAAAGGCTGCAATAAGGCACCCATGTTCTGACAGCAGGTTGTATGGTCTGTTCTGACAGTAGATCGCTAGTTGTTGTAACTAGCCTAATAGGATTGGAATGTAAGCCTCAGGTAATTTAGGTAATCTGATTTGAATATTCGGGACACATTGCATAAATGACGACAATGGCGATTTCTGTGTTTGGACCTCTAAAGAGCAGTCATATTCAAGACCAGCAACTCCATTAGGCAACAGGATTCCATTTGGTGATTCACATCTTATTTCCATTCAATTTCCTTAGATAGAACCTAGTAACACTTCCCTTGATTCTAGACTGGTTTCATGCAGGGTTTTGGGTGGGTTTTGAGTTCTCGTTTTTTTTGTATTTTCAAAACCTGAAACCTGCTTAAATCGAGTCCAGGGAATTTGAAGACTCACATCATAAATCACATCATAAAAAGGTCAAAGTTCTGCTCAATTTCCAGACTAATGGTGTTTAAAACCTATAAATAACTTGTCTAATACTATAGTGGTGGCAATAAATTTACACGTTCACCTACAGACACACAAAGTTTGACGCAGCACACATCAAGGCTACCATTGTACTGTTGTGTACTAGGATTACAAAGTGTTCATCAAACTGTGGCAACATCATAGGTCAAACTGTTTCTTTCTTTCAATTTGGTACTATTCTTCTAAAGATCAAAAGGAATATTAAAATGTTTACTGCACCAGACCATATTCCGACAATCTCGAGCAGACCTTTCAACAGCCAAGGGCTGCCCGCATTGAGAAAACAATCAGGGCTAACAGAGAGCTGAGCTTACAGAATCCAAAATATATCACATGGTACAACCCATCTTGGACTTTACCACTTCAGACTACAGATGGGGATTCACATATTTGAATGTTCCCCCCATAGTAAAGAACAGCCACTGGCATCTCCTTGGGGGAAGGGAACATTCGTCTCCTTCCCCCAGGTAAAGGAGCAGGCCCCACAATCGGGCTACTCAAGTCTGTGCCAGAAATTTTGCCTGCGCAGAGTTGAGAGGCCCCGGGTTGGACAGGATATAGGTCCAGCAGTTTCAGGATCTGGCCGGTTTCTGGTTCAGCAGAGCAAAGCTTTGCTGGTCCTGTCTCCCTCCCTGCCCCGACTAACCTCCCTGCCACCCAGAGCTGGTCCCTTGCTCCAGGCAGCGTGCAGTGGGCTTCCGACTGGCGCTGGGCTCAGCACAGACTGGTGCTGACCCAGCGCCAGTGCTGAGCTGGCAGTGAGCATCATGGGCGTGCCTTAAAGCACGTTTGTGTCACTCAGAGCCAGCGTAGGGCCAGCACTAAGAGCTCAAGATTGGGCTCTAAAGCCACAGGAATGACTGCAGTTCCCTACCGAGTATACACTCAGTAACAAACTTGGGAGTACTGACACATAATGTGGGAAATGGCCCTTAAAAAATTAGGTTAGGCTAGAATCCTCCTTCCTGACAATTCTAGGACACAGTTTCTCAAAACCTGTTAACAACATAATCCTATGCATGTTTACTCAGAAGTAAGTCCTACTGTGTTCAATGAGCCTTACTCCCAGGAAAGTGTGCCTAGGATTGCAGTGTCACTGAATCTCAAAGCAACCTTTTGAACATGGAGAAAACTGTGTCACTGGGCAAACAAACCATTCTGAATCTGCCATCTAATCTCTTTTTCACATGCCTCTGAGCGGCCCGCTTGGAGGCAGGCTGTGCAGCATGGCCTTTCCCAGTTTGAAGAGACACTTGGCCAACAGACTGAGGCAAAGAGGCAAAGAAGGAAGGCCCATAGCCAGGGAGACAGACCAGGGACAGACTGCACTTGCTCCCAGTGTGAAAGGGATTGTCACTCCCGGATTGGCCTTTTCAGCCACACTAGACGCTGTTCCAGAACCACCTTTCAGAGCGCGGTACCATAGTCTTTCGAGACTGAAGGTTGCCAACAAAGTTTCAATGTCAATAAGAGACAGTGATACTGCTCCTTCCTTACTCCTCTCTTTGTCCCTTCTCCCTGGAACTTGGAATACTGGAAAATGCAGTTTTATCAGAGACACCTGACACAGTCAGAAGGAGCCCCAGAAAAATTACATTTCACGGGGGAGAAGAGATAAAGTGAGGAGGGGGGAAGAAAAAGAGAGACCCCAAGTTTCTCCCTCCTTCCCTCCCTGCCACTACCAAAATAGCAGTTGCTTTTGCAGCAAGCACCATAATAAGGTGTTTGGGGACTCATGAGTGGGTGCAATTATAAACACGTTTAGAACCCTCAGGTGGAAATGAGAACTGCATTCGCCACTTTACTCATACTTACCAGTCCCAACCTGAATCCAGCTGGGTGAAGCTCACCCATCTCTAAATGCAAATAAACAACTGCTCTGCCAGGGTCCCCTCTATCTGTTCTATAAGAACATAAGATCCCCACTGCAGTGATTCTCACACATTTAGCATCAGGACCCACTTTTTAGAATGCGAATCTGTCTGGGCCCGCCGGAAGTGATGTCATGACCGGAAGTTACATCATCAAACAGGAAAATGTTTAATACTCCTGGGCTGCAATCCTACCCACACTTACCCAGGAGTAAGTTCCATTTACTGTCATTGTTAAAAGAATCTACATAGTAGCTCGTTAAAACTACAGGTTTGTAACAGTTCCGCAAATGCAGTCACATACCATGGTAGCATCAAGTCTAATATATTAAAAAATAAAATATTGAAATGAATGGGGACTCACCTGAAATGGGCTTGCGACACACCTAGTGGGTCCTGACCCACAGTTTGAGAAAGACTGCCCTACAGGATCAGGCTAAGGGCCCATCAGGTCCAGCTTCCTGTATCTCACAGTGGCCCACCAGATGCCTCAGGGAGCACATAAGAAAACAAGATACCTGTTGCCATTTCCTTGCATCTGGCATTTAGAGATAGGCTAGTTCTAAATCCCAGAGGCTGCATCTACTCCTCATGGCTTGTATCCTGTGATTGACTTTTCCTCCACAAATCTGTCTGATCGCCTTTTAAAGGCATCTAGGTGAGGTGCCACCACAACACCCTGTGGCAAGGAGTTCCACAAATGACACACTGGGTAAAGAAATATTTCTTTTTGTCTGTTCTAGCTCCCCTGCCAGTCAACTTCAGTGGATGTCCCCTGGTTCTGGTGTTGTGCAAGAGGGATCAGAACTTCCCTCGATCAATCCCATGCATTATTTTATATGTCTCAAACATGACCCCGCTCCGGTGCCTTTTTTTCTAGACTGTACAGTCCCAATAAGCCACATGTCACTAAACTGAATGCTCCATGGGAACTGGATGGGTAGCAAGTATGAGATTAGAATCCTGTCCAATTGAGTCACTGTCCCATAACCCAGCACTGTGCATAGCAATGAAAGCAACCTTACTGGGTGGCCACTTTTGTTCCAAAGCCTACCTCCACCAGCTGGAACCAACGGGCGTGCCCGCTTTACTCAAGACTCAGTCTACCTAAATAAACTCCAGGGCTACAACATAATATAAATTAGGTGAAACAGGCTGCGGTTTCCTCCTTTTAACTTGCCTGAGTCACCCTCAATCTGACTTTAATCAGTTCTAATGACCATTTATTTCAGCCGCAACAGCCAGATTATGTATTTTTTTTTCCTCCTGACTGCAGCTACCAGCTGGAAAACTGCCCAGGCTCTTTTTTTCTAGTTATCACCTGCCAATATACCATGGTTTGGGGACACAGCTGCAGTAGCAACATGCATCCTTGACAAAGTAATCTCTTTATTCTCTCCATCTCCTGTCCCTAGTAAGGGCAAAATGAAATTTCAAGGGCAGAATATGAGGGTGGTGGTGGGAGGGGTAATTATTAGAATTTATTTGTATAAGATCACGCTGTCACAGAACTCGGTTGTGTCTGGAGTTAAGCTCAGCAGAACAAGAATCTGAATTTAAGGACTCGACTTTCAAAAGCACACTTGTCCTTCACAAACATTCATTCAGCTCCTAATAAGTTTACTGTACTAAACGCTTTTTCCATTTTACTGTTATACTTTGTTTGGATGTCCAACCCACACTATTTTCCTTATTATTATTATTATTTTTCTAGAGTCATGCCCTGTATTGCTCCGAGTAGCCTTATCCTAGCGTCCCAGGGCATGATCTGAAGACAAAGGATGCTGCCACCTTCCTGAAGCTAGGCAGCTCTAGTCTGATTAAGGCCTGGATGGGATACCTTGTGGAATTCCAACAAAATCTACCTTGAGTTCTGCAAGGGAAGAGAGACAAAAGAGCAGTGCCTGCAGTCTTTGTGATCAGTGGCCCAGGGCAGGGGTCTCCAAACTTTTCAGGATGTGGGCCACATTAGATTCTTTAAGGGACCTCATGGACCAGAGAGGGGAAAAAAGTATATGTTAAAAAAACACAAAACACCCAGCTGGGCTATTCTGACATTAAATTCTAGATTAGATTTAAGTGAAGAAAGTTTGAAGAGTTCAAAAAAGTCAGATCTTCAGAAACTTACTGTGGCCCTCTAATGGTTCAATTCTTTCCATGTGGCCCCTGTACAGGTATGGTATGGCCCCTGGTGGGGATATATGGCCCATGTTGAGAACCATTCTGACAGAGTATTAGACATGAGTCTAGTAGCCTTCCACAGTTCTCTGATGAAAAATGAGATTAACTGTGATCTATCTTGCATAATTTCTGGAATCTTTCCTATCCCCATGGAAAGTATTACAAGGCCGTGGCTGGCTCCCTAAGTGATTACTGAAACTACCAAGCAAACCTAACAGTCATCTTTTAGTTCACTTCTATATTCTTCCTCTGACACTAACAGAACAATACATGGCATGTGACAAGTTACAAGTCTCTCCAGAGCAGTGGTTCCCAAACTGTGGATCAGGACCCACTGGTGGGTCATGACCCAATTTTTGGTGGGTCACCAAAGGGTGATGCAAAGATCAGATAACTAATTACCTCAAACCCTGAGGCTATTCAAGAATCAGATTCTGTAGCTGCTAATTACCCTGTAAAGAGTTCAGCTTCTGCAGTTTGCAAGAATGTGTAAATATAGAGAGATAAATGTTTGAGATAAATGAGATAAATGGGTCTTTTTTCTGGTTATTATTACTCACAAATTTTTATTTCTAGATATCCTTTTTTTTAAAAGTCTGGTAAAGCTAGGTGGATCCTGATAGATTGTTTTTAAAAAGTGGGTCCTGTTGCTAAAAAGTTTGGGAATCATTGCTCTAAAAAGATAAAGACAGTGGAATTTCTAGCTGCAGGCCTCTAAGGCTGATCAGTAGACTACTGACCCTTATGATTCCAATTTTACTTATTTTGAAATTACCACATTTCATCCAATGATACTGGGGCAGTAAGACTACGTATTATTATTATTAAATAGAATATGAATATGACATAATTCTGTGCACACTTACTTGGAAGGCTGCCCCATTGAACTTAATGGGGATCAACTCCAAATATGTGTGCATAGGACTGAACTACACTGCACATGGATATTGTGCAACACATAACAAAAAATCACTTCAAGAGAAGACTTTCTGAGCACCTCTGCAAGGCACCCAAGTACTTTTAGCTCAAGCGTATCCTAATAACTCCTCAAAGTATTTCTGAACACAGTGTCATTTCAGAGAGCACAGCATCCAGAGATCCAACTTTAATAAAGGGGTGATTTACGATTAGAGAAAACACACAGGACTATTAAAAGCCACACACACGCACACGCTTTGTTTCTTTGTCACTAAAGCAAAGTCCAAAGTCAAATATAATTTATGGCACTATAAAAAGTTTTACAGTCAAAGCACAGTGAAAGTTTAAGACCCAAGTCCTTCTGTAACATGACCAAGGTTTATCTTGTTAACGTTTATTTATGGGAAGGCTCAGGCTGACAAGAACTTCCATGGAGATGTTTTTCTATGAACTGTTGGTACCACCTCCCTGTCAGAAACCATTTGTGAAAAAGGGCTCTCTCTTTCTGGAGATAGCTTAGATCCAATTATCAGGCTCTTTCACAGGGAACAGGGCTGAAAGAAAAGTCATTTTGCACATCCTACAGAGAAGGTTTCCAATATACTTGCTCTTATTTCAATTCAGCTATTTCTTGCGAGGCATTCTGGAGCTCTCCATCCATAATGTCACACTAATTCATTTAGACAGAAAAGGAAGATCCACCTGGGCATTGCTTTGCTCAGGCAGTTTGGCTCCCTCCATTGAAATGAATGGGGGCAGCCTGCATGTGCAAATTCTCCAGTTACATATGAAAGAGTAGGCAGAATTCTAGGCAGCAATGAATGGAGATCTGAGAATTCTAATGGCACAATCCTAAGCAGCGGGTGTGCTGGCACAGTGGTGCATAGCACTGGCAGCAGGGAAGGGGTGGGCAGACTGGGCCCAGGAGGGGGTAAGAACATAAGAACAGCCCCGCTGGATCAGGCCATAGGCCCATCTAGTTCAGCTTCCTGTATCTCACAGTGGCCCACCAAATGTCCCAGGGAGCACACCAGATAACAAGAGACCTGCATCCTGGTGCCCTCCCTTGCATCTGAAATAGCCCATTTCTAAAAAATGGGTAGGATCCGGGGTAGGATCGCCGACAGCTGCACACATGGTATCCTATCCCCTTCCAAGGCCTGCTCTGCCAGCATGGATCTACGTACTTGGACTTGTGCTAGCTATTTCGTTCGCACAGGTTCGGGTAGACCTGTTGCGGCTGCTGGGGCTTACCCTGGGAGCAAGGGGTTGAATGTCCCCTCACCTCAAAGAGCCTGCCAACCTTCCAAGTCTTCCAACTTCCCCGATAGGATGCAGCACAGTCTTCACTGGCTCCAATGCGTCAGCCATTAAATAAGGCAAACCCAATACCAACATTTTAAGTGCTCCTTTCAGCTTAAAAAAATGCAATCCAGTCTTATAACTGGTTATTACTTATGTTGGATGGGAGCAAAGGTCCATGTATTTCATTTTCCACATCGGGCAGCTTCACAGCAGGCTCCTCCCCTACTCTGTGCACTTCCATGTTTACAAATAACACATCCTTCTTCCCTGAGGTTGGCCGGGGTACAACTTAAAGGCAAATAACACTTCTTTTCTGGTTTGATTTACAGCCCAGCCTCTCCTGGTCATTGGGTGAGAGCCACAGAAATTATTCCTAAACAAGATGAACCCCACTCACTGCCCAAACAGAGGGGGTGCTCAATTACACCTGGCTGGTATTACATCTTGCCATTTGTTTTTCTTTCTCGGCAACTAATGTATGCTGTATGTATGCAGTCTCACACCAATGTAGCCCTGCTCCATCGCAACAGGCCAATGCCCCATTTCCTTTTGGGAGTTCTGCACAACCATGAATTATTCTAATAGCGCAATTAAATCTGAATTCAGCAGATACCCCAGAAGAGTTTCCAGTATCCTGGCACTCTCTCAACAAAAGACAGATTGTGTTGCTGAAAATAATTTGGCTGTGCTGACAGCTGTCACTCAGCAAAGTTTGTGAGGAAAACCTGAAAATTAGAAAGTTAAATGAACACCTGCACCAGTCTTTCTGCCAGTTTCTTACTAAGAAGATTTGCCCTGGAGAAGACCTCTCTACTTAGAAGCCTGTCTCCTACCCAAGCTGTGAGGTAGCAGAGGACTGAGGAACAGGGACCCAGTAAAGGCTCTGGAATCTCACTCTTAGCTTGACTGGAGGTTTAAACCTAGCAATCAGAGCTGGGACTGTACTCGGGTCAAAGAGGCCCTCTTGGTCTCCATTTCCTTCTGCTGTTTGGTTGGTAGTGACATACTAGCAGGGCTGGCCTTAGGACAATTTTGCCAAATTGGGACCCACACATTGCAGGGGCCCTACACTACCACCGCTACTGCCCCAGCATGGAATTGTTCATGATGAAGCCCAGCACGTGGAGTGCTGTTTCGGCCCTCCCACCTGCCCCAGCATCTGTTTGGCCCAAAATTGGCCTTCTAGAAGCAGATGGCAGTGACATCAACCACCAACTATGATTCGGCGCTGTGCTTTGTGTATAGCAATATTAGCACTGGGATGAGCTATGGCTGCTGTCGCTGTGGCTGGATGGTGAGTGGCAGGGCCCCATGGGGAAGGCAGGAGGCCCTGCACACAAATTGGGTTCCTCGATGGTGCCATGCCTGTGGAACACCCATGAGAAATGGTTTACTCCTGGCCCTGTCATATTACTGTGGAGACTGAGGATACTGCATTTGGGAAGGTGTTCACTGACTTCTAATGATTATTGGCTTGTTTTATTCTCTCTATAGTTAATCTAATGAGTTTTCTTTTAATTGTACTGAGTCAATACAAGCACCCCAGAGTCACACCAGTTGCCTTATACTTTCTGAGGAAGTCACTGATTTCTGATTAACGCACGAGACATTCCACTGAGCAAGGAAGGCTACCTATGGCCCTAGATACATCAGTTAATTTGCACCACCCCATGAACTGCCATTTTGCATTTGGCTCCAACCCCTACAATTCTGCACCTGCCTCTGGTTGGTGGATCTCAGGATTCTAAAAAACAAGTAAACCTTACAAGCCTAAAGTGTACTCTTCAGCCACAATCCTAACCATACTTATGAGGGAGTAAGCTTGAACAAAATAGCATTTGCTTCCTAGTAAATATAGATAGGACTGCATTGTTAGACCCACAGTCATACTATCTCTCCCCATATTCTTCAGGTCTCTTTGATCAATTTCTCAGTGCCTAGAAATGCATGTTCAGTGGGCCCTATGTATCCGCGGGGGATCTGTTCCAGGAACCCCTGCAGATACCAAAATCCACAGATGCTGGAGTATGTGCGGGTGAAGGGTCATGACACCACACTTATATTAGGGCCACTTCAAGGCCTTTGGCTCACTTCACAGCCTCCCCTCCTCCTCAAAAGGTCTCCAGGACAAGACCAGAAGCCACTTCCAGTTCACATCCTTGACTTTTGGTCATGTCCTGGAGGTGTTTAGAGGCACAGCGAGGCCCATAGAGTGGGCAATGGGCCTCAAAATACCTTCCAGATATGACCAGAAGTGGCTTCTGGTTGCACCCTGGAGGTCCTATGAGATGCAGGCTCGGCATCTGTGGATGCTAAGGTACACAGTTTTGGACCTTCCAGTTCCCCCACGACATTGTCGCACCCTCAGTTCTGCTCTCCTGTTCAGTTTAATGGACAAATTTATTACACTTCTAAAAAGCAAAATTTTACCAGATCTTGGAGTCCATGTAGTGTTCTGAAGGTACATGCCACTCTTGTATAAATGCAAAACTCTTTCAAGGTGAGCAGCTGTTTCATCTATTCCCCACTGAAGTTCTCCTGGAAGTAGAAAAAGAAAATAATGGTTTGTACAACAAGCAATCCTGGATCTGGGGCAGCAGCAACAGAGGCTAATAAAGAGGGAGATGTAATGGTTGTAGGGGCTATTGGGGAGATGTATACAAGAACAGGCCCCAAATGTACAGATATGATGGCTGATGAAATGAATAAAAGGCATTTCTGAATGCCCCCAGTATCTTCTTGCAAAGTTACTAAAGCCCCAATCCTCTCCAGGGCTTATGGCAGCAGAACTTGCTATTCGATGCTGGAGCAGGTAAGGTGGCAGCAGAGATGGCTTCAGGGAGGATCAGGGCAGGGAATGGGTCAAACCGGGGGTAGCTTGGGGTGAGATGGGGAGGATACAACAGCACTACACACTAAGATTCTATCCCCCTTTTCCCAGCCATATACACCCCCTGTCCGCCTTCAGACTTACACCAGCTATTTACTACTTTACTTACCTCTCCTTAGCCATCTAGTTACCCCCCCCCCCACATCCCAATGCATGCAGTTGGTGGCACTGCATGCTATAGGCAGGGGATAGGATTGGGCTGTAATAGATTTACAATGCAATCCATGTACAATGTTGGACAGATTTAGAACTGCATTCCAATCTGTCCAACTGAGCCTACTACTTAATAAGCAAGTTTAGGATTGCAGCCTTGGTCAAACCAGCTGTACTTTGAAGAGCATTTTAAGTCCATGGAATGGGTGTGTCTTCTGTGTAAAATCACTCTCAGAAAGGGGACTTACTCCCAAGATGCAATCAAAAGGACTTACTCCCAGGTAAGTGTATAGAGGATTGCATCCATAATATGTTACAATTTTACAACCCAAATCCCACACATTCAAAATGCAATCACTATGGCATGCAATCAGATTTTTAAAAAGAAAAGAAAAGTGACACACAGAAAGATCTATCAATGGCATTGGTTTACCTGTAGCATTGACGATTGTATTCAGCAATGGTCTCAAGGATGAAGGGGCACTGTGGGGCAGAAGATAAGTAAAGAAAAACCTAAAAAGAAATGAAACTGATCAAATACTTGAGAATTTGGTGACTGAACATAAGAACAGAAGAACAGCCCCACTGGATCAGGCCATAGGCCTATCTAGTCCAGCTTCCTGTATCTCACAGCGGCCCACTGAATGCCCCAGGGAGCACACCAGATAACAAGAGACCTCATCCTGGTGAACATAAGAACATAAGAACAGCCCCACTGGATCAGGCCATAGGCCCATCTAGTCCAGCTTCCTGTATCTCACAGCAGCCCACCAAATGCCCCAGGGAGCACACCAGATAACAAGAGACCTCATCCTGGTGCCCTCCCCTACATCTGGCATTCTGACTTAACCCATTCCTCAAATCAGGAGGTTGCGCATACACATCATGGCTTGTACCCCATAATGGATTTTTCCTCCAGAAACTTGTCCAATCCCCTTTTAAAGGCGTCTAGGCTAGACCCCAGCACCACATCCTGTGGCAAGGAGTTCCACAGACCGACCATGCGCTGAGTAAAGAAATATTTTCTTTTGTCTGTCCTAACCCGCCCAACACTCAATTTTAGTGGATGTCCCCTGGTTCTGGTATTATGTGAGAGTGTAAAGAGCATCTCCCTATCCACTCTGTCCATCCCCTGCATAATTTTGTATGTCTCAATCATGCCCCCCCCTCAAGCATCTCTTTTCTAGGCTGAAGAGGCCCAAACGCCGTAGCCTTTCCTCATAAGGAAGGTGCCCCAGCCCCATAATCATCTTAGTCGCTCTCTTTTGCACCTTTTCCATTTCCACTATGTCTTTTTTGAGATGCGGCGACCAGAACTGGACACAATACTCCAGGTGTGGCCTTACCATCGATTTGTACAACGGCATTATAATACTAACCGTTTTGTTCTCAATACCCTTCCTAATGATCCCAAGCATAGAATTGGCCTTCTTCACTGCCGCCGCACATTGGGTCGACACTTTCATCGACCTGTCCACCACCACCCCAAGATCTCTCTCCTGATCTGTCACAGACAGCTCAGAACCCATCAGCCAATATCTAAAGTTTTGATTTTTTGCCCCAATGTGCATGACTTTACACTTACTGACATTGAAACGCATCTGCCATTTTGCTGCCCATTCTGCCAGTCTGGAGAGATCCTTCTGGAGCTCCTCACAATCACTTCTGGTCTTTACCACTCGGAAAAGTTTGGTGTCGTCTGCAAACTTAGCCACTTCACTGCTCAACCCTGTCTCCAGGTCATTTATGAAGAGGTTGAAAAGCACCGGTCCCAGGACAGATCCTTGGGGCACACCGCTTTTCACCTCTCTCCATTGTGAAAATTGCCCATTGACACCCACTCTCTGCTTCCTGGCCTCCAACCAGTTCTCAATCCACAAGAGGACCTGTCCTCTAATTCCCTGACTGTGGAGTTTTTTCAGTAGTCTTTGGTGAGGGACCGTGTCAAACGCCTTCTGAAAGTCCAGATATATAATGTCCATGGGTTCTCCCGCATCCACATGCCTGTTGACCTTTTCAAAGAATTCTATAAGGTTGGTGAGGCAAGACTTACCCTTACAGAAGCCATGCTGACTCTCCCTCAGCAAGGCCTGTTCGTCTATGTGTTTTGAGATCCTATCTTTGATGAGGCATTCCACCATCTTACCCGGAATGGATGTTAGGCTGACCGGCCTATAGTTTCCCAGGTCCCCCCTCTTTCCCTTTTTAAAAATAGGCGTGACATTTGCTATTCTCCAATCTTCTGGTACCGTGGCCATTTTGAGGGACAAGTTGCATACCTTAGTCAAGAGATCTGCAACTTCATTCTTCAATTCCTTAATAACTCTTGGGTGGATGCCATCAGGGCCCGGTGACTTATTGATCTTTAATTTATCAATGAGGTCTGAAACATCTTCTCTTTTAACCTCTATCTGACTTAACTCCTCGGTTAGGAGGGGCCGTTCGGGCAGCGGTATCTGCCCGAGGTCTTCTGCCGTGAAGACAGATGCAAAGAACTCATTTAATTTCTCTGCCATCTCTAAGTCTCCTTTTATCTCCCCTTTCCCTCCCTCACCATCCAGAGGGCCAACCGCTTCTCTGGCGGGTTTCCTGCTTCTAACATATTTGAAGAAGCTTTTATTATTCCCCTTAATGTTGCTGGTCATGCGTTCCTCATAGTCTCGCTTGGCCTCCCCTATCACCTTCTTACATTTCTTTTGCCACAGTTTATGTTCCTTTTTATTCTCTTCATTAGGGCAAGACTTCCATTTACGGAAGGAAGCTTCCTTGCCCTTCACAGCCTCTCTAACTTGGCTGGTTAGCCATGCGGGCACCCTCCTGGATTTAGTGGAACCCTTCTTTCTTTGCGGTATACACGTCTGCTGGGCCTCTATTACTGTTGTTTTAAGCAGCCTCCATGCACTCTGGAGAGACTGGACTCTTTTTACCCTCCCTTTCAACCTCCTTCTAACCAGCCTCCTCATTTGAGGGAAGTCCGCCCGTCGGAAGTCAAGGGTTTTTGTTAGAGATTTGCCTGGTATTCTTCCCCCAACGTGCACGTCAAAACGGATCGCAGCATGATCACTGTTCCTCACTGGCTCAGTAACGTTTACATCTCTAACCAGGTCCTGCGTACCGCACAAAATTAAATCCAGAGTCACCTGTCCTCTGGTGGGCTCCGTGACTTGCTGATCTAAGCCACAGTCATTTAGCACGTCAAGAAATCCGGTTTCCTTATCGTGACCAGAACACAAATTGACCCAGTCAATATGAGGATAATTGAAGTCCCCCATGATTACAACCCTGTCCTTCCTTGTCACCTCCCTGATCTGTTTCCTCATTTCAAGGTCCCCATCAGATTTCTGGTCTGGAGGACGATAGCACGCCCCCAGTATTACATCGCTGCACAAGCCTGGTAATTTAACCCACAGAGATTCTACGGTGGAGTCGGACCCACCTTCAATCTCTACTTTGCTGGATTCTATCCCTTCCTTAACATAAAGGGCCACCCCACCTCCAACACGCCCCTGCCTGTCCCTCCTGAAGAGTTTATAGCCCGGGATTGCGGTATCCCACTGATTCTCCGCATTCCACCAGGTTTCCGTTATGCCCACTATGTCAATATTTTCCCTTGTCACCAGACATTCCAGTTCTCCCACCTTTGCTCGTAGACTTCGGGCATTCGCATAAAAGCATTTATACACGGAATGCCCCAGGATGGGCTGCTTATTCGCTTCTTTGTCCCCGCATCCTCTCATTGTGCCAAACCGTCTATCACATCCCATCACCCTACCTTTCCCAATTTCTTCTCCTACCCTGCCTTTGTCTTGTTGTTCTCTAACCTCCCCATCCTCATCCCATAGGGATGAGGAGTCCCGAACCGGATGCCCCTCGGCTCCTGTCGGCCTTCCCCCAGGGATCAGTTTAAAAGCTGCTCTGCCACCTTTTTAATGTTATGCGCCAGCAGTCTGGTTCCATTCTGGTTCAAATGGAGCCCGTCCCTCTTGTACAGGCCCCGCTTGTCCCAAAACGTTCCCCAGTGCCTAACGAATCTCAACCCCTCCTCCCTACACCACCGTCTCATCCACGCACTGAGACCCCTGATCTCCGCCTGCCTAGCTGGCCCTGCGCGTGGAACAGGTAGCACTTTAGAGAACGCCCTCCCTTGCATCTGGCATTCTGACATAGCCCATTTCTAAAATCAGGAGGTTGCACATACACATCATGGCTTGTAACCCATAATGGATTTTTCCTCCAGAAACTTGTCCAATCCCCTTTTAAAGGCATCTAGGCCAGATGCTGTCATCACATCCTGCGGCAAGGAGTTCCACAGACTGACCACACGCTGAGTAAAGAAATAATTTCTTTTGTCTATCCTAACCCTCCCAACACTCAATTTTAGTGGATGTCCCCTGGTTCTGGTGTTATGTGAAAGTGTAAAGAGCATCTCTCTATCCACTTTATCCTTCCCATGCATAATTTTGTATGTCTCAATCATGTCCCCCTTCAGGCATCTCTTTTCTAGGCTGAAGAGGCCCAAATGCCTTTCTTCATAAGGAAGGTGCCCCAGCCCTGTAATCATCTTAGTCGCTCTCTTTTGCACCTTTTCCATTTCCGCTATGTCTTTTTTAAAGACATATGTCTTATCCCCTGGGGGCTGGGGATAAGAATAGGCCCTCAGTTTGGCTGTACTTGTCATAAGAGGCAACTAAACAGCCACCGGGTAGATGGGACTCGTCAGCCTGGGAAGGCAGCTCATCTGAGAGAAGGAAAACTCTGATCCCAAACCTCCACTGCCTTGTGGCTACATCCAGTTATGGAAAAGGCTTCAGGAGTCAACCTTGAGGCAAAATCCGGAGCCGGAGTCCCTGAGGCAGTTCATGGCTGAACACAGTCACGTTCTGGCAACTCCTGCGACACCACTGGAACCAACCGTATTGGCCTCTGCCTTTCCATTGGACCATTTCAGCGACGTGGAGAGGGGGGATTTGCTGCATGGGTAACAGCCTATCCTCCATACCTACTTTACCCAGGCTTCGCGCACTGGAGAGGACACTCTGTTCCAGAACCACCATTCAGAGCGTGACACCATAGTCTTCCGAGACTGAAGGATGCCAACACTATGTCTTTTTTGAGATGTGGCGACCAGAACTGGACACAATACTCCAGATGTGGCCTTACCATCGATTTGTACAACGGCATTATAATATTAGCCGTTTTGTTCTCAATACCTTTTGAGATTGATTGCTGAACATCATTGTGAATTATAACATTCTAGTACCTTACAAGTCACTGAGCTATGCAGGAATTAAGAATCATATTCTATAATTAAATATGCAGCCATCAGAGTTATATTCACACAGCAGCTTGGTGGAGCTTAGACAGAGATGCTTTACACAGCACCATTTGTACTGGCCTAGTAAATATTTTATTAAAGTAGAGATCTGCTGCAAAACCCCATAGATCTTGCCTGTTTGCAAAGCATCTGTTGTGCATAGTCAGGTTTCTTTAAGAAATAAATGTGAAAGAAGCTTTAAATCTCCTATCCTTTAAAAAAAATTTAAAACACGGAGAAAAATAAAAAAAAAACTTGCTTTTTTACTCAAGCCAAGTCACTAATATTTTTACTTCTTCAGCAGAAAGTGGTGAAGGCAGGGCTGTGTACTCAGCATTAAAACAAACAGAGATGAAAATCACAACCGTGATTCTGCAACAAGAAATGTTAATTCTGCAACCTGTATAAATTATGTAAATTAAGCAAACTTGCATGGCTTACGTCACATCATTTATTCTGTTTCCTGAAAGTCATAAGGAAGAGTAAAGGTGCACTACAGAACTCTGAAGCCTGCCTCCTGGCCATTGGAACTCTTATTTAGAACTCCTCTGACTTCTGAGTTTTCACCATTCTTAATACCCACCAAGCTTATCCTTGCAATCACAGGGACTAGAAACACGATGTTTTTGCCTTAAAACAGAAACAAAAGCAGAAAGTCTTATGAAGTTGCTTCAGTGGCCAATATAATATTCTGTGGTGTTTCTGTGCTTTCATGGACTCAGCATACATACAGAACATATGCTTTATGCTTATGGCCACTGTTTTCATGTTTTCTGTTTATGACATGTTTTATACTCTCTCCCAGCGCGTGTGCATGTGTGGTAAACTGCCTTGGGCATCAGGTTTTGATACATGGAGGAAGGTGGTACGTAAGTTTGCAAATAACTAAAATGATCCAATGTTGCAAAACATTGCAAAAATGTTGCACCTGAGGGGGGACATGATTGAGACATACAAAATTCTGCAGGGGATGGACAGAGTGGATAGAGAGATGCTCTTTGCATTCTCACATAACACCAGAACCAGGGGACATCCACTAAAATTGAGTGTTGGGAGAGTTAGAACAGACAAGAGAAAATATTTCTTTACTCAGCGTGTGGTCAGTCTGTGGATCTGGCCTGGACACCTTTAAAATGGGATTGGACAAGTTTCTGGAGGAAAAATCCATTACGGGTTACAAGCCATGATGTGTATGTGCAATCTCCTGATTTTAGAAATGGGCTATGTCAGAAGGCCAGATGCAAGGGAGGCCACCAGGATGAGGTCTCTTGTATCTGGTGTGCTCCCTGGAGCATGTGTTGGGCTGCTGTGAGATATAGGAAGCTGGACTAGATGGGCCTATGGCCTGATCCAGTGGGGCTGTTCTTATGATCTTATAATGTTTGATGTTTCCTAAAATGTGCATACCATCAAAAAGTCAGGTACAGTTAGGTTATGGTGGCCCAATAGCACTGTTTTAAAAGGCAATGCTTGTTCCAGAGCACATGATATTCCTCATTTCATTTCATTGCAAATTACAAGTCCTTACTTTCTAAAATGCTGACCTGGGTCAGACCAGTGGCTGCCTTCCACATATTATCTCTGGAAATACCCACTTTTCTGACTGTATCATTGGTGATTTAGGCTGCAGGCAGAATATGAGATTTAAGAGTTTTGAAAACAGTTTGAGCAGCAATTTGCTTCCCATGGAGTTCATTGCTCCTTTGGTCTTGCTGTTAAAGAGGCCTTGAGTCAGTACAAAAGCTGCAGAATCTGTTTGCCAGTGGCAAAAGTAGGATGAATACACCATGAGTAACAATCACTCTTTCCAACCACTTTTAACTCTCAGAAATAACAATGGTTATCATAAGAACAGCCTTGCTAGATCAGACCCAGGGCCCATCTAGTCCAGCTTCCTGTATCTCACAGCAGATGTCTCAGGGAGAACACAAAAGACTACAAGATACTTGCATCTCCAGTCATTAGTGCAAGATTAGCAGAGGAAGGAGTACAGCTTAGCCTAGAATCCTTGTATCTTTGTTTTCAGAAGGGATTCTGAATTCAGAGCTTTCTATCATAATTAGATCCTATTAGAAATTAGCTTTTTATCACAAATTAAATCTTTAAGTGGAAATAGCACCTCAACTCTCAAAAATGTCAGCACCTTTAAGGAAGTCAGCAAAAATTAATGTCAGTATACTTAAATCATCATGGCATGATTTATTAAAGGGTGTGTAATTCCATTGCCTCTTTGAATTCCTCCAGATTATTAGAGCCCATCTACTCTCTTTCAGAGTTCCTTTTAACAAGGTAGACAGTTCAGGCTCAGTATAAACAGAAGCATGAGACATAAATATTAGGTCATGAGCTCATTAATAACAAATATAAAAATTCAAGGGATGCTGCTATATCTGCACTGATAAGTAATGAAAAACGTTTTTCTTTGCATAGATCACTTGTTGGCAAGCTTCAGTCTCGAAAGACTATGGTATTGCGCTCTGAACGGTGGTTCTGGCACAGCGTCTAGTGTGGCTAAAAAGGCCAATTCGGGAGTGACAATCCCTTCCACACCGGGAGCAAGTGCAGTCTGTCCCTGGTCTGTCTTCCTGGCTATGGGCCTTCCTTCTTTGCCTCTTCGCCTCAGTCTGTTGGCCAAGTGTTTCTTCAAACTGGAAGAGACCATGCTGCACAGCCTGCCTCCAAGCAGATCGCTCAGAGGCCAAGGTTTCCCATCTGTTGAGGTTCATTCCTAAGGCTTTCAGATGCCTCTTGCAGATATCCTTGTATTGCAGCTGTGGTCTACCCGTAGGGCGCTTTCCCTGCACGAGTTCTCCATAGAGGAGATCCTTTGGGATTCGACCATCACCCATTCTCACGACATGACCAAGCAAACGCAGGCATCTCTGTTTCAGCAGTGTATACATGCTGGGGATTCCAGCTCGTTCCAGGACTGTGTTGTTTGGAACTTTGTCCTGCCAGGTGATACCGAGGATGCGTCGGAGGCAGCGCATATGGAAAGCGTTCAACCTCCTGTTGTGAGCAAAGAGTCCATGACTCGCTGCAGTACAGAAGTGTTCTCAAGATGCAAGCTCTGTAGACCTGGATCTTGGTATGTTCCTTGATCCATTGGACCAGTTTCTTGTTGGACCAGACTCTCTTTGTGAGTCTGGAAAATGTGGTAGCTGCTTTACCGATGCGTTTGTTTAGCTCGGTATCCAGAAAAAGAGTGTCGGAGATTGTTGAGCCAAGGTACACAAAGTCATGGACAACCTCCAGCTCATGCGCAGAGATTGCAATGCAGGGAAGTGAGTCCACATCCTGAACCATGACCTATGTTTTCTTCAGGCTGATTGTCAGTCCAAAGTCTTGGCAGGCCTTGCTAAAACAGTTCATGAGCTGCTGGAGATCTTTGGCAGAGTGGGCAGTGACAGCTGCATCATCGGAAAAGAGGAAGTCACGCAGACATTTCAGCTGCACTTTGGACTTTGCTCTCAGTCTGGAGAGGTTGAAGAGCTTTCCGTCTGATCTGGTCTAGAGATAGATGCCTTCTGTGGCAGTTCCAAAGGCCTGCTTCAGCAGGACAGCGAAGAAAATCCCAAACAAAGTCGGTACGAGAACACAGACCTGCTTCACTCTGCTTCGGATGTCAAAGGGGTCTGATGTGGAGCCATCAAAGACTACAGTACCCTTCATATCCTCGTGGAAATAACAACAACAACAACAACAACAACAACAGGTATTTATATACCGCCTTTCTTGGTCTTTATTCAAGACTTTATTCAAGGCGGTTTACATAGGCAGGCTTTATCAAATCCCTTATTAAATAGGGATTTTTACAATTTGAAAGAAGGTTCTTTCTTTCAAGAACCACTACATTCAAGGTGTTTCATTCCGATCTGGCTTCACATTCTGGCCTCCATCCTCCCATGCTCAGAGCAGATGGAAATAGCTCGGCTTCAGCTTGTCAGCTGCTTCAAGGTCGCAAGGTGCCGGTGGCCTTGAACTGGCAACCTTGTGGATGTTATCTTCAGGCAGACAGAGGCTCTACCCTCTAGACCAGACCTCCTGCCTGGTCCTGAAAGACCTGATGATGCTGAGGAGCCTGGGTGGACATCCGATCTTGGGGAGAATCTTGAAGAGGCTGTCCCTACTGACCAGGTCGAAAGCCTTCGTGAGATCTATGAAGGCTATAAAGAGTGGCTGTCGTCATTCTCTGCATTTCTCCTGCAGCTGTCTAAGGGAGAATACCATATCGGTGGTGGACCTGTTGGCTCGGAATCCGCACTGTGATTCTGGGTAGACGCTCTCTGCAAGTACCTGTAGCCTCTTCAGTGCAACTTGGGTAAACAGCTTTCCTACAACGCTAAGGAGAGAGATGCCGCTGTAGTTATTGCAGTCACCCCTGTCGCCTTTGTTCTTGTACAGCATGATGATGTTTGTATCCTTCATGTCCTGTGGTACTCCACGTTCTCTCCAGCAGAGGCAGAGATCACACTGTCATATTATATATGAATAAACACACACACACCCCTACATAATATATAGGTAGCGGGGGAGAAATTGCACCTGGGGCAGAAATTAAAACATGTGCTACATGTGCATTGCTTGTAAAGATGAAGTCACAGGAATTCATACACAATTCTCTGTTAGCACCTGTAATTGTAATGGGCAACTCCACAATGTAGTTGTCCTGTATGATAAATGGAAAAAGTGAAAATGCTGGATATAAATCTCTGAAATAGATTGGTGATGAGTGTCTAAACTGCCAGCATTCTGTCCACTATAAAACAATTTTACTGCCACTCCTCTTGTACCTCTGATGTACTATAGTGGCATGGTCCAATTATGGGTAATAAAAGTTAGGTGTTAAGCAAGTTTGGCCATCCTGATGTATTTCCATTATTATTGTGACCAGTATAATTGATTTGCAGTGGCTTCATTGGCCAACAGTTTACCTGTATGCATTGTAGAGATTTCTCTTCTCATTCATATGCTGGCATTTTCCCTCAACAGAGCAAGGAAGAGTGAAGTTCCTTGCTGGGAACTCCATGAAACAGTCCCTGTTGCTGGTACAGGAGGTCTCCTCAATGCTGGCGTCATCCAGATCTGTGACTCTGAGCTCTCCGTCTACAATCACAAACTGACGAGGTCGAAAATCCAACAATGTCACCGAGCCAAGGGGAGAGTGAGCTAGGTAATGCAGAAGCCGAACTAAGCTGAAGCAGATCTGAAATAACAAAAGCCAAATTGCTTTGCGCTCTTTTGTTCCAACTGGGCAATCCTAATAGTTTCTGTTTATTGTTACAGAGCATAGAAAATGACAACAGACCTTCACCCCTCTTCATCATTAGAAACAGATTCCCAAGGCCAAGCGCCAAGAGCCAGTGTCCGCAATGGAAAGCTCTTCCCATAAGTTTTCTCTGGTATTTGGTGTAGCAGTCTCACAGTCCCCAAGGGAAAAATGAAAGCTAACACCATAGAAATCTCTTGTAAGTAGACATGGCACAATGTGCTTGTATGAGCACATGTCACCCAGTCCTTATCCAACATTCTAACCCAGGGTTACTCAAACTGTGCATCGCAATGCTCTGGGGCTTTGCGGTCTGCCAGCTGGCTGCCAGTGAGACTGTACGGGGTGCAACAAATGGAGGTAAGAGGCTCAAGCTGATAGGCTGAGCTCCTTCATGCAGTTTGTGCATGCTGGGAAAGGCCAACCTGCCCACCCGGAGCCGCTAACCTTCGTTTGTAGTGTCCGGCTCAGGCTCTGAACCCAGAAGTAACTGACAATGATATCACCACCTGTCACTTCTGGGAGCTGCGCACAGGGTGCCAAAGATTGGGAAGCACTGCTCTAGCCACTACATCATACTCTGGCTCTCAAACCGAGATCATGCGCTTGTTGTGCAAATGAACACAATGAAAACAGACCAGTGTTTAACTTCTTAGAAAACGCTATGTACATTATCAATGACAGCAATTATGCAGCCAAGTATAATTACCCGGATGGGGAACGTTCTACCATTATAAGCCCTGGACCTTTTGTTCCTCATAACATCTAAATCCTCCACTCAACCTTCACCAGATTTGACAAGGAGGAACTAGGTAACAGCCTCCACTACTGTACCTAATTTTGTGCAAATGTGTTAGAAATTGGGAGTGTTACAGCAACTGAAAGGCTCACCCAGTTTGAAGGACCACGGACCCATTTTAAGTGATCCTTCATCAATTCTGGAGCTTTCCGTTGAGGTTTCTCTCCCAAAACCTTTTCCTTAGAAATTAAATTTTTTCTGAAGTGTGTTTGCTTGTAATTTTGGAGAACGTCCACCATGCAGGAAGTTATTTATTTAACTATATTTCTCCATCATACTAAGTTAAAGGGTCTAGGTAAAAGGCAAACCTTCCTCAATTCATAAAAATTTTGACACAGAATCCAGTGTGGGGTACTGGTTAGAGCAGAGGTTTTCAGACTGGGGCGTTGCAATGCCCCAGCCTGAGGGTCCTGGCCTCTTTCCCCTTAAGGGGTGGGGGCAGGAAGGCGGCAGGGGCACGACCCCTGGGATCCCCAGCTCAGGGGGCTTCAGGGGCTTGGCTGTACTTACCACAGTCTCTTGCAGCCTCCCGGGCATGTGGGGAGCCCTGCACAACTCTCTGCAGGGCTTCCCGATGCTTCCAAAGTGAAAGTGGAGCAATCACGCTCCGCCACCACTAAACTGGAAGCGGACCATGATGGCTCCACTTTCACTTCTGCTGACCTGGGGAGCCCTGCAAAGGCTCATGTAGGGCTCCCCACACCCCAGGACAGCTGCTGCAGGGACTGGTGAGTGCACCCCAGTCCCTGCAACCCTCCTGAGCAGCGCGATCCTGGGAATCGCGTCATTGCCTTCCCCCTGCCCCCGTCCCTGCTGCCTCCTCCCCCACGCCCCCGCAAGGACTTACTGCGGGTTTCAAACTCCTGGAGAGTTTGAAAACCGCAGGGTTAGAGTATGGGACAAGAGTGGGGAAGATCCAGGTTCAAATTCCCACTCAGCCATGAAACTCATATTGGGTCAGTCACAAGCTCTCAGCCTAACTTACTTTGCAGGGCAGTGGTCAAGCTGAACAAGCTGGGGCTGAATCTAGACAAGAAGGAAAAGATCTTGGTAGGGAAAAAGGATGCTGTGGGAGGAGCAATATCACCTGTGGTCAGTAGAGTTACTGTTGGCTCACCAGAACACTTCAAAGGCCAGGAATGATCTAGGACCTGGCAGTACACCCAGAGACAGAAACAAGAAAAGAGTGCCTTTTTTCAATTGCATATTTTGTGAAAGTCCTAGGCTTCTTAGAGAGAATGCTTCTCACTACGATTGTCTACATCTACTACTATTGCCTACATCTGTGTAACCTCTTGGATTGAGTACTGCAGCACATAGTACATGGGGCTGCCCTTGAAGACAACTTGGAATTAGCACACAGAGCCAAACACAACTGGAGAAAGCCCAGAGAAAGGAACAATCAATTACTGTGATCTCGCCAACATTTAGTCTATGCTCATCCTGAAGGGCTAAAGCCTCTTAAAATTTTAACTTTCTAGCGGTACATACACGAAATCTGTCTTCCCAGGAAGTCTGCAGAAGTTGAATCATCTCCAGTGGTGAGCCCAGTTCTGTGATGGCAGTCAGTGTGTCCGAGATGTCATTGCTATCCTGGTAACAATAGCCATACAGCTGCAAAGGAAAACAAAACATATTGATGCATTTATGTGTGTGTTCCTGTGAACTGTTCCCTCACCCATAAGCTGACCAGCCATCTAATGCTTGTATCACAGTCCTGGCTGTAACAATACCGGCTGTGGGTGAATGATTGTGTGCTTAAATGCTTCACTATGCAAAAATGTCCTTGCATGCAAAAAGTCAGTATATCAGGGAGAATGGGAAGAGGGCTAGCTTAGAACGGAAAAGTATTGTGTCTACATGCAAATGTGAAGAGTAATAACCACCAATCTGTGGACTCAGCTGGAGACAGGATCTCCTCGCATCTACACACTAGAGCAGGGGTCTCTAAACTTTTCGGCCAAAGGGCCGCATCAAATATCTGGCACAGTGTCGAGGACCGGAAAAAGAAATTAAACATAAAACTTAAATAAATACATTACAGATGGGACTTAGATGAATGACTAAATGAATGGCCTCAAATGTCCAGGACTTCTCCAAGCATGGACACAGCCCAAGAAGTAAAGCACACACTTAAATGGACCCCCATTTCCCCACCCCACAAGCACAACTCTGGTAGTGTTTGGTCAACTGTGGCAGAGGCTCTCGGGATCAGAGGCTGGCTGTGGGCCGGATAGATGCTCACTGCGGGCTGCATCTGGCCCCCGGGCTGGAGTTTGGAGACCCCTGCACTAGAGATTTCTAATACCCCTGTGTCCGTCCATCCCCCCCAAAATGCAAGGATCCCTGAATATACCAATATAACTGAATGTACCAAGTCTGAGCACTGCTGTCTTAGATATGTCATTGTCTGGGAGACGGAGAGCAAAAAGAGCATTCCTTCCAAAAATACATGGTTCTATGAAGTAATTACTCCTTTCATGAAATAAGTGCCTTTGCACATCAAAATATCACTTTTAAAAAGTGAAAGTCAGACAAAACAACTGGGGTGTAAAAAATTATCTGTAAACCTGCAATAGAAACTTTGGCATCAAATATGTATGTGTGGCTGTTATTTTCATCTTATTTCTGGAGATGAAGAACTGGGAAATGTGAATGGGGGGGCAAGTAACAGGAGAAGGGTGAGGGTGGTGAGAGTAATGAGGCTCTTCTGCGGGGGGGGGAGAGAAAAAAAAATCACATGGTGATCACATGGTGAAGAGTGAAATTGCCCACATCCCACTCCTCCTTCCAGCTCAACCTTCCACTCTTGTAGTTGGGCCAAACAGCCCCTGCAATCAGCAAAAGGTGAAAGCGCACTGGAAGGAAGAGCAGAACAAGCACAATCCTGCTCCTCACCACACGAAGCAGGGACAGTTCTCAAAGGATTGTCTGAAACGGCCTAGTGGGAAACTGCTTAAGGAAAGGTTGGAATCCAGGTAGAGGACTGGTGAGGCCCAGTGGTTGACCTGCACATCTAGGCTCCCCCAGAGTGAATCTCTCCTTTGCCATGAACTAAGTAACCTTAGGCAAGCCACTCCCTCTCAGCCTCAACATTCCCATCCGCAATAGGGGGCTAATGCTTACTTTGAGCGTTGTAAAGATTAGAGCAGGGTGGTGTAGTGGTTTGGGAGGTGAACTTAGACCTGGAAGAACCAGGTTCAAATCCCCTCTCAGTCATGAAGCTTCCTGGGTGACCTTGGGCTTTCTCTCAGCCTCACCTACCTCACAGGGTGGTTGTGAGGACAAAAGGAAGGGAGTGCTGTGTACACCACCCTGAGCTCTGTGGAGAAAGGGCGGTCTAAAAATGTGAATAAATAAATAATGCATGTGAAGCATTTTGAACACTTGAAAGTGCTATAGAAATGAATCATCATCATCATCTTGTGGACCAGGAAGAAAACATCATTACAAAGAAAAACACTATTCAGAAAAAGGCCCAGGTGTTACACAGGTCACTCCTTATCTACAGATTCCAGCAGGTGTTACAATCGTAAATGCTATTTTTTACAGGACTGCAAACAAGGACACATCAAGGGATAGCAGTGTTCAATGGGGCTTACTTCCAGGTAAAAGTGCAGACGATTGACTTAGAATAGCGAGCCATGATTTGATTCAGTCACAAAAGTTCACACTCCATATTGGTTTTTCATCAAAATAGTCTCACTGACTTTACTCACAGCCCAACCCTATGTGTGCATACTCACAAGTAAGTGCTATTAAGTTCAGTTGGACTTACTCTCAGGTAAGAGCACATGGGATTGCAGCAACTGTCTTTAAAGTACCCAAGAAATACAGCGTTGCCTTTGCATGCATGTCCACAAAATCTGTGGAGCCAGAGTGAGTGAGCCAGGCAGTTAGTGTTCCTTTAGATTTTTTTTTTTAACTGCAAATTACAGCTACAGGAGTAACCCTTTCAGATGCGCCCAAAAAGTGAAGGTCAGAAACAGCACAAAAGCCGACATGTTCGCTGAATAGAAACACAAAACCAAAGGACCTTATTAAGCTGTCATCAATGGGTGAGGATATGCAAACAAAATCCCTTCCAGCTTAGTGTGATTTCCCAAACTGGATTTGCAGAGAAACACATGCCCAGATACGGACTTAGCAAAAGTGCTACTCTTCATTACCCAGGAAGGAGGAAAAGGAGGGCCACAAGTAAAATGAAACGTTCCCAGACCAAAAAGCAAACAAACAATAGGCCAGTTGATGGTACAAGTCCCAAATAACTCAGTGGTGGATTTTTGTGAGTTCCCGAGGCTGACAAAGGGAAAAGGAAGTGAAGAGGAAATGCACAGGCAGGGGAGGACTGTGCTAGATTAGATAATCTCCGATGCTCCACTCAAAGCTCTCTCTTCCTTCGTACTTTCTTTTTTAATTCAAGGAGCAGGAAGAGCAGGAGTGACAGCTAAGGCACCGCTGGGAAAGGGGGGCAGAAGGAGATCTATGATTACACAAAGTTTTTCTGCTCTGAACAATTCAGCCCATTCTCCCTTGCTGCCCCTTATGCCTAGAACTCCCCTCCACAGTGTGGTGCCACCTCTATCTCTTCCTTCAAACCCCACTCCAAACCAACCTCTTCCTTGTCCTCAAGCCCCAAGTTCTCTCTCGCAACTGAAAATAGCCTGGGGACGCACAATGGCATTTGCTTTCATTCACCCCCATTCAGCATTCCTGTGTCCGGTCCAGCCACCTGGAGTTTAATTCTGAGCCAATCCGAGTCTAAATTCAGACTGCAAGTTCCTTTGCGCTCCCCGTCTTTTAGTTGCGGAGCACTGGGTACACTGATGGTGCTTTGCAAGTCATATTATGACTCCATTCAACTTCCTCACACTGCACCAGAGAGCAAGCAGCACACACAAGCTTATTATCAAAGATCCATGGGCACAACTGGCCAAAGCAGCATAATCTGCACAGCATGGAGACTTGAACTGACTGAAGACTCTCATTAATAACTACATTCAATGTAGCTGGGAGGGCCAGTCAAGTTGTCTTTCTGCTCTTCAAGAGGCACAAGATGACAACCGGTAACTTCTAATTATGATACCGAAATCTGAATGCTGTATTAACTTCTGTCACACTGTGAGAATGTAATGAGTTCAGGCGTTGAATACTAATTCTCCTTATGTTGCTAATGTAATTTTGGGTGGGATGCTATTCCACCTTGTTGGCTGTCACAGCCACTTGCACTGCAGTTCATCACACTTTCCAAGGACCTTGAGCTGTACATCTGTGCCCTGATAAAAACTAAGCATCAATGCTTATTCGACAGCAAGTGTGTGTTGGTCAAACTGTCCTTTTGACACTATGCTCTCTGAAACACAGAATGACTTATTGACAGCAACTGTGACATTTCGTACTCAGTAACTCACCAAAAATAAAACTGACCCACCACTAATGATGATGCATCATACTAACTGGATGTCCTTATTAGCAGTGATACCAAAAGGGCTGTGTGTGGAAGCAGAAAGGAGAACACCAACCCGCATGTCTATTTTACAAGGCTAGTGACACTATCAAGCATCTAGAAGAACAAGTTCTGCTGAAGAAGAATCAGCACTGCTTCTGTGAAGGAAATTCTTTGAGTGTGTCAACAAGTATGTAGATAGGAGTTACCTTGTAGGCATGGAATAGTTGGACTTTCAAAACCCTTGTGACTAAGTCCTTCACCAAAGACTCCTAAGTAAACTTAGCAGTCATGGGATAAAGTGATAGCTGATGGCTCAGTAACTGGTTAATTAAACGGAAATAAGAGAGTAGGAATTAATTAATGAATAATTTCTGCAGCGGAGACAAATATAAAGTGAGGTCCTCCAAGGATCTGTATTGGAACCGGTGACTTTAGCTTGTTCACAGATGATCTAGAGTTCAGAATGAGCAATGAGGTGGTCATGTTTATGGAGGACACTAAGGGCGCAATCTGGAGTTGCAAGTTGGTTACACTGGCTTAGGAAGATTGTAAACGTGCCATAAGGCACATTTGCGTCTCCTCGGGAGTCGGCTGGGCCAGCACAGGGACACACGCCGGCCTGCAGAGGCTGAATTCAGCCTCTGTGCTGACTGCATGGAGGAGCCTTGCGTTGGCTGAGCCCGGTCAACACAAGGCTCTAGGGAGGGCGGGGAGGAGGCAGAAGGGAGGCGTTCCTGGGTGGGGGAAGGGCAGGTGCAGGGCAGTCCCAGGGTGGGAGGGCGGTCCCAGGGGTGGGAGGCGAGGCTGGGATCTGGCAGTTATGTCAGACCCCAACCCCCATTCCCAACAGTGCAGAGAAGCTCTGCTGTTCTCAGACTTATGCCACCTCTGGAGGTGGTGCAAGTCTGAGGTGACCCATTGGGGTTGCAGTGGCATACCCGGGGGTAAGGGGAAGAGTTTCCCCTTACCTCCAACTGAGTCACTTTGAGCCCCTATTTTGCACTGGATGCAGCACAGGCCTCCTGGCTTGCCTGTTCCAGAGCAAGATAGGATTGGGCTGCACAGTATTCAGAGTGATGGCAAACAGTTCTACTAGGGGTCCCTCAAACTGGGAGAATTATATCAAAATAGGAAATGAGGTTCAATTCTTAATAAGTGTAAAGTGATGTGTCTCAAGGCAAAAAAATTCCTAACTTCACATATATACTATCAGAATCTGAACTGGAGGTGAGTATCTTGGAAAAAAGTCTTGAGATTAAGGTGGATAATTCAATGAAGCTGTTAACCAGTGTGCAACAACTTTGAAAATGGCAAATTTCATGCTAGCAAATATTAGGAAAAGGACTGAAAACAAATTTGCAGACACTGTAATGCCCTTATACAAATTGATGATATGATTGCACTTGGAATACTGTATACAGTTCTGGATTGCCTTATCTCAAAAAGAGTTTTTGTTTTTTTCTCTTTTTTGGGAAATGGAAAATGTGTAGCAAATGGTAACCACAATGATCAGGGGGCCAGAGCACTTTCCATAGAAGAAAAGTCAAAAGCATTTGGAGCTTTTTCGTTTAGACAAAAGGTGAACAAGGACCAACATGACAGATGTTTATAAAAGAATGTACTGTACAGCATGGCCAAAGAAGCTTAATTTTTTTCACTCTCTCATAATAATAAAACTGGGGGCCATCCAGTACAACTGACTAACAGTAGTGTCACAGCTGCTGAAAGAAAGCGCTTCTTTGTGCAACACGTACTTTGTTTATGGAATTCACTGCCACAAGATGTGGCTTAGATGACTTTAATACGAGAATAGACAAATTCATGGAAGTCTAAATCTATCAGCAGCTAGTCACAATGGCTATATAGAACTTCCACACTCAGAGGTAGTATACCACTAGTAGCTTGGAAGCAAGAGTGGGAGAGCGCTATTGACTTCATATCCTGATTGTGGGCTTTCCCATCTCATTGGGTTGTCCACTTTAGGCAGGATGGTGTAGATTTGATGGGCCTTTGGTCTGATCCAGCAGACTTTGTCTTACATTCCTATATTTTATAAGTAGCCTGCAAAACTAAAGAAGCAATTTCTGGGAAAACAGGGGGTGGGAGATGCTGATGCAAATTTTTTATTATTCCACATCACATTTTCCAGGACAGAGCCCTGGCAAAGCACTGGTTCCATTTAAGCCAGCTGGATCACAAAACATGCAGTGACACCATTTGGGAGGGCTGGTGGAAAAGTCCCCTTTCCTCTGTGGTTTAGATCACATCACATCCTCGGAAGCATCTATATGTCTGTTTAATATGAAGCATTAAAAAGTAACCATAACAAATGTCCTTAAGATGCACTGCTTTGGACAATTTAATCTTCTGCTATAGACTTGAAACATGCCATGAATCTCCCATGCAGAGAGAGAGAAATTTGTTCTAAAATAAAACATGAAAAGGCACCCTTGAAAATACATTATTTTATTGTAAACAATATATCAGGTAGGATGCCTTTAGGCTGATGTTTCCCAAACTGTAGGTCAGGACCTACCAGTGCGTTGTCAGCCCATTTTTGGAGGGTCTGAAAGAAGTTTCTGAAATTTTCTTTTTTTTTTTTTTTTTTAAGCTTAGCAAGGATCCTTGCCCTGTTTGCTCAATAAAATTGCAGCAGCAGGCAATCCAGATGGAGAGACCACTTGTGGCCGGAATGGTAACCTTTCATATGAGGTTGTGGGTGATATACCCCCCCAAAAAATTAAAGTAACATCTTTCTCTAGTAATAGGCATGCCATAGATCAGTGATTTTCAACCTTTTTCATTTCATGGCACACTGGCAAGGTACTAAAGTTCTCAAGGTACACCATGGGTTTTTTGACAACTTGACAAGGCACACTGTGCTGTCAGTAGTGGGCTCAAATCTCCCAATGGTCCTATTGATAAATGACCCTCTCCTAAATTCCCACGGCACACCTGGGAACCATTCGCAGCACACAAGTGTGCCACAGCACAGTGGTTGAAAATGGCTGCCATAGACCATTTGTGAACCCAGTTTCAGCCTATTGTCTGGCCTGGAAGTCCCTAACTGCACATCTTGCTTTCCACTTTCTGGATACCCTGGAATGACTGTAAAGGTTTGGGGGAAAAGTTATTGAACTCCATTTCTAGGGAGAATCTAACAAACATCTACATGCACATACAATAAGAAAGGTCTCTAGAAGCTTTGGAAGTACAGGACTCTGATTATTAGTAATTAATAATTTAAAAATATTTCTTTCCTAAAAAATAGATTTTTTTGTCTAATAAAGCCATGGAGATCACAATAGATTGTTGTTTTAAAAAGTGGATCCTGGTGCTAAAAAGTTTGGGAAGGACTGCTTTAGGTGTATCAACTTTACAATTTCATATCCGTTTTATACCGTGTATTTTGGCTTCTCCCAATGACTGCTGGGAACATTAGTCTATTGTTAGAGGAGCACTACTTGTCTGCTAGGTACCCCTAGCTCCCCTCCAAGAACTACAGTCCCCAACATTTCCTGGGAGGAGAGGAAAGGACCAGTTTAACAGTTCAATGCTATGCATGTTTACTCAGAACGAAGTCTCACTGCATTCAACAGGGCTTACTCCCAGGAAGATGTGCAGCTCAGCCAATGCTTCAGGTGCCTCCTGAATCTTAGGTTTTTTCCAACATACAATTGCCTTTCACTGTAGACGTTAAAATAGTAACAACTGGTCCCAGAGCAGGTTTCTGTGGGATGTATTCTAGAGGAAGACGGATGAGGTTTCAAGTAAGTCATCAACTTCCATTAAAAGAGGGGCAATACAGCCTTTGGGACTGATTTTTGTAACACACATAACAGATGATACCGAAGAGAAAGATCGATGAACAGATTAACTGGATTCTCTTTAGGAAGGGCAGCTCTGGAAGCGAGTGGTAAGGATGCCATTTTTTGGCTACCCCAACACGTGAGGTGTTTTGCCTCACAAGAAATCCCACCCCTCTAAGAGCTACGTGAGCCAAACTCTTCCCTGCCACCTTGCAGAGTTTGCTGTCCAGAAACAGTGTTCAGCCACTTCAGAGCACAGACAAACAGCTTGTCTAATAATGACATGGATAGTTATGGCTGGTTTACAATTGTATCAGCTCTGGGCTTCGAGCAACAGCAGCAGACTTCTTGCTAACAGATCCTTTCTTCACTCTTAAAAGCTCAGGATAACTTCAGGGCCTTTGGGGAAGCCTTCTTGCAATAAAGAAGCACTCTGTGTAATTCATCTTTCCTCACCAAGCCGCATCTGTCTGCTGCTTCAGCCCACCTCCTGTCTCCCCCTCTTGCCCCCCCCAACTCCCTTGGGCTGTGGAGGAGTGAAAAGCAGATGGCCAGAAGGTGGCACTGCTCTGACCTCTCTCCTCACCTTCCATCAGGAACCAGTTTCTAGACATTACCGGCATCGCCTTCAATGCCGGAGAACAGCAAAAGCCAGCCCCCACTTGTAGCTGAGCCATAAGAAGCCAGCACACAACAACGAAAACATCTATCCAAAGAGCTTAAGAGGTTTACTTTAAAGTTATTTATTACATACGTTTAATGAAATCGTTACCTATTTCATCACACTTGTTTCCTGCCCTTCCTCCAAGGAGCTCTGAGTAGAGGATTTCCCCATTCTACAGCAAGCTGGTGAAGCAGGTTTGACTAAGAGATCGTGAACCAACCAAGATCACCCAGTGAGCTTCATGGCTGTGCAGGGATTGAACTGGTGGAAAGGCTGGGGAATAATATATGAAAATTAATTTCTGTAACAGCCAGTGTGGTGTCATGGGCAAAGTTTTAGACTTGGATTGAACAGATGAATCTCCCATCCAAGCCTAAAACTCTGCCCCCGAGAGCACACTGGCCGTTACACAAATTAATTTTGGTTGTTTATCCACCAGTCTTTCAACCAGTTCAATTGAGATAAGATGGCAACAAATGCCGTGCAGAGAGATACTGAAGGAAGCATAAAAGCGCCTCTTTCTTTGTTACATTTTGCGTTCTGGTTGAGCAAAAGCTAGCAAAACCTTGCATCAGTTCCAAGAAAAAGGCCATACATAACATTTTCGATTTCATTCCCTACTACAGTAACAACACACCAGTATCAAATAGCCTCAAGATATACAAGCGTGACCTTAACTGCCATCTGGTCCACTCTTCTCATAAACAGACAGCTCTCTGTCATGGGACAGAGAGAGTAAGAGTTTGTACAGCAGTTTACCCTGCACTTCTCCTATTGATTCCCCTCTCTATTTGCTTTACCTTTTCTTTTCTCTGCAGTGTGCCAATTTTTTCTTTACATTGCAAATCTGATATCAAGGACAGTGCTCTTTCTAATGTCTATACAGCACCTAGCAAATTTACGATGCAATCTTATGCATGTCTATTCAGAAAGCCCCACTGAGTTCACTAGGGCTTACTCCCGCATAAGTGCTATAGGAATGCAATCTTACGTGCTTTATAAATAATAATATAATCCATTTTTACAAAAATTATTATTGAGTGTATCTGTGTACCACTTTTCAACAAAAGGAATGAGAAAATGGTTCTCTGCCTCCAAAGAGCACACAATCTAAAGATTCAAGTCAGACACCATCAAACAATCACTGGGAGGGACACTTCCCTAGTTATGATCGGGACACCAATTAAGCAGTTGCAGCTTTTATGGATCATCTACAGACTAAGCCAATTAACACTTGAAGCCTCATTTGTATGCATAATGCATTTATTTCTTCAAAAGTAGTTCAAGAAAAGGCATCATACATTCTGTCTGATCCTATGCATGTTTAATTAGGGGGCACTTCTCACTGGTGTACATTATGGTGTATGCACAAAAAAAATACAATCTTAAACAAGCTAAGACACAACCAGGTCAGTGAATCTAATTCACTCTACATAGCTCTTTATTTGTAGAATAGTTCCACTGACTTCAGTGATATTATTCTGAAGTGGCTTGATGAATGTACATTCAGTACATGCTTAATGGCACAATCCTAATCATGCTGATTTAGGGCCCAATCCTATCCAATTTTCCAGTGTCAGTGTAGCTGTGCCAATGGGGCATGCACTGTATCCTGTGTGGGGAGGCAGTCACAGAGGCCACCTCAAAGCATGGGAACGTTTGTTCCCTTACCTCGGGGGCTGCTTTACAGCTACAACGGTGATAGAAAGTTGGATAGGATTAGGCCCTTAGGCTGCAATCCTATCCACACTTATCTGGGAGTAATCTCCACTGTCTATAATGGACTTACTTCTAAGTAGATATGTATAGGTTTGGGCTCTTAGAAGGAAATTCCAATTGCATGCCACAGGGCTTACTCCCTTGTAAGCGAACTGAGACATGCAACCCAATTTTCTACTACAGAAATAAATATTACCTAAAAGGGCTTTATTGTGGCTGGATTGGGCTCATTTTCTACATATGTGTGTGAGTTTACTTTTGACATTTTATAGTGAGTTTTTAAATGAAGTTTGCCACTTCAACTACAACATAAAGAAAAGGTAACTCTATATATTGCATATTGGCAGCTTTTCTACTAAAGGTAGCCCAAAACAATAAGATAACAATATCAATAATAAGGTATCCATAAAAACCATTTACAAATACAAATGATCACAGCATAAAATTACAGCCTCAAGACAAAACAGAAGAAAATGCTACATATTAATAGCTATCAGAAGTCCACCTTTATCAACACACAGGAAAGATAAAGAAACTCTTCACCTGTAGGGGCAAAATCAGAAGGCAGATGGCCATGCAAATCCACCACACAGAACAAGTTCCATACCGCGCGTGAAAGGAATATTCCACATTTCCAAGTCCCTTGTCAGTTTCAGTTCTTTTTTTCCCCTTCCACTTGGCTCCAACAACAGGAGAGCTGTTTAAGATGGGCTGAGCCTCTGTGCCGAAACACAAGGCTTATAATTATGTTTGATTACAGTAAATCAAACATCACCATTGTCTCTTCACAATTGAAGCCATTGTTTGAAATTAACAGCTAAGCTACTGCAGTTAGGCAAGGAAAGAATCTCCCTGGCTTCTTCACCAGACTTGGTAAAGGTAGGGAATCAGTACGTCCCGTCCCCCCCAAACATGCCTGCTGGCCTCCATAGCTGCACCCAAACTTAGCCCTCTAGTGATTTGTACGTGTGTGTGTGTGTGTGTGTGTGTGTGTGTGTGTGTGTACACATACACCCAAGAAAGGAGACAAAGGGGAAAGGGGAGGCAGCTACACACCAGCTGATGATGGAGAAGGGATGCAAAGCAATTAGTGGAGCTGCTAAATCTTCAGCTACAATAAATCAGTGACCCAGATCCCTCCCTTTTCCATTGCCCCTCATTATTAAATCAACATTAATGAAGGACTCTCTCTCCTCCTTGCCTCTGCCTCCACCAGCACCTCCCTTCACTCCAGACCAAACTTCATTTCCATTTTGATCTGCACCTGCCCATCACAATAGCTGGCTCCAAAAGAATGCCTCTTTGGACGCACACTTGATGTGGGATGGGATGGATGTGAAACTGACAAGCAACTTGTAGTGCCCTGTAAGTCAAAGACACCCATGCTGGTTCTTTTCTCTTCTTTTCATACAGGGGAAGATAGATCATTTCTTTTGTTAAACAGACGTTCTATTCAGTATATCAGCAAGAAAGTTTTCTACATGTAAACTCTCCCTTGACTCTTCTTTATATGGTTTTGGACATTTCTCTGATGGGAGTGAATGAATTGAAACAGCTGGGATCCTCAGGCTTGTTGTGTCAACATGTGGCACAAAGAAAATAATGGGATCTTAAAAGGTTTTTTTTTACTCCCTTTCTTGAGATGTTAAAATTAAATGAATCATACAAATTTTAATCAACTATATTTGCATATAATAATTTTTTTAATTACAGGTATTTGGTAGTTTTAGATCCCACCAGAAGCTTTTAGATCCCAACAGAATTCTAATAAAAACACACTTAAAAAAAAAAAGTAACAAGCTATTATTATCTTAAAAACAACAAGAACACACTGTCACAATATTTAGCAATCAGGCTGCAATTTGGATTTAAAACAAACTAGTTTGTTAGCATTTACTGAATGCAAGCTTCATTTCTCTGCCTACCTTTTCCAGCTGATAGGATAACTAAAACAGCCCCACTGAGTACTCTGAAAGGATGCATTTAAAAATACAACACAATCCAGGCCGATTGTGACATGAGACAGGACAAGACTTGGGAAGGGCTGAGAGAGTAAAAGAACAAGGCTGTTATCTTATAAGCCACACTTGGAGCTGTCAGGCAGAAGAGATTTACAAGGAAAAGCCCCATCCTTGGGGTCAGATCTGTGCCCAAGGGAAGGCCCACATCTACTGAAAGGAAGGCTTAAGAGCAGCAAACTCAGTTTGTGTAAGTCCACATTAGGCGGTATATCGGCCTAGTAAGGATGGTTGGGCAGGAAGATCAAGTGAGTGCATTAGATGCTGTTAGTTGCAAAGCAATTTTTGTATTGTTGATACAAGATGCTTTTTCTAGGGCTGTGGTGTGCCAGTGTGTACCGTAGAGGACTGCCTAAGAACTCAGACAGATGAGCAAAAGACTCATGCTGCTGGCACATACCATTTCAGACTGCATGTGTGAATGCTCTCTTACATTCAAAACAGTCTACACATACAAAACTGCCATGAATATCCCAAAACAGCGATTTTCAACCTTTTTCATCTCATGGCACACTGAAGGCACTAAAATTGTCTAGGCACACCATCAGTTTTTTGATAATTGATAAGGGGCACTATACTTCTGGTGGGGGAAAATCACACACCCCAATGGCCCTATTAATACATAGCATTCCCCCCAAACTGCTGCAGCACACCTGCGGACCATTCACAGCACACCAAAGTGCCACAGCACACTGGTTGAAAATGGCTGGCCTAAAACCTTCTAACTGACAAGCTAATTTTGTATGTGTAAGGTTATGTTTATGTGGGTTACCACTTAAGCATTTGACATTCCCCCCCCCCCCCCCATAAAATGAATGATCATTATGAATAAATGGTGGGGAGGGGGAAGAGATCTCAAATATGGAAGGAATTAAATTCACTTAATCATTGTGGACCAAGGTGACATCCTTGGCTGTTACACTTTGGAGGAAAGAGAAGCAAATGTGGAGAGTCTGGTATCTTTTGTGGGGAAAGCCATTTTGGCACTCTAGTTTTATGAGGATGCTATGAATTCACATGCAGAGATCCCTAGACCAGTGTTTCTCAAACTGTGGGTTGGGACCCACTAGGTGAGTTACAAGCCAATTTCAGGTGGGTCCCCATTCATTTCAATATTTTATTTTTAATACGTATATTAGACTTCATACTATGTGACTGCATTTGGGAAAATATTACAGACCTGTACTTTTAACAAGCTACTCTGTATATTCTTTTAACAATGATAGTACATGGGACTTACTCCTGGGTAAGTGTGGGTAGGATTATAACCTAGGATTGTTCAAAATGTTCCTGCTTGTTGATGTCACTTCCGGTAATGACATCACTTCCAGTGGGTCCTGACAGATTCTCATTCTCAAAAGTGGGTCCCTGTGCTAAATGTGTGAGAACTACTACCCTAGACTGTTCTTAAACGAGTTTTCTACTGTATTTCCAACAATGTGGAATGGGAACAAAGAGACTTATTAGGCAGTGTCCCACATTCACACTGATAGTATAGCTTTACGTTGCAGCTGGCGAGGGGGAGGGGAACTCAACAGTTGGAGACTGTCATCAGATTGGCAGGACTAACACATGAACAAGTTGTGAGACCCAATTTAACATCTAAGGTCACAATTCTAGCCCCTTATGTCAGTGCTTTCCAGCACTGGCATAGTGGTGCCAATGCGACATGTGCTTCATCCTGCAGTTGGGTGTCACTCACAGAGGCCTCCTCAAAGTAAGGGAATGTTTGTTCCCTTACCTCAGAGTTGCATTGCCCTTATCTCAGTGCTGGAAAGCACTGACATAAGGGGTTAGGACTGCGTCCTAAGAAAAGTCTGGACTCTAAGGTACTCCTGGCATCTGGGATGTGGCAGGTAGAAACCAGAGAGAGGGACTTCTTGGTGGGGGTTTCCATTTGTAGAACACTGTCCCCAAATTCACCTGGTACCCACTCCGATTTGGTGTGGCGTAGTGGCTAGCATGTTGGAATAAGACTTAGGGAAACCCAGCTTTAAAGCCCTAACTGGCCATGATGCTGATTGAATAAGCTTGGGCCAGTTGCTATCTCTCAGCCAAACCCAGCTCACAGGGTTGTTGTGAGGATAAAATGGAGAAGGGGCGAGCCCTGTTTACTTCCCTAAGCTCCTTTGAGAAAGGGTGGGTAGAAATGTGACATAATTATAATTAATAATCACCTTTTGGAACTTGGTGAAGACTTTCTGCCCTTTCCCAGACTTCTTAATTCTTAACTGAATTATTTGTATACTACTTTCATCTGTCATTCTTTTTTGCCTTGTTTTTATTACAGTTTATTGTGTTACCCTGTAAGACACCCTAGAAATACGTTTTCATATTCTCAAGAATAATCAACAGTGCAACCTTTTGCACATTTACTCAGAAGTAAGCCCCAATGTGTTCAAGAAAGCACATGTAGAATTGCAGCCACAATAACTTCATCTCCTGAATGCAGCATTGCAAGGACGCAAGTCTAAGCCAGCCAAAGCCAGCTGCTATTTGACATTGAAGCCCAATTCATCTGCATTTTAAGGAAGGCACCTGAAATTATGTAGAAATATCTACAAAGTAAATGCCTGTATATGACACGTGGCATCTTTCCCACATGGTTCCCTCCTACTGCGCTGTCTCCTGCTATAAAAGGGTATGAAGCATGGCACTGATGAAAAAACCTACTCAGCAGCTACATGCAACGAAGTTTCTCCAAAATTCAGATTATACTACTTTCCATTCAATGTAGTATAATGCAACTGTATCTGTAAATAGGAGCTAATTCTGAGCAATCCCGGCAATAGCTCATTCTCTCTGGAAATACCATCTAGAGACTGTGCTTTGATCGTGATCGTGAGTCATCTAAATCCTGTTCATTTCTCTTTTTATAAAGATGCATTATTTTGACTATGTTTCCTTTAACTTGATTTCAGAAAAGTCTACCGAAGTGGAAAGTTTCTGGATTCAGACTGTACTACACACATTTATCCTTCTGTTTGTCAGAGATTCTGTTTAGCCAACACAGAACAACTTTCTCAAATTTTTGTCCATTCCAAAAGTCAGCAGTTAAAAACTTGAGCAATTTCTGTACCTGTTTCTTAACCAGATAACTCTATTAGCTTCTGATGGAGAAACCTGAATTTTTATTCCACTTGAAGTTTCAGAACATCTATTTTCCCCATTTAAGGACAAAAAAAAAAAAAAAATACACACACATAAGAAGCTAGAATCTCTTTTCCAAATGAACTGAACCTGACTAGTGAGCAACTGAGAGGTCCTACACAAAATCAGATGCCGTTGCTCCAGATTAAATAGCTATCATTTACTAGTTCTGTGTGCCACACACATACTTGCTCCATATGCACAAACCCACCCTCATCTTCAGTGTCAACCAATCTACAACCTTTGCTAATATCAATGCAAACTACCCTCCCAGGGCTTATAACAGTTTCATGGGCATCACGGCACAAGGAGAAAGGGTTAAACATCCCCTCCTCATGCCCTATGGTCCTGATCCTGTTTGGGGCCCCATAGTTTGTTTTGATTCTAAAAAATACTGATGCACAAATGACATCGAGCTACATATCCTCTTGGAACCAAGGAGCCGTTTCATACATTATGCAGCAATAAATCTGGGTTTACATTCAACCAGGAGCTGCAGCTGCTCTGGGCTTTCTGATTAGTCTACGCATATGTACTGTATCTATTTCCAACACCCATGTGTCGTATTCACACTTTAAGACACACACTTAAAAAAACTATATGTGTTAATTGACCCAGGAATGATGTCTCAGCCCATAAATAGGCACTGATAGCATAACGCTGCAGTCCTATCACTTTGCAGTCAACTTAGATTTTGGGATGCCTTTGAAGGTGTTAAAAACTTCAGTTAGATAACTTATTACTGTGTTTTATGGTTTTAAGTCAGTCCTTCTTAAACAGAGCCAAAGTGTAAATAACCTGTGTGAAATTATCCTGGATACATACGTACTTTGAGATTCCAAGCCAAGGAGACTTCTGACTCATGATTACAGGCTGTTCTAGAATAAGGGACTATTTGTGGATCAATAGCTTAATTCATGACTGCTTTGGAGGCCCTTGGCAACCCTGTCACTCACACCAGATGGATGTGCCGCTGAGCCAGAGAGAGAAGAGCAGGAGAATGGGTGGCCTCCAGTGTATTCACACTCTCAAGGAAGCAGCCACAGGAGAATGAGCTTCTGTTCTTGGGAGCTTTCTACACTTTCTCGGGACTTTAAGAGCTTTGCTGGAGGAAATGTGCCGACACAGGTTGGGTTTATTTAGAGAGCCTGTCCCTCCTGTCAAAATTCAATCATAAGCCAGGAGAGCTTCTAGGGGCAGTGGCGGGGGGGGGGGGCGGATAGAAGAGATGGGGTTTCAACCATTCGTGGAAATTTCTGTAAAGAGATCAGTGAAAAGGAATATATTCCTAATCACTGAGAGAGGTTAGTTTTGCCTTTATTAACTTTGATGGGGAGGGCGTGATGGGTGAAAATCAGGTTTCAGATTCTGGAACAGAATGAAATCACACCACAAAATATTCATTGGTGGGATTTTTCCGTTATAGGATGTGTGGATGGCCATGGGCTTAAATGGCTTGGAATTAGGTAAATTCATGGAAGTCAGGCGTAGCAAGGGATAGAGAGCCTCAAAATCAGAAAAGGCTTGTTGGGAAAATATGTTAGATAAAATGGACACATGATCAGATCTAGAACCACTATCCATATGAATTTGCTTCGGACTCTTGATCTATCTGCAGTAGGTCAATATTTTCGACCCTGATTTGCAGAGGTGTTTCAAGGTTTCAGGCACAGGTTTTCCCCAGTCCCTCTTGGAACTGCCAGGGATTGAAATGGGCACCTTCTGCGTTCAAGAATGCTCTTCCACTGAGCTACCCTTTCCAGTCTGGTAGGGAGAACCCCCCTGGAGATGCAAACCAGCAGCTACACAAGGCACCTAAAGCTTTCCCATTATCTGGCTCTCCTTAAGAAATCCAGCTGAAGGTTCTAGAACAGAGTCCAACTCACGGGCAAAAAAAAAAATCCACTTTAAAGTGAAAGATGAACTAAGCAATTAAACCAACATGAAACCCCCAGTACATTATGAATTAAACATTCTAGACTCTTCAATAGGATGTCATTCTTTTCTTTTACTTACAATTGGATATTGTTCTATTCTAATATGAAACACTCAATGGCAGAATAAAATCTGTAGGGTTTTGGCATCTCTGATGGGGTACTGTTCCCATCAGAACAGTGGCATGGAGTGAAATCATTGTTTCACTCCATGCCAAAAAGATCAGCAGAGCTGAACAAACATCCCTGAACAGACCACAGTTTCATTTCAGGGCCTAAAATAGATTGAGATCTGATCAACAAATTTCAAGCCCACACTCTGGCCTTATCAAATATCCTTTCAAAAAAAATCCATATCAAAGGCACTCAGAGCAGCAACAGATCTATGTATGAGACGGAAGCTTTTCTAGCTATATCCACCAGTTTCATTTTTTATTCAGATTCTTTTCACATAACACCTTAGCAAACATTGAGTGCTCATTTGAACTGGACATGTGCACTTATACACCACACAGACACACACACAGGCACCATTTGCACCAGGATTTGCAGAATGAAATTCAGTTCATCTTCCCTTCGGTGTTTTTGAGTATCTTATTCAAGTAGCCACTACTGAAATTGTGGGGAAGCCCCAGGCAATCTAAACCCCATCACAAATATGGTCCTGATTATATAAATGCCATATCCTCAGAGTTGGGGTGGCACGTAATCCGTGAAGTCATAATAGATGAGGCTGGCTCTGAAAGAGATAACTACACTGCTGTTGATTCTCTGGCGGAGACCTCCCCATCAAGCAATTGCTTACAAAAGGGGTGGGGGAATAGACATTACTAAAAGATGACAACAAGGGAACAGAGTTCAGGACACTTCTTGCAGATTTTAATGGTCTAAAGTGAGGAGATTCTCTGAAAGCACAGCTTTCCTACTCAGAGGGGGCTGGGTATCTACAGACAGACTGAAATGTGTAGTAAATTTTTGTACATGACAGAGGGTGAGCTCCCATTCTGCAAAGAGCACAAGTCAAATGTGCCCCCCAAACTGAAAAAGGCAATCTTAATTCTTCTTAAGGTCCTTAAAGAGGTTACAGTTTAGGATGCAGGGGGTTCTTGACTCAAGGGAAAAAATCTCTGCCACAGTAACAAATAAGTCAGTCTTTTCTCTAACGGCTATAATCCTGTGCAAGCTTTCTTGTGAGGAAGTCCAGCTGAATGCCAAGAGACTAACTTCTGAGTAAACAGTCACAGGACTGCACTGTTATTTGGTTTTGCTTACAGGAGACTCGTCAGCTGAAAATGGAAGCCTTTTAGAAGAAGAGGAATATTGTGAAAGAAGGGACTCTCTATACAGTATGCCTTGCATGGGGTATGTGTGTGGGGGGGAAGGTGTAACAAAGGAAGAAGGGATGGGGTATGGATTAAATTGGGCACAAAAACCTGACCACCCTACGCATTCACCCAGAAAAGAGCCACTGAATTCAGTGGGTCACCTCCAGGGTAAGCATGCATAGGACTGAAGCCAAACTAAGGCAAGACAAGGGGAAGGGGGGGGGGGGGGGAGAGAGAGAGATGAATTTATTTAAGTGGCACATTATGGACCGTCTCAGAGGTCTTTGCAAGCCTATTTCCAGCCAGAGATAAATTTTGAACGCCACAGCCACTGATCTGGATGTGGGGAAAGACCTTCTGGCTGTCAAGCTCCATCAATGGTCTTGTCTGAGCTTCTGACAAGAAGCCCAATTTGATTCCTGCCAGACGAAGGCACACTCCAAGGGAAAACTGCTAACAGAGAGGCCCCCCTCCTCCTGTGGCTCTCACTGCTGTTCACTGAGGGGAACTGAATTTCAAACCGTTTAACAGAAGGAGCATCAGGATTTCCAAGCCAATTTTATACACTGATAAGTCCCTTTTACCTGGAAATCAAGGGTTACAGAAATCTATGACGCCCGATTCCCAATGAATGACTTCTTTGAGTATGGAGGGGTCTGCTTCCAGTTGTACGGCTCGATTGCTTTCAGGATTGCCACCAACTGCCTGAGAGCTTTGCCGTTATAGATCTTGAACATTTTGCCATGGATTTCAGTAGGGCTGGGTTTACAAATCTCTAGTTAAACATTTTCCCCCTGCTTATCCTAGCCTTCAGTGTGTATGGAATTATTTATACAGCTGGTCTTACAGCTCAAGCCTATCCATGTTTACTCAGAAGTAAATTCTCTGTGTTCAATGGTGTTTACTTCCAGGTAAGTGTGCACAGAATAATAGCCTCACTCTACTAAATACATGCATGAGCTATAAGCAAGTGAGTAAGCCAAAGGCATGCTCTAGGGATGCAATGGGATCAGAATTAAGCACTTTCAAATCCCATCAATTTCAGCAGGAAAGAGTTTAGGATTGGTTTATTTCCTTCTTCCACGGGAATCAATGGGACTTGAAAAAGTGCTGAACTGCAGATCTCTTCTCATCTCATAGGCCGTGAACAAATGGGCATTGATCTTAGGGTGTACAGAACACAAGGATATACGGTTCCTACTCCGAGGAATCCTACTTTTATTTTTATATTGCAAGCATTTCTGAAGGAAAAGGTGGTACTTGGTGGCTTCAGAGGGTTTCCAGGATTGCAAGAGGGAAAAAGGGGCTTTCAAATCCCAATCTGGCTGATTCTAAAATTCAATGAGGAGGCACCCACTGCGTAGGGACCGCAGCTGAAAATGATGAACCTTATCGACCCTCCAATCCCAACCAAGTTCCCAGATCAACGCTGGCACCCAAAGGAGCTCCTTAATTTGGGATCAGCACTCTGCAGCTCCTACTGTGCTCATGGGCTGCTGCACAGGAGGCTGTAGCCCACACTGCAACCAAGGTGTCCTGCTGCCCAAGGATTCTCGATCAATCAGAGCAACCCTCCTCCTCTTTCTCTTCCCAGGGCATTCAGAGCTGCCAAGGCTGTGAGCAGTCCCACTCTCATCTGGGCAGCAGAGGTTCAAACCAAAGAGGACTTAAGGGCAAATTCCAAGAGTGTTGAAAGCAGCTCCTCTCCCCAACATCTCTCCTCTCCAGCACTCCAATTTAAGGGTAGCACAAAGAGAGAGAGAGAGAGAGAGAGAGATATTTCTGATTCTGCACTTCTCACCCCTTTAGCGCTGTTACAGTGACAATCTCTTCTTTCATTCAGACACATGGAGTTTGACATCTTGCATCCAAATTTCATCCTCCAAAGCTGGGCAGCCAAAGCTGGTCCCGGGTCAGTTCCAAAGCAATTCTTGCCACTACCCCAGCTCTCTTTGGCCTGCTACACCCTTTAGTGACACCAACTAATAAGTGTTCTGCTGGGATGAAGAATGGGTCATGCTCCAAGGTCGCCAGAACTAAAGCTATTAAGAAGAGTTCTGCGGGAGTCCGTTTTGTCCATCACCCCGCTCTCCACAACAGTCAACCAGGTGCTCCTGGGAAGACCGCAAGCAGGAGCTGTTGGAGGCAAACAGGTCTCTCCCAGCACAGCTTCCCAGCAACTGGTATTCAAGGGCATCCTGTATTTCTGTCCCACAGTTTAGAAGACATCAACCAGAATGAATGGCTCTTGCCCTTCGATCTCAGACACAGATGTCAGTGTCACTTAATGTCTAACTCCTCAACCTAAAAACAAATGCCCATGCAAAATCATGGGACTGCTGCCACCAGAGTACAGGAGTTGAAAAGAGCTGGCTGTAAGTAAGCGGAGGTTCAGCCCTTCAGAGATCATGAGGTCGGCACCTGATCTGACTAAGAAATATTGAACTTGGCAGCAAGTTCCCTTGGAACTTTTTGCAGACTCTGAATTTTATTTCCAACATCAATGGACAAAACGGCCTTAGATCAAAGGATTTTTTGGATCCAGCAGCCCAGCAACCCTATCCTAGACAGGTTGACTTCCCAGTTCCACTGATCATAAGGGAACTTCGGCCACAATCCTATCCACACTTACCTGGGAGTAAGTCACATTGACTATAACAGAACTTACTTCTGAGGAGACATGCATAGGATTGGGCTCTACCTTCCCAATAAGTTAGTTGAGGATTGTGAAGGAATCAGAAAAGAGCCGCATGTGGCCAGCCCTAACCTAACACATTGAAGCGGGCAACCCTGACACATCAGGAAGACAAACTCTCAAACCCCCCCTCCCAGGGCTCTGGGACCCCCCCCCCCACGGCTCTGCAAAGGGGTCAGGATCAGAGGGGCAACAACAACACAATCATGCTGGCTTATTTATAAGACCACAGCCCAGGTTTTTTTCCCTTCCTAACCCAATTCCTTTAAAAATTATCACCATATTGGCATAAATATTTGTAAAGCCTAATCATATTTTTTTCCACTCAATATTACCCCCCCCCCAGTTTAACCCATGACTGCCCAATCCACAGGTGTACACATTTGATCCCTGTTGCATATATGCAAGGTTGGACAGAAATGCTTAGAGCTCAATCCTATATATGCCTAGTCAGAAGTAAGTCCCATGATAGTCAATGGGGCTTATTCCCAGGAAAGTATGGCTAGGACTGCAGCCTCCGAGCACGATCCTATGCATGCCTACTCAGAAGTAAGTCCCATGATAGTCAGTGGGGCTTACTCCCAGGAAAGTGCGGATCGGATTATCGCCTCAATCGCATCAGGACGTCTCCCGATTTCTCTCCCCTCCGCCCCCTCCCCCGCGGGCTGCCCTGCCTGTACCTGGAGGATGTTGGAGTGCCGGAGCCTCTGCAGAAGGACCATCTCCTTGATGATCTTGTAGGAGGCCAGCCGGTAGCAGTCTTCCAAGGTGCCGTAGAGCTTGACGCAGTTGTCGATGTCGTGGCCCCCGAAATCGACGGACTTGAGGGCCACCGCCAGGCTGCCGTTCAGCTCCGCTTTGTAGACGGCCTTGGTGTAGCCGGAGCCCAGGTAGTGCACGTCGGTGACGTTGCTGATGTCCCCGCAGCCCAGCCGCAGCGGGCTGAGGGAGAGCTCCAGCCGGGAGCGAGGGTCCCAGGGCGCCTCGGGGCGCTCCGAGGAAGAGGAGAGCCGCCCGGGGGCCAGGTCCATGAGCCGCCTCTCCGAGGGGCGCATCACCAGCAGCCTGGAGCCGGCTGCCGCTGCGCGGGCTGGCCGCTGCTGGTAGCGCAGCACCTCCTCGTAGCGCTCCCGGATCTGCCGAGCCAGGTCCCAGCGGCTGCCACCTCCAGCCTCCCCCGGCGCGCCTGCAGGCGAGCCCGGCAGGGAGTGCGTGACGCCCGCGTTGTGCCTCTGCTGCTGCTGCTGCTGCTGCTGCTGGGGATCAAAGGCTGGGATGAACAGCACGTTCAGCAGGGTGCCCAGCAAGAAGGAGAAGCAGAAGCCGGCTGCCAGGGCCAGCTTTCGGCGCTTCATCGCCCTGCGAGCAAGCTCCTCGCAGCAGCCAGCCAGCCAGCCAGGCAGCCCTTCCTCCCGCTCGCGTTTCCTGCCCGCGCTGCTGCTGCGATCAGCTTGAATGCGATTCTCCCCGCAGCATTCCAGCTCAGCAGCGGTGGCAAGAGCGGAGCGGAGCGGGCGAGGCGAGGGAAAAGAGGGGGCGACACCCCCAAATCCGCCACTCCGCCCTGCACAGCCGCCGGCCAGCCACCCGCATGACACTTGCCTCCAGCCCTGCCTTTATAAGCCCTCCCTCCAGCGCCGATTCCGAGTTGCACCCCTGCGAGCCAGCAGGCAGAGTTTGGAACGCGGAGGGGGAAAAAAGGCACCTCCAACGTTCTACACACATTGTGACGCCAGCTGATTGACAGCTCAGCCTCGCCGCAGAACGGGGGAGAACGGCGTTGGGGTGGCTGGGAAGTGTAGTCTTCCCAGCCACGGAGTCTTCAGCAAAGGCGACGAAGCTGCTCCAGAAACGGGACTACAAGGTCCGAAGGGCATTGTTCGCTCCTTCTCTCTCTGGATAGGGCGGCATCCACTTGATAACGGTGTCGCCTGGAAGACAGTGCTGAATGGGACGCGATGAAAGGAGTCCTTCAGTCTTGCCTGGTCTGGCAACGTAATGCAAGCCCCGTGAGGAGAGGGGAAGGATGGGGGTGAGGACGTCTACAGGTGCGAAGACGGGCTGGCAGCCCAAGTCTATGCATGTCTACTCAGAAGTAAGTCCAATTGCGTTCAATGAGATTTACTCCCAAGTAAGTGTGTACAGGATTGCAGGCTGGAAAAGATGTTTTATCTCAGAGGACAGCAGGAGGCTGACAGCCCAATCCTATCCATGCTTTCCTGGGAATAAGCCCCTTTGACTATAATGGGACTTCCTTCTGAGTAGACATGCATAGGCTTGGGCTCTAAGGCTGCAAACCTATCCACACTTTCCTGGGAGCAAACCCCATTGACTATACTGGGACTTACTTCTGCATTGATGTGCATAGGATTGGGCTCCGAGCTGCAATCCTATCCACACTTTCCTGGGGGTAAGCCCCATTGACTATAATGGGATTTATGTCTGAGTAGACATGCATAGGCTTGGTCTCTAAGTCTCCTCACCCTTTGCTGGGAACAGCAGCATTATCTCTGAATTGGGACGCTGGATCCGAGGATCTAATTCTGAAGATAAATATTGACCTATGTGTGTGAATACTGCAGTCTTGTCTTGAACTGGGGGGGGGGGGGGAGAGAGAGAGACTAGATGACCTCATGTTTTACTCGAGTCATATGATTCTCCTACTGAAATCTCCAGATTGAGAGACGGGGAATTTTGACCAGTGCTCCAATTTCAGAATGAATGGGGGTCTCCTTAGCTTCTACATTGCCCTGCTTAGCTTTTATTTCTAGAAAGCTTGCGGGTTGTCAGGCAGTGGGGCATGGATTACAGTGAAGGCTACGAATAATTCGAGCACCGAATGATGATGGTGATTTTGCCCGTGTATAAAAATCATCACCAATATAATGAGTGAGAGTTTCTCCTCCTCTGCCCCATTCCCCCCCTCCTTTCGTTCAGTCACATGCATGCAGTAAATAAAGCATTGGATGGAGAGAAAAATCGCACACCCACATTTGAATGCCCATAGGAAGAAAGGCATGCAGTGGGCAGAAAGGGAAAAATGGACGGACCGAGGGATGGAAGATGGCCTTCTTCTCTAAAAAATAAGACCCACCCAACCCAAACAGGAGGAAAAAAAAATATATTTATTAGATTCATGATGCCCCAGGTTGCAATCCTATGCACACTTTCCTAGGAGTAAGCTGTCAGCCTCATTGAGCGCCTCTTTGAACCGGTAAAGGCCTGCCAATCACGGCCTGCTGTCAGTCATGCTTGCAACCTGGCCCTTTGCCCGCTCCAGGTCAGCAGATCCTCTCCGGAGTCGCATAGTGAGTAAGCCCCGCTGAATGAACTCAGTGGTGCTTGCTTCGAAATGCACATGCGCTGGATGGGACTGCACTGAACTGGCCCTGGAAGCCGATATGCCCAGCAGGAACTCAGGCCTGCTGCATCGACGTAGCAAAAAGGTGCCTTCCGCCCTGGCGGTCTTTGGCTAGGGTGCGGAAAATACGCAATCGAAGGAACTGCAGTGTGGAGTAGCAGTTAGAATGTCGGGCTGAGGAATAAGGAGACCTGGGTCCAAATCCCCACTGAGATTTGGGGATTGAGCTCACTGAGAGCCCAATGCTATGTGTGTCAAAGGGTCTTATTCCCAGGTAAGTATCCACACTTTCTTGGGAGAAAGCCCTATTGATTGTAATGGGACTTACTCCTGAGCAGACATGCTAGGTAGGATTGGATCTGAGTGACCAGTCATGGCCTCTCTCAGCCTAATCTACCTTGCAGGATTGTTGTTAGAATAAAAGGAGTACAGGAAAACCATGTAGCACTGGCTACAGTGGGACTTGCTTCTGTGTAGACATGCCTGGGATTGGGCTCTGAGGCTGCAGTCCTCGCCACACTTTCCAGGGACTAATCCCCATTGGCTACAATGGGATTTACTTCTGAGTAGACATGCATGGGCTTGGGCTCTGAACTGAGGAATCGCAAGGGAGTGAGGCTGCGAGCCCACAGCTGCTGATTCCTGCAGGTTTGGAGAGACGTGATTTTGGGGGAGGAGTCTTAGAGATGAGCCCGCATACGGCAGAGTGGAGAAAAAGATGCACGTGGGAATGCCGCCTAGGAAGTCCACGATCGAGAGAGCTGGGGGTTTCTCTCCAGCAGAAGCAGAAGAATCTGCACCGACGCGGAAGGCTCCTTCGACTGCATCGCCCTCCTCCCCAGCCCGGCGGGGAGCCCTGTGTTGACACTAGGAAACCAGGACTGAAAGGTCCCTGGCGGGAGCGCGTTACCTGCGTGCGCTCCGCCGACCTGCAGCAGCGCCACGCCCGGGCTCAGCATGGGGTCGCCGCGGCCCGGCAGGAGATGGGAATTGCAGCGCGGGCCCATCAAGGGCGGCTCTTAGCAAGTGATCGGCAAACGCAATTAGCCCGAAGGGAGCGGGGCTGGGGGGAGGCCGGGCTGGAGGCAAGTGCTGGGCGTGGAGGAGGTTCAAGGGAAGAAGGCCTGGCAGCCAGCCGGGAGAGTCTGGCAGGCGGCAGGGCCGGAGAGGCTGCTGCAGTGCCAACCCATGCCGCCCCAGTGGCGTAGCTAGAGGGGGTGCAAAACACTAAGAGCCCGAGCCTATGCCTGTCTACTCAGAAGTAAGTCCCATTGGGTTAAATAGGACTTACTCCCAGGTAAGTGTGGATAGGATTGCAACCTAGATTTTGCAGTCTCACCGCAGTGTGCAAGGTGTCCCACCCCTTCGAAGCCTCCGTTTTGCCCCCTCATGGCTCCGAAGGCGAGGGGAGGGGCCCCTTGCACGCTGCGGTGAGACTCTCTGCGAGGCTTAGAGCCCAATGCTATGCCCGTCTACTCAGAAGTAAGTCCCGTTATAGTCAATGGATCTTACTCTCAGGAAAGTGTGGCTAGGATTGCAGCCTAACAGCCCGATCCTATCTACACTTTCATGGGAGTAGGTGCCATTGACTCTAATGGGACTTACTTCTGAGTAGACATGCATAGGATTGGGCTGTTAGTGCTTTGCACCCCCTCCAGCTATGCCACTGGCCGGCCCTACTCAAGGCGTTGCAAAGGGCGTGGTGGTTTCCCTGCGCGGGGATCCCGGCTCAGCCGCTCTGCAGGAAACGGAGGGGTGTGCGCTCCCTGAGCCGCTGCGGAGGCGCAAAAGCTTAGCGACGGGTCCAGGTCTGGCTGGACGCCTTCCAGTTGTCAACACGTTGGGAGGAGGAAAAGGCTCGGCTTCAGTGGGAACAGCTTTCGGCGCTGGGGAAGACAACGAGGCTCGCCCGCTGCTTGACACGCTTCCTCCTGCCTGCCTGCCTCCCATGTGCTTTACCCAGCGTGTGGTCGGTCTGTGGAACTCCTTGCCACAGGATGTAGTGACGGCATCTGACCTGGATGCCTTTAAAAGGGGATTGGACAAGTTTCTGGAGGAAAAATCCATTACGGGTTACAAGCCATGATCTGTATGTGCAACCTCCTGATTTTAGAAATGGGCTATGTCAGATGCAAGGGAGGGCACCAGGATGAGGTCTCTTGTTATCTGGTGTGCTCCCTGGGGCATTTGGTGGGCCGCTGTGAGATACAGGAAGCTGGACTAGATGGGCCTATGGCCTGATCCAGTGGGGCTGTTCTTATGTTCTTATGATCCCAACGACCCTGTGAGGGTCTGTCTGAGACAGGGTAAACTATTACTGGGTGAGGATTTGCAACACAAGTCTATGCTGATCTACTCAGAAGTAAGTCCCATTGTGCTCAATGGGGCTTACTCCATGGAAAGTGTGTATAGGGTTGGGCTCTTGATCTCTTACCTAGACCCCACTCTGGCCAACCCACCCCAGTCCTCCTCCTGCTTCACTATACCAAGGCCTAGGAGAGGGGGATAATTTGTACCTGGGCCCAGGGTCAGAAAGGGGGCCCAGGAGTCAAAGGAGGAGGCCCAGAAAGTTCCTGGGACCTGACATTTTCCTATCTTACCTGGATTTGCTGCTTGTGCATGATGCTGGAGGCACAACAGTGGTCATGCAGTGGCAACTGCAGCTGCAAGCCATACACAGGGCCCAGGAACACATCCATGACCCTCCTTAACACATTGTCAAATCTGGGAAGGAACAGGTCTGCTACTGTAGCTCTTTGGCTTGTGGAGCCAATAACCATGAAGGAGTGTATAGGAACTCAGGGATCCAGCTGTGGGGCTACAGCTACTGCAGAAGTTCATTTTGGTGCACACAGCACATTGTCCATTCTAGTGTGAACCCAGATATGAAGATGCTAATTTTCTGCAATGGCTTTCCTATATTTCAAAGATTTTATAGAGACTTAGGAGTGTGTTTGGTTTTCCATATTACTTTATCTAGCGGCTGGTGCAGCATGGTCAAGTAGACCTGGGCTCCTCATCAAGAAGCCTGGTAGACCTGGGCTCAAAAGACTATCCTGGCTGTCAGCACCCTCACCCTGCCCTATTTTGCCCTGCCGTTCTACCTATCCCCATTGCTGCCCTCCCTCTTTGGGAAGGGACCCAAAATAAACTTTGTACCCCCTGATAAAATTCCTCTCAGAGGCCCTGAACTATACTACCTCATTCATTAATTTATTCACTATCTAGCTCTGTGTTTCTCAGCCTGGATGGCCATCCCAATCTGGATGGCCAGATCCCAAAGGATCTCCTCTATGGAGAACTCGTGCAGGGAAAGCGCCCTACAGGTAGACCACAGCTGCGATACAAGGACATCTGTAAGAGGGATCTGAAGGCCTTAGGAGTGGACCTCAACAGGTGGGAATCCCTGGCCTCTGAGCGGCCTGCTTGGAGGCAGGCTGTGCAGCATGGCCTTTCCCAGTTTGAAGAGACACTTGGCCAACAGTCTGAGGCTAAGAGGCAAAGAAGGAAGGCCCATAGCTAGGGAGACAGACCAGGGACAGACTGCACTTGCTCCCAGTGTGGAAGGGATTGTTACTCCCGAATTGGCCTTTTCAGCCACACTAGACGCTGTTCCAGAACCACCATTCAGAGCGTGATACCGTAGTCTCTCGAGACTGAAGGCTGCCAACATGATGTTTCTCAACCAGTGGTAATGATGGCAGGGACATGTGGTGAGGAGGGAGAAGCAGATGAGGCAGAACTGCCCTATGGTGGTCAGTGGAAAAGCACCACAGCCACCCTACCCACTTACACCTGAGGAGGCTCTCCTTATACCTGAGAAAGCAGGTGTAGGAGAACCTTCTTGGGAGTAAGAAGAGCCACCTCAGGAGTAAGCAGGCAGGGCAGCAGTGGTGCTTTTCCATGGACGATGATGGGGGAGTTCTGCCTCACCTGCCTCCCCCATATCCTACATCCTTGACTTGAGGTGGTGTCTAGTAGTACACACAGGACCCTCAAACTCCTGCTGCTTGGCAGTAAGAGTTTAACAGCAACTGTTACCCTGCACAAGCCTGATCTTGTCTGATCTCAGAAGCTAAGCAGGGTCAGGCCTGGTTAGTACTTGGATGGGAGACTGCTTGGGAATACCGGGTGCTGTAGGCTTATACCATAGTCTTTCGAGACTGAAGGTTGCCAGCCAATGGCAGTAAGACCAGAAACACAATGCAAAGAGCAGTAGGAGGCTTCTACTCAGGAGGCTTCGCTCCATGTGCAGAGCTCCAGTGTGTGCTTTTTGCGTTCTCAAAAATCCCTCCTGTTGGCCCTGGGCCTCTTACCCGTGTTGTGTTGCATCTGGCCTCCCACTCTGGAAGTTACTGACATCATCACCAGATACTTCCAGTGGTACTTCCAATAGATGGATGATGTGAAGTGGTACAGCAGAGGGACAAATGTTAAGAAACCCTGATCTAGCTCAGGCTTTATGCTGGAGGCAGCTAATAAAATCAAAATGGCATTGACACCAAATTGTCAATGCATAACAAAGGATACAGCCTTACAAATTAAGAACATCAACAGGGATAAATGTGCAGTTTTGCATTTGGGTAGGAAAAATCAGAAGCACATACGTATATAAGATTAAGGCTTGCCTGTGAAAAAGCTCTAGGTGTCTCAGTGGACAGCAAGCTCAATGTGATCCAGACAGTGGTATGATGTGGCAGCAAAGAGGGTTCATGCTGTTCTACACTATGTCTACAGATGCATAGTATCTGAGAGAAGTATTCTGCTTGGAGTGGGTCCGGAGGAGGGTGACTAGGATGGTGAGGAGACTAGAGACCATATCCAGTGAAGACAGGTTGAAGGAGTTGGGCATGTCTAGTTTCAAGAAAAAATAGTTAAGAGGCGACATGCAACTATCTGTAGATCTCAGAAGTGCTTGTAGAAGATGAAGCAGGTTTGCTTTCACTTGCTCCAGAGCAGGGCTGCCCAAACCCCGGCCCTGGGGCCACTTGCGGCCCTCGAGGCCTCTCAGTGCAGTCCTCAGGGAGCCCCCAGTTTCCTCTGGCCCTCTGGAGATTTGTTGGAGCCCACAATGGCCCGACGCAACTGTTCTCAGCGTGAGGGCAACTGGTTGACGTCTCACACGAGCTGTGGATGAGGGTTCCTTCCACTGCTTGTTGTTTCACATCTGTGATGCAGTAGCGGCAGCAAAGGAAAGGCCAGCCTTGCTTTGTGCAAGGCCTTTTATAGGCCTTGAGCTATTGCAAGACCTTCATTCATTCATATAAGTTCCATCCTTAATATGTTATGTAAACTTATGTAAATTTATTCAAATTTTAAATGTAAATTAGTTCTTTTTTTCCCCAGCCCCCGACACAGTGTCAGAAAGATGATGTGGCCCTCCTGTCAAAAACTTTGGACACCCCTGCTCCAGAGGGTAGGACCAGAACAAATAGGTTAAATTACAACAGTGAAGATGTGGATGAAACATTAAGAAATAACTTCCTGATTCTGCAGTCTGCCTCTGAAGGTGCTAGAGTCTCCATCATTGGAGGTCTTTAAGCAGGTGCTGGATAGCCACCTATTGGGGATGTTGTAGTTGTGCACTGACGGGGGTTGGACTCAATTGCCTTCCAACTCTTTGGTTCCAAGTAGGGTTTACTGGAAGACTGCCCTTGCTGCCCTACTGCTGTGGCCATTGTTATGAGGTTTTTATTCTGCCCTTCCTCCAAGGTGCTGAGGATGGCATACAAGTTTCTTCCCTTTGTTAGCCTCACAACAGCCTTGTGAGGTGGGGGGGGGGGGTGTTGGGAGATGGTGACTGGCTCACAAGCTTCAGGGCTGAGAGGCGATTTGCTGGATTTCCCTGCCACTTGCAACTTGCCTTGCCACTCTAACCACTGCACTGCACTGCACTGATCCAGTTGATGGACCCTGTGCCACCAGCAAGACAGCCCTTGATTCTGCTGCAGAAAGTTAATGATATTATGTAGTAATAAATGAAGGGCTGACCTTTCCACCTCCCTCTTCTGTGCAAGTTGGTAGTTTGGACACAGACAGAGTATTCACAGTGTGCAGGCTTTTTCCTACAATAAAGCAAAAACCACTAAGGAAAATCACAACAAGCCATGTTGCCTTTCCTCTCTCAGACTCCCATCTGTGGGCAGCCACTGTGCAGGAGTGGGAGGTAGGGAGAATGGAACTCCTCCCACTTGATCTCCTTGGATCCAGTTGTATGATATAAGGTGGGTTATATAGATCATCCCTGAATAAATCACACATACAAGCATACCTTGTATGAGCGACAGAGTAATTTTGGGAGCTATGAAGAAATGGCAAAAGTGGTTCTGTGAGTGGACATGTGGATCCATTGTGGATCCATTGTGATCCACATGTGGATCAAGTGGAATTTTAAGAGGGCACTTTGTAACTCCCCCATAGGCATAAGCTGATGCACCCAGTCATTGCAGGGAAAAGATCCAAGTTTCTCTTATACAAGAACTGTGAAAAGTGGAAGTACAAAACACATTTGCTTTGCCTCGAATATGTAACATCCAAAGTCTAACATTAAAGGACCCCCATGCACATCTTTTTGGGGGGCCCATGTTGGCATATGAGTACTAAATGTGTTTGCCTGGGCATTTCCTATTGATTTCAGTTTCACTTCCTTCCAGTTCAGTGTGTTGGGCCTTACACAAAGATCCCCTATTGCCTTGGAAAGAAGTCCTATTTATTTGAACTGGACATCCTTCCAACTAAATCTGTTTAGGGTGGGGTTGTTAGGTTTTGGGGTAGGTTTTCATGAGGTTGTAGGATTTATTTCTAGGTCACTCTGTTATAGTTAGAACTCCAGTAATTTAGTTTATTGAAGTTACCCTCTTTTAGAAACTCATAAGCCGATGTTATTTTCACAGGGTTGTGGCCAAAGAGAGTTTGTCATAACTCTCAGTCCCACCGAAATTAATGGAGCTGAAGTTAGCCACAACTAACTTGTCTCATTGATTTGAATGATGCTTAGTCATAACTTATTTTCATTGGATACAACCCAAGGGGGGAAAAGCAATGCATGAAAGGCACACAAATGTGCGCTATGTGCAACTGTACATCATACAGAATTTATGTACATGTGTAGTTATACATAATATTTATATATAAATTTACTACATATTATATTTCATATTAATCATAATTATATTATGTAGTCATTATATACTATTCCGTGTAATAAATATGTCCTACCTATATGCATGTGTGTGTTTAGAGAGATTAAATGAAAATAAATCTGCAGGAAGGAACAGACTGTAACCACAAGTGTACCTAAGATAAGAAGTCTAATGGTACCTTGAAGACTAATAAATTGATTGTAGCACAAGCTTTTATGGACCACAGTCCACTTCATCAGATACCAAGAGTGAAATTTTCAGAAGCCAGACACATATAAATGGTTATAGAGTAAAACAATGAAACCTGGAGTGTTATTTCGGTCTATAGCGGTCTTGTGGTCTAGTCTTGTGACCAGCTTAAAACTTTACAAAGATAAGCATAGTGACAATTCATAGTTGGTGATAAGAACTTCATAGCAATGTTAAGTTAATGAACTCTATAATGTGATAAAAATCCATTGTCCTTATTAGGACCTACTGACATGGTACCAAGTATATCTGTCTTTATCTTTTGTATGAGGACATTTTGGGACTGACTCATTCACATGGAGAATAAAATTGTCAAAGTACTTCCCCCCCCCCTTCCAGGTGCCTGAAATTTGGAAAACATACTGTCTCTAGAACATCCACCCCCTAAATATAAAAAATGAGATTTCTGTATATACGTTTTCTACTTTTCTTCTTCAAAATGGTGAAGAATGTGTGTTCTCCAAAAAAAAGTCAAGATATTTTCCCATTAGATAGACTAGAGGTGTCAAACAAGGCCTGGGGGCCAAATGCAGCCCTTGGAAGCTCTTTATCTGGCCCTTGGGCTCTCCCAGAACTACCATCAGGTGGTCTCACCTGCAGAGATGGGCTGAGGTGTCACTGCTAAAGGGCAGCCCCATGATAATTGGGCTCTCCTGTACCGAAAATATGTTCCAGATTTGCATATTTTCTGTCATTTGCAGTTGAGTTCCTAAGTGAGAAAAAAGTGCTTATTTCTGGTTAGGACCTGATTTATGACATAACTTCCGATCCTCAGCAAGCATCATGAATGCTGTTTGGCCTGCTGTATGAAATGAGTTTGATACCCCTAAACTAGACAGCAGGCACCTCATAAGAGATTACAAGTTAGGTACTCCCACATTCACTAGGCAACTGAAACCTCGCAGCTAAATAGCTCATAAATAGTTTACCTCATAAAATATTTCACAATCGTGTCCTTAATGGGTAAATATCAGTTAGTATACAGACCCAAAACCTTGCATGTGTGTGCTAAGGCACAAAAATAGGAATATGAGATAGGGATATAAATTCACTTCTGTGTATTTAATATGGTGTATATATTGCACATATTTATCAATGTAATGTAGTGAGGTGTAATGATGATACATATGGCCCCAAAATTCATCCTTTTTCTGGCCAGTGGTACATTTGATCAGAATCCCCAAATGCATAACAGAATTCAAGTGACATGCTGAAGATGCCAAAAGTGAATCTGAACTCCCATCACAAATATGTTCCTGATTTAAATGTAATATTATTTTAATTGTATCATGAAGCTGTAATTAAAAGAGGGTGGGAATCTGGTAGATAACTTGCAGACAGAATCTGAAAGGGGACCAGGCTGGCTCATCCAAGACCCTCAGGGTCCTTGTGCCCCCTCCTCAGCATTTTATAACTTTAATACCTTCAAGTTTCCCAAATAGTGCTTTTTATGAAGCATCTAGATTCAATATGCAATGTATTCACCGGGCATAGATCAAAGCTTTAGCTGACAAATAGACACAACCCTCAGAAGGGCTTGCAGGACTTCCCCTCCTCCAGGCTTACAATATTTTCCTTTTCAGCTAAGTGATTAATTAGCATTCACTCGGAGACTCAAGTTTAGTCACTCATGATAAAACTGCCTCTCGGCGAATTATAGGTTTGAGAGAAACAGCCGCTAGCCTCATCCTGATGGCTTTTAATGAGGTTTCAATGTGAAATATTTGAAATGCAGCTATATAGTACATGTGCTGGGTCCTGAAACCTAACTTGAGAAGCAGGGTGTGAGGGTTTATTGCCTCACGCAGACCAAAGATGAGTCGTTCAGAGCAAAGACAATAAATTAGCAATGAAGGACATTATGTGAGAGCTTAACATATCTAGTGGTCTGGGAGACATGGGCGGTACACCTCAGAATGTTCAAGTGCTGCCCATGTCCTTGAGTCACAGATGCCAGAGGTGTGTGAAAGAAAGAGCTGAACTGATATATGAGGCTTAAACAAGAGCCAGACACCTTGGAATGCCAAGCGCCACCTACTGGCCCAGATTTCAGTGCCACTGAAAGCAAAGGCCAAGTCATCCAGGTGCCGACCTTCTGTCTTCAGGGGTGGTTTAGCAATGCTCTCTATGCCTTGGGCTCCAAGAAAACTTGCTTCTGTTTTCCTGCTACACTCACAGTGCAAACAGCTAACAGTTCAAAGCACCAGCAAAGAGAAGCAGTCCAATCCTCACCGGTCCAGGAAAAAAAGGAGAAGAAAGAAAGAAAGAAAGAAAGAAAGAAAGAAAGAAAGAAAGAAAGTGTTTATTGTCAAATTGGCCAAAGAATGCAACATCTTTTGAGAAAAATAGCTGATTACTATTATTATATCAAGGCGTATTTGTCAAAAATGTAGGTCTGGTAAAATCACAGACATGATCAAATATCTCTGCCAGACAAAGGAGCTAACCATAATTATGTCAACATGTCACATTTCTTCCAACAAACATTTGATAGCATTTGGATAGAATTTAATTTCCTAAGTCAAGTGAACCAACCTCCGTGGTGATGTATTTGCTCTACCTGAAAGTCAATACTTGATTTTCTGCTGGGCAACCAGAGCTAATTTGCCTATTTCAGTGGTTTTCATACTTTTAGCACTGGGACCCACTTTTTAAAATGAGAATCTGTCAGGACCCACCGGAAGTGATGTCATGACCAGATGTGACATCATCAAGCAGGAAAATTTTTAACAATCCTAGGCTGCAATCCTACCCACACTTACCCAGGAGTAAGTCCCATTTACTATCATTGTTAAAAGCATATACATAGTTGACTGTTAAAAGTGTAGGTCTGTAACAGTTCCCCAAATGCAGTCACATCCCATGGTAGTATGAAGTCTAATATGTGGAAAATAAAATATTGCAATGAATGAGGACCCACCTGTAATTGGCTCGCGACCTACCTAGTGGGTCCCAACCCACAGTATGAGAAACACTGGTTTGTTTATGTGCTTATTTACTTGGAAGGAACTCCCACTGTGTTCAAGCGGCACTCACTGCCTTGAAACCAAGCATGGGTGGAAGCAACTGGATCCAGCTATACTTTAATCTTACCAAGGGATGAATAATCATGTGCTACTACTTCTACAACCACCACAACCACTATAAAATGGTAGGCAATACTAAACAGCAACTTTTCACACATGACATCAACAGTCTTATCTTCCAACTGTCCTGTGGACACAGAACATGGAGAGAGACTTCATGTGGTAGAGTTTTGGCATCTGCAGTACCGAGCCCAAAAATTCCAAAATAACTTTTGCTGTCATGTGTGAAAATGCCCTTATAATCTTGTTACATTCAGTTCTTGAGATGAGTTCCTGCAACATTATGTTTTCCTGATTATTCAAGCAGTCCATGGTGTCAACAAGGCTGGGTCTATCAACCTCTCTAGGCAGAGGAGGCTTCGCAGGGTTATAATTCCCCCTGATTGCTGGCATTGTCTCCAGACACCTAACAGCTATTTACCATCCTCACATCTTAATCACAGAAAGCATTTAGAGGGGGATTAGTGGCCTTCACACATAAGCAAAGGCAAACCTCCCATCAAGCACACAATGGAGGCATTACCCCTTGGAGATTCCTTATCAGATAATGGAGCAAGCCCTGCTTTATTGAAAGAGCTTGTTTAGTCAGGTAGTTTGCATCACAATTTTACCTGAGGTGGTTCAGGAGCAGGAATGCTAATAGGCCAAAGTAAAAGTAGGACAAGGCCAGGAGGGGAGGCCAGAGTCTGTTTTAAAGACCACATGCTGACAGCAAAGGGGGAGGGCTTTTAATTTAGCTTTCCTCAGTTAAGAAAAAAGACCTACCCCCAGATCAGGGATCAGTCCAAAGCAAACCAGCAATCTGCCTCCAACAGCAGCTGACCAGATTGCCTCTGGGAAACGGACCATTCAAGTGTGTTGCTTGAATTTCCTGATGTTTTTTTCACCTAACATCTGATGATCTGACCACCTCTGAATATGGGTTTACATCTTTTAGATATTGTTTATAGCCATAGATAGATGTTGCCTTCATAAAAATGTCCAATCCTCTGACTAGGGAAAGAGTGCTAGGATCTTCACATGTGCCTGTGCTACTGAGATCATCCCCCTTCTGCCCCCATTTTGGCCCCCACTTCTGCATTACCTGTTCTGTTGCAGGCTGGGTGAGCCACTGGTACGTGCACTGGCCTCCAGCCATCTGCACTGGTAGTCCTGCAGCACGTGACAGCAGTGTGGCTTTTATGACCCTGGTCTGGGACTTACAGCAGCAGAACTTGAGATCTGCTGTCATGGGTCCCCATTAAGATTGGGTCATAAGTCTATCTCTTATTTTTTAATCATGTTTTATTTTTTAACCATATTTGTATCTAGCCCTGCTTAAAGCATGAGAGGAAGGACAGAGGGGTCTTAAGTACATCCACAACTACCACCATTACAGTGACTCCCTCTAAAACTAGCCAAAGCACAACAGACACATTCTGGTAGCCTTCTAAAAAATAGTACATATGAATTCTGCTGAATCATTCCCTTTGGCCTACCTAGGTCAATACTGTTGAATCTGCCTGACAGCTACTCTCCAGGGTTTCAAAGGGTGGAGGGGTCTTTCCCCATCCTGCTTGGAGATATGAGCAACAGAACCTGCGACCCACTGCATGCAAATAGTGTGCTTGACCACTGAGTTATGGTTCCTCCTCCAGAACTGTAGCCAAGGTAGTTGTGTTGGCAACCTTCAGTCTCGAAAGACTATGGTATCGCGTTCTGAATGGTGGTTCTGGAACAGCATCTAGTGTGGCTGAAAAGGCCGATTCGGGAGTGACAATCCCTTCCACACCGGGAGCAAGTGCAGTCTGTCTCCCTGGCTATGGGCCTTCCTTCTTTGCCTCTTAGCTTCAGACTGTTGGCCAAGTGTCTCTTCAAACTGGGAAAGGCCATGCTGCACAGCTGCCTCCAAGCGGGACGCTCAGAGGCCAGGGTTTCCCACTTGTTGAGGTCCACTCCTAAAGCCTTCAGATCCCTCTTGCAGATGTCCTTGTATCGCAGCTGTGGTCTACCTGTAGGGCGCTTTCCCTGCACGAGTTCTCCATAGAGGAGATCCTTTGGGATCCGGCCATCATCCATTCTCACGACATGACCGAGCCAACGCAGGCATCTCTGTTTCAGCAGTGCATACATGCTAGGGATTCCAGCACATTCCAGGACTGTGTTGTTTGGAACTTTGTCCTGCCAGGTGATGCCGAGAAGCTCGACCTGATTCTCACCAGATGCTCCAGCCTTCCCAGCATCAAGATCACACGCAGCTATCAGGGTGCTGCCTGCGACACTGACCACTCCCTGGTGTGCAGCAGAGTGAAACTGCAAACAAAGCGACTGTACCACACAAAAAAGGAAGGAAGACCTCGCATTGATACCAGCAAGACCCGGGATCAGAGAAAAGTGGAGGAATTTGCACGAGCGCTTGAGGTATCTCTTCCAGGCCCAGCCGATGCAAACGCATTCAACAGATGGGAACATTTCAAGAATACCATTTACAACAACGCCTTGTCCATATTTGGCAAGAAGACCAACAAGACGGCAGACTGGTTTGAAGCCCACTCTGAGGAGTTGACACCAGTCATTGAGGAAAAGAGGAGAGCTCAAGCAGCATACAAGGCCTGTCACAGTGAGCGCAACCTGCAGGTCCTCCAAGCTGCTCGCAGCAAAGTCCAGCAGACTGCCAGGAGATGTACTAACGGCTACTGGCTCCAGCTCTGCTCCCAGATACAGACAGTAGCCAAGGTAAGTCCATCACAAAAGCCTGGTGTGTTTGCTTCTGAAAGGTGAAATACAAATCCCCAAAAAGGGCCCAATCCTACTATCCAACTTTCCAGCACAGATGCAACCATGCCACTGCAGAATGTGATGCATCCTGCAAGGGGTAAGGGGAGTCACAGAGGCCTCCTCAAGGTGAAGGAATGTTTGTTCCCTTACCTCTGGACTGTAAATGAAAGATACATGAGCTGTTCCCTATCTGGACCTCCTGTAACTTGAGCACTGCCTTTCTTTCACCAATTCCGCTCCCTCCTGGGCCTGATCTGCCCACCCCACCCCTTTCACTGCCATGCCCCTCCCCATTACATCTCTTCCTGCACTTCCCTGACCCTCCCCACCTCACCCCTGGGCTGCATAACGCAGAAAGGTGTCTAACACCTAATGTTCGTGCCAGCACACCTAATTGTAATGCCATCACAAAGTGCTTTATGGCACTTTTGTGGAGGTTTGGCTCTGGTGGAAAGCGCTCAGCTGGCACAAACCTATGATAGGATTGTGCCATTAACCTATTTTTGCTCAGCCCACAGGTGTGCACATTTGGTCCCTGTTGCATATATGCTATGTTGGGCAAAACTGGCTTAATTATATCTTGCTTGAAGCATTTCCCAATGTGTTTCTCTACCTATAGGCAATGGTGAGCTTCACTGGATGATCTCAAGTTTAAAGACCTTGAGACAAAGGAGGAAAGCAAGGAAGAGAGATAACAGAAGAATGGAGATAATTTCTGTTCAGTAGGCTCTCCACAATACTGATATAAAAGATTTTATAGCTTAGCAGCACAAATCTGCACTGGCTTGGTGTTAGATGTTAGCATCACATGCACACACACACACACACACACACACACACACACACAGAGTCAGTTCTACAAGTAAACACTGATTAGACTTGACCCAAGTAAGACCTCAGCACCAAGGGCCTCATCTCATCTCTTAGTGCTTCTATTTTCATGATGGAAGATGTAGTAAATCCCTGATGTTATCACAACTTTAATTTAGACATCAAAGATTTGTCTTCCTGATGAACTCTTCCGAACCCTGCAATGAATCACACAAATGGTGAAATACGGGCAGGAGACACTCAAGGGCAAAGTAAGACTTTCATAAAATCAACCTCCTGTTATAACCTTGTTTTTAGCCCTTGGTTTGGGGCTACATCCCCCTTGGTTATGTGGGAATGCCCACATGAATAAATTTATCAATTAGTTCTGATCCTGCATGGCTGGATCTTTCCAAGATCTTTCTTACTTTAAACTGAATGGAATATTTTCAAGAGACTATTTGATATTATTTAATTTGGTGCTTCAATATTGGTTGATTGAATTTCCTCATTGTTTTCCCCCCAACCTTTGAGTGATGCTCTTTAAATGCAGCAAACCCATGTGGACTTGGTAGAGCTAATAGGACTCTTAGTGATGTGGTGGTCAGAGTTTTTGTTAAATGTTCTGCAAATATGCCAGAGTTTGAGGACCTGAACCAAAGTGGCATGGAATGTCTGTAAGAATTGGTATAGCATGGTGGTAAATAACACAAGTCTAGGCCTGTCTACTCAGAAGTAAGTCTCATTGAATTCCATTGAACTTATTATTAACAGTATTTATATACCGCTTTTCAACTAAAAGTTCACAAAGCGGTTTACAGAGAAAAATCAAATAACTAAATGGCTCCCTGTCCCAAAAGGGCTCACAATCTAAAAAGATGCAAATGAATACCAGCAGACAGCCACTAGAACAGACACTGCTGGGGTGAGGTGGGCCAGTTACTCTCCCCCTGCTAAAAAAAGGAGCACCCACTTGAAAAAGTGCCTCTTACCCAATTAGCAGGGGTGTGTATAGGATTGCAGCCAGGAGAAGAAACAATGAAGGTGAGTGGATGGATAGAGATGAGTGTTTCCATCTCCACCAACCTCCTGCCTCAGGTGACTATAAATCTCAGGTGACTAAATATCTCAGCCAACCTCATGGACAGGTTGGCCCTGGATGTTGGACTAAGTTCTAACCACGAGTTCCAAGAAGCTACCCATAAGTAGAGGTGTGATTTTTTGTTTTTATTTTTTCACAGATTTTTTTTTTTTTTTTACAAAAATGAGAAGTGCTGAAAGTGGTGTTATGTGTTTTTATTCCAAGGGTGCATTTTTATCCATTATAATTATAAATTATAATCACTTTAAATGTGTATTAGGTAGGTGTTATAGGTGATATAGTGTCAGCAGATGCAGCCAAAGTCATTACCCACACAACTCCCACAGTCCAGCCCAATCAGTCTACAGTGATCAATATGCAGAGGTGTTAGATAATGATTTTAGGGTTAAAAAAAATGAGAAGTGGAGAAAGTGGTGTTATGTGTTTTTATTTCATTATCACTGAAAAATCACGCCTCTGCCCATAAGGAAATGTCTAATCCCCTTAAGTCTAAAAGGGTATAATTGTACATAAAAGCAGTATAATTAGTGTATAATTTTGTGCTGGATTTCCATCAGGACCCCTGGTGGTGAAAATGAGAAATTGCAGGAATTCGGGTTGGAAGTTCCACTAGGAGCAACTTACTCTTCTCTCTCTCTCTCTCTCTCTCTCTCTCCTTGCACTTTGGCCACATATTGTTCAAAAAATAAGGCAAAATCTTCACCACAGTTCCCTAGTGCAGTTCAGACACTCAGACCCCTACACTCCTCTGTAAACTGCCTAAATAGGTGGCATTAGTCAAAGTGTGTCTCTTCAGTTGGAGCAGAAACGCAGCTGCAGACATAAGCTTTCTGATGCATTAAAATGGGTCACCTGTTTTATTTTGCTTTGTTTTTGATGTGAGGATTCATCTCAAAACCTGTGTTCTTCGTTACATTGGCCCAACCGTCCCTGTGAAATGCATCACTCATTTCCATTTGGGAGTTGATTTTGGGAAGATGAGTCATCTGCTGTACTTTGATGTCCAAGAGCTGAATATAGCCCATGTTTCCTATTATGAGTCCATTTGGGCTCTGTCGCTGATTAATTCATTCGTTTACTTCTGCCCAATGGACTGGGAAGCCTGTTACAGCCACCTCACTCGGAATCAGGAGTCCATTTACACCATCTGTCTTGAGTGTACTTAATTACTCTAGGCTGAAAGAAGAATCAACAATGGCTTATAAACAAAGCTACTGGCTGCAGTTAAGAGGGGAGCAGCAAACAATGTTTCTCACCAGGGCAGGAATTTAGGCCTACCAAGAATTAGATTTAGGTAAGAAAAAACACTCACACTCACAGAGAGAGACAGAGAGAGAGAGAGAGAGAGAGAGAGAGAGAGAGATTCTACAATCTGCATTAAAAATGAGGCAGACATTTTAAAGTTCTAAACTAGATTTTTCTTTCTTTTTCTTTCCAAAGTACATTAACTGAAGAGACCAGTGGTTCCCAAACGTTTTAGCACTGGGACCCACATTTTTAAATGACACTCTATCGAGACCCACCTAGGTTTAGCAGACTTTTTAAAAAGGAGATCTAGAAAGAAATAATCTTTTATTTATTTATAAGTAGTAATAACAAAAAAATAAAAGACAAACTTTTATCTCCCTATATTTACACATCCTTGCAAACTGCAGGAGCCGAGCTCTTTGCAGAGTAATTAGCAGCCACAATATCTGATTTTTTTGAATAGCCTCAGGGCTTGAGGCAGTTACCTGATGTTTCCATCACCCTTTGATGATCAACCAAAAATCAGGTCGTGATCCACCAGTTGGTCCTGACCCACAGTTTGGGAACCAACTGGAATAGACCTTATCTTGTTCCTGCCACAGACTCTCTTGCAGTATAGTGAATGCAAGACCTGGGCTGGACTGGGTAATTGCTAGCTACTCTGTTTTCATACAAGCCCTTTATGGCTGCACTCTCCTTGGAAAAGCAGGGAAGAATACACTCTTCTTTTTTTATAATAAAAAGAAAAGCCGCATTTGCTCTGTATTTGATCTTTGATAGCAATCCCTATTACTATCTTGTGTTTTGAAAACCAAGGGGATCAAACGCAGAAAAATTAAAACCATTCTCCCCTGCGAAACCTGATAAAGGATGCAGCAATGTATTGACTGCTCCTTTGGGAAATTAGTCAGTTGCTCCGTGAATTGCAGCCATCCTGCAGTTAAGAAGAAGAAAAATGCGTATTCCTGTAATCATCAATGAGGAAAATAGATTGGAAAGGCGAGTAAGCATCAACTGTTCATGTGAGCAGTGACATCTTTTTATTGCATATCTAACCCACCCTATCTTAAAGCTCAGGGTGGGTAAAAACAATTGGGGCTCAATCGGTGCTTTGCAGTCTGTACTCAGAGCAAACTAATGGTCAAGGAAAAATGGTCTTAATGGTGTTTAAGACATGGGCAGCCCAATCCTAACCTGCATTGCCTGCCGTGTATCCAGCGCGGGGTTGGGAGTGACAGCCATGCAACTCGGAGTAAGAGGAATTCATTCATTCCCCTTACCCCATGTCACGCAGCAGCAGCAGCTCTTATGGAGCTACTTGGATCTGCACTTCCTAAAGAGGTGGCACAGATCTGAGTGGCCCGATGTAAGGCCGAGCCACCAGGAGGGAGGTTAGAATCCAACCTAAGTGCCAGATTCTGGTGTCCCCCCCCCCTCCTGGGTCCTGCCCTCCCACCAGCCTGCCTGCCATCCCCCACCCTACAGTGCCTTCATTCCACCCTCCCCAACCCTCTGTGCAGGCCACCTGGCCAGCACAACTTACCAGCCGAAGTCTGGGAAGTGGCACAGGGAGGCTGGCACGCATTTATTATATTTATTTATACACATATTTATGTATTTATTCATATACAGTTTTTCAATAAAGTTCACAAAATGGTTTACACAGCAAAATAAATCAATAAATGGCTCCCTGTCCCCAAAGGGCTTACAGTCCAAAAAGAGGTGCCAGAGAGACACCAGCAACAGCCATTGGAATAGACACCATTCGGGGGTGAAGCGGGACAGTTACCTTCCTCCTGCTAAATATAAGAGGACCCCACTTTGAAAGGTGCCTCTTAACCCAGTTAGCAGGGCTTAACATAGGTCTACAGAGAGAGGCATCCATGTAAGAAATTTGTCACACTTGGAATACTTAGGTAACAGCTCACAAGTTTTGGGGTGCAGGATGAGGAGACCATGCCGTCTGGAGAGAATTATAATGCATCTAAACATGAGTAAATCATAAGGGCAAAGAAGCCTAGTTTATGAAAGAATAAATCTTGTCTGTGTAACCTTTGGCAGCCCCAGGAGTTAATAAAATAGTGGCCAAAGGAGAACCAAGGGATGTAATTTATTTAGACATGTAGACAGCTTTTGATAGATCCACTTCACAAGAGATTATTAAGGAAACTTGGTAACCCCCACAGAGTGAGAGGTAAAGGGCTGTCAGGGAATCAAATCTACTTATAATTAGGCTGGAATAAATGGTCAATTCTAAGTACTGAACAAGATTAATAATGGGGTACCCTAGAGATCATTAGTAATATGCTGGAAGAAAGGCTGAATTGTGAAGTGGCAAATGTTGCTGTCAGTATGAAATTCCTTAGGTGCAGCTAGGAACAGACTTGTAAGGAAATTGGAGAGAGTTGAATAAAACTACAGAGCTATGTCATCTCTCCTATAAATATGTGCAAGAGACATAAAATGCACATAATCTTCAGGACTTTCTTTTTTGTCCCCATTACTCTGTCAATACTTTCTTCCTCTGCCCTGCGCAATGCTTGGAAAACCAACAAGAGGAAAGAAAAGGCTATCGCCCAGTTCAGATGTAATGATCCTGCTCCAACAAGACATGTTTAGACTGGGAATGCATGTTACAGCACCATTTTCCAGGCCATCCAAACCAGGAAACTGCAGCTGGAGCAATCTATACAACTGAAGCTGCAATCCTAACCACACTTTCCTGAGAACAAGCCCCATTGAACAAAATAGGACTTACTTCTGAGTAGACCTGGTTAGGATTGTGCCCTGAGGTTATCAAACTGCAGTGCAATCCTGGTTTTATTGCCTGGTCTGTAGGGATTGCTCAAACTGCAGTTTCCTAGTTTGAACATCATAGTGAACTCAGGTTGGCAACCTTCAGTCTCGAAAGACTATGGTATTGCGCTTTGAAAGGTGGTTCTGGAACAGCATCTAGTGTGCTATGCTTTAACAAACCAGAAATTGTTGAATGAAGGTGTGAGAGGGAAATGAGGGAAGAGAGAAGGCAGTAACAAGGCTCTGGTTCATTGGAGCAGACAATTACATCTGAACTTTCATGTGTACCTCACCCTTTCTCATAGTAACTTTATCTAAATTTGTTTGAGGCTGCAATCCTAACCTCACTTTCCTGGGAGTAAGTCCCACTGAACACAGGATCGTGCCCTAAATGTTGTCTAAAGTGGCATTTGAAGATTTGTCCTCAGATGAAAAGGAAGATGTAGGAATTTAGATAAGTCTAGCAACATTTCACAATGGCTGAGCTGAGAAAGTGGAGGGGTTTGCTCAATTTTAGGTCATCACGGGATTTCACCTCCAATAAATTTCAAAGTCAGGAAGTTCCTCCTCAATAGAAGGCATTTGGAGGAAAACTCATTTGTTAAGAGCAGTAAAATCTGCTGTATCTTAGGGATGTTTGATGTACATCTCCATGCAGAATACAACTAGACAAGATGGTACCCAATGGTTTTGCTCTGGGGATAAGTAGCAGTAGTATGGGCGGGTGCGCTTTTCATCAGGAAAACAGCCCAATGTTAAAGCTCCCACTTTCAGTGCTACAGCCCTAATCTGGTTCAGTCCCCATTGTCTTCTCCCACCCCTTCCACCCCCAACAGCTATTAAACTTAAAAATATAACAACAGCAGGCTATCTAGACAAGGCTCTCCAAATGTCATGTCTAGTTTGGCCCTGAGTGTTGAGTCCAGAGCTGAAATAAACTGGTAGGAAAGAGGTTAGGATTGGGTTGCCCATGTGACCTGGAGCATTTAACATTCCCCTTTGTTTTGTTTTTGTCAAATAATGTACTGGGGGAGAACTAAACAGAGAAAAACCATTTTTTTGGGGGGGGAGGAGGCTTTAGGACTTTGTTCATGTCATAGTTCAAATTCCAATCCCATTGCCCCTCCCCCACACACACACACCCCACAATTTTAATCAGGTAAAAAACTTCAACTGAACATTTTTCTCCATTTAAAATATCATGGGTGGGGGCAATCAGGGTTGAAACTGCAGTAAGGAAAAAATTCCAAAGCTGCTCCTGCCATGCCCCCCTCCCAGTTTACTCCTTAGCACAAATAAAACAGAGGAGCGCATTATGTGATTCAGGTCATGTCTAGTTTGACTCTTGGTAAGAAAAAGTAGAAGCTGGATATACACTCGCAACCACAGACCCAGTGGCATCTGTGGGAGGAGGGCCTGTAGTGGACCGACCTGGGTGCCATTTTCCAGGGCCAGGGGGTGACAGCAGCGATGGGTAGTTGAGTCAGGTAACTCAAGTCTGAGTTGCAAAAAACACGTGTTTTTGCTGACTTGTGAATACTCATGTCACCTGTGTCAATGATTCTGGCACTGACTTGAGTCTGAGGCCACTGACTTGGCACTCAGTCCCCACACATGCAGACTCAAGTCTGTCTGTGTCTGGATGTACCTGCTTACTTTTTTTGTGGCATGAAAGACCTTGTTGGCCATCATTCTGACCGGCAAGCAGCAGGGAAGTTCCAGCCAGGAGGCAGAGAAGGGTTAGTGTTTTGCTTTTGCATCCAGCAGAAGGCAGGAGCGACCTCTTTTGTCCATCTCTGAAGGCACTGATAGTCAATGAACAAAGGATGAGTGGTCTGATTTGTTTCTTTGGAGGAGGTCGGGTGAAAGGAGGAGTCCAAGGAGGTTCTTGCCTTAGAATTAGCTGGACAACCAGGGAGGGGGAGAAAGGGGGCGGGGAAACTGGGGAAGACAGTTTGGAGCATTCACGCTTTCCAACAGCATGGTTCCTTTGGGTTCCATTTGTTACTTGAGAGGAGGAAGCCTCACAGAACACCTGGTGCAAATGGGACTACTTCTGAGTAGAGCTGAAAGGATTGGTTCATATTAGTAAACCTTGCAGCTGCTGCGTGTGACCCTCCTCCCCCTTGCTGCTTTTGTCCCCACTGTTACGCAGTCCATCCCACCCCCTCCTGTCTTGTTTACAAATGGGATGGGGACCACAGGGGAGTGGTTAAAGAGAGCTCCAACACATATGCAGCCCAGCAGCAGTCCCCTTTTTTTTTTCCCCATGGAGCTGCGGTTGGCTTTTTAAGGAGAAAGTGGCTCAGGTCTTTTCAAGTAGCAAAAATGCTCTGGGCAACTCAAAAAGGCTGTCCATTAGGACTCGTTTTTGAGTCAAGTTGTGTTGGGTGCGGAGACTCATGACTCAGGTGAAGCCACACTGGACTCGCCCATCCCTGGGTGGCAGCACACTGCCCAAGTCTCTACTGAACAGAACTCCATGCTGAGTTTGGTAGAAGGGCCCTCTTCACCAACCTGTCCTTGCTTCTTATTGGCTGCAAACTGGGGCAATCCTGAAGCAATTGATGAAGGCACAATGACATGCTAAGGCCACCCCATCACTGCCAAACTACTTCCAGGTGCTGCAATTTGCGCCCTCGTGCCAGGCGCCATTGACTCTGGGCCTGCTACTGCCCGCAGCACCTACTGCTCATCATCATGAGTGATGGGGTGGTATCATGTAGTGGGGCATGTTGTGCAGCAGGAGAGTGACATCCATCCCAGGTGTATAATGCACTGGCAATGTCACTGCACAGATCCATCCTATCCAGGTGAGCATTGATTTATCTCCTCACTGTCCTCCAGATGATTCTCACTTTTCTTTCTTACTCACATATCAGCTCTTGAACAAGGCAACAACTGGGGCAGAGGGAGGGTGAATCAGCTCTGGGAAGGGGGCTGTTTTGGCAGCAGTGGCAGCTACCAAATCCTAGCCTCCTTCCTAGACTCAATCCCATGCATGCAAACCTGTGCCAGCAATTTTGCTAGCTAGGAATACAGCTACAACCACAAATGTTCCTTTACCCTGAAGAGACCTCCAGAACTCTCTCTCCCTGAGGATGAAGTGGTAGACATTTTGGCATCACTGCATTGGTGGGGGTGAGTCATAGTACTGGGCTGTTAGCAGGGATGTACCAGAGTCACTGCGCCCAAGCTCCACCCCCTTGTCTTGATTTGCTCACAAGTCATAATGGGTGGCTGTTGCAACTCGTCCTGAGTTTTTTTAGAGTAACTTTGATATATCCTAGTCTTTACAAGAAATGAACTAAGGCTCAAATCAGGTGTGGCTCTGCCGAAAAAAATGTGCAGGTGCAGTGTGTGTGTGTGTGTGTGTGTGTGTGTGTGTGTGTGTTGGAGTTCTCTATCACTGCCTTGACGTTCCCATCCCATCTGCAGTCAGTAATATGTTGAACTCCTTCAACCACCATTTTTATTTCATTTGTGTCAACAAAGGCTGTACTGTTATTCAAGTGAGCATAGCAGTGCAGAAAAAACAATTGGTTCCTTACAAACCCCAGGAACAACCCTCCCCCCCCCCCCGTTCACATCACAACTCCCAATTCAGCCTTCAGAAAGAGCACCGAACAGCATGCCATGGATCAACAGAGAGGCGTCCAAACTCAGTATGCGGGGAGGGCTTGAAAGATCACCAAGAGAGCACTCTCCCTGGTGTCCTCCTTGCTGCCCCTGTCTTCTTCTGTTTCCTCCCCACTTTGTCTGGTTCCTCCCCCCTTGTGAAGCCTTTTTACTCCCCTCCACCCCCAACCCCTGCCTCTTGGAACCAACCTTCCTCCCTTCATGCCTGCTGCTCGCGCTGGTCTGAACACCAGCTTTTGAATCACCCCATGAGGACTCTTGCACAATGTGAAAAAAAATTGAGTTGTAGGCATAAAAATCATGAGACTCAAGTATCTACGAGTCATGGCTCCTTTCTGAGTTGTGAGTCAGGGCCCAAGTCAATGAAACGTGTGACCCAAGTTCCCACAAAACACATTTTTTGCAATTCAAGTTGAGTTCCCATCCCTGGCTGGTAGTGCTAAACTTTCTGACTGGCTAGTAAAGAGGTTGTCTCTGTGCACATGCAGAGTTAGGCATGGAAGTTTGACCTTACATCTGCCTAAAAGGGCATGATCCAGACAGATTTAAAGCCTAACTGGTTTTTACAAATCAAACACTGCCTAAAGACTTTTATAAAGCAGAAACATTTTGCCACCGGAAAGGCATATCCTCTGGGAGAAATTGCTTGCTTTCCCTTTCCAAACCTCCTGTGATTCTCTCTGAACTTTCCCATCTAGAAAGCCACTCCCTTTGGTTGGCTTGTGGATAGTGTGTGAAGTTAATTAACCCTGAGGGCCAGAAGCTGGTAGTTGATTTATTGAGAGCCTCACCCTGCAAATACTACAGAGAGCCCCATTCAAAGAGCAGCTTTATATTCCATTATACCCATATTCTCCATGTTTCTTTTTTCATGCCATGTTTACATCATGTTTTCTTCCTAGAATTTAGTCATGTTTAAGATTGGAAAGAGTATAGTTAAAGAACTGATTCCACTCCCCCTTTCCTTACTCTAAATAAGGAAAGGCTCAAATATCTTATGATTTCAGCAATCAATAGTCCAAGGCCAGAACAAGACCTCCTGATGCCTGAGGTGGCATGCCAAATGCTGCCCCCCTTACCCAATGATAAGCCAGCCTCTGCTCCTTCCACTTCCCAGTGTTCTCATTCAGCACACTCCTCCCCCCTCCCACATTCCTCTTCCTCCCTGCCCCCCTCTTCCTTTTCAAGCAGAAGGAAAAGAAGGAGCAGCTCAGGCAAGTAGGTGGACAGAGATGGGTACCCCCCTCCAATCTGCTGCCTAAGGCAGGGGTGTCAAGCATAAGGCCCGGGGGCCAGATGTGGCCCACGGAAACTTTTTATCAGGCCCTCAGGCCCTCAGGCCCTCAGCTTCTGAACAGTGCTGGGGTGTTACTGCTGAAAGGCAGCCCCCATGAAAATTGGGCTCTCAGATATCTTGAAATATGATCGAGATTTGCATATTTTCTCTTCTGTCATTTGCAGTTAATGAGTTCCTAAGTGAGAAAAAGAGTTCCTAAGTGAGAAAAAGTGCTTACTTTTGGCTATGACCTGTTTAATGACAACACTTCCTGCCTAATGACATCACTTCCGGCCCTCAGCAGGCGTCATGAATGCTATTCAGCCCTTGGTATGAAACAAGTTTGACACCCCTGGCCTAAGGCAACCACTTCAACTGACTGCATGGAGGGTTGGCCCTGCAATAGATAAGTCACCTTCCATGATCCACACCTATTTCATTGGAACCCTGCCCATCTATCCCTGGCAAATGGGTGCTCAGCATTCTATGCTGGTAACTAGCTTCACTTTATACTAAGGAAGCCATCTACTTTATGATATCTGAGCAAAATGGTCAGGAGGGGTTTGGCTGTTTATAGCGGGTCTTTTTAAAATCCCATCTTTCAGCCCCCAACAGGTGGCTAACAGCAAGTTGATGAGAGCAATTTATACAATGCATCATGAAATCAATACATATGATAGCAATTAAAATATCACAACATTAAAATTAAGCACAGGAACTAAAACTCCAAACAAATAAGAACACACAGAGCAGCTGGAGACAGAACCTTAATTGGGGAAATTGTCAACTGAAAAACCTGGCCAAACCAAAAAGTCTTGACCTGGCGCCCAACTAACTGGGCCAAAGAGGAGGAGGAGGTGCTGTACGCCCGCAGAAATTTTGCAGCCATGTAAGTGGTTCTAACATTATTATAAAGCACTATTTTTAGAGCATTTTTCTTGTTCTGAAAAATAAAATATTGCAATTTTTTGATTGCATTATGATCCCCAATTCCCCTTTTCTGCCCTCGTTCCCGGGCATTCAATAGTAATCTTTGAAAAGCAGGCAATTATGTGACATCATCAACTGCCGCCTCTTGAACCTCACATTTTGGGAGGCCTCTGACCTGGCAACCCTGCCTGTGGCTACGGCCCTGGTCCTAAGAGAGGAAGGCAACAGGGCAAAGCTACATGGGAACAAGCGTGGGAAACTGGCATTCATTCCCTCTGACTCACTCAGCTCTAGTCTATCTTCATGACTACATTTTCAAACAAATTTCCACCATGGGTTGTGTATCTTGACAGTATTATATTAATGCTATCATCCTTATGAGCAGCTCAAAGATGGATTCGTTCTGTAACCTTATCAATGCCCGTTTTCTCTTCCTCCCACTCGCTCTACACTCACAGACAACAAAGAAATGAAGGCCACACCAATGTCCATGAACGTTCAAGCTGTTGCTTTCCTGCAGAGATTTATGATTATATTTTTAATCAGCAGGTCATTTTCAAGGATGAACTTTCCAAAACCATCCAAGATGGGAGAGATGTTAAGAAAACAACCATTTTTTATAACACAAAAACTGTGAAAAAAGATAATCTAAATCACTGTAGCTGATGTACATTTTAAAAAGTGAATACTCCCCAGCCCATTCGAAACTCAGCATCCTCCGCTTGGTAGGCAATTCAAAAGCAAAATCACCTTTGCAGTGATGCTCTGCAAAATGAGAAGTGCCTGAACTCCAGCTTGCCCAGAAACTCTGCTTTCTGACAAGGGATCCCGACTCCCAGTCCCACATGTGTGAGGCAGAGTTGTGGTTACACATTTGTGAGAAAATGACACTTGGAGCATTTCAAGTAACGCTTTGCCCTTGTTACACTTTCTGTTCCAAGACTGATGTCCAAACTAGATGTGATATTTTGCAGAAGCAACCACAGGGACAGGGTGCAATTCAGATCACATTGCAGCGATCACAAGTAGAATAGGTTAAATAGCTACTTCCGCCCCCATTCTGGTGTTGTGATCATGATCCAGCTCCCTCTCTCTCTCTCTCTCTCTCTCTCTCTCTCTCTCTCTCTCACACACACACACACACACACACACACACACACACACACACACCAGTTTCAATCACAGAACACCCATGTCATGCGTTGTTTGACCCTGAGCTCTGGCACTAACCTGGGTCATAGAGAGAGCTTAAACCACAGTTTCTCAGTTTGAACATCTAAGCAAACTTTGCAGGAGCTGGGCGTGCAAAGGCAGGAGGGGAGAGGACAGAAGGAAACACTTGATGATCCAAGTGGAAGTGGAATTCAATTGTACTGAAAATGCGATGCCTGAACCAGGCCAGTATCTTTTTTTCTCTGTTACATCAATCCTTTATTTTTGGAAATAACCATAGATCAGTGGGAGGGGTCCGTGCACGGGTGCACATGCGAATGGCACATCTTCATATTCTGCATCCTATCGGTGTTACCAGACATTCCAAAATTTGGTGAATATTGGCATTCACGTATGAACATTGACAATTCCAAAAACTTTTGGTTGAATAACTCAAGAGATATATCAGTGAATGCTGAGTCACCTCAACAAGATTGTCAGTATTCACCAGTAAATGAGTGAGAATATATCCCAGCGAATGCTGACATTGACAGTATTTGTTGAAGCCTGTTAACGCTTACGTTCAGTGTCAACATTCATGGATTTTGGACATTCTCGTTATAGTTTTGTTATTTTCAAAAGCCAACAGCACCCCACACCTCCCATGAACTTTGTGTCACAGATGGTAAGAGGAAATGATCACATAGAAATTAATCTTTCATGTGTATTTATCTAAACTATAGCAACACCTTATAATTGTAACAAAAGTTAAGCAGCAACTGTTACCCTGCACATGCTGGATCTCGTCTGATCTCAGAAGCTAAGCAGGGTCAGGCCTGGTTAGTAGTTGGATGGGAGACCGCCTGGAAATACTAGGTGCTGTAGGCTTATACCATAGTCTTTCGAGACTGAAGGTTGCCAACCAGAAATTGTAGTTGCATTCGTGGCGCTTCTGCCACCCGGGGCCAGGAATACAAATGTCACCCCCCCCCCCAACCCAAATGTAATTGTGATCATTATCTCAATTTCTTCTCACACCTTTGGAGTGACTGGACACCGTTCTGAATAGCCACCCACTTCCCCCCCCCCCAATTTTCAAAATGAAAGAAGCAGGCAGCTGCTCAAGCAATAGATGGTGGTTTCAGTGCCCATATAGGTGTCGTCCAGGTTCACTTGCCCCCACTGACCTCCCTGGTATACTAGTGCAAAATGGTGTACATTTATTGAGCATTTTTAAAAGATGCCAATGTCTTATGACCGTTAAAGAAATATGTTTTATTTTGGACAATTTAATAATTTGTGTATATGCAATAATATAACGTTTGACCTTCTGTCTTCAATACATGAATTTTGTTTGTTTCTCCTTGTATCTCACCACTTTGAGCTGCGATTGTTCAGAAAAATTGCTCATACTTTTCATGTACAATTGTTTGTAATTTCCACTTATGGAAAACGGTTCCTAAAAATTCACATTTAAAACAACAATGGTGTCCACTGTCCACAGTGGGAAAACTACATGGAGATTGGTAATGGGTTGATGAGAGCCAGCCAGAAACATGATATACTTTTAGATACATATCTTGGATAAAATAGTGAATCATCTCTTTCAACTACATCTACTTCCAGATTAAGCTTGGGGAGTTGGGTAAACAATTCAAAACCTTTTTTTCCTCGAAGTTCTAAGAACGGTCTTTATTTTGTGCACCCTGCTGGGCAGACAATATTCCCACATGGTTTGCGTAGACTGCTGAGCTACTGCTCCAATTCACAGAAATTAAACTTTCCATCATCTGGTTTTTATATTTGGAAAATGTCAACTATACTTCCTATCATTGTTGCTTCAATGGCTGAGGCCTTCTGTGAATTTCAAAACACATAACTCAGCTCTTGAGCAATTTTTTTTTTTTTTGTAAATATTGATAATGGTTTCAAGTTCTTTATTAAATAACTTTTTAAGGAGGCTGAGGACAAGGCACTATTTTTTCATGTGCTTGTGAAGATAAGAATCATAACAGATCTTGCTGTACCATGAAACACATGGCTTTCAGTACTTCCTCACGAAGGGTCGTTTTCCTCTATATTATACAAGTTTCGTTTGAAACACTCTCACCCAAAAAAGCAATCTGAAGAAGTCGAGCCAAACCAAGATACCGCAGGATACTGCAAAATGTTTGAAATCATATTAAAGCTCCCATAACACACTGCAGGACACACTGCATTCATTCAGCATTCCTAGAATAAACGTTAACATTAAAACAAAAAAGCAAAACCCCGTCAACTGCTATAAACCACAGGTGCCAGGGTTGAGTTGAAACCCAATTCAAATGTTCTGGAAGGGCATGTATTATGCTCCCAGAGTGACTGTGCTATCTCAGGCTGAATACCAGGGACTGTTCGTTACCAAAATAAATGCCTTCATATCAAACTCTTCACGCATATGGGAAGGAAACAAGGCAGGAAGAAGACTTGCTACCTAGCAATGCACTATTTTACAACTAGCACAGAGTATGCACTGTACAGCCTGGCCATAGTTGATGAATTTTCACAGGGACCCTTTCCCTGATATACAATCCCACACTTCCTGTGTGTATTTGTGAACGGGACAACCACATATTTGGTTCTTTCCCACTCAGTTGGAGCCTCCTTTTTGGCCAGGTGAACAAGAACCAGATGGTTCGAGCCACCCTTGTGGTTGCTTCACTAACATAGTGTCACATAGTGTGTTACGTAACAACAGTAATAGAGGCCCAGCAGAGGTGTATGCCGCAAAGAAAGAAGGGTTCCACTAAATCCAGGAGGGTGCCTGCATGGCTAACCAGCCAAGTTAGAGAGGCTGTGAAGGGCAAGGAAGCTTCCTTCCGTAAATGGAAGTCTTGCCCTAATGAGGAGAGTAAAAAGGAACATAAGCTGTGGCAAAAGAAATGTAAGAAGGTGATACGGGAGGCCAAGCGAGACTATGAGGAACGCATGGCCAGCAACATTAAGGGGAATAATAAAAGCTTCTTCAAATATGTTAGAAGCAGGAAACCCGCCAGAGAAGCGGTTGGCCCTCTGGATGGTGAGGGAGGGAAAGGGGAGATAAAAGGAGACTTAGAGATGGCAGAGAAATTAAATGAGTTCTTTGCATCTGTCTTCACGGCAGAAGACCTCGGGCAGATACTGCTGCCCAAACGGCCCCTCCTAACCGAGGAGTCAGATAGAGGTTAAAAGAGAAGATGTTTCAGACCTCATTGATAAATTAAAGATCAATAAGTCACCGGGCCCTGATGGTATCCACCCAAGAGTTATTAAGGAATTGAAGAATGAAGTTGCAGATCTCTTGACTAAGGTATGCAACTTGTCCCTCAAAACGGCCACGGTGCCAGAAGATTGGAGGATAGCAAATGTCACGCCTATCTTTAAAAAGGGAAAGAGGGGGGACCTGGGGAACTATAGGCCGGTCAGCCTAACATCCATACCAGGTAAGATGGTGGAATGCCTCATCAAAGATAGGAAAACACATAGACGAACAGGCCTTGCTGAGGGAGAGTCAGCATGGCTTCTGTAAGGGTAAGTCTTGCCTCACAAACCTTATAGAATTCTTTGAAAAGGTCAACAGGCATGTGGATGCGGGAGAACCCGTGGACATTATATATCTGGACTTTCAGAAGGCGTTCGACATGGTCCCTCACCAAAGGCTATTGAAAAAACTCCACAGTCAGGGAATTAGAGGACAGGTCCTCTCATGGATTGAGAACTGGTTGGAGGCCAGGAAGCAGAGAGTGGGTGTCAATGGGCAATTTTCACAATGGAGAGAGGTGAAAAGCGGTGTGCCCCAAGGATCTGTCCTGGGACCAGTGCTTTTCAACCTCTTCATAAATGACCTGGAAACAGGGTTGAGCAGTGAGGTGGCTAAGTTTGCAGACGACACCAAACTTTTCAGAGTGGTGAAGACCAGAAGTGATTGTGAGGAGCTCCAGAAAGATCTCTCCAGACTGACAGAATGGGCAGCAAAATGGCAGATGCGCTTCAATGTCAGTAAGTGTAAAGTCATGCACATTGGGGCAAAAAATCAAAACTTTAGATATAGGCTGATGGGTTCTGAGCTGTCTGTGACAGATCAGGAGAGAGATCTTGGGGTGGTGGTGGACAGGTCGATGAAAGTGTCGATCCAATGTGCGGCGGCAGTGAAGAAGGCCAATTCTATGCTTGGGATCATTAGGAAGGGTATTGAGAACAAAACGGCTAATATTATAATGCCGTTGTACAAATCTATGGTAAGGCCACTCCTGGAGTATTGTGTCCAGTTCTGGTCGCCGCATCTCAAAAAAGACATAGTGGAAATGGAAAAGGTGCAAAAGAGAGCAACTAAGATGATTACGGGGCTGGGGCACCTTCCTTATGAGGAAAGGCTACGGCGTTTGGGCCTCTTCAGCCTAGAAAAGAGACGCCTGAGGGGGGACATGATTGAGACATACAAAATTATGCAGGGGATGGACAGAGTGGATAGGGAGATGCTCTTTACACTCTCACATAATACCAGAACCAGGGGACATCCACTAAAATTGAGTGTTGGGCGGGTTAGGACAGACAAAAGAAAATATTTCTTTACTCAGCGTGTGGTCAGTCTGTGGAACTCCTTGCCACAGGATGTGGTGCTGGCGTCTAGCCTAGACACCTTTAAAAGGGGATTGGACAAGTTTCTGGAGGAAAAATCCATTATGGGGTACAAGCCATGATGTGTATGCGCAACCTCCTGATTTTGGAAATGGGTTATGTCAGAATGCCAGATGCAAGGGAGGGCACCAGGATGAGATCTCTTGTTATCTGGTGTGCTCCCTGGGGCATTTGGTGGGCCGCTGTGAGATACAGGAAGCTGGACTAGATGGGCCTATGGCCGGATCCAGTGGGGCTGTTCTTATGTTCTTATGTTGTTATATGACTGGAATGTAGCTCTTATGTCACTGTGGATGCATAGGAATGGGGCCACTGGGCTCATGTTGTTTGCTCCTAAACCAGCCATTTTCAACCAGTGTGCCGTGAGTGGTCCACAGGTGTGCCACTGGAATTTGGGGGAAGGTCATTTATTAATAGAGCCAATGGGAGATGTGAGTCCCCACAGGCAGCATGGTGTGCCTTGTCAATTGTCAAAAACCTGGTAGTGTGCCTTGTCAGTGTGCCATGAGATGGAAAAGGTTGAAAATCACTGTCCTAAACTGATGTTTAGTCATCTAATATGTCAAACTGGATGGATTTGTTTGGTCAAGAAATCACACGTCACTTGTGTAAAGTGCAGTTTGCATGCTTTGTATTCTGTTCTTCCTGGGCATGCAAAATGTGATTTTCTGTGTTGTGAAATTTGGGGGGCTTGATCTGCAATAAGCCAAAGTCCTTACTATTAGCAGGTCTTTGCAGTCTATTTAAAAACGTCTCCCCAGCACTATGCTATAAAAGTATGACCTTATTGACTTTGAACCCAATCCTATGCTTCTCTACGCTGAAGTAAGTCCCATTATAGTCCCTGGAGCTTACTCCCAGGAAAGTGTAGATAGGATTGCAGCCCATGTCTTCACCAGATAGCATCCTTTTGTAGCCGCGGTAATAAAATAACAGGGAGGAGTTCACAAGGGGAAGTTTCTGGAGAGAGTGAGTTTCTTTCTCCTTCCAATTAGATTACAGACATACCAAACAAGAGTTCCTTTTTTTTTTTTTTTTAAGCAGGGGGTGGGGGGGAGGATCACAATAGAAAAGCAGTAGGAAGTCTTTTAGTCTGGCTTGGAAAATATTAACCCACATGAGTTTTGACCTCTGTCTCCTGCATTAAATCTAGAGAGTGAATGTTTACTTGTAGCATCCGTCTCTCTCAGAAACTGCATAATGTCAATTGCTGTTATTTTCCTTTGATAAAGTGTATTTAGAAGTCCAAACATGCAGCCATACATTAAAACAAGCAGGCTGCTGAGCTATTTGGGTCTATTAAATAAATGATCTACATTTGAACTTGAAAATGCTGACATTAGGGATTATGTATTCCAGAGAAGCAACTCTGTAAACTTTGTACAAGAATTCATTGGCTGTTGCCTATTCACTTCAGGATTTTCTTATATAGACTGAGCCAAGGGCCTTCTTGGCTTCTCACCACTCTGCCTGCTGCGCCCTGCCCTGCCTCTCTCATCATGCCATTAGCTGATCTTAATTGGATGTCACAGAAGTGCCACAACTCTTCTAGGTGCTATTGGCTTAGCAGCACTCACGTCACAGTTAGAATTGGCAATCTTGGGCTATGTTGCTCAGTGATACAATGAAGAATGTGGAATTTGAATTGTAAGATCAATGGAATGACCAACTTCTGATATGTATTATTGCTTTTACACCATGAACTTTCAAATGGCACTACCTTAGTTGAACCCTGAATGAACATGACTTTATATATGGCTTTTAGAGTGTAGGACTGCTCTGATGTCATAGAAACAGCTATGGAATGGAAGTATCTTAAAATGCAGATTCCCATAAACTTCCCCAGGATGTTTTAATGTGACATTCAAAATGCTCCCAATACAACATAAGCAACTTGCTAGGCCTTCTCCCAACTCAGTGCGCATAGGATCAGTGCTTTAGCATGAAACCAAGTCACACAAAATTCGTGGTCCACCCAGCTCCAAACACGACCGGAGCCTTCCTCTGATCGTGTCTGGAGCTGTTCTGAGGCCTGTGGAGGTCACACGTGGCTTCCATGGGCCTCAAAATAACCTCCAGAGGTCCTAGAAGGGCACTTCTGCTTTTCAGGCTGCGTGGCCTGCACCGGCCTCAGAACAGCTGAGGACACGATCGGAGGAAAACCCCAAATTTTGCATGACTTAGTTTCACGCAAAATTTGGTATTTGTAAGGGTTCCAGGAAAACTGAAAGTGCCTTCTAGGACCTCTGAAGGCCATTTTGAGGCCTGTGGAGGCTGCGTGCTCAGGTGGGGCCAAGTCTGGCTCCACACAAGTCCTGGGGACCTGCATTAAGCCAGATTTGCAGATAGAAATTCCACAAATAAAGAGGCTCCACCTGCATAAAACTCAGTGCATCCAGGGGAGGAAGGGAAGAATCCAGCCTTTTCATAACATATCTTGGCCTATACCCCAAATATCAACCACTACCAATCACATCCCTGGCAGAAATAATTAGCATTTATGTTTTATCATGTTCTTTATCTTCAGGAACCCTTTGAGATAGGTCTTTATTATTCCAATGATACAAAACCTGGAAGATAATGAATTTCTCATGGCCATCCAGCAAGCTTACAGAGAAGCTGGAATCTGAATACTGACCTCCCAGGTTGACAGAACATAAGGGAGTAACTGTTATGCCATGCAAGCTACAGAGTAAAAACAGAGTCCCTGGTGCAATTTTGTGTAATTATCTTGTGTTAAGATAATTGTCCCTGTTTCAGCACTGTACTTCACAACTAGAAGCACAGAATGTGTGCTAAATAAAAAAGAAGACCCAGAAAAGGAGAGAGCAGATAGAGGGAGGTGTTGCTCTAAGCAAAATTGGCCAGAGTCCAATACGCTACAGAACCTAAGAGGATCGTGTTCTTCTATGGAATTGTCATGGATTGATATATATAGTTAATTCCTTTGGACATAAAATAACTCCACCTTACAAAAATTCTGATGCTGATCTTGAAATCAGGGAGGCATCTACAGAAGCAAATGTTGTAATCAGCCTTCAATCAAGGGAGGCTTCAACTTAATAAATGTACATTTAGTTACATGTACATTTGTGCAACAAACACACAACATTTCTGGGTAGAATCAGTGGCATCACTAGGGTTTGTGTCACCTTGTGTAGGAGCCCAGCACATTAGCCCCATGATGGACATCCTCCCATGCAATTCCCTAGGCAATCGATGTGGTGATGCACCATTGCCCCACCCCTCTGATTTTTTGGCTGTGACTTTTGATGGAATATAGATATTTCAACAGGTTTGTTTCATTGCAGTCTGCATGAAATTATGCATAAAATGATATATAACATGATGATATTATTTGAAAGTACCAAGATTTAAAATTTTTTGGCCAGTAGTAGTGTCACCTCCCCAATGCAGACTGCACCCCCTAGCGACACCACTGGTAGAATACATGATGTTGCCATGAAACAGTTCATCAGTCACAGAGCTGATTATAAAAGGAGGTGACCCTTGACTTAATCTTGAATGGTGTCTAGAAAATGGTGTGAAACCTTAGGTGACATCAAACTGCTCAGGAACAATGACTTTAGTGCAATAGTGCCACTGTACATAAGTGGAAAGTGGCCCAGTAACAGTCACATTTAACTTTAAGGAGGGGGAAAGCTTATTTAAAATAAGGGGAGGGGATGATTTTAAAAAGAAGTTGAATAGGAGTATCAAGTATCAAGCCTCTTCAGGATACTTGGAGGTTGGGGTCATGCCATGAAATTAATAAATAGTAGACTGGAGAGAGATAAAAGAAACAGTGTGAAATTAACATGGAATTTCATCTTTCAACAGTGTGAAATTAACATGGAATTCACCACCACAAATGTGGGGTTGGCCACTCATTGAGATGGCTTTAAAAGGAGAGCAGACAAGTTTATAGAGGAGAAGCGTATTAATACCTATTAGCCATGGTAAATTATGGGGGCTCCATGTTTAGAAACCACTCCATTCAATACTAGTAGTGTAAGGACAGGCAATGAGGGGGATTGTTGTCTTCATTCTCTGTTCATGGCTTCCCATAGAAGCATCTGACTGGTCTCTACTAGAAACTAGATGTTTGACTAGATGGATCCTTGGTTTGATCCAGTGGGCTCTTTTTATGTAATTTAGCATAGCTCACTCTTGTCCTACAGTGGACTATTGGTCATGGCAACTTTTCATGTTTACACTGGATGAAACAAACATATGAGAAATTATTGCCCACAACTACATGGGGTCTGCATGCTTTTTCATGCATAGGAGTGCTTTTGGTGTGGGTAATGTTTGAAGTAGCCCTCAGACACAGGCTGTGTTATCTCCTTCACCTAGAATTAGCCCCATGAGGCCATTCTCTCAGAAAGACTTCCTGCCTGTCCTCCTCTTTGCTGCAAGCAGGAAGAGTGAACGAGTCATTTGTTACAGGTCTGTAAGACCTCAGCATCACTTGCCAATGAATAAAAGGGATGTGGGAGTTGAAGCAGAGATCTGTCCACTCCCTTCATGCTTATTCTTTGGGGAAATAAGCACGCAAGGAACATCTGCTTAATCTTATATATGCGCTGATTAAAGAGCCAAGGTAGATAATGCAGTTATTTTCCCAGGGAAGCTGTTACTTCCTTTCCTCACTCATGAGCGATTCATATCACAACTTTGGTCCTACTAAAAATTTTCAAAGGAAGAGTTGCTGGCAAACGCCAGAAATTCTCAAAGGTGTTGCCACATTTTAATTATACACTCATTTCAGATAACTAACTGGATTGGCTAGGGGTCCAAAATGGGTTTGGTACAAGTCCAAATCCCCCTAGGTAGCTCTAGGTCTGCCCAAACCAGAGGTCGGGGGGGGGGTGTCATTGTGACAAGGTTTGAAGACCAATCACATAGGCATGGGCTAAATTATTTAGGCTGCAATCCTAGACACACTTGCCTGGGGACCAGAAGCAGAGCTGGGGGGGCAGCACAGTACGTACAGCAATGCGCTGTGTGAGTGGCCCCTCCCTCTCAGCATTGGAAGTAAGTTCCATCATGTGCAGTGAGGAATACTCCCAGGTAAATGTGCATAGAACCACAGCCCAAAAGAATTATAGTAAGGTTCAAAGTAGAAATAAATAATTGGAGTAGGAAACATTCTGTCAGCCCAGTCCTAACAAGGATTGGGCTATTGTGTCAAGCCCATTATGACAGCAGAAGTGACCTCCACTATCATAAAATGGCTGCCAACATTTTGCTGTGGTAGCACTGCAACTCTGCCACTGGACCCAGTAAGGCAGCTGTGGGGGTGGGAGGTGGGTGGGCAGGGTAGGGAGGGGGGAGGAAGAGGGTGGATCCAGCTACAATGGGGCATGCTGGATCCTGCCCACCCCTTTCTTCTCCCCAGACTAGCTAAAGAGCCAATGCATGCCGGAGGAGACCCATTGGTGAGCAGGTAGCTTACAAAGGGTTGCAGGACAATAATTCCCTTTTCTTCTCTGAAGCCTCCCAGTCCTCCTCCCCACCCCCCAGCTGCTGGATACAGTGTGAGCCTTTTTGGTGCAGCTGTATTGGTGAGAGGGAGGGATATGATTGGGTACTTAGGAAGAAATGTAAAGTTGATTCTGTCTGTATAGTCTTAGTGGGATGGTGACTTTGACATTCCTGCACTGCCAAATGTACCATGGCACCTCTGATCCAATGGAAGCACTGGCCAAACTTGATAGGTAAAGGAGTATGCTTTAGTGGTCGTTGCACCAATCAGCCTTATTACTTTGCGTGGACGCAAAAGCTTTCCATCTGGATTGTCCCTGCTACCAGTGGGGGAGCAACTCTTTGTGTCCTCCCAGCACTTTCCCTTCCAGGGTCTCTCATGTGCTCCTTTTAAAACTATGAGCCCCTTGGGGACAGGGAACTGTTTTCTCATTCCTTTTGCTAGGTAAAATGCTTGTGAGAGCTTTTGTGCTGAAAAGTGGCATTTACATTATCGGAATAAAATAACTTTTCCAATGTTTTGAACACATCGAAGTGAGATTGTACACGCCCAACAACCTCCACTTGTTCATTATAAAATCTGCAATTGCCCTGCCATGTCTGAACATGGGCAAGAAAAACTCTGCTTGATCAGGAACTCCGACAGATTTTTAAAAATCAATTCTCTGTCCCACATTGTAGTCTGCAATTCTGTAAAATCCAGTGTCTCAGAATTAGGAATCCATGCAGTGAGCTAAGAAATCCCAAAAGCGGTGGCAGCTGTTCTCTCATTATAAGGGCTCTGAGTCAGCCCTTTCTCCACATGTTACTTTCTTGTTCCTTTTTTAATCAGTATTGTTGAGTTGTAAAGATGCTGGCCTCCACTTATATCTCACACTTCTATCCCTGACCGCAGGGTATTTGTGTTAAGCTTCCTCCCTGTGCCTTTCAGTCTACGGAATAACCCAGGGCAATGGAATTGTATCACTGCTCAATCTATAAAGGTTTTTAGTCCCTGAAACAGGCCGTATATAACCTTATTTGAATTAAATTACCTCTTTACGAGAGTCTCTTAAACTGGATGACTTCATATAACTCATTAGGTTTAAGAGGTGGTTTAGCAGGCTGTGTTTTAAAAAAGGAAGAATTATTACTTTACTGGTCAATTTGTTAGACCATTTAAAAAGAAATGGAATTTGAAAGAAAAAGAAATATTGGCCAGTGGTCTCTCTCCTGTGAGCCTCAGGTGAGCAGGGACCCCAAGTCAGCTATGCGTACAAGCCTGCAAAATCCCAGAAGGATATGGTGCGCCCCCCATAATAAGCTGAGTAGCCTCCCCCACCCTAACAGGGAGCTTCTGCGCTTGGGGAAACATATGTGACATGAGTGTAAGGAAGAAAGAATAGCTGTATGAGGGGTATTCCACATTGTGGCACCAGAGGGGAAGGTGAGGGGCAAGCACTTCTCCCAGGCACTCTCCCTCCTGCTGCCTCCTCACATTGCTGGACCCTGTGGTAATTTGAAGAAAGGGGACTTTTCAGAGAAAGTGCTTATATAATACACACACATACACACGGAGCAGCGGTGTGTTCCTTCACAAGCTCAAGTTCGTTAATGTTTAGGATGGAAACAGTTATGTGAAATACACCATAGCTGTACTTTCCTAAATCAAACCTGCATGACAAAGTTTGTTCTGCTGAAATGAAGTGACAGCCCAATCCTATCCTTCCTCCCTGCTGGTGTAGCCGCACTAAAAATGGGTGTGTTTTATGGCGGGGGGGCGGGATGGATTGAGAGACCTCAGTGGACAAAGGGGATTTAAATCACCTTATCCCTGCGTAAGCCTCCCACTCCACAGTGGGTCTCCTTGGACACGTGCTAGTAATTTTGCTAGCTGCAAGTCCAAGGAGACAAAGGGGGTGGGAGGCTGCAGAAAAGGGGGACAGGATGTGGCATGTGCCATCACCACCAGACCCACCCCCTCCTGCAGTCTCCCCATCCCTTTATGCCCCCTCCCTGCCCAGTTCCACCCTCCCTGCCTCCTCCCACCTTCCCCAACTTCAGATATGCCTATGGTGTTGCTGACAACCTTGATGTGGTTGCCGATTAGCAGATCAAAATCCTTGCAGAATCATCAGCTGAAACAGAAGGAAACTACTGTATGGAATATAGCAGTGTTGGCCAAATTTTCAAATTTTCTTTATGCAAGATGTCAAGTCAAGTCAAGTCAACCTTTATTAGGCATAAACATTTGGTAGGCGAAGACTCTGTACGGAAACCGTAGAGAATATAAACCTAAGTAGTACACAAATATATGTATATGTGCACACCTACGTGTACACACAGATACAAACGTACAATACATTTTACATACAAACATGTATTATTTAAAAAACAAAACAATCAGTTACTCTGCAGATATTGCCAAAGATGTAATGTACTCAGTGATTACTTGCTACAGAAAGCTTGGCTCGATTCAAATTACTCAAATTTCGGAACTGTGCGACTGAGAGGGTTGTATGCTCTACATCACCTGCTAGAAGGAATTGAATTATAGCTTTCTCAGAATGCCCTGTTTTAGCATGGAGAGAGAAATTGCTGTCTTAGTGCTTGACATCTGGGATAGTGCAACATAATGTGTGTGGATGATTCTACCTCACCTAAATTGCAGCTACATAAACAATCTTCCCAGGAGGCATTTCTAAATCTGCCATGTAAGTCATTAGAGGGGGTCACGTTACAACGTGCCAAGGTAAAGGCCCTTCTCTCCAGGGGGTGCACTAGGAGGGACAGATATTTTGGTTGTTGACCACTTGTAATTTTAAGATGAAAATTCAGAGGGGAACATTTTTTCTGTGCTGCACTTAGAATCTCCATGCAAGATGCATTTGGGGGCAAACCAGGGAGGAGCCAGGAATCTCTGAATGATCCAGAAGTGGGTCTTTAAACTCTAAAAATAGTTGTAGAATCTGGAAACAGCATCATTTGGCTGCGCAAACATAGGAAAACCTGTTTTGGTGCACTTTTTTTTTTTCCTCTCAAGCCCTTTAGATTTGGCCCCGGTATCTGCTGGCATCATGGTGAGTTGAATCTGTAGATGCCAGTCCCCCAGATACCGCTTGTCCACTGTATATTAATTGTGATGCAAAGAGGAGCTCAGCCAACATGTTTCCAAGAGCCGCACATTTCAAAGAGATGCATGTGGCTCGCAAGCTGCTGTTTGGCCACTCCTGGAATCTATGTACACAGCAGGGATGAGAAAATCCAGCGGAGTTTAGTCTAGAGTCACTGCCCCCTGAAACTTGACTTGAAAAGGAGTCATAACTCAGGGGCACTTTCTGTGTCCCCAAGTCATCCCTTCATGACACTAAAGAACTTAAGTTGGGTCACCCTCCCCTTTATAAAGCCTGCCATGGAAAAAACAGGGCTGCTGCTAGGCTGTGTGTGAGTTCACTTTAAAGACTCCCCTGCTACCCCATCCCATCTGTAAAGAGGACAGGAGGGGTTAAAAGGGACTGCATGAGAGCAGGCACAGAAGCTGCAAGAGGGAGGAGAGTCACATGCAGCAGCTGCAAGGCTTACCAGGAGCTCTACTCAGAAGTAGTCCCACTTTAGCCAGTCATTCAATGAGGCCTCCTCCACCCAAGTAACAACAGACCTTACAGCAGCCATGTGGCTGGCAAGCATGAACACTATAAACTGCCTGCCTCCCCCTCCCTGGGCTTCTCCAGCCAATCATAAGGCAAGAACCCTCTTGGGCTCTTCTTCCTGCATCCAATGATCATCTGTTCCTTCCTTCCTATTAAAGACCTGCTCCTGCCTCTTCCCCCCCCCCATTCATTGCAGGAGGAAAACATTAACCCTTCCCTGCCTTGTGGCTGGAACTCCCTGCTGCTAGCCTGGTCTGAATGATGGCTCCACAAGGTTTTTCATGCCACAAAAACAGTAAGCTTAGTAAGATACTTTCAGTATGTTTCCTTTTCTTTCAGCTGACCTGCCTCCACCTGCCATTCCTGCTGACTGGTGAGCCACCACCGTTCTCTTGCTCATCCTCATGGGCTGGAGAGTAGTTGAGCAAACAGACTACAGCAAAGAGAAAGAAGGGCAGAAGAGCTAGGGGCTTTCAGCCATGGGCCCCCTACTAGTGTCTGGGTTTCAGTACGTCCTCAGTTGTGCTGTTCCTGACATTGGCCCTGCATTAGGGATCTCAGGAGGATCACTGTCCTCATCCCCATGCGCGTATTGGCAGGTTTGGGACTGGGGAGAGAAATGTGTTGGATGTTTAAAATTAAGGCAGAAACCTCTGTTGGGCCCAAGGCCTGGTGCTTTCAAAAAGTGATCGGTTTTGGGTGGGTGACAAGGCTGCCTCCACACCCAGCCTCTAGCAGCCATCACTTCAAATACTAATGTTTGCCTCCAGGCCGTTTTCCAAACCCCAGTACTGAAGTCAATGGGTCTATTTGTGTCTAAGTGGTTTCAAGGTTGTGAGCCAAGCCTTTGCTCTCTTCCTCTGCATCTGCCAACAAAGATGTCAATTAATGCCAATTATATTGTTAGGCCACAGTGTATGGATTTCAGTAACTGTTAATTCCCAAATCTTCTGCAAAGAGCCAGCTTGTTAGGGAGACAGGTTGGCCAAGAAAGTGAAAGGCTGAGTGGCTCGCCTTTAAAGATGTGCAAACTGAAATTCAGATGTTTCTTTTCTTCTGAAAAGGACTGGTAAGATAATAGTAGTCTTTTGGGGAGCTGGCTCGGAGACATACTGCCAAAGTGATTAAAATCTGCATTTACACATGTCTGAGAAGCAATATGTGTGTTCCACCAGATGAAATTAAGGCAAACAGATTTCCAAGTGCACCTTGATAACATGCCAACTCTTTTCCAGTCATTACTAACACTGTCCTTCATTTCAGATTCTCCCCCCCCCCCCATGGCAATGCTTTTATTGAAATCCAGTATCCGTGTTAGTTGATGTGTAATTGAATATTTATGCTAAAAAATACCTTGTGGGGTTACTGCAGTAAAAAGCGTGTCAGTAGGTTGTCATGGGGGCATACTTTTCAGCTAAATGGTGAAAAGAATACAGTGGCCCAAATCCAGATGTTATTTGCACTTAATGTTAGCTTAAGCCCTTTTAAAACAGGACATCAAACCTCAGGCCAAGGGGTAGTGTTTTGTTTACTTACCTCCCAGCAGACCGCCTATGGGTCTTCTCAGACATACTCCTGTTATTTTGCTGGCATAAGTCCAAGGAGAGAAAGGGGGCAGGTTCAGCCCACAAAGGGGTATAGAATCCTGCCTCTGGGATCAAGCTCTTTCCACCCTTGAATTGCCCTCCATTCAACCCACTACCTGCCCCAATCCTGTGGCACACCACAGCTGTTCAAACCTCAGCCAGTTTAGGCACATGGAGAGAAGCAAAATCAGGAATAGGCAATCTGTACCAGGATGACCAGATGCAATGGAGAACAAAGTGCCTTTACCTTTAACCAGTGTATAGAAAAGGGAATTTTGGCAGGTGTCGCTTTTTAAACCCTTCCATGTTGTGCTGCACTTGCCAAATGCCCTCTTCTAAGCAGTGGTTAAAGGTATAAGCACTCTGTTCTCCATTGTATCTGGTCACCCGGATCTGTGCCCAAGTGAGAATGTGTACCATCATTCACCATCATCCTGGCACTCTGTTCAGCCTGGAGAGGGGTTTAACATAAGAACATAAGAACAGCCCCACTGGATCAGGCCATAGGCCCATCTAGTCCAGCTTCCTGTATCTCACAGCGGCCCACCAAATGCCCCAGGGAGCACACCAGATAACAAGAGACCTGCATCCTGGTGCCCTCCCTTGCATCTGGCATTCTGACATAACCCATTTCTAAAATCAGGAGGTTGTGCATACACATCATTGCTTGTACCCCGTAATGGATTTTTCCTCCAGAAACTTGTCCAATCCTCTTTTAAAGGCATCCAGGCCAGTCGCCATCACCACATCCTGTGGCAAAGAGTTCCACAGACCAACCACACGCTGAGTAAAGAAATATTTTCTTTTGTCTGTTCTAACTCTCCCAACGCTCCATTTTAGTGGATGTCCCCTGGTTCTGGTGTTATGTGAGAGTGTAAAGAGCATCTATCTTTCCACTCTGTCCATCCCCCGCATAATTTTGTATATCTCAATCATGTCCCCCCTCAGGCGTCTCTTTTCTAGGCTGAAGAGGCCCAAACGCCGTAGCCTTTCCTCATAAGGAAGGTGCCCCAGCCCCGTAATCATCTTAGTCGCTCTCTTTTGCACCTTTTCCATTTCCACTATGTCTTTTTTGAGATGCGGCGACCAGAACTGGACACAATACTCCAGGTGTGGCCTTACCATAGATTTGTACAACGGCATTATAATACTAGCCGTTTTGTTCTCAATACCCTTCCTAATGATCCCAAGCATAGAATTGGCCTTCTTCACTGCCGCCTCACATTGGGTCGACACTTTCATCGACCTGTCCACCACCACCCCAAGATCTCTCTCCTGATCTGTCACAGACAGCTCAGAACCCATCAGCCTATATCGAAAGTTTTGATTTTTTGCCCCAATGTGCATGACTTTACACTTACTGACATTGAAGCGCACATTTCTGTGCCAGAAGGATAGCCCAATCAGGAGCTTGTGGTAGACAGGTGGTGGGACCTATTGTGCCACCAGCACTGATGCTGCAGCTGCTTGCTCTACTGTGTCTCTGTAGAAAACCAAAGCTCCTTACCATGCTTCCTACATGGTTTCATCAAACCTGGAGGCATAAGAAATTTCCTTTAAAGGGATCGTATGTGTGCCTCTGCCAAAAAAAGCCAGAAGTCCCATGCTTCCAGCTTTGAGGAACGAGTTCATATTTTTTAGTCTAACCTCCGCTTGAGAATGAAGGCAGGCTCTTGCAGACTGTTGCAAGTTGCAGAACAGCCCATTGACATTGAAGATAGCATGCAACTGGCAACGACCTGTCAGCAATGTGTAATATTTATTTTATTTGATTATATTATTATAATTATTAGGATTACAGTTTATTATCCTTGGCATGAGAACAGCAGTACTGTATGTATCCAAATGCATCTCCAGCTACTTCTGTGAAATGTTGGTAGATATGTACAGTGCATACATCCTCAAGGTACAGTCCTATTCTTTTTGCAGTGCAAACTGCTTCAGGAACTCTGTTGAAAAGTGACACATAAATACGTATCATCATTTCAACCTTGTAGGGAAGAAATCAATCCAAGTGGCTTATACAGAATAGAAAAAGTACCTGCAAAAAAAAAAAAAAAGAGGGGCTACTCGGTCAAGTTGAGCAAGGTTGGAAACAAACAAAACTTCCTCGGTTTTATCAAGTAACCCTTATTTTTTTTCAACATTAGAAAGAACAAAGAGCAGTTCTCTATTCTCTTTCTCTGAACCATGCATTGATCTTATTTATATTAGTTTACATCACTGTGGTCATGTTTCAACCAGTGTGGTTTAAAAAACTTGCCTTTTCTACTGACAGACACTGAATTCCTCACATCGTAAAGAAAGGATTCTTCAGGTTCTGTACTACCCCCAATTCTTTTCCACCTCTCTTGACAAACAGTGCTTTTGCAGTATTGTTTCAAACAATAAATTATTTGCTGTGCTCTGTTGTTGCCTGCAACCTGATTTGGTGGGTTGTTTACTTCCCGGATTGAATTCTAGTTTAGCTACTACACTAATCCTTAAATAAATCTTTTTCACTCCCGTCTCTTAACCCTATCGACCAGTGTTTACACTAATTTAAATGGGCAGGATATTAGATTAACGTTAATTGATGGAGTCAACATACTAATCCAGTTTCTACAGGTTTGCACCTTTGAAGAACATATTAAGTACAGGCACATAAATTACCCTTTCTCATGGACACAGTGGGAGAGAATATGTTTAGAAAGCAGGCTGCTATTAAGTTTTGGAAACCAAAGATGACTGTATTGTGTGCTTCTCCAATCCAGTGTAATACAAGCCTGCTCACATTGTTCAGCTGAATTCAGTTTCCTGCACACACTCTGTGGCCTGGAATTCCAGAAGGTCATTTGAAATTAGCCAGAGTGACTTTTCACTAACAAATGGCAAATTTAGGGAACTCAGCATTATATGATTTGATATTTTTAGTGTCCAAGACACTAGAAGGAGAACAGAAAGGTAGTCAGTAGCATGTTTTCAATGTGTGTGAAAGAATCATGTTTAAATTACAACCTCCCAAATAGTAGTAGCTACAATGATTGTGACTATACACTGTCATTTTAAAAATAACTTGATAGGAAGGGTGACAGGGTTGAACATGTATGGGCAATACAGTGAAATCACAGAAGTTGGAAGGATGAAACTGGAATCTACCAGCCCATTTCACTCAACATCTAGTGTCCTCCTCCATATTACCCCTTTTCTTGAGGCCTGATGAAGGCGCTCATGGCAGGGCCTTCTCAGTTGTTGGCCCCATACATTGGAACACCCTTCCCCTGAAATCTCTGTTTGACCCCTTCCTTACTGTTTTTTTTTTCACTATCTAATAACTGTTTTGTTTGGACAGATGTTTAATTAGCTACACCCCATTTTAGAGTGTGAGTGTCCACCCTCACTAGTGGTCTGTGGTGTGTGTATTTTTATATTTTATGCTTTTCTGACTCTGGACTGACTCAACTTACGATGCAGGGCCATGCCCCAGCAAGAATCCAGTGACACCCTGCCTGGTCCTACAAAGAGCATTTGTTTCCCAGTAGAGGAGCTCCTGTGCTCTTTGGGCTCTTACAAGAGTGCTTCCCCAGCTGGAGAGTGGTGGCTTGTGCCCTCACGGTGGGGGAGTAACAGAGGGAAGGGAGCCCAATAGTTGGGGAAGGGTCTGGTTCAGCCAGCCTGAGACATAGGAGAAAGAGAGTAGTAGCTCTGGCAGAGCACAGCTGGAGGATATAGCACCTGGTGAAGGAAAGGCTCAGGCTGGTGAGGGAGGACGGGGGTGAATCAACCCTCTTCCCACAACATCCTCTGAGGCGGCCAGCCCAAGACCTCCTGCTGTCTGTGGCTGCACCCTAGTGCCACCATAGGCCGCAGCACACATCAGCACTCTGGCCTCTGTCACCCATCCCCCTGCTTCTTATACTAAAAAAGGAAGGGTGGAAATGGAGAGGAAGAGGAAGTGTGGCATTGAGAGTAGCAGGCTAGAATGTTGACAGTTTCTTTTTTATATAGTAAAATTAATTCTGGCCCAATTCTGTACCTTGCTGGAGCACAAGGTTTAGTGCTGCCATTGCAGCCTTCACTGTATTCAGTATGCCAGCAGCGGCCAGGCTGGCCAGGAGAAGTAAGCAAGATTTTCCTTACCTCCTCTGCCACTGCCTGCACCACTATGGGCCTACTCAGTTCTATGCCAGCTCTTTTTCAGGGGTGCGGGCCTGGGGTGGGAGCTCTGGGTCCTGTGGATGCTGTTGCAGCTGAAATTCTCCCCATCCTGCACCTGATCGATCCCTAAAATGCCCACTGTCTCTATCCCTGCTGGGGTCCACTGACAGCTGAACTGTGAGCCATTGTCGGTGGCACTTGACCTTCTGGGCCTCACATCAGCAGATGTGCTCCACAGAACGCTGGAGAGCTGTGGTCTTGTAGTGCAAGGCATGAATAAAATTGTGCAATTTTTGTATTATTTATATAATAACATAGGTTTATTTGACCCTTACTAGCAGTAGTGGTAGTAGTAGTAGTGATACTGATCTCATAATGATTCAGAGATTGGAGCAGTTCTCTTACAAAGAAACACTAAATTGCTGGGGCGGGGCTTAGTTGATAAAATTAACTAAAGGAAGGCATGACCAGGTTCTGGAAATTATGCATGGTGTACAGAAATAGACTGAGAACAGTTTTTCATCCACTTTCATAATACTAAAACACAGGGTCATAAGATGAAATTTTCAGGCAGTAGAGATCCCAAACATACATGAGAAAGTATTTCTTCACTCAAAACAGAATTAAACTGTACAATTGCTGCTTCAAGGTGTGATTGCCTTGGTTTTCATGCCTTGAAAAGGGGAATGGACAAATTCAAGGAGGAGAAGACTATCAATAGCTATTAATCATGATGGCTATATGGAATCTCTGTGTTAAGGCTGCCCCACTCCTGATATCAGCCACTGGGAAACAACCATGTGAGAGTGCTATTGTCTTCAAACCCTGCTCATGTCTTCATGAGCTTTCTGGAGACATCTGGTTGGCCACTGTGAGAGCAAGATGCCAGATTTGATGGACCTGATCCAGGAAGGCTCTTATTACATTCCTTTATCTTATGTGTCTTGGAATAAAAAGAACAGTGTCTGGGAAGATGGGACATGAGGGGGCGAAGCACTTCCTTGGGGCCAATAATCATGGTGGGACAATTTTGGGCAATGGGAAAGCATTAAGCCCCCTCAGCCCACATGGGGTAGGAGCTGCAGCTAGTTTATGTGAAAAAGCACATCTAGTTTTAGGTTTGTCTTTTAAAAGACAAGGCTAAGATAATGTGAAGTGTGGCCCCAAGATAGCTCCATAAAAAAGACACAGGCCACACTGCACTTAATCTGCAACTTGCAGGAGGTATTTGTATATCAAAGTGATAAAGTGCACGACTAGTACCACTCCAGTCCTAAATGGTGCTTCATTGTTAAATCCAAAGGCAATCTGGAATTCTGGTTATAGCCTTTTCCCTACAGCGGAGGTGTTTATGGACATGGGCAGCACCAGAAGCTTTTCTGGAGCCCACAAATGTAATTTAGCAGTGGTGATGCAAAATTACTGACTCAACACTCCTGTAGCAACACATGTTGCAAGAAGAAATTGTCAGAAGACAGATGGAATGCTTAGCAGTTTAACCACAAAGGAATGTTTGGATCTGATTACCCTTAACTGTTAATCTGATGATCATCAGTTGTGGCATATAAAAGAAGCCAAAGAACCTTATGACTATACTGTTGAATAATGCTGTGGTGCTATAAGGAGGACTTTCTCTTAACTGAAAGGATCCCAAAGTTTAATTCAGAGGAATGCATCAGGGGAAGTGGTGCTTCTACTCAGTCCAGAGTTGCCAACGGGAGGTGACTATAAACGGTGTTCTGTCAGGCATCTAGTGCTATACTTTTTAAATGCCCCCATTTTCCAGGGACAGTTCTGGTTTCTGATTCTAGTAAACCCCCATTCCTTTATTTCCGCTTGGAAATATTTTATTCACGTTGCACTAGTGTAAGTTGCTAGTTGTCATTTTTCAGGGTTCAGCTCTCTTCCCAAGGGACAAAGTAGCTACATAAACACATCTTTGCTCTTCCACTTTTTAAAAATTGACATGGGAAGGCTGATCCAGATTAGAATTGTGGCATGAAGAGCAGATTTAACATTTCTTCCTGCACCGCAAGCCAGCAGCAGACCTCCCCAGCTCCGCACCCAGGACAGAGGTCTGCGATGTCACCCCCCGCGGGCTGTCACTGCCCCTCCATGTGAAAATCTGCCCCACCTACTCACCTGAGGCTCATTGAGCCTCACGCAACCTTAGCCCACGTCAGGGAAGCTTCTCTGAGGCTTCCCCGATGCTTCTGGGAAGCACAGTTTCCAACCCTGTCGGAAGCCTCAGAGAGGCTTCCACAGGGTCCTAGAGGCTTGCGCCTGGGGCATTTGTCCCATAGAGCCCAATGGCAGGTCCTCAACTGCTGCAGACTTAATAAAAATGATCTCTCTGAAGTTGGTATTTGCTCCCCAAGAGGGAAGTTGCTTGGGATGCCACTATGGGCCCAGCCATGAAGCGACCTGCTGTAGTTTGTGTCAGTGGTTGGCGTCGAGAAGAGTGAGGGGCAGCAGATTTGAAGTACCCTTCCCTCAAAGGGTCTATACCAGGGGTGTCAAACTCATTTCATAAAGTGGGCCGCATAGTATTTATGGCACCTGCTGAGGGCCAAAAGTTATGTCATTAAGCAGGAAATGATGTCACGAAGCAGGTCATGACCAGAAATCTGCACTTCCCCCCCCCCTCACTTAGGAACTAATTAGCTGCAGAAGACAAAAAAACACAAACCTTGATCATATTTTCAAGATATGGGATAGCCAGGGTGACCAAATACAATGGAGGACAGAGTGTCTATACCTTTAACTATTGTATGGAAGAGGGAATTTTGGCAGGTGCAGCTCAACATGGAAGGGTTTTTAAAAGCTGCACTTGCCAAAATTTTCTCTTCCATACAATAGTTAAAGGCATAGGCGCTCTGTCCTCCATTGTGTCTGGTCACCCTGAGGACAGCCCAATTATCATGGGGGCAGACCTTTCAGTAGTTGCAACTCAGCACAGCTCAGCAGCTGGTGGTGGTGGTTGAAGAGCCCAAGGGTCAGATAAATTGCTTCCAGGGGCTGCATCCGGCCCACGGGCCTTATGTTTGACACCTCTGGTCTATAATCTGCTGTCACTGCCTCCCTCCAGCAGCTATATCTGTGAGCCACACTGATCCACACTTACCCAGGAGTACGTCCCATTTACTATCATTGTTAAAAGAATGTACATAGTAACTTGTTAAAAGTACCAGTCTGTAACATTTCCCCAAATGCATTCACATACCACGGTAGCATCAAGTCTAATATATTAAAAATAAAATATTGAAATGAATAGGGACCCACCTGAAATTGGCTCGCAACTCACCTAGTGGGTCCCAACTCACACTTTGAGAAACACTGCCATAGAAGATCCAGGCTCAAAGTCCTCTTTACACATTATACTGAATGTATGTATGGAAGAGGAAGCGGAATCATGCATGGGATATGCATGTGGTACCACTCCTTCAATGCCTTCTGTGTAATGTGTGAGAAATGTTTTTGCAAACCAGTCTGTACACATTAGGAACTAACAATCTACAACTAACAACTACAATCTCCACTGCTGGGAAAAGGGTAGTCATGGGAATCATCAAGGATTGGAACATTTTCCTTCACTCAGAGCAGAATGATCTCTGTGGTTCTCAAGCTTCGATGGGGAGGTGGTGTAAAAAAATGAGTAAGTCTTCCAAATGCTGTCAGCGAGGTTGCAACTCTCTTTTGTTCTTGATATTTCTTGCTGGTGTAATTGTCAGGACTGTGCTTCATGCTGGTTGCCTCATGAATAATTTTCTTTCATCTGTGAATGGGAAGATTTCAAACAGCTAAGACACAAACAACTTGCCACACACACACACACACACACACACACACACAGAAAAAGAGAGAGAGAGAGAGAGAGAGAGAGAGAGAGAGAGAGAGAGAGAGAGAACTTTGGTGAGGAAAGATAAAAGAGAAAAGTCTATTCACAGCTTAACCTGCTGAAAGGGTATATTGCGACCCCAGTTTTAATTACAAGGTGCAATAATGAGTTTCATCCAGAAATAGCCAAACTAATTAAACCTCTAACTGCAGCTTCAGTTCACCTTTGGTGTTATGACCTAAGGGGGAAGGAAAGTACATGAAAGGACCAGCATCATTGCAATAGCATCTCCTAAACCACAGACAAAGCAATAGCCGGACAACTTCTTAAGATTGCCTGGGAGAACAGATCTCACGTGAACAGAAGCATCAATTGCTTTTCCCCTGTTCAATTCTGGGGAATTTCTATACTGCTGTTCCATCCAACCAGGGACTCACCAAAACTCATGGTATGAATGCATAAAATAAAAACACCATAATAATGCAAACTCCACTTTAAAAAAAAAAGCTTATTCACTCACAAATGGCTGACACTTCCTTCGAACAAGAAAAGCTGATTGGTGTTATTAGTTTTGATTCTCTTCCGTCGTCCCTGGTGGATATGTCGAGGGTCTGCCACTCAATGGTAGAGCAGAAGATCTAATGCCTGGCATCTCCAACTCCATATTATTATCAGTCCTTTGGAGCCATGTGGTCCATGCCCATATTTGCATTTTAGCCATGATTCTCTCCCAGTCCTATCTGGAGATGCCAGGGATTGAAAGGGAATCTTCTACATAGGTATGTGTTCTGCCCTGAGTTTTAAGTTAGTCTGTTGAACTCCTTTCCACAGGATGCAGTGATGGCACCTAAAGGCCTAGATGCCTATGAAAGGGGACTGGACAAATTTATGAAGGAAAAATCCATCACAGCTTGCACATCACGATGGTTGTATGGGTTTTAGAGGTAACCATGCCAGCTGCGACGGAATGGCAACAGGATACAGGTATCTTGCTGTCTTGAGTGCTCCTGAGACATCTGGCGGGTCACTGAGAGATACAGGAAGCTGGACTAGATGGGCTTTTGACTTGAGCCAGCAGGGCTCTTCTTATGTTCTTATGAGATATAGACACAAGCTTGTGCAACACAACACAAGCTTGTGCAAAACATTTAGGTTCATATACCTACCTAAGCAGCCCTAGAAGTGTGAACATTCATGCACCCGTAACAGAACATGTGACACGGCACATGCATGGACAATGCGTGTGATCCTTCCTCTCAAAACACTGAATGGGTAGTGGGAGTACATGAGTACATCACCTTTGCACCATGCTTGAAGAGGGGCTAGTTGGTAAATGTATGAATTAGGCCTTAAAGTTACATGATTATACCTCGCTCTGCAGCTGACACTCCAGCATGGAATCTTCCATGCTGAAGCGTCATGAGGAGAGTGTGGTGAGCTGAACATTGCGACTAGACAGCCCTCTCATCCTCTCCTGGGCCAATTGGCTTGAAATCCCCTCCCACCCAAATCCGTTGTTGGTGTTGCAGCTGCTGGGTGCCTCGCCACTGTCGCTCATTCTGATGAGTAGGGGAATCTGCAAGGGTGGGGACCCTGACAAAAGTGTTTTGCATTGGGCCTTGAAGCTCCTAAGGCCACCCCTGCTATAGATGAATGTGTTGAAGGGCATCCACTGAAAAGTATTGTGGTTGTGAGTAGATGCAGAACCTTTGCTTCTGAGGACTGATCTGGAATTTGCTTTTTTGGAACATTCCAGTTCATTGATACAAAGAATTCCTTTATATGCGTTTTGGGTGTTGTTGAGAAAATGTTCCAGTCACCATGGCAGCATGTCATGACAGGTACCACTGAAAGTCACCTGTGGCAGCCATTTTACTAGTACTAGAAGTACAATTATTCCAGACCAGCAATAGTGAAATCCTTTTCTCCCCTGCCACTCCACTGAAAGCGCTAATTCAACCAGCCAAAATGGGTCTCATCGTCAAAATATCTCTTCATTTGAGTTGTTTGACATCATTTAGCAGTCACCCATGGTTGGCAACCTTCAGTCTCGAAAGACTATGGTATAAGCCTACAGCACCCGGTATTCCCAAGCGGTCTCCCATCCAAGTACTAACCAGGCCTGACCCTGCTTAGCTTTCGAGATCAGACGAGATCAGGCATGTGCAGGGTGCAGTCATGTTATTAACTATCCTGAGTTAAATGCAATCCTAATGTTGCTAGGGGCAGGGGAGACATTAAAAGAAAGAATACATCTTCCATAAAGATATTGGTTGCTTATTAACTTAATTCCTAGTTTCATTAATACTCATTTCTCCTCAGACGTGAGGTGGGAAGAATCTTCTAAACCCCACTTTGTATGTCACAGAGTAATGCCAAGACATTTGTTACTGGTCTGGTATAAACAGCCAGCCTTGTGTGTGAACCTCTGGTAAACAGTGAGTAGCCTGTATAAATGGTCAGCAGTTAAGCCTAAGCTAAATGAAGTCCAAAAATGATGTTTAAGCAGCAAGAGAGCAAATATTAATACAAATATTTTCAAGTCATAACCTGCTGTTTTTTTCAGCTTCCCAGAAGGATTCTTTGCATCTTTTTTTTTTTCTTTTCAAAGTTTCGACCACTGGGCTGCAGCCAAATTTCCAAATGAATGAGGTGAAGGGGAATGTCACAAGTGGAAAAGCAAGCTGGAAATTTGAGGTTGTCAATTTTTTTTTTAGCAAAAAAAGAAAGAAAGAAAAGACATATGCACCGTTTCCAAATGAAGTGGGATCCACTTATGTTTTTAAAAAGATCCTGTCATGTCTCGTACAGTTTCCATTCGTACAAAGAAGAAAATTTTCTGGAAGGAAGAGGAGAACGATTCCAGAAGGTAGAGAGATTTGTATGTGGCAGAAGCTTTCGCAGAATGGGGCCCAGTTCATCTGATGCATGAAGTGAATTCTCAGTAGTTTCATAGACGCACATGGGTGCACATACACACACAACAGAGAGAGAGAGGGAGAGAGAGAGAGAATTGTAAATAGTGGTCAAGAAATGTTCAAGAATTGCAAGACGTGCAGGGTGTGAAATCTGAGAAGTTGGCTCTACCCACAGAAGGTCCTGCCATATCCACAATAAATGGTTGTCTTTAAGGTGCCCCAAGTCTCCTTTTTATTCTGTGCTGTGAACAGAATGCCCTCAGATATTTATGTCTTGGGGCATTCGGAGGCAGTTTGTACACTTAACATAATAACAGGGGGCCCCATATCCGCCAATCCCGTATTGATGGATTCACTTATGTGCAGATTGGGTCTGGCCCCTTCCCAGCGTGCGCACCCCATCCAGAGGGGAGTCTGAGCTGAGCTGAGCAGAGGTGGGGGGACTGCTCAGACCGAACTCTGAAGCTGAAAACATGTGACTTCCAGTTTCACAGAGAAACTGGAAATGACATTTTTAATGCTTTATAAGGCTTTAGGAGACCCAGGGAAGCCCTACAGGGGATCGGCGAACCTGTGTGAAGAGGTTCCAGAATGGAAACCCTGCGGATAAGGGGCATGCTTGTATGCCACTTTGCATGACTAACAACCCAATATTATCAAAATCCTGTGCAGGGGGGCAGTCCCAGCGGTCTCCTCCAGGTAAGGGACCATTTGTTCCCTTGCCCCAGGGTAAACCTATGCTGCCCTGACGGTCTGAAGGGCACCTTCCTTATGAGGAAAGGCTGCAGCATTTGGGCCTCTTCAGCCTCGAAAAGAGATGCCTGAGGGGGGACATGATTGAGACATACAAAATTATGCATGGGAAGGATAGAGTGGATAGAGAGATGCTCTTTACATTCTTACATAACACCAGAACCAGGGGACATCCACTAAAATAGAGTGTTGGGAGGGTTAGAACAGACAAAAGAAAACATTTCTTTACTAGGGGTGTGGTTGGTCTGTGGAACTCCTTGCCACAGGGTGTGGTGATGGCATCTGGCCTAGATGCCTTTAAAAGGGGATTGGACAAATTTCTGGAGGAAAAATCCATTACGGGTTACAAGCCATGATGTGTATGTGCAACCTTCTGATTTTAGAAATGGGCTATGTCAGAATGCAAGGGAGGGTACCAGGATGCAGGTCTCTTTTTATCTAGTGTGCTGCTTGAGGCATCTGTGGGCCACTGTGGGATACAGGAAGCTGGACTAGATGGGCCTATGTTTCAATGTCTACTTGGATCTGCACTAGTGATTTTATTGTTGCAAGTCTGAGTGTACCTGGGTCACCTACCAAGATCATTCATCTTCTCAAAAACCCTGAATAATGAAATTATTCACAGTAAATGAAATCAGCTTCTCATCTTGTCACATTACATGAGAAACTCAAGGCTCTTTCCTAGTGTGCACACAATAGAACAGGGGTTCGAGAAAAAAGCTTCTTATACTGAACTGGTGAAGTGGCTAAAGTGTGATTTGGGCAGTTCCCAGGTTCAGACATGACCTGTGTGCCATGAACTTAGCCCTATCCAATGTAAATCCCTGTGTAGTGATGCAGCACATTTGCAACAGTGCACACTGGCAGACCAGGTGCTCTGCCAGCACAACTGGCCCATAGAATTGGGCCATGGGGCTGCAATCCTATGCACACTTTCCTGAATCTATTCTCCACTGAACACAGTGGGACTTACTTCTGGGAAAGCATGCATAGATTGTGCTGTTAGATGATTCCAGAACATGGGCGTATGCATGCGCACACATTCACTATGTTGAGAAATGTGTTTAAATTTTCCGCATTATCATTCCTGCACTTCTGGAACAAAGCAATAAAACAGAAACTCGGAAAACCAAACTGGCAAATCCTCTTTGAAATCAACGACTGCGGCAACAGAACTCTCTTTTTGTTTACTTTATTGAAGAAATCTGTTGGACACACAAAACGGATGAATTCAAGTGAAAGTTCTAATCTGGCTAGTAGAATAAAAATATTTACATATCCAGTCCCTCTTTCGAGTGGGGGGAATGTTTCTAATTTGCATAGGTAATCCTTTGAGCCTGTACATGGATTACACCAAACACATGTGTGGAATGCATGTCAGATGCTTTAGATTATGAAGTATATATTTATAGCTTCTTAGATGTCCAGGTCTCTTTTCACTGCACACCATCTCATTTGCAAGTAGCAATAAACATGGCCCATCCCTGCTGCAGCTCCGGCTTCACCTTCCCTGACCCCATCCAGGGGACCACTTTAAAATTAAAAACTAGCAATCCTAGTGAATCGGGGGCCTGGTCACTTAGCAGTTTCAGCAAGGAAAAGGAAAGGACAACAATTTTTGCAAAAAACATTTCACTGTTTGTTTTTTAATTAATTGCTAGAAATAATATATGCTTCTTTTAAAAAATGCTAAAGGGCTGCAAGGTGGCTGAGAAACATCCAATTTCTCTATTAAGTTCCTATTCAATTAAATTCCTCTAATATCCAAGTGGATCCCCCAAACATTCATTGTTAGGGGTAATGCTGTTGTACTTTGCCACCTATGGGTAAGTTAGAAAAACTGTACAATGGTGCCTCGCAAGACGAAATTAATTCGTTCGGTGAGTCGTTTCGTTTTGCGAAATTTTCGTCTTGCGAAGTGCGATTTAAAACAAACCAAAAAAAAAAAACGGAAAAAAATTTGTCTTGCGAAGCACGGCCATAGAAAAATTCGTCTTGCAAGTCACCAAAAAAATCGCAAAACGCTTTCATCTTGCGAGTTTTTCGTTGCGCGAGGCATTCGTCTTGCGAGGCACCACTGTATTTCCTGCCTACCTCACTGCCCAACCCTAACCTGTACCAGCTGCATGGCCTGCACTGTATCCAGCACATGAGGTCTGCTTGAGGTAAAGGATATTTCCCATTAAGCCAGGTGAAGCTGCAGCTTGCCCTATGGGGCTCCTTGAATCTGTGCCAGCTATTTAGCTGGTGCAAATCTAGGAAGCCCAGTGTAGCACCACAAGTCCCGGAAGAGGGTTAGGATATGGCATAGGTCTGCTACACCTATCTTTTCCCCTCCCAGGTCCAATCCACCCCCTGTTCCACCTTCCCCGTGCCCTGAAGCAGCCCTTCCCCACCACCCCCCAGCCTCCCCTATGATTCCCAGCATAAACTTTACCTCTGCCAGTGGCCTGGTCTGTGGATACAGCACCACTGGGGCAGCACAGGCCTCCCTGCCAGGGCTGACTATTAGAACAATATTCCAAAAGTGCTTTACAGTACATATGAAACAGCTTCAACTGGCTCAGTGGTCACTGCACTTGGCCCAGTGCAAAAGTAGATCATGACAAAAATGCTGTCACTTATGTAGCCCCATCTACTAATATGGACAAAACGTTTAGATGTAATTCTGCCACCCTCACATGCCGTTTGGCCCTTGGTGTGCTAGATTGTGTCCAACGGCTAGAGCATTAGGTATCAGCACTGAGCCCATCATTGATATTTTCTAGGCACCTTCTCAGTGGACTATTAATGTCAGGATTATTAATGGCAGCTGTTGGACTAAAAATCCACCGTTGTCGTCCCCTCCAACAACCAACTCTGGTGAAAAGTTCTGGGATCAAGCTGCTGCATGGAAGCAATATAAAAAGATACTTTTCTCTTTCACATGAAAGGGACTAAAATCTTCATGAAAACAGCTCATTATTCCTATCAAGGTAACTTTTATTTAATTCAAACCATCTGTTGGCTCCTGAGGCTTGATCGAACTTGACAATTCTGGCCTTGAGCAACTGTGTTACGCACAGTACTGCCTGTGAGTGTGTTTGTGTATGTATATGTTCAGGGAGAGTAAGGGAAGACAAGGGCAAAATTCTTTGGGTTAGATAGGACATTTGTATAAATTGCCTTCCCCAAAGGACTTCTTAGCCCTTCATCTATGGATAGTTTAGACAAGGAAATAGTGGAACATTCTCAGCAGTAAATCTGAAATATCAGCCAGTTATGTTTCCATTCCAAGAAACTCTTCATACATGAGAAGGCACCTGCGCTGGAAGACTGGACTGAAATCCTTTATTGACATCATTTGACACTGCATCCTTCCCCTGGACGTGTCCCTGGATAGGAGATCTGAAAGAAGGAAACAGAACAGGCCACTGGAAAGCAAAGTAACCTATGTGAGGTGATCCAGTTCAGACAACCAATAGGATTGGGGTCCGTATGATCCTAAGGTCTGAGGGCACAGTTGACAGCTAGCTTGCTAAAGCTAAGCAGGTTTTGTGGCCAGAGGGTTGACTACTTGGGAAACCTCAGTCAGCTCTGGTTATGGTGGTCCATGCCCTAGGGACAGCTTGTCTAGTCTATTACAATGCTCTCTATGTGGGGCTACCCTTGAAGATGGTTCAGATACTGCGATTAGTGCAGAATGTGGCAGCCCAGCTGGTCACTGGGGGTCAGTGGGTTGATTCTGTCCTGCTGTTGCACTGGTGGCTACACTGGCTACCTATTCCATTCCACACCTAATTCAAGATGTTGGTGATGACCTTTAAAGTCTTAGACAGCACAGGACCACCTTCCCCTATATAATCCTGTACGTTCCCTATGATCACCAGACAGGGCCCTGCTTAGGATACTGCTGCCATCGAAGCCAAGGGGATGGCAGCAAGGTGCAGGACCTTTTTTGTTGTGGCACCATGCTTGTGGAACCAACTACCAGAAAATCTGAAAACAGCCCCCTCTATATATGGTTTCCGGAGGGAGGGGCTTAAAAACATATTCATTCTGCTTGGCATTTGAGGAAGGAGGAATCTCTTAGGGATCCCTTTTTAATTTAGCATTTATAGGTCTTCAGTTGCTGTTTTTGTACTAAGTTTATAGTATTTGTATGTTATTGCTGTTTTTATATCTTTTAACTGCACCAGTATAATTTTAACTAATTTAATTGGTTTTCTTTAATTTTTTTATTAATTGTATTTTATATTGCATTTTTATTGTTGTGCACCACTTGCACCAGAAAAGGAGTATACAAATCTTTTAAACAAACAAACCCCACTTTGAGTTTTAAGATTAAAGAAAGGCAGAATAAAAATGAAATAAATAATGTGAGGGAACTCTGTGTTGACACGCAGGTGTTTCTCAGCAAATAAGTGAATGGGGAAAGTGCTTCCTGAAGGTAGAAAGGATGACAACCATGGGATTAGAGAAAAGAAGATTGGAAGGGGGACTTTTCAAATATTTAAAATATTTAAAGGTGCAAGTTATGAAACCATTGTATAGCCTGGAGGCTAACAAAGCAGCAGCTTTGAACACTGGGAGCCCAAGATCCACGTAGCCAGGTAGTCTGGTGGCAAGTAGAAAGGCAATCAGGCATAGATTGGGCAAGAGTAGCTCAGCTTGTAATTGAGTGACAAGTTACTCAGCGCAGGAATCAAGCCAGATTCAGCAGCTTTATAGAACCAGGTGGTACCAGTACTGGTCCCTTCAGTCAGTTGATCCCTCTAGAGTCAAGAGCTGCACTAGCATCATCTGACCATCTGCAGTGATAGAGATGAAGCACTGCAAAGATCAAGCCAGCCATTTCTTCTTCCATTGGAAGCTGCTGGACAACACACAGTTTGGCATTTACGTCCTGCTATGAGTGTCCACTATTCAACACTCTCAGCGAAAGCAATGCCAGCTAGTCCTAGTTCTCACCGAAATGGTACAGCTGTGTCTGCGGGTGCAATCCTAACCAACTTTTCAGCACCGAGGTAAGGGTAATGCAACTCAAAGGTAAGGGAACAAACATTGCCTTACTTTGAGGCGGTCTTTGTGACTGCCTCCCCTCCCCCCCTGCAGGATACTCATGCCCCACTGGCTGATTCCCCACTGGCACAGCTATGCCAGTGTTGGAAAGTTGGCTAGAATTGTGCCCTGGGCTGAACCACCTTGAGGGCACTTAAGCAGGGTAGAAAGGTGGGGTATAAATCTCTTAAATAAAGTCAGTAAAAATAAAAACCACTGCAGATGGGGGATCACAAGACTGAATGTTCCTCCCTACAAAAGACTAGGCTAGAATCCTTCTTCCTGACATCAGGTAATTTTTACATGCAGAGAATGCGTGTATTGATTTAAAACATTTACAGGTTTACAGCCTTTCAAAGCTGTTTAAAAATTAAGAAAATATCAAGAAAAATGCATCCAATAAAATAAGAGAGTATTCTTTTAAAAAATCCAGATACATTCAGGATGCAAGAAGACTTTTCCAGTCCGTGTTTATTTTACCTTCAGTTGCACAACCAACAGATCCCTCTTAAATAAATAAAAAAATCTGTAATTTGTAAATTTCAGGCAAAATTTCCAGTAGCTTTTTCATTGTGTATTCCATCCTGTGATTCTAGGAAGAGAAAAGCAAGCGATCTGCTCTCAATCTGGAGGCTCCATTTTTGTAGGCAGAAGCATTCAGTCACACGTAACCCCACTTAATGTGATACAGCCCAGACATGGGTTTACTGCTTCAAGACTGAGCCTTGCCAAGTTGATTGAGGAGGTGTAAGTGACAAGCTTCTGGATTTGACCTGTCTGCTGAGTGGGTGTTCAGGTCATTCTTATCCAGGGTTGGTTCTAAGTTTCAGGGGACCCTTAGCAAGTTGCCCTCCATAGACCCCTTTCTCTCTCGGTGTGCTCTGCCACCATCACACATAGGGGCACAAAAGTTATCTTTATTCTATAGGCACAGACATGGGCTCAGTGATCAGCATTGAACCTTGAGAACTATGATCCCTCAACAGCTGCCCAACAAAGCCATCCTCTGATGCCAGTTCTGTTCTTCTCTATATTAATGCACACATGCATTTGGACCAGCTTTACTCCTTCCAGTCACCTCAGTTAAGAACATAAGAACAGCCCCACTGAATCAGACCATAGGCCCATCTAGTTCAGCTTCCTGGATCTCACAGCGGCCCACCAAATGCCCCAGGGAGCACACCAGATGACAAGAAACCTGCATCCTGGTGCCCTCTCTTGCATCTGGCATTCTGACATAGCCCATTTCTAAAATCAGGAGGTTGAACATAAACATCATGGCTTGTAACCTGTAATGAATTTTTCCTCCAGAAATTTGTTCCTCTAGCATTCCTTCTACCAAAGAATAGAAATATTATCTACACTAGAATGAATAGTCTAAGGTTGTAGAAAAGGTCGGCAGGGCATATCTGTTTAAGGACGCAATCCTAACCAACTTTCCAGCACTGACCTAGCCGCAATGCAGACCCAAGGTAAGGTAACAAACATGCCCTTACCTTGAGGAGGCCTCCTTGACTGCCTCCCCACTGCAGGATGCAGCACATGCCACATTGGTATAGCTATGTCACTGCTGGAAAGTTGGTTAGGATTGTGCCCTAAGATTCTGTAGGCATGGGATGCTTTGACACAGGGCAGCAGGTTGGGTTCTTTGATTCATTGGGTTCCTTTGAATAGTATATTTTCAGATTCAAAGGGGAAAGTTCTGCAGATGCTAATGGAAAATGTCTTCTTGAACCAGGACTGTTGATGCCCAGTTCCATAAAAGGAAGGCATTTCCGCATATCAACTATAACTGTAACCATATGTGCTTTTGCATACATGCTTGGCTATCCACAGAGGACATTTGAAGGCAGGAAAAAGTACCTAGAACTACACATTTTGTCAGCCCTTTAAACCATAGTAGGAACAAAAAAATGTCAGACTGATACCTGTTTGGCATCATTTAAATTGAAATATGGACCGTCTCCAGTCTTCAAAGTAGTGGACTTCAGATGATAATGATGGATTAACATTCAAGGGGAAATGCCATAGCAGTCTGTTACTTAGATTCTGCTTTTTAAAAAATCATTGGGAGCACACAGCATTTTTCATAGATCTGTCAATTGAAGACAGTTGAGAAATGACAGTACCGGGAATGTTACAACAACAGGACATTTTCCCCCTGATCTCAATATGGGGAAAGGAGATGAGAGAGCAAAGAGGTTTCCCCCCTTTAAGTCTCTTGCTATACTCTTGCTCTCCTTGCAAAAACATATAAAAATTATGTATTTCTAAACCATCTAAGATTTACAAGTTCAAAGAGCTGCACCCTTCACAGTCAATTTCTTACAGAATCACGAGTGCCATTTACAAGGCAACTCTGCCGCTTGGAAGATTAATGTAGTGCCCTTTCAACTATGGACGCCGTATTCAAATGTGGTTCCCATTAGAGTGATTTAACAGTATTCCAACATCTCACAGCACGGATCTATGTTTTCAGTGGTCAGATTTGAAAACAGGTGTCTGCACCGTTATGTCACTTGAAGAAAAGCTGTCTAGCTGCAGAGCTTTTTCAGCACTCCAAAGGGATAGATTATTCTGACTGCCTTCCTTTCCTGAGTGTTCACGGTTCATGGTCCATGGTCCTTTGGGACAGGCAAGGAAGATGATTCACAGACATCAGCAGAAATGGATGGTGGATGGTGAAGAAGAATCACATTCTTCTGGATGGTGAAGAAGAATCACAGATCATTTCTGTGATTCTAGAAAAACGGATATAGCCATGTTGCTCTCTTCATGGGTTCAAGCTTCTCATTCCAGTTTCAATCCTTGATTTAGAAATCGATCCTGATGGGCTTGCTCCGGCCCACCACCAGCGCACTGTCTCAAATGAGCCGTAAGGCATGTCTGCGACAGTAAGTGCTGGCCCAGCACCTGAGCTGGCCCAGCATGAGCCTATGCTGGGGCAGGGCCAGTCAAACGCCGGCCAGATGTGCCAGATGCTCTGGATGAGCACAGAGCAGCAGAGAGGTGAGTGGGGCATGGAGGGAGGCATTCTGGGGTGGGGGAAGATGGGGAGAAGGTGGAGCAGGGGGAGGGAGGGAGCTCTGCCGGATCCATAGCACTGCCTTGGGCCTCCCAGCCGGGCACAGGGCTGCTTTACCCTGAGCCAGCTAAATAACCAGCGCAGAGTTGAGCCCCATTGCGGGTCTTCTTACTTTACCTGGGTGAAGGGATGAATGCTCCCTTCCCCCAAGGAGACGTTGGGAGCTGCCGGCAGCTGCTCGGCATGCTCAGGATGCAGCGGCAGCCATTCTGGGTGGGGGCATCTCAGGATTGGGCTGCCTGGCTGCAATCCTATGCACACTTACCTGGGAGCAAGTCCCTTTGAATTGAATGGAACTTACTTCTGAGTAGACATGCATAAGATCGTGCTGTTAGCTGTGATTTCTTTGTGAACCCCATTTAGACCTTTGTGGTAGGAGTGCCTCAGAGTGGGGTGACCTGAACAGCCAATTAGAGGAACCTATCTCAAATAGGTTCAAACCTATAGGTTCAAATAACCTATCTCAAACACACACACACACACACACAGAGAGAGAGAGAGAGAGAGAGAGAGAGAGAGAGAGAGAGAGAGAGAGAGAGAGAGAGAGAATCCTGGTCTAGCCATTGCACAAATCCAAAAGAGAAAAGAGCAGTAATATAAGCTGGTGACTAAGTCCCTCGTAATGTACTTAGGCATAAGTAATAAAATAGGAACAATGGGGGTTTTCTTTATAATTAAAGGGAACAGTTACGCAGCTTTTCCACTTCAAAGAACAGAAAGAGAAGACTTCTGTTACTCTGAGCAATGAAATGGGCAGGAAATCAAACTCTGTGGCTCAGCCAAGCATTAAGCCTATGAACCTGAGATTTTCCCCCCTCTTTTTTTCTTTCTAAACAGGGGGGGAAAAACCAACACCCAACCTCAAGCAAATAAATGTAATCTTCTGTTCAGGTGGAGAGGTAGTTTCTTAGTCTTCTGAGGTCAACGAGATATACGATGGCAGGTGCACAAAAACCAACCTCATGGCCTTTTCAGCCTTAAGCTGGTGGTTTCCCCAAGAATGATATTATCATTAGGAAACAGGACGCTAGTCATACCGTGACGGCGTTGTTTCACCAAAGTGGCTAGATAAGAAACGTGTGCGTAGATATGCTAGCAAGAGGATCCAGTTGCTACTGCTTGGGATTTCCTATCGTTTATTGTTCCTGATTAATCATTTGAATATCCTGGCGTTTGCAAGAATGTGTCTTTAGAGCATGTTGTGTATTGCAATGGAAAGTCATTATTGGAATGTCATCCTTTTTAATTCATTGCGTCTTATTTAGGAAATAAATCAATCATAAATTAGGAAATCATTGTTGCCTATTTTTTAATGTGTTACACCAGGCCCATCCAACATGATCCCTGATTTTGGGTGTTACTGGAGCAGAGTAGGCCTGGTTCATGAGGAAAGTTTCCACACCACAGAAGTACTCCTGAATTGTTACTTTAAGGTGAGAGGCAGCATGCTATAGTGATTAGACTCTGTCCAGAGTTCACGGAGTTTGTTCGGTCCAGGGCTGAGCAAAGTCACCTTCAAATCCCCACTTAGCCATGACTGTCACCAGATGACCTTGGGCTAACCACTTTCTGTTAGTTAGCTTACCTCAAATAATTCTTATAAATATAGAGTGGAGAAGGAGGAGAACCACATGTGCCACTGTCAAGACTTGGCCAATCTCTGAGATAGGCTACATTTGGGGAATCCAGTTTAGGAACCCGTGGACAAGGATCAAATGGTGGCCAGAAGCAGATGAGTGGATTCGGATACTGGGGAGGTGGACGTTGTTAGCAGGGCTCCTCTTGGCTCTCCAAGTCCTGATTTCTCTTGGGATAGAAATTTTACTTCTTACCACTTTCTGGGAGTAGCAAAGCTCAGGTCAGCTGGTCCTTCCTCCCATGGCAGAGTAAGGAAGACTGGAAGCTGAACTAGACGGGCTTTTCCTGAAGATTTTTTTTTTTCAACATGATCAAATGTTGGAAATTCCTGGAGTCCCTGTTAAAATCTCTGCTTTCAGTTGTGACCTAGAGATTGATTGATGCTGATTCCTGAAGACTCCAGGCCAAGCCTTCTTTGGCAAACCAAAGATGGTTTCAGGTTCAATCCCTCTCATCTCCAGGTACGGCTGAGAAAGACCCCTTCCTGAAACCCTAAAGAGTTGCTGCCAATTAATGTAGGCAATACTAGGCGAGATAAACTAATGATCTGACTGTTACACTGATGACTAATACGGTAGCTTCATATGCTCAGGATTTCAGAAAATGGCTGCTAGAAGCCCTGGTTTGAGACCAGCATCTTACAGCTACCTGGATCTCCTTGGAGAAAGGGTGGGATGGGATAAGTGTAAAAACTGCTAAAAGGCACTTTAATATGGCACTAATGGAGCACATGGCCCATGATGTATGATACACACTTTACTATGTGCTTGAGCTTCTGCAGGAGCACATGCAGCATTTTGTACCAATGCTATCTGTCATCAGGAATGTGACATGCTAGCATGAAGAATCTTCATGTGATCCTAGAAAAGCACTTGGTAAACACTATGATATTCATGTAGCGAAAATTTCCAGAATCCAAGAAACAGTAACACATACTTACATGCATTAATTACATGCAGTAATTAATTGGTTAGGCATCAGTAAAGCAGCTACCACGTTTTCCAGACTCACAAAGAGAGTCTGGTCCAACAAGAAGCTGACGGAACATACCAAGATCCAGGTCTACAGAGCTTGCGTCCTGAGTACACTTCTGTACTGCAGCGAGTCATGGACTCTTCGCTCACAACAGGAGAGGAAACTGAACGCTTTCCACATGCGCTGTCTCCGACGCATTCTTGGCATCACCTGGCAGGACAAAGTTCCAAACAACACAGTCCTGGAACGTGCTGGAATCCCTAGCATGTATGCACTGCTGAAACAGAGACGCCTGCGTTGGCTCGGTCATGTCGATGATGGCCGGATCCCAAAGGATCTCCTCTATGGAGAACTCGTGCAAGGAAAGCGCCCTACAGGTAGACCACAGCTGTGATACAAGGACATCTGCAAGAGGGATCTGAAGGCCTTAGGAGTGGACCTCAACAAGTGGGAAACCCTGGCCTCTGAGCGGCCCGCTTGGTGGCAGGCTGTGCAGCATGGCCTCTCCCAGTTTGAAGAGACACTTAGCCAACAGACTGAGGCAAAGAGGCAAAGAAGGAAGGCCCATAGCCAGGGAGACAGACCAGGGACAGACTGCACTTGCTCCCAGTGTGGAAGGGATTGTCACTCCCAAATCGGCATTTTCAGCCACACTAGATGCTGTTCCAGAACCACCATTCAGAGTGCGATACCATAGTCTTTCGAGACTGAAGGTTACCAACACACAATTAATTGGTTAACTAAATTAGAAACCAGTATCAGAGGGAAAGAAACTGTCCTCAGAAACACTGTCAGTTACAGCTCTTATGTAGATGTAGTTTTGTGTCCTCCATCTGGGGCCAGAATATTTGAATTGGCCCTGATTGTGGCAGCCATTGGTACCTTCTCTCAGAGGAAATGTGAGTTGAGACCAGGAATCATATAGAGGTAGAAAGCCCTTCTTATCACACTGAATCAATACATAAGCATCTGAACAAAAATAAGAAAATAACTTTTATAAACCATCCAATTCTATGCTTAACCTCAGAAAAATAGTCAGCAGCGTATAGTCAAATACTAGTTTTCATTACAGTTAGTGCACCTAAACTTTCAGAAAGCAATTCTTTGTAGTGAGAGGAGATTTTGTAGTGAGGTCTTTATAGTGAGAGATTATTTTCACAGCAATTTATTAAAAGACAGAAAGGACAATAAGTGATAAATATCCACAGCGGAGAGAAGCAAATCGTGGAGCAACTCATAGATTCAAAGAGCAAGTGATGATTGAAAGGAGGCAAAGGACAGGAATTGTGTGAAGAAAATGGAACAAAGATCAACTATTTACCTAACGTCTTGGAACACTTTGACCTAAGGAGTGTACCTAAGAAAATCACCAAGTTTAAAGCAGACTGAAGGAAATGGTTAATTCTATTAATAATTGACTTATGAAACTAGCTACTGTATGGTAAATAACCCATGCAGATAACCAGCATCTAAAGACTGAACAAATGTAAAATGAATAGACTTAACAAAAACAGTTAGCAAGGGCAGGTAGCCTCTGGTTTGAAATACGTATTACTTTAGGGGTGAAATATAATAGCATCCCAGCTAATGGGAATCTAGTGGTATGAATGGCACAGCCCAGTCTGGTTCCAAAAGCTATGTGCACCAATGGGATTGACCCACACAGGTCAAAGTGCCCAAACCATGTGTTCTACCACAATCAGATGAACAGAACCACCTAGACATGACCTTAGATGCCGACTGATGTTTTGTGACAAACCTTAGCAGCAAGAGCAGCCATCAGTTGAGATGGGAACAAACAAGCCAGTGGAAGGGCCAAATTCTCCCTCCCTTCCTTGGCAGCTGATGGAATTTCATCCATTTGTACTTTACCTTTCTTTGTGAGGCGCCTTGAGTTTTTGACTGAAAAAGGAAGGTGGGATGTTTTAAATTTTATTGTGATGGTTTTAGATAATTGATTTTAGTTTGTAAGCTGCCGTGGTGGTCACTTGATTAGAACCAAGAGGTGCCATAGAAATTTTAGAAATTAAATCAAATTAAGCGCACAATCCCGAGGCGCCCTTGGGCTGGCGCAAGTCCCTCGCACTGGCCCAGGAGGGTTGCAAATGTCCCATAAGGCACATTTGCACCTCCTCGTGAGTAGGCTAGACCGGCACACGGAAGCGTTCTGGCCTGCAGAGGCTGAATTCAGCCTTGCATCAACCAAGCTTGGCTGATGCAAGGCTCTGGGGTGGGCAGGGAGGAGGTGGAAGGGAGACATTCCAGGGTGGGGGGGAGGGCAGGCGGTGGGTGGCCCTGGGGGTGGGTGGGCGGGGAGCAGAAGGCAGGGCTGGGACCCTGCAGTTATGCCAGATCGCAACCCTGTTCCCCAAGCAGTGTGGAGTAGCTTCACGCCATTCCACTCTCCCTGGACTTGTGCCACCTCAGGAGTTGGCGCAAGTCCAAGAAGACCCATAGGGGCTGCAATGGTTTACCCAGGGTTAAGGGAAAGAGTTTCTCCTTACCTCTGACTGAACAACTGTGGAGCCCTATCTTGTGGTGGATACAGCGCAATCTTCCTGTCTAGCCTGTTCCAGAGCAAGATAGGATTGCGCTCTATGGCACAATTCTATGGCACAAGTTATACCAGCATAGGAGCCCCTGGAGGGTCGCAAACATGCCGTAAAGCATGTTTGTGCCTCTGTGGGAGGAAGCTGCGTTGGTGCATCCAGATGCGCCGATGCACGGAGGCCGGCAGAACCCTCCATGGCTGCTTCCTCCCCACCGCTTGTGCCAGTGTACCTGCACCAACACAAGCAGCGAAGGTAGGCATGGGAGGGTGGGGAGGAGGCAGGAGGGGGCGTTTCTGGGCAGGGGAGGGCAAGCGATTGGCAGCCCCAGGGGCGGGCTCGCAGGAAGCCGGGGGCGGGGCTGGGACTGGCGGTTATGCTGGATCCCAGCCCCTGTCCCCGGGGAGAGGCTTCAAGCCGCTCCGGTCTCCTCGGACTTGCACCACCTCCAGAGGTGGCACAGGTCCAAGGAGACCTATTGGGGTGCGTAGCCCTTAACCAGGGGTAAAGGGAAGAGCTTCCCCTTGCCCCTGGCGGAGCCGCTGCAGCCAACGAACCTGTGTTGGATGCAGCGCAAGCCTCCTGGCTTGCCTGCTCCAGCGCAGGTTTGGATTGTGCCCTAAGTTTCTAAGACCTGCAGCAGGACTTCACAAGCATTATTAGTAAGCCCTGTCATCTCTTTATGTCTTAAGCACTAAGCCCCAGTGTCTTATTTTAAAGACTCCAAGTACATCGAGCTACAAGACAGTTAGAATCCACGTTTTCAACCCCTTCGTCCTTCACTACATTAACCACTCCTTCCAAATTTGCAGGAAGTACAGTATTCGGTGATGAGATGTAAATGAAGGGATTTCATTATTTGCCTGCAGAATGAGATGAAAAGAAATGAGCTGGACAGGAAAAGCCTATTGTTGAAACATCTGTAGGTCTCACTGTAGATTTTTCTGCTTTTGATCACGCACCTCAGATCTCCTTCACGGCTGTAGCCAAAAACTGAGATGTTAGCTGAACTATCAAATGTTCAATATTCATACTAGATTTGCAAATTAGCACAGATGGTTCTGTGATTCTGAAACTGTGTTAAAGATCACAGCTTTAAATAATCTCCCATATGCTATTTAGCCTTGCCAAATTTTCTTTGTCATTCATCAAGCAAGGAATACTGTTCTTTGAGGGCTGGTTGGAAATACAGAAACGTGCCCTCATCTCTATATTTAAGTCAATCTGAGCATTTCAACAGCACTTGAGAAGTCTCAAGGGCCGACTTTATGGTCACCACACTGCAGTTGCTTAAAAGAGTCTCCATGCACATCTGTAACATCTCACCATTGACCACTTCCATTGAAGGGAAAGTTTCCATGTCACTGCTAGCAGTGCCAGGTATGAAGACATTTCAGTGACAGGGACTGTTCACATAGTGAGTTGTTCTGTGTATTATGACTGCCTTGTGAACTGGCTGCCACATGGAGGTTGCCACGTGGAGGAAGGAAACTGTCCAAATAAGGGGACTTCCTTGAGGTAAGAGAACATTTACCTTGGAACAAACTTCCACTGCCCCAGTGGTTCCCTCTGGATCTGCATCAGCCGTTTTGCTGGTGTAAGTCTGAGAAGTGTAAGGAAGAGGGAAGGAAAGAAGAATGGGGGGAAGATCCTAGTGCACACTGATACCACCAGGATCCACTCCTTCCTCCCCTATTCCACTTCCCACTCACTCCGTCCCCACCCAGACATTCCCCCGTTGTTTCCCATCCCTGCCCCATTCCTCGCACTACCCATCCACAGCACTGGTTTACCTGTAGTCCCTCCAGTTGCTGACAGTGGGCGTCTGACACTGCCATTGCTGTCCTCTCATAAGACCCAGTTAGGATTGGGCTGTCAGACCCATTAAAATTAATGGAGTGTAAGTTATGCCCCAATCCTATCCCCCACCAGACTATGGTACCAACAGAAAATGTGCTGTATCCTTTGTTGCAGAGGTAAGTTAAAATAAAAATATTTTCACTTACCTCTCTGTAAGCCACCTGGCTGCCAATTCATCTCCTTGAACATGCTAGCTATTGAGCTGCTGTAAGTCTAGGGTGCCTCAGGGGTGTTTGTGGTCGGGAAATGGTGGATAATATTCCAGTATGCATGACTGCCACTGAGATGCACCCCTCTCACCCTCAAACCACACCCCTGCCCTCCCTGTTCCCCACCCCAATCCTGCCCCCACCTGCTCCCATGGAGCACCAGAGCACCCTTCTCTAATGCTGAGTGGAAAGTCATGACATCCCTTTACACACAGATATCATTAGTCATATCAAAAGCACAATTCTAGAGTATTCCCCCCCACACACACACACAAATATTGTTTGCCCTTCAGTCTAGTTCCAAGAAACTGAAGGGATGATAAAATGTTTGCACTAGAGTAAGATGAATGACCAACAGCTGAAATGTGAGACCTGGCACCAGAGGGCTTTTGCCAACAGACCAAGGAAAAGTGTACGAAGCTAGCAGGAATGAAATTACATGCCTCGTCTGTCTGCACTATGTAAGGATCTGAGGCCAACAACCCCAGAATGATAGATCAAGTAATTTATCACTGTAACAGAGGCTGCTCAGAAAAACACTTGACATTCTGAAAGATATGTAACATGCTGGTCAACTTCCTCCAAAAAATATTTTACTGCTTAGTGGAATTTAAGTACACACTCCTAAAAATCATTAAATGCCTCACTTGCCTCATCAGAATTTTCTTGATCTTTATCAGCAGATTAAAATGCTGGTTAACAAATGAACAAATTCCTAATGATCTAATTTAAAAAAAAAATTATCGTGATACTTCAACACAGTCTAAGCAAGTATGCTGGACTGGTTATGTTCTGCAATTCGGGGCCTAGACAAAATCCTGGGAATCACAGAGGTGTTGTTGTTGGATTCTTGCTGTCTCCAGCAACATTGTTTTCTGGAGCTGAGCAGGTGTAATTTGCTCAAGGCCAAGAATGCTGAGATGTTGTTTAAGAGTTCTAGGCACTGATCTGAGAGCCCCAAAGACTATTGGCACAATATTGACCTTCTTCCAGAGATGCGGTCTTGAAACTTTGTGATCTTCTCATGTTCTTTGTCTTTGACTCTCCTAGGATATCTCCTAGGATTGCAATATTGATTATCCAAACTTGATTTTTCTTTGTCATCCAGAGTTATATCTGACATATTGTGTTCTAGGTGTATTATCCCCATAAAGGTCTTTTGAATCCTTGTGTTCTACATGTAATTTGAAGACTCAAAGAATTGTTGCTTGGTCATTCTCACAGATTTTGTTGGGTTTATGATCCCATGAATTTACTCTTGGCTGTAAAGGTAAATAAAAATACCAAAATCTTCCATAATTGTCATAATAAGACAATTAACTTGAGAAAGCAACACCACCGCAAGCATGTAACATGGCCTCAAAGCACAGTAAACAGGTGCACCTTCAGAAAACATCTAAAGGTCAAGAGATTTCCTTTTTTAGCCTTGTTTCCCTTGTCTTGTCTTTTACTTTTCTAAGGCTGCAGTCCTATGAACACTTTCCTGAGAGTACATTCTATTGAAATCAATTGGACTTCTGAGTTAATTAGTATAGGATTGCATTGTAACTTTGTGCTTTTGTATTGGGAGGGGGGGAGAAACCTTTAAAAATTAAGGTGAGGAGGGTTGAGGCAGCATGAAGCTCAAGCAGGAGTTCTGAAACCTGGGTGCTACCACAGAGGAGATCCACTCTACAGAACTCATGTCGAAGCCACAGTACTTGGTTACTTTAAAAAGAATGTCAAAGCCCTAAACTGCTTGGGACTTGTTTCGCCCATATTAACTTACCTGAAACCTACAGTACAATGTCCTTTAGAAGCCCTCCTCTAGGTGCCCACACCAGAAAGATCAGTGTTAAGCAGGGAAAGGGCCTTTTCAGAAAGCATTTCACCAATGGAGTGGCCTCCCTAAATACTTGAGGGAAGCACCAGCACTTCTGTCAGTGATTCCAAATCTGTTCTCCAAGGCTTTTAGTGGCTTTTATTGATTTTTTTTTTTACTGTTCAATATGTTTACTGTTTACTGAATATGCTGTTCATATTGGTTTCACTGCTCTCCTCCATTTTTATGACCTTTTTTTAAAAAAAAAACTCATTTTAGTTTTCTGGTTTTTGTTTTTATCTGTCTGCCATGTTTATGTATTTTATTGTTTATTTTATTAAGGCACTTTGGATATTTCCATAGTAAAGCAGAGGGAGGATCTCAGCAGCAGCCATGCACAATGAGATCCCATCTCTTTTCCTTCCCTAAAATGCCCCCTGGGTCTCCTCCCTAGGTAATGCTCCCTAAAGAGCTGGCAGAGGTCTAAAGAGACCCACTGATGGCCAGGTAGCCAATGAGGGAGGTAAGTATAGAAAACCTTTGGTTACCTTTCTCAGGCTGTCTGATCACCTGCCCTGCCCCTAATAATATGCCACTCACACTCTGGCAATGGTGTTGTGTGCTATGGACTGGCGATGGATAGGACCAGGCCCTTAGGAATGTTCACAATAAACAGAGATGTATGAATGACACATAAATAATCACAATAACATTATCAAAGAGATGGCCAGCATTTGATAGACCAAAATAGGTCCAACCTGCCACCCCCCCTCGCAAAGATAATACATCACTTTATTCACCAAAAGTTAGATTAAACAAAAGACAGATTTTGCCTTATGTCCAAAAAAGTAACAAGGAAGGTACCAAGCAGATTTCCTTTAAAGGGGAAGTTCCTCAGTAACTTCAGAAGAGACCTCCTGCCTAACGTCCACTGGCAAAGGCACCTAAAGAGCAGCCTCTGATGACAGCCTCTCAGCTACTAGGTAAGTTCCTATAGGACCAGGTAGCTCATCATCTATGGCTTATTATGCATTGGAATTGACAGTTCCATTAAGCAGCAGTGAGCTGGACTAGATGTGGGGAGATCGTGTTCAAATCTCCATGATTCAGCCACGAAACTCAATGGTATGATCTTGGGTCAGTCACACAATTACTCAGCCTAACATGTTCTTATGAAGATAAAGGGCGAGGGATAGAAGCAGAAAATGGGATATAAATGCAATAAAGAGCGTGTTCCTAACATTGCGCTGGGCCTGTGCAAGTCTCTTGCACCAGCCTGGGAGGGTCGCAAATGTGCCCAAAAGCACGTTTGCATCTCCTTGAGAGTCAGCTAGGCTCACAGAGGTTGCATCCAGTCTCCACGCCAACAGAACGAGGTAGGTCCACACCAACCTGGCTGGTGCAGGGGCCTGGGAGGGTGTGGGGAGGAGGTGTTTAGGGGCAAGGGGAGGGCGGGTGGTCGGCAGGCCTGTGGGTGGGTGGTAGGAGAGCAGGGGTGGGCCCAGGATCCAGCAGTTATGCTGGATCCTGACCCTGTTCCCAGGCAGCCCAGGGCAGCTCCAGGCTGCTTGGATCTGTGCCATCTCTTTAGATGGTGCAGATCTGAGTAGACCCATTGGGGCTGCAGTGGCTCTCCACAGTAAGGGAAGAAATTCTCCTTGGCCAAGGCTGAGCTGCTTGCAGCCCCAAACTTGCACTGGATATGGGGTGGGCATGCTAGCCTCCCCGTTCCAGCGCAAGTTAGGATTGCGTGAAATACTCTTTGTTTATTTGCTTATAAAAGAAGCTTCTGAATGGACATTCATATGTCTTAGCTGTATCTAAAGAAGTTCTTTGGTTGGCAGCCCAGATGCTACACTTTGGGGGATGGAAACCTAAATTCATAGGGTTGGCAAAAGATTTAATGGCAGTCTGGCAATGTATGTCAATCTTTCCATGAAAAAAAAATGATAAAGTTCCAGTAAACTAGAAAAGCCTTTCCTGGTCAGAACATGGATTGTCTCATTGCACACATAAATGCAGATTAAATGTCTCTGCTTAAAAATGACACTGTGAATCTGTCTGGTTTGGCCAACATATTATTTCCCTCCTGGACTACGCATAGCCCCCTTCTCCTTAGTCTTTGGCTGGACATGATTTATAAAACAACTTTGGACAATCAAGCTATTGTTATCTGATAATGCCTGAGATCCATCCATTTGCTGTACTGAAGTTCTACTTTCCAGGCATTATGAAATGACTATTCTTCGTTGCCAGATGTTCTTCCTCTAATACTTCCCAGCTCCGGATTTTATGTCTTTGTAAGAAGTGCACAAATGCAAACATATAGAACTTCTCAGTGAGCCAGTAGCTGTTATACATGGCTGTGTTATAGTATATGTTTCTCTTGAGAATCAAACTCATTTTGTTCAGCCCAGCATCTTCAAAGATGCCCTTCTGAGTCAAAAGAAGCAACAACATTGAAGTGACATTTTTATTGTAGTATCCATTATTAATTCTGTTGAGAAAATTCTAAGCTATATTGGACGTCAACTATGCAGTCAGAAGTCAAAGAATCAAAGTAATGTGAAAACGCATCAGCTCTTCAAGAGCATAAATCATTATTAAGAGACAGTCATCCCAAGTCTATCACTCTGCTGAATTTGAAAAGCAAAGAAAAATTCTCTTGTTATAGGTATTAGCCTGTGGAATTGGCCGGGGGCTGGGGGATAAGACGGACTTGCCCGGATAAGTCCTAAACTTGTCCAGACTGCAACGCCCTCAGAACCAGGAAGTGAATGATGATGACAATGACGCAAAATGCATCGTGCAATGATGTCACAGACATTCACTTCCTGGTTCCAAGACCTAATGTGAGCATCTAAACAGCAGTAAGAGGGTTAGAGAGGGAGCGATGGCTTTTCGCAGTCTGAGGTTTTCGCACACTGCAGCTCTGCCCACCACACTGAGCCTCCTTCCATACTTTGGAGGTTTGCACCATGGTCTCTCTGGACTTTGGGTGACCCACACTGCCCAGGCATGGCACCCTGGAGCTTTACAATGCACAGATTGGGAATTGCTGATCTAGCCTGATAGACAGCAGTTCTCTGAGGTTCCAGGAGAACATTTCATTTATCAGAGGATTCTTGGAGTGCCACCACTACATTTTGGAACCAACTACATGCAGATTTGGTGCTTTATCACTTTCTTGCCTCTGGAACTTGATCACCTGGCTATTTGTTTTGGATTGCATCCCCTGCATCTGATCCTTTGTGCTTATGGTGGCTCCTTTGGCTTTTAATCAAGGCTATGTTAACTTGCTGGCTTTCTGGCTTGTGAATCATCCCTGCATGTGAATTTTTCATTTTGACGCAGTGCTTAATGTGGATAACTCAGGCTGCCATCATTAATCAAGCAATTTCCACACTGTGTGGTGTGAGAGAACTATCGGTACGCCATGAGAAATATCCTAGCCTGGCTGTAGTGAGAGTTTGACAGTGGCAAGATGGGTAGGTAACAGGTCAGTCTGGATCCTCAGGACCTTGGCTAGCTCCAAGTTGACTCTGCCCTCAACTGAGGACTGGTGCACTGTTCTGACTCATTGTTAACTCCTGTCCGGTGCATGAACAGTGGTAAATAGACCATAGGGAGTACACCAGTCCCAGTGCCAAAGGGGACATCCCTCAGGGGAATCAGACACATTGAGTGTCCTGATTCAGGGGTCTCCAAGGTGAGAGGCTCCTCACTGACAGAGGTTCTGTGATGAAATCTGGCTCTAGTGCTTCTACAGCACATACTATAGCTTGTCCTGGCCAAGTAAGCTTTTCCCCCATTGGTTTTGGGGTTCTGCCTGCCTCCCAAAGCTGGGGTCATGACAGAAACAAATTCAACAAAGGGGCTGTGATGCCTGGCCCTGCCTCCCCCTCACCCCATGGGGGGAGCAGTGTCTTGAGGTGGGATATGAATATTCCAGAGATCACATGAGAATCTCAAAAGTGCTTGCCTCTGGGGGTTTATTAAGGGTTTATAGAATGTCACTGATAAGGGCTCTTGGCTTGTCTTACTTGCTGCATCCTGGAGGCCCTGTCTGATCATGGTAGGCAGGGTTGCCTCACAGGGTCATGAGTTCACTCACAGAGGAGGCTGCTTACTGCAACATTGACTGGTTGCTTGGCCTTCCCTCTTCCTAATCAACATCCACTGGGGATGGGTCATTTTGGTGCATCTCTGCAATGGAGGTATTTGGACCTTTCTGTTTGTGATATAGTGGTTAGAGCAGTGTTTCTCAAACAGTGGGTTGGGACCCACTAGGTGGGTTGCGAGCCAATTTCAGGTTGGTCCCCATTCATTTCAACATCTTATTTTTAATATATTAGACCGGATGCTACCATGGTATGTGACTGCATTTGGGGTCGTGTTACAGACCTGTAGTTTTAACAAGCTACTATGTATATTCTTTTAATAATGATAGTAAATAGGAATTCCTCCTGGTAAGTGTGGGTAGGATTGCAGCCTAGGATTGTAAAAAATGTTCCTGCTTGATGACATCACTTCTGGTCATGTCATCACTTCCAGTGGGTCCTGACAGATTCTTATTCTAAAAAGTGGGTCCAGGTGCTAAATGTGTGAGAACCCCTGGGTTAGAGTTTTGGACTTGGTCCAGAAAGACTTTTCTCACTCCACCATAAAATGTACTGGGTGACCTTGGACCAGTCACCCTCTCTCAGCTTAACCTACCTCACAAGGTTGTTGTGAGGATAAAAAGGGGGAGGAGCCACATACACCCCCCCAGCTCATTTCAGGAAAAGCACTATATGAATATGAATATGAACAACAACAAAAAATACAGCAGAATCACCTCTTCTCAGAGCGGATATATCTAGAACAGTGATTTTTGCAAACCCACAAAGTTCTATTATGCTTAGACATCCTGAAAGTGAACTTCTTGGAGTCATAAGAAATGTATGTTTCAGCTGATAGAAATTTGTGGAAACTACTTTAGGCAATGAACAGATGTATTGAGCAGATAAAAGCATTAATTGCAGATTTCAAGAGAACACCAGTTAATTGGGCAAGCCACTAGCCTTGCTATTAATTATTAGCCTTGCTATATAGTTCCTTCAAGGGATGATCTTCATGGCCCTCTTGCTTCAGCAAAAGAAAATGGAGCTGAGATGAATAAATCCAATTGGTCTCATCTTCTTGGGTTTGGGTAGATATGCACATGCTGCATCTTGAGATATCAAAACGCAACAGGATATTACCAGGATGGTACTACGGTTGCCTAACTTTGCAATCTGATACTTTTTGCTAGATAAAGAAGAAAAGGGAATGAAGTGGGAAGCAATGGTATGACGAAAGCTGATGGTGTAGCATAGCAGAGTGCTAACGGGGCGTCGGAGGCACATCTCAAGCAGTTCTGGTTTCAAATGCTAAACAGATGGCACCAGACAATGAAAAGGCTGTGTAGAACCAGCTCTGTAAGAAAATGAAAAATTGTTGGAGGTGTGGGAATATGGCAAGTCGATCTGAGCACAACTTCAAAGATGGCTTGTGTTCGCCACTAACTTAATGGGAGTGAAAAAGGAGATCAACAGGAAATAAAAGACATGAAGATGATATCAAGGGAGGAAGTAGCAGATCTCTCACAAATGAAATTCTTATGGCAAACAATAAACAATAATTGGGGATGATCAAGGCCCAGCAACAGATGTCCATTTTAAACGTGGCTTAATTCTCGTTTTGTGGCATTGTTAATGGGGAGTACCTCCCGTAACAATATGCAGGGATGCTACAAAATGAAAAGAAGAATAAGAACAATGGCCATGAAGTAAGGAAGAAATTTAAATTAACTGCATAAATTGTCAATTTACATACATTTGCACGTTACCAAATTCTCAGGCTGCCCTTTCATGTTTTTAGGAAAGTGCAAGATGCCGTACAATGTCATATAACATTGCTTGTTCAGGGGCCATCTGTTAATATTCTGTCTTCATATTCCCTGTTATGGTAACACACCAACTCCTTCCCCCCCCCTTTTAACTCACAGCCCCACGGACTAAAAATTGGCCTTTAGGGATTAAAATGAATTTTTACCAAATAATCACCTGAAGAGTAAATCAATTCATTTGCTGGCTCAGCCAATTAAATGTCCAGACCTCATCATTATTATTAACAGTAGCCCTCATTATTACCATGTTACTAGTCTGTCGTCGGCTTAGTCGGTGTCACTGAGAATGAGGTCACAGTAATAAAATATGAATAGTAATAAAATAATGAATGGGTACATTATTAACAGTGATATTAATATCCCAGTATATTAATATTGATGATTAACAGATTAACACCTGTTTTGATGCTTAGAGTTTTTTTTTAGTATCTCTGTTTTTCTTATGGTTTATTATTATTATTATTATTATTATTATTATTATTATTATTATTATTATTATTATTACTAACAGTATTTATATACCGCTTTTCAACTAAAAGTTCACAAAGCGTTTTACAGAAAAAAAATCAAATATCTACTTGTAAATGGCTCCCTGTCCCAAAAGGGCTCACAATCTAAAAAGATGCAAATGAATACCAGCAGACAGCCACTAGAACAGACACTGCTGGGGTGAGGTGGGCCAATTACTCTCCCCCTGCTAAAAAAAGGAGCACCCACTTGAAAAAGTGCCTCTTACCCAATTAGCAGGGGTAATTAAAAGGGGTTTAAATTAAAAAAAAACTTTCATGATGAGTTGTATGTGGTTTAAAATCATGGATCATCACAGTTCGAAGTTTCACAAAGACAGAAGAAAGGGAGCCTCTTTTGGGAAAGTCTCTCATCTTTCGACAAGTGATTTATTGGCACCTCCCACCCCCCACCCCTTTGTTACAGTAGGGCAATTACACACTGAGCCAATGACAGTCTCCCTCTGGGAAGCTGACACACCCGAGTATTGCCTTGCTAGCAGAAGGTGGGTGGCCTGCTGTCCAAATGCCACTGGTGACATGTGACAGGCAGTTGAGGAAGTCTGTGGGCCTTTGTAACCGTTCCGTTTTATTTATCAGCCGTCAGGCACCCCACTTGCACGATTTCTAAATGGTCCTTCAGGAAATGAAAAGCAACCCACGGATCATTTTCTCTGGGAGTCAAGGCATTTAGGAAAAATGTTACAGAAAGGATTGTTTAATCTGCACACAGCAAAGAATGGATGCTTTGAAATGAAACCCTAAGTTTCACTCAGGGAGGTAGTGTTTGTTCCCCACATCCACAACAACCAGGAGATTCGTAGAAGAAACAGAAATTTAAGAAGGGGACAAAATGTATTTTTTCTCCCTCTGCTTCATAAACATTGGCATTCCATGGATAACAGAAATGGCAATCTTGATTATCGTGAATAAACAGACGCTTTGAAGGAAAAAGGGAAATGGCACATAATAAAGTAGCAAACATCAGAATCGACCCTAAGAAATTCAGTCTCTTCCCAGAAACCAGAACCACAAAACATTCTAAGGGCCTTTTGCATCTGACAGGAAATATGAAACAATATTTGCAGGTCAAGTCCCAATTAGATGTGTTTTTGTACATTTCCTGATGACTCTATAATGCCCCTTTCAGAAGAAAATGTACTTCAAAAGAAACAGTATGCACCAGTATGGAAGAAAGGCTTCCTGTGGATTCCTCTTTCTAAGAACATAAGAAGAGCCCCACTGGATTAGGTCAAAGGTTCATCTAGTTCAGCTTAGTATATCTCACATTGGCCCACCAGATGCCTCCGGGAGCACATAAGAGACCTGCATCCAGGTGCCACTCCCTTGCATCTGGCATTCTGAGGTAGCCTACTTCTATAATCAGGAGGTTGCACATACCCATCATGGCTTATAATCTTTGATGGAAGTTTCCTCCAGAATTTGTCCAATTCTCTTTTAAAGACTTCCAGGCCAGATGCCATAACCACATCCTGTGGCAAGGATGTGTTTGTGGCAAGGATGTGTTTCTGTTTGATCATATTCCCTCCCGTGTTTCCCTAGAATACTTTCAAGCCTTTCTAAAACTGAAAGCATTTTTGAATGTTCGTCCGGAGGTTCTCAACATGCTGAGCATCATGTCCCATAGTAAAGGAGGACTTGAGTGCAATAATGGAATCACAGCAGTGGATTTCTCTGGCAAGTTCATGGGTGGGAGGAATTCTTGTGTAGGATGCATGTGAGTAAAGGTGCAATCCTAATCCCTTATGTCAGTGCTTTCCAGCATTCTGCATTGTGCATTACTTTTTCTTTACAAAAATAGCTCATATGTGATAGTAATATTTATGAGGAGAAGGTGTCACACATTAGTACAGAACATCAAAGTTCCATCTTCAATCCTTGGTACCCCCAGGTAAAAGTGGTAAAATCCCCCACTGGAAACCCTGGAGAGCCACCAGTCGGGGGAGACCAGCTAGTTGCATCAGTAGTTTGACTCAAGCAAAGGCAGCTTTATATGGCATTTTCCTATAACGCACAGGCTTAGCTTGATGTTATGGGAAGTGTGCAACCATCAGTTTGCGTCTCCCTGATGACATCAGATATGATCTCCCAAGGAAACATGCATTATGATCCCACTATGCTTACCTGTCGCTACTTCATTAGCTTGGAGGGCATGGGAAAACACTGGGTGTGATCATGTCAGATGACCGATAACATTACACCAGCTTTGGAAGACTTCTGGTGTGTTTCTGACTGACTTCTGGTGTGCTTCCATGCCTCAATTCAACGTGTCGTTGTTGAGCTAAACCCTAAATGGCCCTGAGGATAGGATATCCAAGCACTTGCCCCTCCTGTGTGAATTTGCCCACTCTCTGAGATTCAGAGACCCTGCTCCAGGAACCCCAGTCTTCAGAAATTAGGTGGGTGGCTATTGGAAACAAATATCCAAAAGAGGGCAGTGGCGAACAACAGCATCTGGCCATTTTCTGCATGGCACTTGTGTCTACTGGAAGAGGACCACTAAAAAGGTGCAATTCACCAACATATGGGTAGACTAAAGACAGTACATTTTGTGGAGTTTTACCACTTGTAGTAGTGCTTAGATTGGGTATGTGTACAATACTGTTTAATTTGTGGACAAGAAAAAAATTATATGTAGACAAAACTACTTTTAAAACAATTTAAAAACAATGTATTTAAATCCTTTAAAAAAATGTATTGGGGAACATAAAAGTAACTTGGGCAATAATTAAACTAGTGACAGTAGTAGCACATTTTGTCGAACCTAATCCTGAACTTTGTCATTTTATGTTTCAGGTAATGAAAAATCTTACAGCACAGTCCTTTGCATGTTTGTCCAATAGTATATCCCACTGAGTTCAATGGAGCTGCTTAATCCCAGGTGAGTGTATGTAGAATAGGAGGCTAAATACACTGAATGGACACCTACTGCCATGGAAAGAAGCACAAGAGATTCAGAGACTGCAAGATATTTCCACTGCAGGTCTCAAGGAGAATACAGATTGTGCTACATTCATATGATGGTGTTTGAGATGATTTACAGAACATTTTGAGATACATTAGGGGGCGGACCAATCCCCCCTCCCAGTTGGATTTAAGATCATTCCTTTATAAGTGTTTGCAGGCTTGGTGTGTGTGATCTGATATCTTTAATTGGTTTCTATGTCGCACAGGAATATCATGTGTCCGTGACAAGAGAGCCAATTCTTTTTCAGTTGCTCATTTTACAGGTTTTCAATCTGTTTTACAGGCTTTCTGGAAGCTTTTTGCTTCCAGGTGAGATAGAGACAACAAGTACATTTTCAGAAAGACTAAGAGCCCAATTCTATACTTTTTGTACAATGTCAGTCCTCCACTGGTGCTGACTGCTGTAAAAGGCATGAAAGGCACTCCGACAGTGTGCTACTCAACGTGCTAGCGGGATTGCTGGCAGTCAGACCTGTGTCTTCCCACCTGTGTCATTGCTTCTCTCACTGTTCAGGAGCAGGTATGTCAGTGGGAAAGGTGGGAGGGGTGGGGAGGGCAAAATGTGCACAGTGAGGGGGGAAAACTGGGCAGAGAGAGGCTGGGGAATGGTAAGATTTAAGCTTAGCAAGCATTTTGGGGCACCAGATCTGAAGAAGGACATTGATAAGCTGGAGCATTTCAGAGGAAAGCAGCTAAGGGTGCAATCCTATCCTGCTCTGGAACAGGCAAGCCAAGAGGCTTGCACTGTATCCAGCACGGGATAGTGGCCCAAAGTGGCTCAACAAGGGGAAACTTTACCCCTTACCTCTGGGTAAGGCACCCTGGACCCTATGGGTCTCCTTGGACTTGTGCCTCTCCTTGGCACAAGTCCGAGGAGACCAGAGCAGCTTGAAGCTGCTCTGAACTCCCCAAGAGTGGGGGTTAGGATCCAGCATATTTGCCAGGTCCCGGCCCTGCCTCCCACTCCCCACCTGCCCGCCCCCAGGGCCGCCCACCACCCGCCCTCCCCCTGTTCTCTGTGGCTCCAGAGGGCAGGACTAGAACCAGTGTTGACACTGCAGGGAAGTAGAGTTAGGCTAGACATGAGGAAGAATTTCCTAACTGTAAGAGCTGTCAGGCACTGGAACCATCTACATTGTGCACTGCTGGGCTCTCCCGTGTTGGAGATTTTCAAGCAGAGACTGGCTGGGCACCTGTCAGGGATGCTACGGCAGTATGCACTGAGCAGGGGTTGGATTAGATGACCACAATGGTCCCTTCCAACTCCAACATTCTATTATTTTTTGATTGGTCTATTATAAATTGTCATGTTTCCTGTGGTATAACGTATATAGCTTTTTGTTGCTGTTATGGTTACAGCTTTAATTGGTTTGAGTATTTTTTTAATTAGTGTTTGGGTTTTTAAAAATAACCTGCTGAGTTAACAACATTTTGATGGATTTTTACATTGCTTTTAAGGGAGTATTTTAGTTACATATTCTTGTTTTGGTTTGTATCCTCATCTGTTTCCTATGCTTGAGAGTCTCTCTGTGGTTATTTATAACTTTATTTCTTTCATGTCCCAGGAAAAGGCTTTCTGCCAAATGTGTTGGGCTTTCAAACACACGTCTCATGATATCTTGCATTTGTTTTTTTCTGTGCTTATTTGTAGGCTCCATCCTTTTTTCACTCCTGGAAACAAGGTCTTCTCAGTTGTGGTGCCCTGACTTTGGAACACCTTCCCCAAGGAGGCTTACCTACCACCTATACCACTCTGCTTGAATTACCACATTAAAATGACTTTAGAATCATGACTTGGTTTATACGGTTGTTCTATCTATTTATTTTACCCTCGCACCCACCAATAAAGACACCAGAATGCAGCTATGGAGTTAGAATAGGCCACTTTATTAAATTCAAAATTGCAGCAGGGCTAGCTGAAATAAAAACCCAAACCCAGAATGTGCACGGTACTAGACCAGGGGAAACAGACCTAGCTGTCAACCTCCCCCATAGATCTCATTGGGTGTACCATCTGATTTGAGACTGCACTCAGTGTCTGACTTGAGCCAGCCTTTCAAAGTCACCCCCAAAGGGTTAAGGCAGCTGGCTTGCTCAGTTCGCAGGATGAACCTTGCCAAGCCTTGCGAGTCCAGTAAAGGGGCTTGCCATCCTGCCTTGTTGAGCTGGTCAGGCATCATAAGAGCAGTTCTGGCTAATCTCAGACAGGCCACAGAGTTGGTGGGTGACCACAGGGTTGCATTTGCTCCTTACTGAAGTTCTGCTTCTGCCACATCTGGCCACAACAGCCAAGTGGTGGCCAAACCCCAGCCTGGAAGCTTGTGGCAGAGTGGGGCAATTGGCCACTAGTGCAGAAAATGATGCCAGCAACTTTTTCTATTGTTAAAGTCCCTCATCCCTGTGTCAATAGAGTTGAGGCCAACATGGGGCCATTCACAAAGATCTGAAGTCTTTGAAACTTGAACTGTGGGGGGAAAGCACCCCAAAAGGCAATCCCAAAATGCACAGCTTCCTGGAGAGTCTATAGCAAGGATTCTTAGAGAGGCATCACACTTCTTGCTGGGGAAAGAACTTTCAGCTCAGCTGAAAGAAGATAGTGTGATAGGGACATAGACATAGACACACACACACACAGAGGAGAGAGAGAGAGAGAGAGAGAGAGAGAGAGAGAGAGAGAGAGAGAGAGAGAGAGAGAGAGAGAGGAAAGGTTGGCTATCCTAGATTTTAGAAATGGGCTATGTCAGATGCAAAGGAGGGCACCAGGATGCAGGTCTCTTGTTATGTGGTGTGCTCCCTGGGGCATTTGGTGGGCTGCTGTGAGATACAGGAAGCTGGACTAGATGGGCCTATGGCCTGATCCAGTGGGGCTGTTCTTATGTTCTTATGTTATTATTCCATGGAGAAGAGTCTCAAGCACACTTGCAGCCTAACCCTGTGATCAGGCATGCTTAATCCCAAAAAGATGTACACATGGCAATTTCTGAATCTCAGTTTTCAGAACCAATAGCACCTCTGTCTTATCTGGATTTAATTTCATAGTCCTCACCCAGCCCATCACTGACCCCATACATGTGGTGAAGACTTCCACAGTATCCAACCATGAAGGGAGATGGGGATGTTATCCATGTACAGGTGACCCACAACCCCAAACTGACTTGGGAAGCGACTAGAGCACATGCGCACTCTCAGCAGTTGCTGGGACAAAAGCATCCCAGTAGCTGTTGTGAGCAGTGGCATAGCTAAGAAGGGATGGGGGTCAATTGCCCTGGGTACCATGCCTTGAGGAGGTGCCAACCCACTCCCCCAATAGTGGACTCAAGGTGAAAAAACAGCTTTCTGAGGACTGCAAAAGCCGTAAACGGCCTTCCTGACCCTCAGAAGGCCTTCCAGAGGCCTTAGAAAGGCACTTCCATTTTTCTTCCTAGGCACTGCCGTCACTTCCCAACTCAGGAAGCAACTGGAATGTGCATGCACTCACAGCAGCAGCTGACGCCCCCCTTCAAGTGGTGCCCAGGGCATGTTCCCTGGTTTGGTATACCCTAGATTAGTGGTTCTCAAACTTTCTAGCATCAGGACCTACCTAAAAAAAAAGGTTCCTCTTTATCAGTTGCTCAAGCCTCCTTGGCTATAATGGAGATTGGGCAGCAGTGCTCCCTCCAAATAGTAAGTTGTTGAACCCTTAATGCACATAGCCTAATCTGCCCTGTCAGTTTCATAAACCACCAAAAACTGGGTTGTGACCCCTGGAGGGCTACGGACCTACAGTTTGAGAACCTCTGCCCTAGATATACCACTGGATCAAGGTGATGACCAGGAATCTTCCAGTACCACTTTTTGGAATCTACCCTTCAGGAAGGAGCCCCCAAGTCCCATCCCAGTAAGGTGATTCAGAAAGGTACCATGGTTAATGATACTGAAAGCTGCTGAGGATTCCAGTAGAACCAACAGGGACTTATCACTCCCTATCCAGTTCTTGGTATAGTTCATCCAACAAGGCAACCAATGCTTTCTCTGTCCCAAACCCAGTCTTCAGCCAGACTCAAAAGTGCCTAAATCATCAGGTTATTCAAGACATCTCTGTGGTTGGGTCACTGCTACACATTTGAGCAGCTTGCCCAAGAATGGCAAATTGGAGACCAGTCCATAGTTGTCTAAGAAGGGTCCAGGGAAGGTTTCATAAGATAAAGTAGGATCACTGCCAATTTAAGGTAGATTGGGTTGGTCCCTAGTGGGCCATTTATAACCCTCCCTGCCCAATCAGCCAGTCCCCCCTGGTTTCTATTACTAACCAGATGGGCAACAGGCAAGATTGCATGAGGGCAGCAGCATCCTTCCAAGGATCCTGTCCACATTCACCAGGCAAACAAGCTGAAAAGAACCCAAAAGTCCTGAATAAAATGAGACCTAGCCCATATTCAAGAAGACACTGTGAATTTTTCATCAATGTCACTGTAGTTGTCTATCTGCTTTATCACTCTCCACACTCCAAAAAACCAGGAAGGTGATGTAGTTCCATGGGGGGGAGGGGAGGAAAGGAGGCTCCATAGTACTATTCCGATAAACAACGGATCAACATTCAAGAGGTGCTAAGTTGCTCACATGCCTCTGTTTTTACATAAAACATCAAGCATTCCTAAAGCCCAGTCTTCTTTCTGCAGACGAACCCATGTGGCAGAATTCATTTCCAGCAAACACTCCCCTCAGGAAGTTAAGCAAACAATTTCAGAATTGCGCAGTAAAATACAGCCGCAGAGATCTCCGACGCATTCCTCTCATTTTTCGTTAGACTATCCTCTTGTCCCAGGAAAAATCATAGAGCAGGACGCGGCCTGTCTGGCACAATGTTTTGCTGTAGTAAACTGTGTCATTTCAGTCATAAATCAGACAGGCACATATTTGGGATCTAATTCATACAAGAATGAAATGATGGGATATTTGCTTAATTGTTCCCAAGGCAGCAAGGGAAAACTAAATCTGCTCCCCCCTCATTTCTTAAAACACATGCCATGTGATGAGTGCATATGTAAAAAGGTCAGTGTTTGAAGCCTAGATTTGTAGTTTGGGCAAAAAATACAGATTTTATTTGAGCCAGGGATGGTCAGAATTCAGCCTCCCTCCTCCCCCCTCCCCCCGCCCCCAATGTCTGGCCAAACTGATTTTTAAATGCCAGGGCCCAACCCTGGAACAGCTGAGAGCAAGTGCCTCTGAGCATATGGTTCATTGGGACTTATGAAGGTGGCTTCATACATTCAAATCAAAACAACTGAAAATAGATTAATTGTGAGATTATTTTGTACTTAAATAATAACCATTGTTCCTATAGCCTTGGTGTTCTACCGCCTGGACAATCCCCTCCGTCTTGCATGAGTTGCATCCCAGGCAATGTAAGACTACAGGAAGAGCCAGGGAGTGTTTATGCAACGTGGCACCTCAGAGTAGCTTATCAGCAAGATTCAGATCTTGTTTCCTACTTCCTCGACACACAGTGGAAGTCATCGACTCCAACAGTCAGACTCTTTCTTTAGTTCCACTTCTTCTGGAAAATATCACAGACAGGATACTGTGTAGATCTGCATTGGGTTGAGTAAGCGGGGTTGTGTTTTATGTCTCTGATCATGTAACTATCACTTTGTTGCGTCCTTGTTCTCTCGGTCAGTTTGGTTCCATTTGTTTCCTAACAGAAAGGGGAGCAAACAGGGGTCACTTGCAATGTAACATTTCCTGTTCGCGATGTAAAAGTCTTGCAGTAATCCCATGAATGAGTGCATATGGAGAAGTTCTTCTGGGTCAGCAAAAAATGTACAAATAATAAATGACTCAAGAGTGAAACTCCAACATGCTTGTACTTGGCAGGATGTTTTCCAAAGTAAACTGTTTACGACTTTTGTTACTGTAAAGGAAGGATGCCAAGCAATCTAGCCTGAGGCTACAGCAGTGGCACAACTTATGCCCATGGAAATATTGTGATCTTATCCAATCACATACTGAACTGGGGCAAAACAAATCTAAGCAGGCAGTCCAACAGTCAGGAATTTATTCAGATGTACTTCATTTTTGTAGGGTGTGCACTGGAAATTTAAAAAAAAAAAATCATTTTTTAATTTCATGCATTTTCAGTGTTCACATTGTCTTTTGTTTCAGGCAGCAGCATAGTTGACCAGTGTACTGCCCAAGGGCACGCTGGTCATCCAGCCACCCCCTCTGCTCCGCCCCACCAACCCGGAAGTAATTGCGGTGATGTGATTATGTCACCGCACTTACTTATGGAACGCTTGGGGTGAGACTGCCCACTTTAGAAGCAGCAGGTGACCTTGTGCCGAGTGACCGCGCCGAGAATGGTAGGGAGGGGAGCAGGAAACCTGCCCTCCCCCACAGCCATTCTCAGTGCAGTCGTGCATCGCTTAGAGCAGGGGTGTCCAAAGTTTTTGGCAGGAGGGCCACATCAGCTCTCTGACACTGTGTCGGGGGCCGGGGCAAAAAAAGAATTAATTTACATTTCAAATCTGAATAAACATAAATGAATATATTAAAGATGAACTTATATGAACGAATGAAGGTCTTGCAATAGCTCAAGGCCTATAAAAGGCCTTGCACAAAGCAAGGCTGGCCTTTCCTTTGCTGCCGCTGCTGCATCACAGATGTGAAAGAGCAAGCAGTGGAGGGAGCCCTCATCCCACAGCTCACATGAGAGGTCAAACAGTCGCCGTCAATCTGAGAGAAGTTGCATTGGGCCAGTGTGGGCTTCAACAAATCTCTGGAGGGCCAGAGGCTCATTGGAGACTGGGGGCTCCCTGAGGGCCGCATTAAGAGACCTTGAGGGCCGCAAGTGGCCCCCGGGCCGGGGTTTGGGCACCCCTGGCTTAGAGTGAGGCTGGTTATCTTTTCCGAAATGTCTGGCCTCACTCTGAGTAACTGTGCCAAGAATAGCAGTGGGGAAGGGGGGCAGGAGCAGCTTTTTAGAATTTGGTGTCCAAAATGCTGTGCTGTGCCCAAATGCATGCTGGGTGGATCACCACAAGGGCGGCATTGCTGCTCCTCACAGAGTGCACTCAGGGTCACAACATCCCTGTGGACCCCCCCCCAGCTATGCAAATGGTTGCAGGCCGTTCAGGCTCTTCTCATTTGTTTTGGGATCAATTCAGAGGATCCCACTCCCCCCCCCTTTCCCAAATTCATTTTCATGATTAAATTGGAAAAAAAAACCTACATATCGGGTTTAGCCACTTTGTGTCAACATTGGCAGGAGCAATAATGCACAACTGCTGACTGGTAGGCACCATCTTGAATATCCATCCTGCCCTAGACACTTTGGTTGCAAATCTAAGGAATATAATGTGTGACTCGACTTCGAGAGTCAGAGTTCCTTTTTTTGTTCCCACTGAAAGTCTTCAGAGGCAGACAAGATGCATAGTAACTGGTTCTTTTTTGAAGCTCAGGTAACAGAGTCTTGCCCTGCTTTCCATAAGTTAGCACTTTGTAATCTGTCACATCTCACTGCTATGGAATGTTCCCTGATAGTCTTATTAAAATGTATTTCTTTCTTTAATCTAATCTCATAACTCTTGCAAACAGTCACTGGGAGCACCCCAATTAAACTTTTCTTTTATACATGCCTTGTTAAGATATGACAATCCACATCCTGTAAGCCAAAGGAAGAATCTTGCTTTATTTTATAACGTGGGCCTCCTGGAATGTAAACATTGCCGTCTTTTAATATAATATGTTATCTTTTATATTTCAAAATGCAAAAAATGTATAGTGTATAGTGACATCCCCATAACTGGAAAGCAGCCATGGGACTGTGAGTCCTAGGCTATTGAAGCCACCATATTGGAGTTGGATTCACCTTCAGTAATATGGATGTTGGTGAGGTTAGACTTACCCCTTGCCAGCCACTTTTCTCCCCAACTGTAGAAAGTAGGATTTCAAGGAGGAGAGGCAGAAGTGAATGTGATAGAAAAGAATTATAGCAATAGTCAGGGGTACTGACATTAACTTAAAGTTTCTGGTACGGGATGCTCGTTAATTTTTCTCTCCCACTTTTTGCCTGAAGTCCCCAAAGTGGCACACAAGATTAATCCAATCAGTACATAACAGCTGTGGGTTGACCAAGCCTTTTGGGGCACTTGCAGAGACTTGAGATGGATGCTGGAGTCTACATTCTTTCCTCCTACCAATGGGGTAGTGCCTTCAAGAAGGGGACTGCTGCTGCAGAAGGCCTCAGAGTTGCCCCCCTCTGTTGGCTACTCTGTGTGGAAATGGGAGAAAAGTGACGAAGAAAGTTCATCTCCACCCTGGACCCTTCTCTCTCTGTTCCCTGGGACTGCTTCCTTGGGTCTGTTTGTCTTCCTTCCAGCTCCCAAGGGAGCGTCAGGCAGACCATCAGTACCATGCCTTAGCATCTGAACATGGGTTGCTGCTGGGGTTTTTAAGGCTCCATCCCCTCTACCACACCCAACCTTTCCATTTACCTAGCAACGGGGCACCATTTCCCTGTATGTGGATTCATCCAGGAAGTCTCTGGACAGCTTCCATAACCATTGGCAGGATCACTGGGAGCATAGTGAGTGAGGCTGGCAAGCCCTTCACTTTGCAGCTCTCCTGGTACTGTGCCAACACAGAGGGGACCTCCGGACACAGTAAAATAACTTTCTCGCTCAAACTAAACAAAACAGCAGCAATGAAACAAGATGTCTTCATCTGCCCCTTCCCTCCTAGCCACTCAATGATGGCCAGTAGCATAGAAGGTTTTAGGACAACATTTCACAGATTTGTGGAGACAAGATCTGCCGCTAGCTACTACTCATGATGGGTTTGAGGAACCTCCATGTTCAGTCAGTATACCTCTGAAATACTTAGGGCCACAAAGGAGAGAATTATTACCTCCATGCACTGCTTGTGGACTTCCTAGAAGCTGGCCATTGTCGGAAACAGAAAATTCATCCCGATGAAGCTTCAGTGTGATCAGCAGTTCTTTCCTTCTGTAACTCACATGGAATGTCCTTCCTGCAGTGGCAGGCGCATGCCTTCCCAAACCATGGCCTATGCACAGCCATATGTTAGTGGTGTCCAGTGCCCCTGAAATACGAGAAGTCAAGTTTCAACACCTTCCAGAATCATGGTTGAACAATATTTTGCATATTGCCTTCATCAACTGCTATGCTCTCCAGCCTTGAGCAATGCAGAGTAACTGGAAATAATTAAACCTTCATCTGTCCTCCAGGTCCTAGGGTGTCACGTATGCAGAAGTCTTGAAATCATTTCAAATTAACCACAAATTCCCAACCTTGGAGACGCCTGTCATAACACATCCATATATTCACCACTCTCAAACCAGGGACTTCCCAGAATTGCCACTGCGAAATGGCATATTTCAGCCACTTTTAAAAATGTCCAAATCCAACCCCTCTGTTTCCTGTTGACATGAATTCACTGCCTTGCCTATTGGCACAGGACTGTCCAGTGTAGATGCCGTGGGCCATACAATTCTCAGTGATGTTTCAAAAACAGTGAAGTTTCAAAAACAAGTATTGTAGCAAACGAGGATGCATGTCTGTGTTCAAGGGGTGAAAAAGAACTATGGATGATGCATAGATCTATAATTTTTAAAAGACAAGGATTTCAGGTGACATATGCACTTCCTTTGATGCACCAAGCAGATGTATAACACCACAATTCTGAACTGCTTCTCTCAGAAACCACAGCACTAATTTAAACCTGCTGATATTTCTGCTATAATGCTTAGAGCTTGTCTACATGCAAAGAAAAGTTTGCACAAACTATTGGGGGTATCTGTATAGCTCAACAATTAACTGCAATTTTTTCCCCCTCAAGGGCTCTTTGCTCAACCCCACTCTGCTTGGGGGATTTGCTAGATATGGGCTGTCAGCGAGAAAGAACATCGTGGGTTTGATATTACCCAGCAGATGGAAAGTGGAATGCATGGAAGGCAAAGCCCAGGAAAGACTATAGTGTGGGGATCAAGAAGCACATGGCTCCCCACTGGGAATCCCTCAAGACAGTAGTGAAGTGGGAACAGAAGAGGTATGAGTCAGTGGTAAGCAATTGTACTGTGTAATTAAGGGGACATGACTAGGGAGACATGACAGAAGATGTAGAGGAGCTACAGTCTGGACCTGGAGCTTCATGCAGTCCTAAGACTGGTGCATGTAGCAGAGGCTACAGAGAGTATAGCTCTCTTCCTCTAGAGCAGTGGCACTCAAAGTTGCGACCGCTATGCACCCGGAATGCAGATCTGTGCACCTGGAATGTGCATCTGAGCGTTCTGCCTGGGCACCGTGTAAAGTCCTCCTTGTTTGGAGGACAGGGACACTCTGGGCAGTCACATCTGCTGTCCGGAGTCCCAGAGGCTGCACGACCGGATGTCCAGGCAGACACGACTGCCCAGATCATCCCTGTCCTCCAAACAAGGAGGACTTCATGTGGCACCCAGACAGAACTGACCGTTTGCTCACTGGGCAGACAGGTCTGCCTGAACCCCAAATCCAGCTCTCAGGCTAGAGTTTGAGTGGCCCTGCTCTAAAGAGTTCAGGGCAGTGCCCTTGTCTCCTCCTGAAAACTATCGTGCAAGATAGGATCAGCTGACAGATTCTCACTTTCTCTTCGGTCACAATTTAGCAGCAGCTGCAGCAGAGGGTGTGTGTTGTATTTAGACTGTATTGCTGGAGAAGGCATGGTTAACCATGGCCCTCATCACCATTTTCAGGATGACAATCATTATCCCCCAAGAAACTACTCTTTTCTCCACAGGGGCAAGCATTCATGGGACCTGTGTGGCCACAGGCCACAACCCTCAGGCACTGGGGAGGATTTTAATCCGGAATATGCAAGAATGCACATGCATGTGTACACATGTTTCTACATCTACATTAAGAGATCATGACGGGTGCAAGGTCATCCAGTAAGATAGATATTTAAGCTTGTTTGTCCAACTGCCACTGTTGGCTGATTTGGACTGGGACCATAATGAATAGGAGAAAGTTCAAATTTCCCCCCTCCATGCCACAGCCCCAGAGAAAATCCCCCCAAATGCTGTTTGCCACGTGTAAAAAGGTTTCATTGGAACTACTAGCAGTTTTCCTTCCAGATTAAATAGCAGCTCCAAAGGTAGGTGATTCCCACTGGAACTGTAGCGCTACAGCAGGGGTGTCAAAATTGTTTCATGCCGAGGGCCGAATGACATTCATGATGCCTGCTGAGGGCCGGAAGCGATGTTGTTAGGCAGGAAGTGATGTCATTAAACAACTCATAACCAAAAATAAGCACTTTTTCTCACTTAGGAATTCATTAACTACAAATGACAAAATAGAAAACATGCAAATCTTTATCATATTTCAAGATACGTGTATGGGAGAGCCCAATTTTCGTGGGGGCTGCCCCTTTAACAGTAACACCTCAGCACTGCTCAGCAGCTGAGAGCCTGAGGGCCGGATAAAAAGCTTCCGCGGGCCGCATCCGGCCCCCGGGCCTTATGTTTGACACCCCTGCGCTAGAGGAAAGGGTGTACCCTACTCCCCCATGCTGAGGTCCCAATGCAGATTGGCCCCTCACACTCTGCTATGCACAAAATTAAAAAAAAAAAAAAAAAAAAAAGCAAAAGGACAAATGGCATGTATATAAAGTGTGTATTGAAACACAGGTCTTCTGAGTACCAATCTGACTTTTTGTCCACTACACCAGCGAATTTCAGCTGCTGCACCGTGGCACATTAGGATGCTGCAGGAGTTTGAGGGAGAGTCATTTATTAGTAGGGCCATTGGGGGACTTTGACGGAGGGCAGAGCCAGCGTCATTCTTCAGTCAGCTGTTTTCAGATTGGGGGCGTGACTCTGTGTAAGCTTGCACTAAGGCATTTTGTTTCTTATTTCTATATCTTAATACTCTTTTTTAAATGATAAAATATATCCAGATGCACCCTGAGGCATCTGGTGGGCCACTGTGAGATACAGGAAGCTGGACTAGATGGACCTTTGACCTAATCCAGCAAGGCTCTTCATAAGAACATAAGAAGAGCCCCGCTGGATCAGACCAAAGGCCCATCTAGTCCAACTTCCTGTGTCTCACAGTGGCCCACCAGATGCCGCAGGAAGCACACAAGACAACAAGAGACCTGCATCCTGAAGTCACTCCCTTGCACTCCCTTCTTATGTTCTTAAAAAGCAGACAGTGTGCCTTGACAATTTTAGAGCCCAATCCTATCCATTTCTACTTAGATGTAAATGCCACTGTAGTCGATGGGGCTTACTCCCAGGTAAGTGTGGACAGGATTGCAGCCTTAGCACCCTGTCAGCATGCCATGAGATGAAAAAGGTTGAAAATTGCTGCACTACACCATCCTTGAACGAAATCAACACATGTTTTTATGTGTATTTCTGGGTCGCTTGTCTTTAATCAGATGCTTTTTAAATAATACACTGATTTTCCAGCTGAGATCAGAGTCAAATGTGAAGAACAGGACAGGCGGGGGAGGAAACTTTTGTTTTGCCTGCTTAATGATCTAAGACAGAATTTGAGAGCCGTTCATGTACATCGAGAATCTTGCACACTAACAGAGCTTGCAATATGTTCTTCATTATTTCTCTGCGCTGTTCAGAAAAGCTCCATCAATTACAGATTTAAACACCCACTTCAGTTCCCAGTTCTCTGATAGAGAAAAGGGACTCAGGGGAAGCCTCTGAGAAGCAGTGTCATTTGCTTGAACCATGTCTCGTCACATCTTTGTATACACTGTAACAGCACCACTGGAATTTCAAAGATCCAAATCCTTTTTTCTTGCAAGTGTTTCTTTGCACTTAAAGAGCTACAGCTCCTCAAGGCTCTCTAGTATTGCTTTATGATGGAAAAATAGCAACACAGGACTCCTTTTGAGGCCCTGTAATTGGAAAGAATACACTTTAAATCTTTTAAAGAAGGTCCCATGGGGGAGGGGCAAATCTGATACTGTTAGGAACTGAATGCGTTTGCTTCCTGTGCACCTCTCAAGCTAGACCCTTCCAAACACCCAGTCAGCATTGCTTAACTGTTAGTACATTCAGGTGAAGACAAATTGGTCTATAGGATTAGACAACCCAATTTATAGTTTTCAGTTGTACACTCGCCTAACTGAACACTTACATTCTAATTTGTAAGCTTCTGGTGTTTTTCCACATCCATTTTAAATCTTTCCGGTGATCTTTTTATCTCGTTGCTTTCTTTGTGAAGGTGGGAGCAGGTTAATGCATCTCATTCAGGTAAATGAGAATTCCAATGACAGGAAAACATTTTGAAGTTGCAGTGCACACAAGTTGTTTACTTTTATTTGCAGGAAGCTAGGAATTTTTTTTCAAACATAGAGAGCCTTAAAATGTGCATCATTCAATACCAGCCTGCAATGGTACAGTCTATTCTACTAGTTTTTACTAGAATTTACCACCTCCTAGAGCTGCATGTGTGGATCAGGCCTGACTACGTATACAGTATACAACAGTAGTAAAACATTGTACTGAGGCACCTAAACAGTGTTTGCCAAATGCTGCTTTCCATACCAGGATGAAAAGCCCTAATGCAGAAGTCACTGTGTCTACCTAAGGGGGTTCTTTGGAATGTGGTCATTGCTCTGATCTGCACAGTTTTTCAGAGTACAGAATTTCAGTTGTGTTTTCGGGGCATGGAATCTGGATTTCCTTTCACCACTTCAATAACAACATTAACTAAAATGTGCCTGCACAAGTACTCCTCTGTGCTGAATACAAAGTACAATTGTCTTGCTATCTAAAAGCCCCATCCTATTCTCCCTCCCCCACTGCCAATGTAGCAGTACTACAATGGCTACCACTCCATCCTGCGGTGGGGGGGGCAGTCCAGGAGTTCTCCACTGGGTAAGGAAAAAATTGTTCCCTTATCTGGGGGTAAATCTCTACGGCACGGGGGGAGGGGGGGAAGAATACTCTGACCTGCACTAGCTAAATACCTGGTGCAGGTCTGCATGGACCCACACTGCAGGATTAGGTCTAGGAAGGGAGTTAAGATACAGCAGCAGCCACTGCCACTGAACCCATCCCCTTCATGGACCAAATCCACCCATCTCCCGTCCCATGCTGCAGTACCCATTGTCCATGCTGCAGCCCCTAGCACCACAGCCCAAAAAGCTGATCCTGAGGGGTGACTTGGGCATAGCATGATTCATAGGGCAAGGGGGACTGTCAATGGAGGGGGGAGTCCATGGCAAGTGGGGTTCCTTTTTGCACAAGTGCAAGTGCTGTTCCTCTCACACAAACCTTCATTAGGATCCAGCCCATAATTAAAATGTTCACAGTTAAGCAAAGAAGCATGGAAATGGCATGCTTTGGCTCTCTCTAGAATACTATTCCTGCTGTACATGACCACACAGATGGGTCAGTCCAAATCCACCTGGTATAATCAGTTCACTATCTAAGAGCTGAAAAGAGGGGAAGGTATTTGAGGAGGCTACCTGGAAGACGCTCCTGACTGTATGACCCATCTCCAAGGAACACAGGGAAGAGGCTCTCCTAATGAAGCTTTAAGGGGCACTGTGACAGCAGTGGGCATTTGCCCCAGGCTTCACCCGTGGAGGGGGCACCAACAACTATACACTCTCAACTTAGTCAAGAAGAAGGAGAATGACTCAGAGGTACATTCAGCCCCTACGTCTCAATCCATTCAGCACAATCCCACGCATGTGACTCAAAAATGAATCCCATTTATTTCAATGGGAATTACTCCCAGGGAAGTATTATAGGATTGCAGCCTCAGAGACTTTTTCAGTTATTGTCTGAGAAGCAAAGGGAGTTTTTCAAACAAGATGCTCAATACACTTTCAACATGTTTACATGCTGCTTGTGTTCAAAACAGAGAGAACCTATTTATTTCATCAAATGTACATTTTAGCTAAGTTTACATTTTAGCAAATGTACATGTCGGATTTCATCTGTTCAGAATGCAAGGTTGAAATGCACATACTTTTATTTTTTGGGAAGCGGACTGCATACATGGGAAATGCAAAAAGTGATGTTTGTGTAAAAATACTTTTCTTCTACTCCCAAATAGGAAAAAGTACCAGAGAATGTGCTGCTGCTTCAAAAATCCCCAACTCTCCAGGATTACTTTTTAATTAGCCACACTGATAATGAAGGCTCCTTCTTTCCACTTATTTTAAAAAACAAAGAGGTTGTCACTAATAAAGAGACAATGAGCAAATTATCTGCAATTAACAGGCCATGCAAAAGCCAATCATGGGAGCTTAGACTAGATTCCTCCCCTACTGCTGCCTTTATTTGGTGATCATATTTAAGCCTTTCTCATTGAAGCCACTGACTGGTGGCTAATTGCTTCATTTATCATCCACTTTACAGGCAACATACTGCAGAGCTAATTAGAGAGCAGACATTGTACTTCAGATCCTTTTGAAAAACCACAAGCTGGTTTGGTGCGGTTGCAAGAGCTGTCATATTCAGAAGGAACTGACAGAAGGTGACCAAGGGGATTGTTTGTAAAAACAGAATCAAGATGAAGCATACACAGGTAGTGCTCGCTGAAATGCAGAGGGGTCAGAGAAGGCATCTCCCACCATGTATGGTTCTTCCACTGGCAAAATAAAATCAGATGGAGAGGTTGGTTGGGAATGCTGTCAGAAGCTGTTTGTTCTAGAACCAGAAACCCACAGCTAGGAGGACAATGGAAATATTTCCATAGGTAGGTTTCTTGGCCATTGGCCATCCTCACCAGGATGGGCTGTAACTATTCCCTTGTTCATACAGGGTGTTACTGCCCAGCATCCAAAATCATGAGGAGGTTCTCCAGGTACAGTGTTTGCTTCACCTGCTAGGGAGAGCAGCTCCACCCCCTAGCCTCTGATCTGCTCTCTAGGTGGAGTACATCAGAGGCAGGGGTGTGGCTTCCTGACACATTCTCCAGCATCCTCTAACCACGGGCAGTGTCCAGAAGAGGCTATTGTGTAAAGGTGCATGGAACTGGTTGTTTTTCCTCAATCTCTAACAATGTTAACCATGAACCCACAAGCCAGATTTTCTGTTTTGAAATGATGTCCCTACTTCAGCTCCTGCACTTTATGGTCTTCACAGGGAAGTAGTGAATTTTGAATCTCAGGTAAGAAAACTGCCCGGTAGATATGAAATATTACAAGATCCAAGGCTTTTAAAGGACCCTTCCTTCAGAGATAGACAAAAAGGCTGATTTAGAAACTATGGTTCTATAATTACCTAGTAAGATGCATACATTTGGCAGTGTTGCAAATCAAGTCATTCAACTGCATTCTTACACACACATGGAGTGAGCTGCACTGAAATATAAGGGAAGTACTTCTGAGTAAAGTTGGATAGGGTAGGATCAGGCTGGTGGTGTCACTCAACCACAAGGCTGGAGTTACTTCCATGCTAATACAACCAAGGCCTGATTTATGCATGCTGTAGAACAGCATGCCAGGGGCCAGATCTGGAGTTCAGACAGATCCATCTGTCCGGACTGCAACTTTTTGTTCCACCTCTGCATATCTCCTTTTCTGCATAGATCCAGGCACCAGGACACTCTGGGCAGTCGTGTCTGCCCAGACTTCCTGTCGCAAAGGCTTCTGGGATGCCAGGCAACAGATGTGACTTCCCAGGTCTACCAGAAGGATGAGCCGCGCAGGAGTGGAACAAAAAGCTGCAGTGCGGACAGGGACCACATTTCCGTAGGACCGCGTTTGCAACTTTGGGCTCTGCTGCTGTAGAATGAAATGACAGAATACAGCACACTGCACCGCCATAGTGGGTGATGCTGTTTTTCACTGTTCCTACATATTAAAAAATGTCCAGTAAGTTTTAAAAAATCAACTTTAACATAGCAGGTAGAAAGTTTCTAGCTCAGTTCACTTCTTATGGGGATACTTAGCTTTTTGCAGGGAACTTTTAATCTAAAGGAGCATTAAAAAATGTGGTTTGCAACTCCACACGGTAGAGTTTCCAGCCTCCTTCCCACCTCAACTGCCACAAATAAAGATCAAGCAGAAGCTTTCGCTTAAACAGGAAGCCTTCTTAAGATCCCAGTGCTGTACAGTATAGAATGGCATCAGGCTCACAGGTGTAAGGAAATTCCTCTTCTTCCCATGTTATGCTGGGACACCACTCAATAGCATTCAACTTGCCATGCAAACTGGGCAAAGAGGCACCCTTTAAAGTGGTGTCCTGTTATATTTAGCAGGGGAAGAGCAACTGTCCCTCAGGGATGGGTGATTCAACTCAGAAGACTCATACTTGAGTCTCAAAACACATGTTTTTCACTGACTCATGTGCACTCGAGTCATGTATGCTTTGAAACTGGAAGTGACAAGGGACTCAGGTGTTTTTCTCAGGAACAAGTGAAATCAAGACTCAAAAACTCAAGTCATTCTTGCTGCCACTCCTTGGTGTCTCTGTGGGTGTGCACACTTGCTTAAATTTTTTTTTTTAGGCTTCTGAAGGACCTCGTGGGTGATCCGGAAGCCACATTCCAACCAGCGCAAGCAAGAGACTTGGAGAGAGGAAAGGAGGTTGGCTCCAGGAGATGGAACAGAGGTGGAGGGGCGGAGGGAGGCTTAAGTTTTGTTTTTGGGACCCTTCCACCCACCAGCCACTTCTGTCCCCTCGCTCCTGCTGCCTGTCCCCTCCTGCCTTACTAAGCTTGGACACCTCCTCCTCCCTTGCTGTAAGTCTGTCCATGTTTGGCACTCCTTCTGAGGGGGTGACTTCACAGAAGTCGGGGTGTGAAAGGGGGGTCGGTTCACGGCTGGGGTTCATCAGGAACTGATCAGTGCATTTGGCACCGCTGCCCTTACTCGAAAAACAGCAGATCTTTTGTTTACAGATGGGATGGACACATCAGGGGAGTGTTAAATGAGTACTCCACAAACACACACACTGCCAGCAGCCCCATTTTTTTCTGTGGAGCCGTGCCTGACTCATATGTCAAAAAGACTCACACTCGAGTCAAACCGAGTTGCAAAAACACACTGGATGAGTGCCCACAGCTACCCGTTAAGACTTGAGCATGACTCAAGCCAAAGGAGGTGGGGCTAGACTCGTGCTGAGCTGTAGTGGTGGATTAGCACATCCCTGTGGTCCCTGATGTCTTTTCCAGTGGCTGCTGCTGGTTTCTCTTCTGCATCTCTTTTCAGACTGTGAACCCTTTGGGGACAGGGAACCAGATTGATTTATTTTGATGATGATGATATGGGACATTACTGGACAAACAAACATCACCAAGACCTGGCAATGGCTTAAAAAAGGCAACCTAAAACTTGAAGAAAGAACAGAGGGTCTAATAATGGCCCTTTATTTGTTCTTTATTGCATTAAGAGCAAATGCAATAGAAGCAAAAGTAGATAAACCAACAAACAGCAAGTGCTGTCTCTGCAAAGAAGCCGATGAAACAATTTAGTTTATTATTAATTATTATTATTAACAGTATTTATATACCGCTATTCAACTAAAAGTTCACAAAGCGGTTTACAGAGAAAAATCAAATAACTAAATGGCTCCCTGTCCCAAAAGGGCTCACAATCTAAAAAGATGCAAATGAATACCAGCAGACAGCCACCAGAACAGACACTGCTGGGGTGAGGTGGGCCAGTTACTCTCCCCCTGCTAAAAAAAAGGAGCACCCACTTGAAAAAGTGCCTCTTTCCCAATTAGCAGGGGTTGGGATGCTAATTTAGCTAGTTTATGCTGATGAAACCTAATTAGTGGCTGTAAAAAGATCGCACAGACTACAAACAAAGGCATGACAAGGTAGCAACAGTGATATACTGGAACTTCTGTTAAAAAAAAAAAATGCAAGCTACCTGCAGCCAAAAACTGGTAGGACCCCAAAAAGTTGAGAACGAAGATGCCAAAATATTATGAGATTTCCAACTACAGTCAGACAAACATCTATCGCACAATACACGAGATATAACCGTAGTCAAGAAGAAAGAAAAACAAGTCAATGAATCGATATAGCAACAGCAGGGGATAGCAGAGTGGAAGAAAAAGAGCTGGAAAAATAATAGAATACAAAAATTTACAAGTAGAAATTGAAAGGCTGTGGCAGAAGAAGACCAAAGTGGTCCCAGTGATGATGGGTGCCCTCGGTGCTATTCCAAAGCACCTTGAAGAGCACTAGAACAGCATTGGGCCCATAGAAACCGGCATTCACCAACTACAAAAGCAGCTTCACTGGGAACAGCTTACATCTTGTGACGATATTTATAACAGCAAAAGAGGACACAGACCAGGCATCTAACTGACTGTTCGAAAAGCCCGTAATAATAATAATAATAATAATAATAATAATAATAATAATAATAATATATTTGCAGTGTGTTGATTTGACAGGTAAATCTTTTTACTTCATTTCTTCACTGAACAGGCAGTGGTAGACTCTGAGAATCTTGGAAGCAGAGAATACGAATCATTCTTTGGGGAATGTCAAAAGAGTCGATGGATTATTAAAGGTTACTGTTGTTTCTGCATTTCGACATTTCACTGGGACCTGGAGATTATTAAAAGTTAACTGTTCTTTTATAAGCTTCTCCTTGACTGTATTTCCTTCATACTGTTTGAAATGCAGGTTGGGCTTCAAGGCATAGTGGGGGGTTTCCCCTCCCCGGCCGAGCTAACACTCTCTCTCTTTCTTTCCAAGAGAGCATGGAAAAACAGACACACCTTTGACTTCCCCTGAAAATTGTTTCCTGAGCCAGGTGTGCTCCTCTCCTGGGAACAGCAGCACCTTTGGAGAATGCCACAATGCATGCCAAGAAACACTCAGTCAGACAGCGCGTCATGTGGTATCGTTTATTCTGCGCTTTGTGCTACTGCTCAAAGACCTTGTGTGGCTGTAGAACAGAGTGAGGCATCTTTTGCTACAGCTTACATAGAAGCTTTTCTCCAGAGTTGGTTCTAGTTAGTGCTGGCTTGGAGGGCAGAGAAACTCTCTAGTGCAGTGGTTCCCAAAGTGTGAGTTGTGACCCACCACTGAGAACCAAAAGTAGGCCATTCCCCTGTAAGGGGAGTGGCCCAGGAATGGGTCCCCCGACAGCACTGCAGCAATCCCAGCACTGCAGGGACGCAGAGACATCCCCACGTACATGAGGGTGTCCTGCAGCCTCCTGGATAGTCCTGGAGGCTTGCAGCCACCTTCATGACCTTCCGTGTGGCTGCAACAAGCTCCATTCTGCTCTCAGAGCTCACATTTGGTTCGCGGTGGCACAAACTGGAAGTGAGCTCTGAGAGCAGAACAGAGCTTGTTGCAGTCACGTGGAGGGTTGTGGAGGCAGCTGCAAGCCTCCAGGACACCCCGGGGGGCTGCAGGACACCCCCATGTACATGGGTATGTTCCTGGACCCTCACAGTACTGTGATCACTGTGGCGCTGTCCGGGTCACCCCCCCCCCCCGCTCCCACTCCACCCCCACAACAACTCATAGCGGTTCCAACATCTGAGTAGGACTTTGGGAACCGCTGCTGTAGTGGGCTGCATCCTGGGAAACAATCTCTTTTAGATCCATGTGCCACACTTCCTTCTCTCATGCTGTATTCAGACAGGAGTACAGAAGCAGCCAAGACACCATGGAGGAACACCTCACCCTGATCTTATTCCACAGTACTGGATCTCTTGTTCCCTGGAGCTGTGTTGGTAGCCACTGTAGTCCTGTCCTGTGCTAAAGCAGATGGTAACTTTCTAGGAAACGCTTTGTGTGTGAACTTGTTTGTTCAGGAAACCCATATTGATAAGAATATTGACTATATTAGTTATCCGCCTGCAATGATATTTTAAACAGAAACCTTAACCGCCCCTTCCAAGAGTCAATGTGTTTTCAATCAGAACTGTGTGAAAAATGGCACACTTAAAAGTCAAGACACGGTCTGTATGAATGACACACATTTGATATTTCTATAGCAGACAAAGGGCGCAATCCTAACTGCGCCCTATGCTGGCCCAAGTCCCTTGGGCCGACCTGGGAGGGTTGCAAATGTGCCATAAAGCATGTTTGCGCCTCCTCGGGAGGAAGCCAGGCCGGCACTCCGAGAAGTGCTGGCCTGCGGAGGCTGACAGAAGCCCTCCGCGCCAGCTTCCGCCCAGCTCCTTGCATCGGCTCAGATAAGCCAATGCAAGGACGAAAGGTAGGTGTGGGGGGGGGCGGGGAGGAAGAGGGAGGGAAGTGTTCCTGGGTGGGGGGAGAGAGGGGGATGGGCACCCCAGGGGCGGGCAGGCGGGGAGCCAGAGTTGGGGTTGGGATCCAACAATTATGTCGAATTCCAACCCCTGTTCCCGGAGAGAACGGAGCGACTTCAAGCCACTCCTCTTTCCTCGGACTTGCGCCACCTCCTGAGGTGGCGCAAGTCCAAGGAGACCTGTAGGCTCCAGCAGCCCTCACCCAGAGGTAAGGGGAGAAGTTTCCCCTTGCCTCTGGCTCAGCCCCTGCTGGCCACAATCCTGTGCTGGATTCAACGCAAGCCTCCTGGCTTGCCTGTTCCAGCGCAAGTTAGGCTTGCGCCCAAAGTCAGTAAGACCTTGATGAACAGGGATTGGCTTATTTTCCTACTATATCTTGCAAATATTATAACTCTGTGGCCAACCTGATTGGCTTAGCAACCCAAGCCCAGACTTGAGGAAACAAAAAACAACCTGCAGCCCAAGAGGTGGTCCCTGAAAGTCTGGTACATCTCAAAGACATGTACCTCTTCGGTCAGCCACTTGGGCCTGTGAAATAAATCAAAGAATCAGAGAATTCTTCATTCACATGCCTTACTATTTCTAGGTTTAACAGCCCAGTCCTGTCCCTTGCTGGTGCACAGAGTGCAGGATTGCCAAACCAGGAAAAGCCACTGTATCTCAACCAGGAAAAGGCCGTTCAAAAAAGGTAAGTAAACAAAAACACTTACTTTTGTGTCAATCCCCAGTGGGATCTATGCCAATTCTTTCCTGGCATAGCTCTGAACTACCCCAGGGGAGCTGAAAGGCCCTGAATGGGGCTTATGATATGGCGGCCGCCACTTGTTATGATCTGCCCCCATCATAGCTCAATCCACGGCCTGACCCACTCACGCCACCTGCAGAAACTGACCAGACTGTAGGGCACTGTATTGGAATTTGATGAGGAGGTAGGATGTGGTGTCAGCAGTGGTCCCTTTAAGGGTAAGGCCTGAGCATCCAGCAGAGAGTGTGCTGCATGACTGCAGCCACTTGAAGGCAATAGGGCCCTCAGGGATATAAGGAGCACCTGAGGAAGGGAGAGTTTGGTGTGGGTAGCAGAAGGACAGACTTCAGAAATGGACTGAGGAATTGATGGCTAATAGACTGCTGGAACTGCTGATGGACTTCAGAAGCTTCAGAAGCTGCTGGAGCATAAACTACTGGAGACACGAAGGTGTTTGGCTGCTGTGCCCAAGATCTGCTGAGGACCAAGGGGCTGCTGTAGTGGCGGAAGGCTGCTGGCAGGATGGAGGACCTCTGTAGGTTATACAGGCAAGCTACCCTGGTGGTGGGGTCCAGCAGTACTGCAGGGCAGAACCAGGGTCATTTTTGAAGAAAGAAGGGGAGCTAATTAGCTAAAAGTGGGCATAGTTCTCCAGGTGGAGCTTGGACTGAGAACCTGGCAGAACAGGCACCACTGGTGGTATGTGGTCTTCCAAGTCTTGCGCCGGCAGCAGTACTCTGCAGATCAGCAGAAAAGCTATTGCACCAGTTTACCGCACAGATAGCATTGGGCTGTAGGTTAGTTTAATATTTTTTACTCTGTCTTGACTGGTCTTAATGCAGCCAACTGTAACATGCAAAACAAATACAACAAGGTCAAAATGGCAACCCAAAGAGTATCATTCAAATTCAGTACCTACCAGCAAGTTGATTACCATTCAAGGCACTAACATGGTGCAAAAATGCAAAAGCAGACAATGTCATACATGCCTACAGAATGGACACTGCAGTAAATAAGGAAATTGGTCAAACAACTCAACAGTCAGTTAAAAATAGAGTTCCTTCTACCTCCATAGTGGGGTAGCATGAAAGAGGCCTACTAAGGTAGCTTTGCAAGAGGGCCCCTGAAATGCTGGAGCCAGGACTGTGGGCCAGCCCTAATAGTAATCATCTTGATCCAGCCATGTATCAACAAGTGACTTTTTGCTTCCCAGGCGGGGGTGCAGCGAGAGCAGAGTCAGGTCAGCAAAAGTGGCTTTTCAGCTTCAGTATGTGGTATGCAAAGAGTAACAAACTCTGTCATTTATATTAGAGCGGGGGTCAGGTTTTGGGGGGAGGTACAAAACGCTCATCCTGGATGATGGACGTTGCGCTATCCCATGGCGTCACTAGGATTTGCGTCACCTGGTGCGAGAGGCCTGTGTGTCACCCCATGTAGTGGGCGGGGCAACGCCCCAGGTGGGCGTGGTGATGTACCATTGCCCCGCCCCCACCAGTTTTTTGGCTGTACCTTTTGTTATAACACAGATATTTCAATGTGGTTTGTTTCATTGCATTCTGCATGAAATTACACATTGATTAATATATAACATGATGGTATTACTCCTCCAAACTCTGATTTTAGTGATTTTGAAAACTTGTAGAGTCTCTCTCTCTCTCTCACACGCACACACCTGTGTCAACTTACTAACACCTTATTGCAGCAGTTCTCAAACTTTTAGCACTGGGACCCACTTTTTAGAATGACAATCTGTCCAGGACCCATTGGAAGTGACATCATCAAGCAAATTAAAATAAATAATTATAATTAAATTAAAATAAAATAATTAAATAAAGGGGAGCCAGTCCTGTTCCACCAAGTGAATCTACTCTGAAGTAAGTCCTATTGTGGTCAATGGGGCTTACTCTCAGGAAAGTGTGGGTAGGATTGCAGCCTGTGAGCCCAATCCTATGCATGTCTACTCTGAAGTAAGTTCCACAGTGGTCAATGGGGCTTACTCTGTAGTCTGCCTGCAATAACACCCCCACCCCAAAAGAATCAGTGAGATTTCCAGTCCTCCCCAGTGCCCAGTTTAAAGTTCTTCTATTTCAGGCACATCAGAATAAAGACCCACCTGGCTTCACAAGTGCAAAATAGAAAACTTTCCCCTTACCATTCAAGCCTCCTTTTTGTCCTTTTTAGTGGGGGGAGGGAGGCTACCTTCTGTTGCACTCCAGTTCCATTGGATCATGACCCTTTGGTGTCCTCACATTCCCCTTTGCCTGGCCTGACCACCAGCCAAGGCACGTCTGCCTACTCATGAGTAAACACAATTGTGAGGCTGCTTTGCTTTCCATAGGGCTCCATTGACTGGGAGGGAGGCAGCTGGGAGGTGTTTTGGGGGGGCTGCACTCATTGGATGAGGACCATTCTGACGTCCTTGGAGCCTCTCAGCCTGCCTCCACTAAGGTAAGTCTGCCTACTCGCAAGTAAACGCGGCCACATGGCTTCGGCTCAGACTCAGACTCGTAGCTGGGAGGGGGGAGCTTCTCTGCTGTTCTTGGGGGGCTGCATTCATTGGATCGGGACCATTCTGGTGTCATTGGATTCCTTTCAGTCTGCCCTTTCTGGAACCAACCATATTGGCCTCTGCCTTTCCATTGAACCATTTCAGTGACATGGAGAGGGGGGATTTGCTGCATGGGAAACAGTCTATCCTCACCTACTTTACCAGGCTTCGCGCACTGGAGAGGACACTCTGTTCCAGAACCACTGTTCAGAGCGTGATACCATAGTCTTCCAAGATTGATGCCAACCTAATTGCAAGTACGCCTACTCGCGAGTAAACGCGCGATACAGCTCTCCATAGGGCTCCATGCATTTTTTTCCTTCCGGTTTTTTGGCCATAACTTTTGAACAAAAGGAGCTATTTCAATTCTGTGTTTTGCACTGCACTCCGCTAGCCATTCCACATCCAATGGTGTATGGCATGAAGAGGTAGCTCCTAACCCCACGATGTTAGCGCATCCTCCCCCAGGGCGCGTCACCCCCCGGCGTGTCACCCAGTGCGGCCCGCACCCCCTTAGTGATGCCAGTGGAGCCATCTACTGTTGTTTAAGTAAACCGCCCTTACTTGCATGCACCATTGATCAAGATGGGGGACAAAAATCCCTCTTGTATTTAGGGTTTTCTGATTTCAGATAGCCAAGTGTCAAAACCTGGGAAAATGGCATTCCTAGAAAATGACTTCACCACCTCTTGTGCTTTTCAGGCTACTTTCTATTGTTTGAATGCCTTCCTGCCCAGTTAGCACGAGCTTCGCATTCTGCAGTGACAAGCGTTAATTTATGAGAACCTCAGCTTCTCTTTCCATAAATATATACAACCCATCCAATGTAATTCCTTCCAGGGCCATTATGATAAGCTGCCATGAAAAAAATAATTCCAGGGAGGTAGATGAAGGTAGAGTAAACTGTTCTGCGGATAAGATAGCATTGTTTTTTAATATTCATAGAGAGCATAGTGTCATGAAATAAAAGAAGTGATATAGTCTACAGGCAGAAAACATCACCTGGGAAGTTCTTAGTTCAGATCACAAATTCACCAGGTGGCCTTGGGCAAACCACTAGCTCTTGGGACCACACTAGATGTGATGGGTGTGATAAAATCTCCTGCTTTCTTTTCCTTTGGTTAAAAACAGCAGCAGGAAGTGGACAACTGGTAAGGGTACAGCAATGGGAAAGGGACTTTATCCCTTTTCCCACTCTGTTTCCCTAATTTAAATCCCTCCAAGTTACAGTTAGCCACAGAAGGCGAGGAAAAAACAGGTACAATAAATGTAATTGTACCCAGGGCCAGCCCATTCATGAGGCCAACTGAGACAGTCACCTCAGGCTTACCATTACTCCTCCTCTCACTCCATAGAGCAGACCATTTCAACATTTTTCTTCTCATGTCACACTGACCTATATGGTCTTCACCTCTTGTAATGTCACTTCTGGCTTCCAGGAGACTCTTCCAGATTCTGCATCTCTGTTTCTAGGGCAACTGTCTGTAGTAACAAATTGTCTGACCTTCTTCCACCACTGGCTGTGGAGGAAGAGGGACAGGCAATTGGTTACTACAGTCAGTTGCCCTATAAACAGAAATGCAGAGGGAGTAAAACAAAAAGCACCCTCCCCCCAGCATTGAACCCCCCCAAATCCAAATCACCATCATCCACAGCTACTTGGAACCAAAAAAAAAAAAAGACAACAAGCAATTTCACATTTTCTTTTGCCGTCAGCAGGGATGCTGGGGAAGGGCTGTAACTCAGTGGTAGACTGTACACAGCAGGTCCCAGGTTTAAGCCCCGGCATCCCTAGATAGCAGCAGGAAAGATCCTTGTCTGAAAACCTGGAGAGTTTTCCAGTCAGCATAGGCAACACTGAGCTCAGTGAACCAAGTGTCAGGTTCAGTATAAGGCAGATTAGCATCTTCTTGCCACCGAACACACATGCCTTCTACAATGTGGGAATAATAACCTACCTTGCAGGATTGTTGTAAGGACTACTGAAATAATCTGAACACTCAAGAAGCACTAAATATGATAAAAAGGAGTGCATCTTAATCCATACCAAAAACAGATGAGCTATGTCTGGGGCTCCAGATGGGAAGGATGGAGAGCTAATTAGTTTTTATATACAGTGGTGCCTCGCAAGACAAAATTAATTCATTCCGCAAGTCGTTTCGTATTGTGAAAATTTTGTCTTGCGAAGCGCGGTTTCCCATAGGAATGCATTGAAATTTAATGTGTTCCTATGGGCAAAAAAAGTCAGAACAAAGTCAAATTTGGTTTACAAAGTGTTTATTAAGTGCTCTTTAAAGGCATACATACTGTACAGAGGATTTCAAAAATTTCAGGCACAAAACTTCAACTTTTTAATTTTAAAAATTCATCTTGCAAAGCACAGCCATAGAAAAAATTTGTCTTGCGAAGCACAGCATAGAAAAATTTGTCTTGCGAGTCACCAGAAAAAATCGCAAAAACGCTTTCGTCTTGCGAGTTTTTCGGTGTGCGAGGCATTCGTCTTGCGAGGCACCACTGTATTTGAATAATCCTCCCAAATGACTAACAGAACTTCCCGGCAGTATACAAAAGCAGGAGGCTGATTTTCAAATGTGTCTGCTATGCCCCTGACTCTCAAAATAGCTAGTGTGGCTACCACAGTCAAGGAAAAGGGGAACACCTCGCTGACTTTAGGATCTTAAATAGAACTTGCAGGGATGCCTGCTCTGAAAATATATATATGCATTTCTTTATGACTCTATTTTAAGAAGCATTTACAGCTGTTTCGTATCCTCAGCATCGACACTTTCCATAAAGAAAAACTCATGAAAGGCAGATGTGTATAAATCACGGTCACCTCCCCACTAGGGACTCATTTGGCAGCTCCCGTCCTCCTCGCTGAATGTAAACAGAAATTTAAATGGAGCCAGTCACTTGTAGAGCTAGTGGAGGCAATTGCCATGGCACCAATCGTGTCTAAAATCTCACCTTCACAGTGCTACTATTGAGCTGCTTGTCACATTAGGCAACCAGACCTGCCTGTGCTACCTCCTTGGGAAGCTGACAACCACGGTCAAGACTCACTGACCTCCGTACCACTTTGGGCTCCTAGTGGCTGGCTTACTTTGCACGTGTTCTGATTGATGGCACATACAAAATTAGGTGATCATTCAAGGGTGGCTGTTAGACTTATTCTCAACATTGGGGAAGGGGTTGTAGCTCAGCATTTGCCACACCTGGAATGCAGTGTGCATGCTTGGTGTCAAGTCCAGTCCTTGGCATGCTATTTAACATCTACATGAAACCGCTGGGAGAGGTCATCCGCTGGAGATTTGGAGTGGGGTGCCATCAATATGCTGATGACACCCAGCTCTATCTCTCCTTTCCTCCAGACTCCAGGGTGGCAGTTGAGGGCCTGGAGCGCTGTCTGGAAGCATTGAGGATCTGGATGGGGGCTAACAAGCTGAAATTAAATCCTGATAAGACAGAGGCTCTCCTGGTTCGGAAATCCTCGATGCAGGTGCTGGATTATCGGCTTGCTCTGAATGGGGTTGCACTCCCTCTGAAGGAGCAGGTCCGCAGCTTGGGGGTCCACCTGGACTCGCAGCTGCTCCTGGATTACCAGGTGGCGGCTGTGGCTAGGGGGCTTTCGCTCAGCTTCGGCTGGTGCACCAGCTGCGTCCGTACTTGGATCATGCAGACCTGGCCATGGTGATCCATGCTATGGTGACATCGAGGTTAGATTATTGTAATGTGCTTTATGTGGGGCTGCCCCTGAAGACAGTTCAGAAACTCCAATTAGTGCAGAATGCAGCGGCCCGTGTGGTCACTGGAGCTAGGCGGTTTGACTCGGTCAGTCCGCTTCTCCGGGGACTACACTGGCTGCCCATTTGTTTCCAGGCCCAATTCAAGGTGCTGGTTTTGACCTTTAAAGCCCTATACTACTCTGGGCCAGGATATCTTAGAGATCGCCTACTCCCGTACAATCCGGCTCATCCTCTCAGGTCATCAGAGAAGGCCTTTTTACAAGTGCCGCTGCCCAAGGAGGTTTGTGGGGCGGCGGCAAGAAATAGGGCCTTCTCAGTAGTGGCACCAACGTTGTGGAACTCCCTTCCCTTTGACTTGAGAATGGCTCCCTCTCTTGAGTTTTTTGGCGAGCCCTGAAGACCCTGTTCTTTAAACAAGCCTTCTGATTCCATGGCCTTCTTAACTTTTTTATACTTTTAGTTTCTTTTTACAGGATGGATTCCTCTATAACTTGCTGTTTTATGCTCTTTTTATTCTGACTTTATTCTGACTACTGTTTTTATGGCCTCTGTTAATGTGTTTTTAATATGTTTTTATCTTGTTAATTCATGCTTTTAAAACTGTTTTTATATGTTGTGAGCTGCCCTGGGTCCCTTTTAGGGAGAAGGGCGGGATACAAATAAAGTTGTTTATTATTATTATTATTATTATTATTATTATTATTATTATTATTATTATTATTATTATTGGCATCTCCAGGTAGTTCTTGAAAGCTTAAGGAATGACTAACAGGCAGCAGAGACAATATTGTCCTGGATGGACCAATTAATTCAGTGTAGGGTTGCATCATATGCAACAAAGCTCACACAGGAAATACATTCAGTGCAGTTTATCAAAGCTGGATATGCCTGCTATAAACAGCAACAAATCTCAATAACTGAATCCTGATATATTTCATTTTTCAATAGGCAAGACAGCCACATCTTATAACTAGTGGCATGCAGCGTCAGTGTGTATGCAGCATCAGTAAGGTAGAAGGGAGAATGCAAATAAACTAGAAGCTGAATCTTGCATTTTAGAATTAATTCTTATAAGTTATCATTGTTAAACTGAACGTCAGGAAGAGTAGAATGTCTGGCCAGAGCAGCCCTGCAAAACATATTTGCTGCCCTGCTACCTAAGACCATGTTTAACTAAAGCTGCTTGGAATCAGGGATTTTCTCCATGTAAAAACTGTGCACAACCATTGATCTATGATTGCACCCTCTAATATCACAATGGCATCAAGCAAAAGAATGAGATTATACTCGCAAATCAATATTGGCAAAGCTGTTATTGCTAGGCGATACAAAATTCGTCCAGCAAAGAGTGCCTCTCCCCACTCTCTTCCTACAAATACTCAGATGCAATTCAAATTGAAAGCGTGTTTTTACAACTGGCTAGATGGGAATATTGAGATGACCTCTATCAGCAATCTGAGACTTACATCATCTCTCTACAAACACATTCTCTTGCTCAAGTTGAAGCCTGAATCAAATGGGAATTTTTGTTGTTTGAAGTGATGGGGATATTCATTTCCTGTGTGTAATGCAATTAAATGACTGATAGAAAAATAATCAAGAAAGTTGGGAAGTGTTGTTTTTTCTTCTTCTTTAGCACAGTTGTTTAAATTACAAGCCTCTAGGCAGGGTGGATCCCCCCCCCAATTTTGCTTCTCTACAGTACCTAATCAGTATAGGTGCTTGAACAGTATTTATTAGTGCTAGTATTAGTCATAATTAAAATATTTATTTCAACACCTCATAGGCTGGTGGTGTTGAATTCAGTTTTGCAATGCAGCTCCATGTGAAGCCAATCCTTAAGCTAATTAAATAGGGATAAATCAGTCTACATTGATTTGCTCTTTCTTGATAGTGAAAATCACAATTACTTGTGATATGGTCACCAGTGAAGTGCTGTGCGCACCACCATATAAATATAGAAATTTACAACAGCGGAACCATCTTCCCCTGTCATAAAACCCTAGTTACAGTTGGGCTCCCAGTGAAATAACCGGTATGATAAACTTGTGTATTTCACAATCTCAGACACCATTTCTCCTTATGGTGACACAGCCTATATTGATCATGAGGGTGGCAAATGGAAGGTGAACAATTGCTCCTGAACAATGACAACTGGCACTTGGGTAGCTGAAAAAGATTTCCCTTCCCAGGGTAGCAGCTGTGTGTGGGATCTGGCCCATCCTCCTCATATCCATTTCATTCCTAATTGAAACCAGCAGCCTGGTGACTGCAGGAAGGTTTCCAAAATCAGAGACAGTATTTGAGATAGGCTCAAGCATTGACACTTTTCAGCTAAACCATGTGTGGGAGAAATCTTTGGTGTCTTGGTTTGAGCTTTAGATTAGGACCACAGAGAGTTGGATCTGAAGCAAGCTGGGTGACTCGGAGCCAGTCACTGTGTTAGAAGAAGTATAGAATAAAAATGTAATAAATAAAATTAGAGGTTGGGGGGAGAAAGCTAAGTAGACTAGCACTGGTGGGCGTAACTGGAGGGGGCGGAGCACTGAGTCTCCGCCCCCTCCAGGGAGCCTCATACGGGGAGCCTCATACGGCTCTGTTTTGCTCCCCCCGCCAGGAATGGCTCCGAAAGGAGGGGCCGCTTGCACACCTGGCTGAGGCTCCCTGTTGGACTCAGTGCTCCGCCCCTTCCCGCTATGCCACCAACTAGCACACACCTTAAAGAACGCAATTTCTTCTTTAGCTGTGTTCTCTGCTCTCTGTCCCTCTCTTTGCCTTGGAGCCAGCTTGGAGGGGGCCTGTCTTGCTCTTAAATGTTGCAAAAATAAATTGCGTCCCCATTGTTAACCTTCTTTGGAAATCACATTCACTTTTCCTCCTTTCTCCACTCTCTCTATGCACCCCTCCCCACATGGCACAAGTGGCATGACAGTTCTTAAATAAATCAGATCCCAGCTGAGTTTTATGATGTCATGGTGAGTGAAGGCCTGACCCTTCGTAATCAGCTTCACAGCCCAGCGGGAAGCTTCCTGTTTTAGCCATTTGAGCGGCCCAGCAAACTTGCCTACAATGCAGAAAATAGCATGAATTACCTCACCTCTGTGTATCGTAACAACACATTACAGCACATCATGCCATATGCGCCGTTTTGGATCTGGAAGAGGCAATGAAAAAAATGAGGCCCTCAATAATGTCTAAAACAGAGTTCACATCAAGCTGGGTTAATGTCAGGCTGTGAAGCCCATTCCTCATGTCAGGTCTGGAGGCAACTCCTGTGCATACATATAAACTATCCGAGGAGATGGGGAATAGAACTGTTTTTGAGCTACTCTCCCAGAGCAGGTAATGACATTATCCATATTTCTCATGTGCTTTTATGAAGCACAGGACCACTCCCTCCATGCAAATATCCCCAAGTTGCTGTAAAATTCATGAGCGCGATTTTATGTGAGTCTGTGAACAAAGCCAGATGGATTTCATCTAAGGTATTTTTTGGTTTCTTGCACAAATCTGGATATCAAAGAAATCTGTAGTTCAGTTCCAAAATATACACAAGCAGACAACGCAAACGACGACATAAATGAGAAGTTGGGATCAGAGGCAGAGCAGCTTCACCCTCCGTCATCCTTTGATCCTCCGGGATTTCACTTATGCTTTAAATTTCAACATTTATGATGTTTTTCATCAGGGATAAGAGAAAAGTGAGTTTGCACCCCTTGCGCAATCTGGAGGTATTTCTGCTTCAGGAACCTATGAAAATGGTGACAGAGAAGGGGCATTGGATTGCAGTGATTTCTTTTTAATGGTCATAGGAATATGTGGAATTTCAGGACAGAGTGTCACAACCTATTTGCATGTGTTTTCAAGGCCATTCACAGACAGACAGACAGACAGACAGACAGACAGACAGACGGGGACACTTGCACCCACTCCTAACTGGTGCTGGCAGAGCAAACTGTGTATTCAACACAGGTTAGGAGGCAGCTGGAGATCTCTTCGAGGTAAGGGGATATTTTTTGCCTGTCCCTGAGTCAACCCCCAGCCTGCCTTATAGGGCTTCTTGAATCAGCAATTCCAGGAAGCCCGGCATAATTCTGGGAGGACTGGGACGGGTTTCGAATATTGCAGAGGCAGCCTCCACTGATTCTGCCCCCCTTAAACCCAATCCACTCCCTGTTCCACTCTCTCCCCACCCAGAAATGCCCCACCTCCCCGACAACCCTCCCCATGCCTCTCCACCGCCCAGTGCAACCTTACCTGCACCATCTGGGCAACTGCCTGGATGCAGCATTGGCGGGAGGGCACAGCCCTCCCTGCTGGTGCAGTCTCCTCTCCAGGTACCACATTCACAACACCTTGGCTGGTGCGGTGGCAGCTGCTTCAACTGGAAGCCCAGTTAGGATTGCACTCTCAGGGATTCAGATTTCATAATGCCCAATATTAAGACATGCATGCAACTGCTCGTTAAACACACGTTTCATCATTAAATGTCTCTTCATTGACTCAAAATAGCCTGGAGGTAGTGATCCTGATTGGGACCACAGTGCACAGGGAGAGCGAGGTTAACTCTTTCTCCTTGCACAATTTTCCTGCAGAGAATGGCCCCCAAAGGAGCTCTTTGCAGGACTCACAGTCCAACCCTATCCAGGGCTTACTGTGATGGATCTCGCACTGGCAATGTGCAAGCCACTCTGCCTTCATGTGCTTCAGGGCCACTGGCTCAAATGGCCAGTATCATTGGCTCCATCGTTAGCAACCTTCAGTCTTGAAAGACTATGGTATCGCGCTCTGAAAGGTGGTTCTGGAACAGCATCTAGTGTGGCTGAAAAGGCCAATTCGGGAGTGACAATCCCTTCCACACCGGGAGCAAGTGCAGTCTGTCCCTGGTCTGTCTCCCTGGCTATGGGCCTTCCTTCTTTGCCTCTTAGCCTCAGACTGTTGGCCAAGTGTCTCTTCAAACTGGGAAAGGCCATGCTGCACAGCCTGCTTCCAAGCGGGCCGCTCAGAGGCCAGGGTTTCCCACTTGTTGATGTCCACTCCTAAGGCCTTCAGATCCCTCTTGCAGATGTCCTTATATCGCAGCTGTGGTCTACCTATAGGGCGCTTTCCTTGCACAAGTTCTCCATAGAGGAGATCCTTTGGGATCCGGCCATCATCCATTCTCACGACATGACCGAGCCAACGCAGGCGCCTCTGTTTCAGCAGTGCATACATGCTAGGGATTCCAGCACGTTCCAGGATTGTGTTGTTTGGAAGTTTGTCCTGCTAGGTGATGCCAAGAATGTGTCGCAGGCAGCACATGTGGAAAGTGTTCAGTTTCCTCTCCTGTTGTGAGCATGAGTCGCTGCAGTACAGAAGTGTACTCAGGACGCAAGCTCTGTAGACCTGGATCTTGGTATGTTCCGTCAGCTTCTTGTTGGACCAGACTCTCTTTGTGAGTCTGGAAAACGTGGTAGCTGCTTTACCGATGCGTTTGTTTAGCTCGGTATCGAGAGAAAGAGTGTCGGAGATCGTTGAGCCAATGGCTCATGGATCATTGGCTCCAATGGGATCATTGGCTCAATGGCTCAATTGGATCAATGGCTCCAATGGGCAAGACAAGTGAGAGGCTGGCAGAGGACGTGGCAGAGCTGCCAAGGGCAGCTGAACTGTGGGGCTGCCACCCCATCCATGCGGCCCCACACAGAAGTAGGAGCAGTCCTCCACCATCCATGGGAGCCGCGAACAAGGAGGTGGCCATCGGCATTGGAGCGGGCCAGCCACAAGGGCAGCAGCCACAGCCTGGCCCACCCCAGCAACAACAGAGGCCTGCAAGCCACTTGTAGTAGAATCTGTTCCAAATTGAGGCCCGTGGCTGCATAACATAGAAAAAAATATTGGAAGCACCAGTCACAAAACTACTGCACCATGTCTGATTTGTGTCAAAATGTAAAGTTCACATTCACATATGTATTTAGTGCTGCAGTTGCCCCGGTGAAACTCAGCACCACTTTCCATCTAAAGTCACTGCAAATCCTTCTGCTGAATTCAACTAGTTTTGAATCAGTCCCAGAGTCAAGAACCAGTTCCAATTTTCCCTTGATACTAGTCCAGAAGGAAGAGACCTTCTGTTCCAAAATATCTTGTGTATTATTTGAAAACAAGACCCCAAGGTATTAAGATGTAGATCTTAGGTCTTGTCTACAAACAAGAAGAGTAAACTCGTAAAACAAGATATCAACATTTGAAAACATACAAACGCAAGGTGTACTGGGATTAATATTGCTCAGTAACCTGTGAAACATATTACGCACAGCATATTCAAAGCAAAGTTCAGGATATGAAACAAAATCAAGGATTATCCTGTATCATTTTTAATGGTTCTTATGCTTTTGTATTTATTTTGACATTTTAAACTCTTTTTATTGTTTTATTGTCATAAAATGAAAATGGAAAAGGTGCAGAAAAGAGCAACCAAAATGATTACTGGACTGGGGCACCTTCCTTATGAGGAAAGGCTACGGCGTTTGGGCCTCTTCAGCCTAGAAAAGAGACGCCTGAGGGGGGACATGACTGAGACATACAAAATTATGCAGGGGATGGATAGAGTAGACAGATATTTTCCCTCTCACATAACACCAGAACCTGCAGAACCAAATAGAGATATTTTCCCTCACATAACACTAGAACCAGAGGACATCCACTAAAGTTGAGTGTTGGGAGAATTAGAATAGAGAAAAGAAAATATTTCTTTCTCCAGCATGTAATTAATCTGTGGAACTCCTTGCAAAAGGAAGTAGAGATGGCATCTTGCCTAGATGACTTTAAGAGGGGATTGGACAAATTTCTGAAGGAAAAGTTCAGCATGGGTTACAAGTCATGGTAGGTATGTGCAAGGTAGAGGTAGGCTGCCTCGGATTGCCAGATGCAGGGGAGGGCACCAGGACACAGGTTGTGTCTGTTGTCTTGTGAGTTCCCTGAAGCATTTGGTGGGCCACTGTGAGATACAGGAAGCTGGACTAGATGGGCCTTTGGCCTGATCCAGCAGGGCTTTTCTTATGTTCTTATGTATTTTAAATACATTAAACAAATAATTGACTCTGGGTATTTTCCGATTTGCAGCAGACAAGATCAAAAGAAGTGTGGGACGGTTTACTTTGCCTGCCAAAAAATGGGCTAAAACAGTGCTTTTCAAATGTTTTAGCATTGGGTCCTACCTTTAAAAAAAAAAGTTTCACTTTACCAGGCTCTCAAATCTCTGTGGCTATAATGGTGATTGGGCAACAGTGCTCCCCCCCCCCCCACTGTAGCAGACTGTTTAACCCTTGTTGAACATAACCTAATCTGCCTTGTCAGTTGCACAACCACAAAAAAATTGAGTTGCGATCCACTTGTGGCCCATGAATCCACTGTATAAGAACTGCTGGGCTAAAACATATCTGTAAGTAGCTACTCCACCTGTAAGTAAGTAAGTATTGTCCACCTGTGGCAAATAAGTATCATCTCCAGAAAACCAGAGAGAGAAGCCTTTGTAAACTGCTAGATAATGTATTTTTTTTTTCTTTCCATTCAGGTTGTAAGTGGTTAATGTCCCAATCCTATCCTCCATCATTGATGCAGCCACACTGCACAGGGGGGATCAGATAGGCAGAAGCAAGTAAATAAAAATAGTTTTTACTTGCCCCTTGTCTGGTCACATATAGGTCTTCTTGGACCTGTGCTAGCCATTTGCTGGCATAAGCCCAAGGAGTGAGAAGGCGTGGGACAGGCTGGGAAAAAAAGATAGGATTCTGGTACAACTCACTGTCACCAGGACATACCCCTCTCTCCCCTTCCCTGCACCCTGCCCTTCCCCTTCCACACCCCAAAACTCTCTTTGCCCTCTCTGTCCCCACCCACAACATGCTTCCACTGCCAACTTACCAGCACAAGTGGAGGCTTTGTGACCTGCAGCTGTGCACACCATGCTAAGCCCATTTGCTGCAGCAGCCTCGAAGCACATGACTATGGCCCAGCTTTTGAGCTGCTGTAAAGGGCCGTGCACTGCTGGAACATGACTTCTGGCAGCACAAAGCCCACACAGGATTGAGCAATAACACCAGTATGTATAGGAAAGCCAGCTGGTAAATGTTTTTGCAGGCTAGTTATTGTGGAAGAGTAGATTTCCATGGGGCAGATATCCAATTCTTCCTTCAAATCTCTTTTCAAAACCCTCCTAGTCCATGAAGCCATTAGTCCAGCCCTGTATCCTGGGTGCCTCCTGAAACTATGTCCAAGTACAACTAGCTGAACTGAACACACATTCCCCACTTGCTTCTTTCTCCCTGCCTTCCATCTGTTACTAGATTGTGGCTGCAATCCTAACCGCACTTTCCTGAGAGTAAGCCCCATTGAACAAAGTAGGACTTACTTCTGAGTAGACCTGGTTAGGCTTGTGCCCTGTGTCTAATTATATGGTAAGCTACTTGCAGCAGGGACCTTTTTTTGCTGTGCTGTGGGTATGCATAATCCAATCACTATATGAATAATAACAATAGTAGAAAGAATACTAATAGTAGAAAACTCATTTCAATACAATTCAGAGAGCAGCTGATCCCAATTTTTAGCAGGCCTACTCCCATTAACAAACCTGCAGTTTGTCAGCTGACTGCTGTAGGTTTGAGTACAAACATTCTATCCCAAATAAAGTGCACATCATTGATTATTATCCTCCAATCAAACAAAGGTTTGTGCTTTATTTGGGTAGGGTGTGAATGCCTGATTTACATTTCTATTGGGCTTTTAAACCTTAAAAAAAAAACCTCTCAGTACTTTTCTCCCATAATCTGTCACTCCTTTTTCTTTTGTCTTAGCCATTTTTTGTTTGTGTTTATAAGCAGAACAGAGTGTTTCTCTTATATGTTCTCTCACTCTCCTTGTCCCTCACTTCCTGCTTATGAAAGAATTTTCACTCAGTCACCCAAGACCTCTTGTACTTCTTGGGATCAGGTTTCTCTTCCAAATCTGCAGCACTTTTTGCTCCAGTGGGCCATTTTAATTAGGAGTGTTATTCCACCCTCCCATTCACTTCCACTGCCCACACATTGATATTCGTCCTCCTCTCCTAATGGCCACGTTGCTTCCCTGTCTAGCTGTTCAAAGCAGCCACACTGCTGCGCTTCTTTGGCGCTATTCAACAAGGCCTCACTTTCTTTTAATTGTTTAGAAATTTGTAGAAAAACTCTTTGCATATGGACAATTGTATGTTTGCAAAGACTTGAAGGAAGACTACAGGCCCAGGAGCTTTGAAGCAGTCCACAGTTTTTCATGAACGTGCAACTTGGTGATGCTCGGTCACATTTATTATTTATCTTTTTTCAACCAACTTCATTTATAACCTTCCTTTTGCTGTAAAGCAAACTCCCTCACACACACACACACACACACACACACACACACACACACACACACACGTGGGTAATGAGACAAAACCAATTGAAAAAGTAACCCATTAAAACAACAACATACTGTTTAAATCTCACCAATGCCAAATGATGCCAGCAAGAAACACAAAACAGCCCCCTTGGTTACCAAATGCCTCATGTGATAACAAGACATTTCCCTGCCTTGTACAACTTTAAAAAAGATGTTGCCAAGTGGGTCTCATAGTGTGTCTCACCGTGTAGGACATTCAGTAATTTCAGGACTACCACAGAAAAGACTCCGCCCCCCCACCCCAACTATACACACTTTCCTGGGACTGGGAGGGAAGGAATGGGGGAGTTTGTGGATAGGGAGGGGATGGGGAAGGAGGTGGATCGAGGGAGGGGAGAGTGCAGATTTGGCAGCATGAACCTGCAGCCAAATCCCAGTCTTCTCCCTTTCCTTTACACACCTTGATCCTGTGCCAGCAAAATAGCTGGCACCAGACTGAGGAGTTCCATAGGCAGTATGGGAGACAAAAGTTCACTTGCCCCAGGAAGACCTCTCCATTCCCCCCCCCCCCCAAATATGGGATGCAGTGTATGTTATCTTGGCGTACCTGCATTGGTAGGGGTGGAATTTAGGTTGGACTGGGCTGTTACAATACTAAGCTGTGAATGAACTGACAGGCAAAAAGTGGCATACAAAATCCCAAGAATGCAGGTGAAAGTTTCTACAAACCAGATTCTACAAACCATTTGGGCACCAAGGCATGTCTTGCTGACACACGCCGAGTTTCATTCGCTATATTTACCACAGCAATAAATCCAGCTTGTATATTTTAAGCCAGAGCATTTACCTGACTGCGTTCTTTTAAGAAGGTAAAATGTCACGCGTAGTGTGCCAACTGTCTTATTAAATAATTGATGTAGCATGTCATCACTGAATCAAATCTGGCACAGGTGCAAGTTCAGACCAGGAGTAAAATGCAACTTTCTCCAGGTTCAAATGGGATTCATATTTAGAGTTCGGCTGTTGGACTATTTTACAGAGCTCAGCTCTAGCAGTGCCTGTCAGATCTAGGGCCAAACGTGCTTGAGGCATAAGGTAGGTTGTGATCTCATGTTTTGTTACAAGGTCTTTTCCAGTGTAATCCCTCTCCTCTCCTCGCTGTCAGCACTGAGCAAAAATAACAGTGCAAATTGTGTCAGGCTCATGCATCTCCTCCAACAGTGTTTTATTTGGAGTGTCTTGCAACTTGTTTCCCATGTCTGCTTTCTAATGAACTTCAGCTGGCCCCATGGCCACTTGACAGTAGCATGTGATCCTTTAGGACAGTGATGGACAATTTCAAACCTTTCACATGAAGGCCTAAAAAAATGGGGATGGGGAAAAGTTTTTCACTAGTATCACTAGTGATGCTACACACTATGGAAAGTGCTACTTGGCCCCACTGACATGGTGTCCACATGGCACTGCCCTACGTGGAAATGGAAATGGTGCAGAAGAGAGTGACCAAAATGATTACTGGGATGAGGCACCTCCCTTATGAGGAAAGGCTACAGAGTTTGGGGTTCTTCAGTCAAGAAAAAAGGCACCTGAGGGGGGACATGATTAAGTCATACAAAATTATGTATGGGATGAATAAAGTGGATAGGAGGGTGTTCTTTTCCCTCTCACACAAGACCAGAACCAGTGGACAGCTACTAAAATTAAGAGTTGGGAGAGTCAGAACAGACAAAAGAAAATATTTCTTTGCCCAATGTGTAATTTGTCTGTGGAACTCCTTGCCACAGAAGGTGGTGATAGCACCTGGCCTGGATGCCTTAAAAAGGGGTTAGGCAAATTTCTGGAGGAAAATTTCATCACAAGTTTCAAGCCATGATGAATATGTGCAACCTCCTGATTTTAGAAATGGGCTATGTCAGATGCAGCGGAGGGCACCAGGATGCAGGTCTCTTGTTGTCTTGTGTGCTCCTTGAGGCATCTGGGGGGCCGCTGTGAGTTACAGGAAGCTGGACTAAATGAGCCTTTGGCCTGATCCAGCAGAACTCTTCTTAGTTCTTACGTTATGTACATGTCTCAGCGATGCTAGAAGCAGAAATGGCTGGGGCGAGCGTGCACCAGTGGGCAAAATGTATGACTGTGCAGCTATCTGGCCTTTCAAAAGTGCAGAATTTGGGGAAGGATCATGCAGAGCAGAGTCTCAATTACAGGGCAAATCAACCATTCCTGCAGTCTCCACTGCAGTCTCTGGTGACTGCAGTGGTACTTACAAAAGTGGTGCCCATAAATGATGGTACTTGCAAACAACAGACTGATAACCCCTTCAATAGGATCTGTATCATAGTTGTCTTCTCAAACAGATAAACATTCTTTGAACAAATAATTCTAGGCAACTCTTCAGCAACACAAGCCATAAAACGATAATTAAATCATTGAGCATCGAGCATACAACAAAGCTGGCACAAAGCCTCTGGTGATTGTGACAGTGCACCAAATGCTGCTTACCCCAGTAGTATGCCAACCACCAATCCTCTTCCTTCAGTTTTCAGGAGTTGAACTCAGAATGGGAGAAAAAAGGAAATGTGGAGTAGAGAATCTTAGAGCCGTGTTTATCAAAGTCTGTTCCTAAGACTCCTGGGACTCCCTGAAACACCATCAGGGGCTGCACAAGCACACTATCTGCTTGATGTGCCAGCACTCCCCAAGACTTCACACATGTGCCGACAGGACTTCACGAGACTGTTTTGGAGTGAAAATGGCCTGGAGACTGAAATGTTTGAGAACTGCTGGACTATGACGGCTCAGATGCCCTAGGTCACCACTTTCTTCTCCTTCACACTTCTCTTCTGCTCCACTCTCCTTTTGCTTTTTGAATTTAGGGAGACAAGAAGTGGCAGAGACTGTTTTAAGGGACATTGTCTGGAGAAATTAAAGAAGCCTCCCCCCTTCCCGAAAGCATGCAAATGCAAGGATTATGCATTTGTATCAATTATGTACAAAAGCCAATGTTTCTGCATTCTTCCATCTAAGGTCAGGCACCATAATGAAAAAGGTATGCTAAATTATAATGCAGTCCTCCCTTCCTGGAACTAAGTCCTCCAATATGTATTTGCAACAGGAGGGTAGTTACAATGTGTCGTTAATGGCCCGTGCCTGCTTTCCATTTAGGCCAATGAGGAAAGCATAACGCTGGCACTGAACAGAACGAAGTGTGGAAAGTTGAACTCTTTCCATAGTCTCATGCCATTCAGATGTTTGCGTTTAACATGCAAAAAATTTACGACCTGCGGAGGATTCCTCTGAGCACAGACACAGCCCAGCTATTTGTTTAGCTCTGGTTTTGAAGGAGCAAATGGCACCTATTGTGGGAAACATTCTATTTTGCAACCATTCTGAAACTTGCTTTCCTTCATCTTCTGAACAAAATGTTTGATAGCATAAAATGAGAAATGCTCAACTGTGAACAAATGTACTATACTGAGAAAGCTGTTCTGTTTCCACTCAAGGAAAAGCAGAGTTGCAGGACCCCGGAGAGCTCCAAGGGAGCAATTTTAGCTGACAAGAGTCCCAGCTCCAGCTGAGCTCCTGGTCCAGACTCCTCCTCCAAGGCTCTGCCCCAACTACTGCAGAGTGAGGATCCTTAAAGGAGCAGCCTCCAGACCTGGAGCTGAGCCGCCACCTCTTAATAACTTCTCGCCTGATTTGGTGAATCCAAAGCATCACTTCGGCACGTGCTTTGGTCTTGCATAGCAATACAACCCTTTTGGGTGGAAATTATCACTTGTACTATTACAGCAACTCTCGTTATTTGTGGCTATGTATGTTCTTTTGATTTATTTACCGACTGTGTGGAAGTTATTTGCAGGGCAATGGAAATGAACTCTTTTTATGCCCTTAACGTAGGGCACAATCCTAACCAGGTCTACTCAGAAGTAAGTCCTATTTTGTTCAATGGGGCTTACTCTCAGGAAAGTGTGGTTAGGATTGCAGCCATAGTTAAAAGTCTTATATTGAAATCTTTGAAAGACAAGTGCCCTCCCACTATTCTTCAATAGACTGAGCACCTAAACTTAATAAATATTTGATTCTATAGCACAAATCTTCTCCCATGAGCAAAGGCTCCAGTTCTAACCCAATGTAATTTTTAGAATGCCTGATCAATTGATGCTGGTTTTGTAAGCCACCTTGAGGGGCTTCAATAAGGAAGGCAGGATAGCAAATGCTTTTAAATAAAATAAAATTCAAAACCTTTTAACCCCAAGAGCAGCATAGTGACAGAATAAAATCTAATAGCACCAATATAAAGTATCAGATTAAAAATCAAGTATTTATTTGTACCCCAGCTAGTTAACATGCGGGGAAAGCCCGTACAAATAAAAAGGCCTTTGCCTGGTATCCTGAAGAAGTGAGATTTGGCCACAGGTGAGCCTCCCTGGGAGGGTATTTCAGTTGATGTCACCAGCCTGTGAACACAAATGTATGAAGATAAATGAAGAAAGAAAGAGACAAGTGATTTTAAAGTTGCACTGGTAATATACTGTTTTGCCTAATGCATTTCAAGTCACTAGGCCTTCCTTCTTCAGGGGCACTCTCAAAAATAAGTTGTGGTCATTTAATGGCAATAATAATTCATGTTCAAATTCATATTTTTAAAAAATTAAATGTGTCATAAAAATAAACCTCTAAATATGGTTAAAAATTAGCACAGCTGATTTTCTGAAAAGTGGTATATAAGTATGAATATTAATATCAGCATTACTACTACTACTACTACTACTACTACTACTACTACTACTACAATTATAACAACAACAGCAACAACAACAATAAACCAAATCCTTGTTCTCTGAAAAGAACACCAACCAAGATCACGGACTTGAAATGTGTTAGATTAAAAAAAATCTATTTTATTTGAGATCTCCTGTCTTCTTTCTGCATTGTTATCCTGCCATCCCTCCCCTCCTTTCCTGAATGGACACACACACATATACACACACACACACACACACACACACACACACACACACACACAAACTTTTAATGCAATTTATTTCAGGGGGAAACAGTTTCTTTTTTATTTTTCAGATATTGTTTTGGGTGCGTAATTTTTCTCAGAGCAAACTCAGTTTGTTGAAGAGGAGCATATCATTTTGACAGATACCCAGCTCAAGACCCGTAAGTATGTGTGAGTGTGAGTGTGTGAGTCACACACGTGCATGCCTTTTGTTTAAACAGGCCTTCCTAATGGCAGCAAGGGTGTTTACTGTTCAACAAACACATTTGATTTTAATGGCCACCAGTAAAACTGTCTGATAAAGTTTGATTTAGCTGACAAAAGCAAGTTCCCATTTAGAGCAAATAAATCCAGGGTGCCATGGACAGCTGTTTGGAGCCCATAATCCCTGGAGCTCTTGTGGCAAAGCAGCCTGGGCCTACTGAATGAGCAAGAGAGAGCAGCTTCAGCTGTTGAGGATGTGCTACATTACAACGGTAATCAAAAGCACTGGACTGCAGGGAAGCAAGGCTTCATCCAGACAGATGCTCAGTAGACAGACAGCTGACACTGTGGTTTGTTTTCTGCAGTTTTCTGACTAAGCCTGTTTTCCAGTCCATTGATATGGGGGAGCTGCGGGTCTCCCCGCCCCCCCCTGTCTATTATTCTTCACTTAAGAATGTTGATGTAATACCATTCGAATATGATTAACAGGGAGTTAGCAAAAGGCTCCAAGTGAGGAAGAAGTTCAGGTTTCAGAGAAATGGCTCCAACAACCTTTCCCGCCTGAGAAAACTCACAGGGCTTTTCTCCTCCCCTGCGTGTGAGGAAGGCAAAGTTATGAGACAGCCATTTTCACATTTCTTTGCAGAAGTGCACAGAGAAATTTGCCAAATTTGCCAAACACAGTCCAGAGCAATTAAAAAAATACACGTTGTGAAGAAGGTTGCCGTGGGAATGCCCAGGTGCTCAATGAAATTAAATAAAGGCACATGAGGTCAAAAAGATCTAGTGATTCAATTTCAAGAGAGCTTGTTTCATTAAGGACTGCAGATTAAGTAAGTGGCCCTATTGTGAATACAATGTAATTCTGGGACAAACAGGTATCCAATTATCACCTATTGAGACCTGTCTGTTCCAAAGTCTTAGCAACTGAGCGCATGCCTTGTATGCCGATCCTAGAGCTGGAAAAGACCCTTGTTGGAAAAATTAGTGAGCCACTACTAACCAGTGTAGACATTCCTGAGCGAAATTGATCAATGCTCTCATTTTAAGGGAGCTTCATGACTTCTGTTAAACGTATGGATATCACATTGTCATCTATGGGAAGGGAAAAGCATTGCATGTGCATCTTCACAGTATTAGTTAAAACCCTTTCATGTGCAATCCATGGGATCACCTGAAAAATTTTTTTCTCTCTTCTCATTTTTTTTCTGTCTTCTCTCTATTACATGCAAGGTGCACCTCTCCCCTTTCTAGTAAAATCCTAGTTTTATTTGCCCCCATTAATCTACTTGAACTGCTCTTCTACTTCCTACACAGTCAACTATACTTCATGAAGTATTCCGCTGCTTGATCAGGTGGGAATGGAGTAAGAAGGGCCTCTGTTCCAAGCATGCATATTACAGGAGGAAGTCTTCCAGATGGCTCACATGAGCATGTGAATTTCTTGATGAATACAGGTTCATGACAACCCATTTGTCTGAAGGAGAACTGGTCTACATATGTAACAGAACGGGGAGGTAGAACATTGGCTTGGTAGACTAAACTGCACCAATTTAGATGATACTAATATTGTGAGCAAGGGAGGAAGACTTCAATCTACTCTCTCCACAACATGCATAATGTCATGTCCCTTCTTAATGTAATGTCTCAGTCATGTCTGTCCTTCAGCCTAAAAAAGCTGCAAACACTCTAGCCTTTCTTCATAAAGAAGACACTCCAGCCATCTGGTGTACTGCTTTTGCCAGCACTACCATATCCTTCTTGAGTGATGTGATGACCAGAACTGTATACAGTATTCCAAATGTGGCTGCACCATACCTTTTATAAGGGCATTATAATATGAGACGTCTAACAGCCCAATCCTGAGCTGCCTGGTGTGCGGGGCTGCCACAGTGCCAAAAATGACTGCCACTGAATCCTAAGTGCAGCCGGGCAGCTGCCGGCAGATCCTCGGGAGAAGGGGACATTCATCCCCTTCCCCTGAGTAAGGGAAGTAGCCCCACAATGTGGTTACTTGACTCTGTGGTGGCTCTTTAGCCGGTGCAGAATCAAGAAGCCTCATGTTGGGCCAAGCAGCCCGACATGGGGCTCTGGAACCACAGAGCCAGTCCCGCCCCCTCCAACCTGCTCCCTCCCCAGTCACACCTTCTCCCCACTCTCCACCTCCCCCCCCGAATGCCTCCTTCCCACATCCCTCCACGCCCCAACTTACCTCTCCACTGCCAGGCACTTCACATGAAGCACCTGGCAGCAAATCGCCCGCCTCTGACCAGCGCAGTTCTACCACGGGCCCGCACTGGGCCAGGTCCAGTATTGGACCAGTGCTAACCCCCGAAAACGTGCCTAGTGGCATGTTCACAACTGTGCATGCTGGCACACACAGCATAGGATTGGGCCTTAATGACAAACTCTTTCCTAATGAGCCAAGCATAGATTTTGGCTTCTTCACAGTAGCTGCACACGGGACTGACATTTACATTAAGCTATCCACCAGGACTCCAAGCAGGGCTGGCCTTAGAGTAATTTGACCAATTTGGGCCCTGCACTGGGTCTGCAAGCAGAGCACCCACAGCCAGCACTTCGCTCTGTAGCTGATACTCCAGCATGGAATCTCCCATTCTGAGGCATTGTGAGGAGAACATGGCAAGAGGAGCACTGCCACTGGCCATCCTCCCTCCCACCTCTGGGTTCAATTGGCTTGAAATGCCCCTCGCCCCCGCCCCGAAGCAGTTGACAGTGGCACTGTTGCAGGGTGCCTCACCACTGAGGGATACTCACCACTGAGTATCCAGGTGAGTAGGAGGGCCCTCAGGGTGGGGGCCCTTGCAAAAATGTTTTGCATTGGGCCTCACAGCTCCAAAGGTTGGCCCTGACTCCAAGGTCTCTTGGTTTGTCATTGTAGGTCAGATCCCATCCATATAAATGTGGTTCAGAAGTTTTTTGCCCCAGTATGCATCACTTTACACTTGTTGACACTGAACTACATTTGCCATTTGGTTGCCCAGTTTGGAGAGATTTTTTTGAGACTCTTCACAATCTGCTTGACAATCTACTTGAAAAAACACCATGAATAGTTCAGTGTCATGTGCAAACTTGGTCACCAAACTCCAGGTCCTTTATGAAAAAGTTAAAAATCATTTGTCCCAATACAGATTCTTGGGAGACCCAGGCTGCAATCCTAACCACACTTGCCTGGGAATAAGTCCTATTGACTTTAATGGGACTTACTTCTGAGTGCAGAGCATTGGGCTGCCACTCTTCACTTTGCAAATTGCCCATTTGTACCTCCTTCCCCTTATTCTTAAACTAGTAACCAATACATAAAGAGGCCTGTCGTCTTATCCCACAACTGCTCAGTTTATTCAAGAGCCTTTGGTGAGGGCCTTTGTTAGAACCTTTTTGAAAGTTTAGGTCAACTGGTTCATCCCTTTCTACTCTCTCAAATGCCACACTCTCCCTTCTATTCTCACTGTTTGCTTACATTTTGGCATTTTCATTGCCAGGTTGGAATTTTGCTTTGTTTTTACTCTATGAAATATTCAAAAATGTAATCTCACATATGTATCCTGGAGTGGTGCAGTTCATTCTAACTTAAGGACATAAGAAGAATGCAGTTACAAAGGTCTATCTACTCTGGTCCATACTCCTTAAGAACATAAGAACAGCCCCACTGGATCAGGCCATAGGCCCATCTAGTCCAGCTTCCTGTATCTCACAGCGGTCCACCAAATGCCCCAGGGAGCACACCAGATAACAAGAGACCTGCATCCTGATGCCCTCCCTTGCATCTGACATAGCCCATTTGTAAAATCAGGAGGTTGCACATACAAATCATGGCTTGTAACCCGTAATGGATTTTTCCTTTAGAAACCTGTCCAATCCCCTTTTAAAGGCATCCAGGCCAGATGCCGTCACCACCTTCTGTGGCAAGGAGTTTCACAGACCAACCACACGCTGAGTAAAGAAATATTTTCTTTTGTCTGTCCTAACTCTCCCAACGCTCAATTTTAGTGGATGTCCCCCTGGTTCTGGTGTTATGTGAGAGCGTAAAGAGCATCTCTCTATCCATTTTATCCTTCCCGTGCATAATTTTGTATGTCTCAATCATGTTCCCCCTCAGGCGTCTCTTTTCTAGGCTAAAGAGGCCCAAACGCCATAGCCTTTCCTCATAAGGAAGGTGTCTTCTTTCCACTGTGACTTTCCACTTCTTTCCACTTTCCACTGTGACCAGCTCAATGCTCCTTGAGGAGTTTGTCCCACTTTAAGCCTGGCAAAACTGTCTAAGGGTACAATCCTAAACCCTTATGTCAGTGCTTTCCAGCACTGACATAAGGGCAATGCGGCTCTGAGGGAAGGGAACAAACATTCCCTTGCTTTGAGGAGGCCTCTGTGAGTGACACCCAACTTCAGGATTCCGCACATGCCCCATTGGCACCTCTATGCCAGTGCTGGAAAGCACTGACATAAGGGGTTAGGATTGCACCCTAAATCTACATTTTAGTTTTAAATTGAACTTAAACTGAAATGAAATCTAAAGCTACACTTCAGATTTTTCAACTAACATATCCTCTATTCCAGTGGTTCGCAAACTTTTCAACACTGGGACCCACTTTTTACAATGACAATCTGTCAGAATCCACCAGAAATGATGCCATGGCCAGAAGTGACATCATCAAGCAGGAAAATTTTTAACACCCCTCATATGACAAAATCAAAGTTAGTAAGTAAATTAAAAGTTTACAATAAGTATACTTTTAAAAATTTACTTAAAATTAAGAAGAACCCTTCTAGCCCTCCCAAGCAGTTGCTGCTCTGTTTTAAAAAAAAAATTCCCCAAAGGCTGTAATCTGCACTTCCCCAGGGTAAGACCCGTTGACTATCATTGTTAAAGCATTGACATAGTAGCCTGTTAAAAGTAAAGATCTGTAACATTTTCCCAAATTCAGTCAAATACCATGATTACATCAAGTCTAATATATTAACAATAAAATACACATTGAAATGAATGGGGATCCACCTAAAATTGGCTCATGACCCACCTCGTGGGCCCCAACCCACAGTCTGAGAAATCCTAGTGTATGTTGTCTGGAGATATAGAGAAGGTACATGTTTTTATCAAAATTAAAGTGGTGCCTGAATATGGGCCGGTCAGCTATACAGAGGTGTCTGGAAAGAGTCCAGATTTAGAGAAATCAGAAGAGTAACATTTAAAATGTAATGTGATTAAGAACATAAGAACATAAGAACATAAGAACAGCCCCACTGGATCAGGCCATAGGTCCATCTAGTCCGTATTCCTGTATCTCACAGCGGCCCACCAAATGCCCCAGGGAGCACACCAGAAAACAAGAGACCTGCATCCTGGTGCCCTCCCTTGCATTGGCATTCTGACATAGCCCATTTCTAAAATAAGGAGGTTGCACATACACATCATGGCTTTCATATAGTCATCTTGTCTAACTATCAATGGAGTATATTTGTAGAAAAACAGGAGGCTTGGCTGAAAAAAACAGCCTGATACAACAAACATCATTTAATGTTTCTGAATCCAAAAATAAATACACATCCTGCTATTTGAATAAATAAATGATTTATTATATTGTACAGCTGTTTAAAAAGAGTTTTTTAGGCATCGTATTCATCTCATCTAGGAATCAATGGTGCATATGATTGAGAAAAAATAACAAGGGTTTTTTTTTCCTCTCCATAAAATTGTCAAGTACAACTATACACAGAAAACCACTACAAAAAAAAAAAAAATTCGCTATGTAGAAATACCTACATACCTATCCTGTTAGTTAACTAACTGAGAGCCCAATCCTATCCAACTTTCCAGCACTGGTTCAGCCTCAATGCAACCCTGATGTAAGGAGACAAATGTTCCCATACCTTGAGGAAGCCTCTGTGACTGTCTCACCACCAAAGGATACAGCACATCTCCCATCATCACAGCTGCACTGGCACTGGGAAATTGTATAGGATTGGACCCTGAGGCTGCAATCCTATCCACACCTACCTGGGAGTAAGCCCCATAGAATATAATGGAACTTGCTTCTGAGTAGATATGCACAGGCTTGGGCTGTGAGGGCCGAAACCTATCCAACTCTCCAGCACTAATGCAGCCCCCAGGTAAGAGAACAAACATCCCCTTACCTTGAGGAGGCCTTGGTGACCTCGCCCACAACCAAAAGATGCAGAGCATGACCCATTTGCTCAGTTGCATCGGCACTGGAAAGTTGGATAGGATTGAGCCCTTAGTAATAAAGAAATTAAATATATGCAATCGAAATGTTAGTTGTAGTGTAATCTTTGCTCTAATAAATAAGTTAATAGCAAAGGTATTTTACAATTACCTTTAAAAAAAGTTTTGCCATTTCAAATATACTAAAAAAGTTGGGGGGGGGGAGTTGGGGTTTCCTCTGACTATCTGTCAATGATTACATTTCTTCATCATTTATCACTCCAGAGACAATGCCCCTGGCCTTATATCATATCTCCCTTTCTGTGGAATTTGCCTCTGAAATGACAAGACAGCCAACCGACTGAAAGACTGGGAGGATTCAAAAACAGCCATTTATGGTCTAAGAGGTGGAGGGAGATAGTACAGATGGCTCAAAAATAATCTGATTCACCAAGGCCCCGGGCCCCAGTGTGCTTACACAAAAATAATCCCATCCTTGCAGTGGGGCTACTCTGACGTAGGTGTTTAGGGCTTTTTGACTGTAAAAAGAAACTTGGCATTTCTGCTTTATGTGCAGACCACATACTCTCGATTAGCTGTGGCAGTAGGAGCACATCAAACAAAAAACAGATACATGCCTGAATTCTTTGCTCTTCAGTCTTCTCCTTGAGGCTTTGATTAATTTGACTTTAAAAATCTTTGCTAGACCTCTACAACTGTAATTCTGTATAAATACGCTCACTAGCACCTCCATCTCTTCTGCAAATAAAATGTTTGGAATTACAGGGAGGGAGGGGTTCAGCCCTGGTCAAGGTTTGCTTTCGGTTTTATGACCAAATTATTAAGCTAATTATATGGACTGCTTAAAATCCTGTTGTGAAAAAGCAGCAATTTTGCAAAAAGCCATGCAGAGCAAACTACACCACGGTTGTGACCAGAGTCAATTATTGCAAGGTCACAAAATAAGAATTTGTGGTTCATAATATCACTGTGACAATGGTATGGTTAAGAACATAAGAACATAAGAAGAGCCCCACTGGATCAGGCCATAGGCCCATCTAGTCCAGCTTCCTGTATCTCACAGCGGCCCACCAAATGCCCCAGGGAGCACACCAGATAGCAAGAGACCTGCATCCTGGTGCCCTCCCTTGCATCTGGCCTTCTGACATAGCCCATTACTAAAATCAGGAGGTTGTACATGCACACCATGGCTTGTAACCCGTAATGGATTTTTCCTCCAGAAACTTGTCCAATCCACTTTTAAAGGCATCCAGGCCAGACGCCATCACCACATCCTGCGGCAAGGAGTTCCACAGACCAACCACACGCTGGTAATCATCTTAGTCGCTCTCTTTTGCACCTTTTCCATTTCCACAATGTCCTTTTTGAGATGTGGCGACCAAAACTGTACACAATACTCCTGGTGTGGCCTTACCATTGATTTGTACAACGGCATTATAATATTAGCCATTTTGTTCTCAATACCTTTTCTAATGATCCGAAGCATGGTTCAGATGAGACAATAAACTGCGGGTTAGCATTGTGTGACTGAACCTTGGGCTCATGCATCCCACCTTTGCATATTGGGATGACTTAAATCTTCCATTCCTGGTTTTAAATAAACCAGTTTCCCATGTGAGAGCTTAGTTTGTTAACTAACTGTGGTTTGTTTCACCATTCCTTGTGTTTGGACAGAATTGCAAAAAAGTGTGCAAAATAGGGTGAAAAGATCAGAGACTTAATGGTCACGCCAATGGTTGTCTCCTGCCCAAAAATGGCTGAGCACCTTTTTTCTCCCCAGAAAGTGTCCCAGGGATGATACTGTATCATCATACAACATTGTTCCCAAGGGATAGTTGGGAAAAAATGGTGGACTCCAACCAGCAATGGCACAGGAAGTTGCTACTGGTGATACTGAAAATTGGCAGTCACAACAGTAAGAGAGCAGCTTGCAGAAAAGCTAAACTGATTTCACACACACCCCTTCAGGCTCAGGGCCTCCTTGTTATCAGGCACCTTTGACATTACTGACTGTCTAATATTGGTAAGGGGAAAGCAACACCCTCTCCTTTAACCCAGCTTAGCATTCCTTCTTGCAGCTATTTACTATGGTCTTCCTTGTATTTCATTTTTTTTTAAGACTGTGAGCCCTTCGTGACAGACTCAGGGCACAATCCTAACCAACTTTCCAGCACTGACATAAAGGCAATGCAGTTCCGAGGTAAGGGAACAACCATTCCCTTATCCGGAGGAGGCCTCCCTGACTACCACCCAAACTGCAGGATGCAGCACATGCCCCATTGGCGCAGCTATGTCAGTGTGGGAAAGTTGGTAGGATTTGGGCCTCATATGCCTATTCCTTTGCTACGCAAACTGCTTTGAGAACTAGTAATGTACGTAGTTACAATAATACCCCAGGAGGTGGGGGGGGCGGAAATCAACCTATCTGGAGAAATCGACTCTTGCTGTCTAAAAGCAGCCAGCGCAACAGCTCCACGAACCAGTTCCACTTTCTATCTTTCTCCAGTTTCACACATGTGGCCCTTGCATTAACCTTGTTGACACTCGTAGACAGTTCCCCCCACTTGCCAAGTAGATTAGGAACAGGGCATAAGGAAAGCAAATATGACAAAACTGCCATTGTTCTCTCCTCCCAAAGGAAACCAGCATTCAAGTAGTGCTAGCACTGGAACTTCTCACTGCTCAGGGAAGTGTGCGTGCATGCACACACACGCACACACTTTGTGGGCTGCTTAACACTTTCTCCTCTGGCTGATTTTCCACTCAAAACACACACACACACACACACAGAGAGAGAGAGAGAGAGAGAGAGAGAGAGAGAGAGAGAGAGAGAGAGAGAGAGAGAGAGATATCTTTCTGATGTCCTGCTTTTGGCTAAAAAGTGGAAGGAAAGTTACATGTGACATAAATACATGCCATGTCTAGCTGGCTCTCTAGGCCAAGTGGGCTCTGACATCCATCTGACCACTAGGAGCCAGGCAGCTCACCAGCAACATTCACCCTCGAACAGCCAGACAGTTTAGCATACCTTTAAGCACAGGAAAATAGTTGCTAGCGGTAATACAAATATACTTTTGCAATGAATTCCCATAATTCTCTCCATGTCACCAACTTCAGCAGTGGCATTGCTAGTGGGGTGCAGGCTGCACTGGGTGACATGCACAGGGAGGGTGACACCACTACTCACCAAAAAATTTTAAATCTTGGTATTTTGGAATAATACCATTGTTATATATCGATCGATGTGTAATTTCATGCAGAATGTAATGGAACAAACTGCGTTGAAATATCTCTATTCTATCAAATGCTATAGCCAAAAAACCAGCAGGGGTAGGGTGATGGTCCATTGCATTGCCCTGCCCACTGCTTTGGAAAAGGTCCATCATAGGGGTGACATGCTGGCCTCCCATACCAGGTGACACAAACCCTTGTGACGCCATTGAGCTTTAGTATCTCTCCTTGAGGTCCATGTCCCCTTCCTTGAAAAGCATGACTTCACGTACTATTTCTACCTGCGGTTTTCTTCTCCCCTCCCCAACAATGTTACTCAATCGGCTGCAGCCACCTGTGAGCCGCAGTTCCTGCCCTTTCAAAATTACCCTGCTGTAAAGACCTGAATCTCTTGCCCTTCTTTGATCTCGAACCCATTCCCAAAAAATCCTGCAACAGGCATGCCTCAATCGGTTGTGCAACATGCAGGATGGTTCCCGGAGCAAAGGTTTCCCACATCAGACGGTGGTGTAATAAAACTTAACACAGCTCATTAATTTTCTCCCTTAACCAATGCATCTGACAAGAGGAGAATTTGCAGACCTTAGAGGAATTACACAACTACCACGCTTTGCATGAAACATCTGTTTCCAGGTCTTTCGCCATTAAATTGACATCTTTTTATTTGAAAAATTCCTTTCGTTTCCCAACATCCTGCAGTTGGTAATGTATATATCCCAAAGAGCTTGAATTTACAGCTTTAAAAACTTGATTAACTAAGGGCCAAACGAGACGTGACGGGGCCGGCTATGTTTTTGGTTCACGTGTCTGCTGTTTTCATGAATAAAGCAGGGGGTGGAGTCTACTTTTTGACATCCAACAGAGAAGAAGGAGAACCAAATCCTTCCCCTGCCTTATCTCCCTACCTCAGTCACTTGAGTCACTTTTCCCTCGCATAGCTCACATAGAAGTAAGCCTTATTGAACTCAGTGGGACTTACTTCTGAGTAGACCTGTAGAGGATTTCACTGGGTGGCATTTCGAAAATACAGCCAACAATGAAAAACACTCAGAAAACCAATAATAGTAGCAAAGGAAAACAGCAAAGGAAGCAACTATAAATCTATATGATAGTATACATCAGTGGTTCCCATTGTGATCCATGGCTCTCCGGGAAACCACAGAAACTAGCGAGGGGAGCTGCAGAATCCTTGTGAAAAACCGCCCAATATAATGTATAGGATTGTAGCTCTAATGGGGAGCCACAGCCAATGGCCCTGTAAGTCAAGGGAGTTGAAAGTCAAAAAAAAAGTTTGGGAACCACTGGCATACCTGATTTTTTTAAAAATGAAGATCTACATTACAAAGATGTTGCCCTCCTCAGGAGATGTTTAGTGCTCAAAGCTCCAGAGTAAGTTCTTCATTTTGTAGTTTATTTTGTATTGAATGAAAGGGCAAGCACATGATTAGGCACTATGGAAAAAGCTGATCTAAGAAAGCAGCTATGCTTGTGCGTGTTTTGAGAAGGGGCCCAGCCGGTCCAGTCATCTGATTGCGTTAACAGAAGACTGTGAGAGGTCTGAGGGGGTGGCAAATTCAGGATGCCTTTCATCCTGAGTCTGTCACCACCAACTTCTTCCAACCTGCCCATTCCCCTCCTTATCACACTCCTCAGGTGCTGCTGTGAAACCTGGAAATGCAGGACTTCCAGTTTCACATATAGGGACAGCGCATTTGTAAATGAAACTGGAAGTCCAGCACTGGAAATCCAGGTTTCATAGCAGCATTCAAGGAGCATGATAAAGGGTTGGGGTTTTGTGGGGGCGGGGAGCGGGGTTTGGTAGCATAGAGGCAGTAGACCTGATATGGCATCAAGAAGTATTGCCCCTGGAAAGGGGCAAAAGCTTAGACTAGGCATCCACAACAGTTGCTCCTTGGGAAAATTGTTGAGGTCCTAAGACAGCCATTTTCAACCACTGTGCCGTGGCACACTGGTATGCCACGAATAGTCCCCAGGTGTGCTGTGGGAGTTTGGTGGAGAGTCATTTATTAATAGGACCATTGGGGATATGAGCCCCCCCACCTACAGCAAGGTGTCAATTGTCCAAAAACTGATGGTGTGCCTTGACAATTTTAGTACCTTGTCAGTGTGCCATGAGACAAAAAAGGTTGAAAATCACTGCCCTAAGATTATAGCTTTACCAAATAGAATCTTTAGGTTTCCTATTAGTTTGTTGCATAAAGTTGTGGTTCCTTTTTAGTCCATGTACTGTGTCTTGCCTCTTTACTACCTCCTCAGGGTTTGTCCTTGACTGTTATTTATTTGATCTGGCAATGTATATCCTGCCTGTCTGCCTCCAAGGAGGTCCCTAAGTAAGTGGTGTAGCTTTTTGTATTGGCAACCTTCAGTCTCGAAAGACTATGGTATCGCGCTTTGAAAGGTGGTTCTGGCACAGCGTCTGGTGTGGCTGAAAAGGCCAATCCGGGAGTGACAATCCCTTCCATACCGGGAGCAAGTGCAGTCTGTCCCTGGTCTGTCTCCCTGGCTGGGGGCCTTCCTTCTCTGCCTCTTAGCCTCGGACTGTTGGCAAAGTGTCTCTTCAAACTGGGAAAGGCCATGCTGCACAGCCTGCCTCCAAGCAGGTTGCTCAGAGGCCAGGGTTTCCCACTTGTTGAGGTCCATCCCTAAGGCCTTCAGATCCCTCTTGCAGATGTCCTTGTATCACAGCTGTGGTCTACCTGTAGGGCGCTTTCCTTGCACGAGTTCACCATAGAGGAAATCCTTTGGGATCCGGCCATCATCCATTCTCACGACATGACCGAGCCAACGCAGGCGTCTCTGTTTCAGCAGTGCATACATGCTAGGGATTCCAGCACGTTCCAGGACTGTGTTGTTTGGAACTTTGTCCTGCCAGGTGATGCCGAGGATGCGTCGGAGGCAGCGCATGTGGAAAGCGCTCTGTTTCCTCTCCTGTTGTGAGCGAAGAGTCCATGACTCGCTGCAGTACAGAAGTGTACTCAGGACGCAAGCTCTGTAGACCTGAATCTTGGTATGTTCCGTCAGCTTCTTGTTGGACCAGACTCTCTTTGTGAGTCTGGAAAACATGGTAGCTGCTTTACCGATGCGCTTGTTTAGCTCGGTATCGAGAGAAAGAGTGTCAGAGATCGTTGAGCCAAGATACACAAAGTCATGGACAACCTCCAGTTCATGCGCAGAGATTGTAATGCAGGGAGGTGAGTCCACATCCTGAACAATGACCTGTGTTTTCTTCAGGCTGTAGTGTAGCTACACTACACTAGTAGTGTAGTGTAGTGTAGTGTAGTGTAGCTAGCTTCAGTGGTGTAGCTAGACGGGGGAAAAATGATAAGTATTGCAGGTACCACAACGTGCCTTGTATGATGCCCTTCCCATTCACCATCGGAGCCATTCCAGGCAGTGACTGCAAAGCGCAGGCACTTGCCAAGCCAATCAGCATCTCCCGCATGTTGCTGTCGCTGCCCAGAATGGCTCTGATGGAGAATGGGAGGGGCCACTTACATGGCGCATTGCATCACCTCCAGTATCTACCATTTTGCCCCCTCTAGCTATGCTACTGTACCAAGACAGCTCACATCAATTAAAAATGCAAATACAATCACAAAATCAATAAAAACCATAATAAAACAATCCCCAAGCCCCAAACCAAATGAACTGAGAGACCCGTGTACAAACAAATGGGGGTATGAATTAAACCAAATGCCTGCTTAAAGTGAAACATCTTTACTAGTAGGCAGTGAGAGCATGCCAATGAGGGGACCTAATAGACCTGCAGGAAGAGGGAGTCCCAAAGCCTGGGGGTAGCAGCTGAAAAGGCCCTGTCATGTGTAATCAACCCAGTCTTTGCTGAGCAGTGCGGGCTGCCTGTATTCACCCCTGTCACATCTGTTCAATCAGTTGGATGGAGAAGGGCAAATGAAGGAGGCTGAATCCAATCCCCCAGTCTCCCTGAAATTGCAGGTCAGCAGCTTGTTAGCTTTCTTAGAATGTTCTGCTCAGGCAGCCCTGCTTTTCGATGAGAGAGAGAGAGGAATTGAGTGCTGGATCTGTCTGCATTTTAGAGGGTTTCCAGCGGGACCTAAAAATGTTTCTTTTCAAATTAGCCTTCTGAGTTCATGGTTTTTTTATTCTTTCTTTCTTTCTTTCTTTTTTTAAATACTGGACATCTGGGTTTTATGTAAATTATCTCCCTGCTGATTAGATTTTATAGGATTGCCCTTTCTTAAGAGGTGACTACTGCTGGTTTTGTGTTTTACTGGAATATTTTTAAGGTCGTTTTAACATTTAAGGATATTTTAATGTGCGTATTATAAATTACTGTTTTAAATGAGGTTTTATGGTTTTGTAAGCCACTTTGGATCCCCTTTGGGGAGAAAAATGGAGTAAATAAATAATTAAATATGAACCTGTGCATTCAACAGCTGGCAGCCTATGCTTTTCATTGAACAAATTTTCCTTCTTTCCCATTGCAGTTTATTGCATAAGCCTTGCACAAGGTATGCAACGCAGACGCTTTCTCTACTCATTAGTGAAATAACCCTAATGCTTTCCCAAAATTATGCCAGCTTTGCGCACAGCCAGGTGGACACAACTGTGTGATGATCCAAAGGGTAACACTGGAAAGGAATCAGGCACACCTCCCTGAACCTTTCACAACACACAACGAGCTTGTGAGAGAGGGGGTGGAACTGACTGAAGATTTCTTAAGGAGGTGAGAAACTCTTGTTCCCTCTAATTTAAATAATTATTCAGGTGGTTTATTTTTAAAAACAAAGTTTATTTAAAGAAAAAGGGGAAGACAAAAAGCCAAATCTATACTGTACAGTACTATACTTCAGATCAGAGGCAAAGATGTAAAAAATCTCAGTTTCTCTAACTAAACTGCCTTATCTTGCAAGTTCTCTTAAGAGGAAGATGACTCAGCTTGTAGCCCTTTCCTGGGACCCAGTGGAGTAGGGCACCTCGGGAATCAACCCTACCTTTGTTGGATAGCACCAACCTTCTTCCTGACCTAGCAGAGTCCTCTCATTGACTCCAGCTAGTTGGCTCCTTTTTGTTCTTTTGAGGGGAGGGTGGTCCCCCCAGCTTTGATAAGCTAGTTTGAATGTAATAGTTTAATATTGAATTTTCCACTGTCAAGCCAGTTTCCCACTGTCAAGCCCTTGATCTGGATCAAGGGTGTCCAAACTTTTTGGCAGGGCCACATCATCTCTCTGACACTGGTGGGGGCGGGAATAAAATTTGAATAAATTTACATAAATGAATATATTAGAGATGGAACTTATATGAATAAATGAAGGCCTTGCAGTAGCTCAAGGCCTTGCACAAAGCAAGGCCGGTGTTTCCTTTGCTGCCACTACTGCATCACAGATGTCAAACAGCTAGCAGACCTCGTCCCACAGCTCATGCGGGAGGTCAAACAGTCACCCTCACGCTGAGAGCAGATGCATCAGGCCATTGGAGACTGGGGACTCCCCACAGGCCAAATTAGGAGTCCCCAAGGGCCGCAAGTGGCCCCCGGGGGGTTTGGGCACCCCTGATCTGGATCAATGACTAGATGTGAGCCATTCTCATTTGAGGTCAGTGGGGTAAGAAGGTAGGTAAGGATCCTTTGTTTTCCTTGGTCACACTAGACATGATGCTGCTCTCAGTACATAATCCAGGTAAAATCTACCTGTGGTACCTTCAGCAGAGTGTTGGCAGAATGGCAAAGGTGACAGGCTGACTCAAGGCGCAATCCTAACCCCTTATGTCAGTGCTGTCCAGCACTGACATAAGGGCAATGCAGCTCTGAGGTAAGGGAACAAACATTCCCTTACTTTGAGGAGGCCTCCGTGAGTGACACCCAACTGCAGGATGCAGCACATGTCCCATTGGCACCGCTATGCCAGTGCTGGAAAGCACTGACATAAGGGGTTAGGATTGCGCCCTCAGCTAATGACAGCATTGGAATATACACGGATCAGATGGTCATCTTGTGGATGGTGCCTGTTCCCAGCATTTTCGTAGAGGTTGCTAAAGAGGTAGGTGTGTGCAAAATTAGATTATTGGGAGTAATCAACAGAAAATAGATTTATTTGTGAAATGAATAGGTGTATGTACGTACAAGAAGAAAAAAATGGATAATTGCTGATACAATTAGTCTAAACCAGGGGTGCCCAAACCCCGGCCCTGGGGCCACTTGCGGTCCTCAAGGCCTCTCAACGCGGCCCTCAGGAAGCCCCTAGTCTCCAATGAGCCTCTGGCCCTCCAGAGATTTGTTGGAGCCCACACTGGCCCGAGACAACTGCTCTCAGCTTGAGGGTTACTGTTTGACCTCTCGCGTGAGCTGTGGGATGAGAGCTCCCTCCACTGCTTGTTGTTTCACGTCTGTGATGCAGTAGTGGTAGCAAAGGAAAGGCCAGCCTTGCTTTGTGCAAGGCCTTTTATAGGCCTTGAGGTATTGCAAGACCTTCATTCATTCATATAAGTTCATCTTTAATACATTTATTTATGTAAACTTATGTAAATTTATTCAAATTTTAAACATAAATTAATTCTTTTTTCCCCTGGCCCCTGACACAGTGTCAGAGAGACGATGTCAAAAACCCTCCTGCCAAAAACTTTGGACACCCCTGGTCTAAACAATTAGTTTAAAATTGTTTAAAAACGTACATGGTGTAAATTGTACATAATCTTCTGAAACATTGCTGTTGTGAAGATGAATAGAACCATGCTTTGATTACACAGGCCAACACACATTTTGCTCCCTTAAATGTTACACCAATTCCTGGTATATTTGGGGTGTTGATTCCAAAAATGGCATCCATTTTGCCCTATCATGTCTAGTTTTGGATACACGGCATAGCCTCTTTAGTGAATGGTTCAAGCGGCTTCCTCATGAGGAAGCCGCTTGAACCATTCACTAATGAGGCTATACTATATCTCCAAAACTAGACGTGACAGGGCAAAACAGAAGCCATTTTTGGAATCAGCACCCCAAATTCATATCAAACCACTATAAAGTTTGGGAAAAACATTTCTGACCCTCAGTTTTGTAGGCCTGTGTTATTTTTCTCTCTTGTCTACTTTCCCATTAAGATGTAAGCACTCAACTTTAGTAGAGATGGGGGGAAGACATGCTCTATGCCAAACTGAATTGGCCTAATATGGCATCAAAACCTAAACCATTCCATGCGTAAAGTCATAATACATCAAAAATTCTACGGAGATTTATAAATGAATTGTAGGAAGATTCAGGAAAGAAAGGCAACTTCCAGGTCATTGCTGATTTTAGATCTTTATTTGAAATTATGAAAAAAAATGAAACATCTCAGCTGCAGAAGTCCCTGGAGCACTCACATTCAAACAAGTTTTGAACTTATACCATTAAAAATTTCACTAGACAATAAATCAAAGGATGTGAGGGATTGTTTGAAGACTTTTATTGCCGTATTTTTGCTTTTAACTTGCAGATGATTACAAAATATGTATGTTCATTAAAATATATTGCATTTTGGTTGGATCTGATCTCCAAAACAACATCCAGAGCAGTTACTTCCTGCCTTTGTAGATGCCCTTTCATTTTTCCAAGAGCATATCATTTTATATTATACATTATATTTAATTAGGTTCATATTTTTACAAACCTCTTTCTCTCTCTCTCTCTCTCTCTCTCTCTCTCTCTCTCTCTCTCTCTCTCTCTCTGTGTGTGTGTGTGTGTGTGTGTGTGTGTGTGTGATATACAGTTTCCAAGGCACAAGATAAATATTACAGTGAGTCAAACTATCTGCTACTTGTTTAGAATCTCAAACTGATGTGAAGATCACAAATCCATGCAGTTTGAATCCAACACACCAATAGGGTACTTTTACCAAGTACTAATTTGTAGCCCTGGTCCTTTTCAGAGAAGATTGTCAACTGTGCAGATATTACCATTTAGGACAGGGGAAGAAAAACAGTGCATAACCATTCTAAGAAATTAATGACTTCTGAACAATTAATAGAAACTAAATAAATCCTGGTTTTTTTTATTTACTTTTTTTCTTTTCTTTTCTTTTTTTTGTGACACACGTGTTGAGTTATGCCAGCCAGCAGAAATACACAGTAAGATTCCAGATGTGCTATTTTCTTGCGCACTGACAGTTATCAAACCCACCCTTGCAATAAAACTGGCCCCAAATTGATTTTTAATCAAGTTAGATTTCCATTAGTCCACGCAGACCAATGTCTCATTGTTGTGGTTTTATCCTTTACAGCACATGCTGAATATTAGAAACACAAATTAATATTCAAACTTTTAATGAGAAACATTTTTCTCAAAATCTTTCATTGCAGTAAAACCAATACTATCACTTTGCATTTCAGATTGCAACCATGTTCAGTTAACGTTTCCTAGCTATGAAAGAAAAGCATGGATTCCACAAAGAAAACAAATTCTGCCTAATCCTAACTAAGTCCCCCCACCAATGCAGCCACACCAATGGTGCACACATTGCATCTTGTGGGAGGGGGGCAGTCCCAGAGGCTGCTTCAAGATAAGGGAACTTTTGTTCCCTTACTTTGGGGTAAGTTTCCACTGCTGCCATTGGTCTCTGGATTTGCACCAGTCATTTTTTGTATGCAGGACCAAGGGCAGTAAGGAAGAAGGAAAGGGGGGAAGAAACAGAGATAGGATTCTGGTGCATACCAGTGTCTCTGGTATGCACCCCTCCCCCCAATTCTGCCTCCCACCCACCCCCTCCCCACCCAAAAACTCCCCTGTTCTTCCCATACCCTGCCCCATTCCATCCCTCCATCCATCCTGTGATGGCTTACCATCCTCAGCACAAGTCACTCACTGTGGAATATGCCTGGGCCACAACCGCCATTTGCAGCAATGTCCCCAAAATGGCTGTTTGCAACATCGTAAACACATGTACACTGTCATGCATGCCTTTACAATGGTGCAAAGCCCAGTTAGGATTGGACCTTAACTTTACTAAAGACAGTGAGACTGCTCTATGATAGGTGCCTTACAGATGACTGCGCACAGCATACTCTTGTTAGGATGAAATACCCACACGTTTTGTTTTTTAAGTATTCCTCCAGTCCACTCTACCTTGCAGTCCAGTCCTCTCAGTTCTGCATTCATGTGGGAACAAACCGCTGATTCATGCTGATTCATACGGGAACAAACAAAAACGACTATGTGGAACTGCACCAGAAAGTGAAAGAATTTGGTGTGCAGATGGTTTTTTTTACATCAGTGCATCTGGTGGCAGCCATGGCATGCAAAAGGAATAAAAAATACTGAAAGTGAACAAATGGTTATGCAGTTGGTGTCAATAATAAGGGTTTGGTTTCCTGGACCATGGTCTGTGCTTTCAGGATAATAATGGAGAAGTGGCTCCTTCTAACCAGCCTCCTCATTTGAGGGAAGTCCGCTCGTTGGAAGTCAAGGGTTTTTGTGAGAGATGTGCCTGGTATTCTTCCCCCGATGTGCATGTCGATACACATCGCAGCATGATCACTGTTCCCCAACGGCTCCATAACATTGACATCTCTAACCAGGTCCTGAGTACCACACAATGTTAAATCCAGAGTCACCTGTCCTCTGGTGGGCTCCGTGACTAGCTGCTCTAAGCCACAGTCATTTAGCATGTCAAGGAATCTGGTCTCCTTTTCGTGACCAGAACACAAATTGACCCAGTCTATAGGAGGATAATTGAAGTCCCCCATGATTACAACCCTGTCCTTCCTTGTCCCCTCCCTGATCTGTTTCCTCATTTCAAAGTTCTCTTCTGGTTTCTGGCCAGGAGGACGATAGTACGCTCCCAGTATTACATCACTCCTCATGCCTGGTAATTTAACAAATTTTAATTTAATTTAATTTAGCACTGGGTTCCCAGACATTCTGCAGAGAGACTCACGCAGTGGCAGGCACTAGCTTTATACTCCTAGCTAGCTCCTCCTCCCTCCCTCCCTCCCTCCTTGCTGATTGAAAAGGGGCTGGTCTTCCCAGGTGAGATTCCCCTGAATAGGTTGCTTGGATTTGCCTAATGGGGCTCTTATCAACTCCTAAAGGTCAATTGCTATGACCTAAAGGACAATGACTATGCTAAATTGCCCTGGCTGGGTGGGAACTGGCCCTTCCTAGGTTACTATATTACCCTCCTACTTCAGTTCTCTGAAGCTGGACTGTTTTGTAACCTCAAGCTGGTTTTTTATTTGAGTTTAAACTGCACTGGTTTAAGAGTTTTTTGGCTTGGCAGAACTTACACACTAAGGTTTAAATCCTGTTTAGCCCTGCTAAAATCCTGCTTTTATTAAGTGTGCACCTTTATTTTATTTATTTATTTATTGCTCTCACCTAGATCCTGTGTCCTAATTTACTGAACCTTTAGATTATGTTCTAACTCAGATTAAGTTTAACTTGGGTTAAGTATAGGGTTTATGTAAACCAAGTAGAAAAACTTGCTTTCCACTTTATCCTCCTCTGTTTTATTTATTTTTCCAAGTGCCTGTACCTTGGGCTCTTACTCACAAGTAGGACTCTGCTCCTGCTCAGAGTAGACCTCTGAACGCACTTATGCATTTATTTTTATTGCCCTCATCTAGCTCCTGTGCCCCAACTTGCTGGACCTTAGAATCCCTCCCTCAGGTTAGATTAGGTGCTAACTTAGGTAAAGCTTAGGTAAAGCTAAGGCAAAGGTAAAGTTAAATTTCAGTGTTGATCTAAGGTTGATTTAAGGTTAGAAGACAAAGAGTTAGAAAGAGTACACTTACCTTCTCCTTCTCTTCCTCCTCTCCTCTTCACAACTCAGGGAGTCTTCCCTCTCCTTCTCCAAAACTCAGAGGTCCAGTTGCCTTCTCCTTGCACAGACTCCTCATACAGTCACTCCTAGCACTGCCTCATCAAAGACAGAATTCAAAACACATAGATGAAGAAACCTTGCTGAGCGAGAATCAGCATGGCTTCTGTAAGGGTACGTCTTGCCTCACAAACCTTTTAGAATTCTTTGAAAAGGTCAACAGGCATGTGGATGTGGGAGAACCCGTGGGCATTTTATATCTGGACTTTCAGAAGGCATTCGACACGGTCCCTCACCAAAGGCTATTGAAAAAACTCCACAGTCAGGGAATTAGAGGACAGGTCCTCTCATGGATTGAGACCTGGTTGAAGACTAGGAAACAGAGAGTGGGTGTCAATGGGCAATTTTCACAATGGAGAGAGGTAAAAAGCGGTGTGCCCCAAGGGTCTGTCCTGGGACCTGTGCTCTTCAACCTCTTCATAAATGACCTGGAGACAGGGGTGAGCAGTGAGGTGGCTAAGTTTGCAGATGACACCAAACTTTTCCGAGCGGTGAAGACCAGAAGCGATTGTGAGGAGCTCCAGAAGGATCTCTCCAAACTGGCAGAATGGGCAGCAAAATGGCAGATGCATTCCAATGTAAGTAAGTGTAAAGTCATGCACATTGGGGCAAAAAATCAAAACTTCACATATAAGCTAATGCAGTGGTTCTCAAACTGTGGATTGGGACCCACCTGATTTCTGGTGGGTCACGAGAAGCTGGCGGCAGCCACCTTGGAAGTTGGCAAAAGACCTAGGCGATGCCATTTTGGAAGTGGGCAAAGCCTGGGCATCGCCATTTTAAACTTCCCGGCATTGAGACATAACTAAGAGCGGCTTGCACACGTGCAAAGAAAACAGTGTGCTGCTTTTCCCCAGAAAGCGTGCTGCTGCCTTCCAGCTGGACCTCCATCTGTACTTGGAGGCTTCCCTTGGGGGCGGCAATCGCAGAGTGCAGGCTTGGATTGCAGGCAAAGAAGGACTGGGAGAGACGTGGACGAGCCAGCCAGGCTTCTCCCCACCAACCTTTGTCAGCTTGGCTGCCTTGATGGGATGGGCTGCCTCAGGGTTGCAAGACAGAGCAGCTCTCTCCCCAGGAGCTGGACTGCACCAGGATGCAAGTCTCTTGTTATCAGGTGTGCTCCCTAGGGCGTTTGGTGGGGCCACTGTGAGATACAGGAAGCTGGACTAGAAGGGCCTATGGCCTGATCCAGTGGGGCTGTTCTTATTTTCTTATGTACCAATGCAAGGAACAAAATGGAGAAGCGGAAGGGTTTCTACCCATGACTTCAGGAGTCTCTACACAAATGCTCAAAGTATGGGGAACAAACAAGATGATTTGGAACTGTTGCTACAAGACAGAGAGTATGATCTAATAGGCATTACCGAAACCTGGTGAGACAAGACGCTTAAGTGGAATGAAGTAATCAAGGGATATAACTCATTCAGGAAGGACAGACAAAGCAGGAAGAGTGGGGGAGTAGTGCTATATGTTAAGAAAATTTACATCTGCAAAGAAATCCATGAAGAAGGTGAGATGGAAAGGCCAGATTAAAGCATTTGGGTAAAAAGGAAAAGGGAAGGGATGGTTACATAACTGTGGGAGCATGTTACAAGCTGCTGAACCAGAAAGAACACCTGTGCAATGCCTTTATACAGCAAATTTCAAAGAAGAGTGATGTGGTAATAATGGGAGACTTCAATTACTCAGATATTTGTTGGGAAACATACTCCACAAAGAATGAGTGGTCATCAAATAAATTCTTGACATGCCTTAATAACAATTTTCTATTCCAGAAAGTAGACCTCAACAGCAAACAGAAAAACAGCAAAGGGTTTTATTATCACAGCCAGCTTGGGACTGGCTGATGCTGCTCAGTCTGCATTGCAATCCAGAGAATGCCTTTGGTCCACAAAGGTTTAACGCCTCTCAGGCGGCAATCCTGTGCATAATTACCTGGCAGTAAGTTCCACCAAATTCAATTGAATTTAGGCACGCATAGGATTGTGCTGCCACTTATTTAGGCCAAGATGTGGGTGGCAGAGATAAGGTGCTTGAGACAGGCTGCTGGGGGACCCACTTCAACACGCGTGTACGCACACACAAAATATCAAATGAGTCTGTTTTTTTCAGGTTACACAATGGTTTGCTTCCTGGGTCATAAACTGTGCTATGGCTGTCTTTTGATCCATAGGTCATAAAGTGTATATCAACACCTGTTCACTTGCGGCAACTTTGCAGACCCAGTGGCTCCAAATTCAGGATTCCTAGATTCTTATCAAGCACTTGTTTTTTTGTTGTCCTAAAGTGAGTTATAAGTTTGCCAAACTAAGATCAGATGTGGTCTGGTTAACTACCCTTGGTTTGAGAATGAAAGCATTCCCAGGAAGCAATACTGACTGTGTGAGTTCTAAAGGATCCCAAGACTTGGCTGCAACCATCAGGCCTCAAATGAAATGTTCTTCTCTATTCCTGTAATTTTGGGTAAGCGATGCAAAGTGTCAGGATACTGACTATAGTCCCATCAATGCCCAGAAGATGGCCACGGGTTCTACCAGACAACTGCAGTGTGCTCTGTGTGGGGGCTGCCTTTGAAAAGCATTCAGAAACTTCGGCTTCTTCAATGTGCCATTGCTAAAGTATTAATTGGAATGTGAAGTATGGAGCATGTTATTCTGACATTCTACCACAATTACAGAGGACCCTAACTAGTGCCTGCCTACAGGGCGCAGTGGTGCCAGCATGGGCTCGGTTGCATCCTATGGGTAGGTAGCAGCCATGTCAAGACAGAGAGGTAAGTAAAATAGTTTTTTTTACCTTACTCTGCCACACCATGTTCCCCTATGAATCTACTCGGATCTGCATCAGCTTCTTGACTGACGCAAGTCTGAATAGAGCCAAGGTGGCGAGTCTGAATAGAGCCAAGAGTGTCAAGGCTGGGAGAGATTGGAGGATATCAGCAGAGCCATTGCCACTTATATCCTCCCTTTGCCTGCCACACCACACCCTCTGGAGGCTCTGATCTCTTCCCCATTCTGCCCACCACCACCACGCCACCCAGAATAAAATGTGGAACTGGCCAGCAGCCCCCACTGCTGGCTTATCTTTGATGGTACAGATAGCTGGGTCTGGCAGAGAGCCTCCAGCACAGCTACCATTTGCAGCACTGGTTCAAAAATGTCTACTGGCAGTGCAATGCATGCACCACCAGAAGCTGTTTTACAACAGCAGAACCATGTTCTTCTTTCCTAATAGGCAGCACAGTCCTATGTTGGATTGGGCTGTTAGTTACTAGTTTGTTTCCAGGTCCAGTTCATGTTGCTAGTTTAGATCTTTAAGGCCCTAAATGATCTGGATCTGGGACAAGGACTTCTCAGTCATGGTGTGACAGCTGAGAAATAGTTTTCTGATGGAGGCTTCCCCATCTCCATGACTCACTGGTGTCACAGGTTGACCAGGTTGGGCATGGGCTGAAGACTCGCACTCATCAGAAGGCTCAGCTAACAGGGCCATCCCCTGATCCCTCACTATCAATGGTAATGATACTGCCCATGTGCCACTGGAGAGGAAGGGGTGCCATAGGAGGTTGCTCTTACACCAAACAGAAAGGCATGACTTTTTAGCATAGCATTTGAAACAGGAGCCATTTGTCACCTATTCTGTATTCCGCTTATAGCTGATGCCTTTAAAAGGGGATTGGACAAGTTTCTGGAGGAAAAATCCATTATGGGTTACCAGCCATGATGTGTATGTACAGCCTCCTGATTTTAGAAATGGGCTATGTCAGAATGCCAATGCAAGGGAGGGCACCAGGATGCAGGTCTCTTGCTATCTGGTGTGCTCCCTGGGGCATTTGGTGGGCCGCTGTGAGATACAGGAAGCTGGACTAGATGGGCCTATGGCCTGATCCAGTGGGGCTGTTCTTACGTTCTTATGGTTTTGAAGGTTTTACTGTGCTGCATTTTTCTTGTTGTTGTTGTTGATTTATATTGTGTAATGATTCTTCTTGTTTTCAGGGCAAATTACACATGATGTTCAACGTATCACTGGCCCTCAGCTGCTCTCATTTCCCTTAGCAACAAGCAGCCAGATGGAAAGGTCCATGGATTAGGACCATGGTGGAAGGTAGGGAGTGTTGGTGTTAATGGAAACCTTCTCCTTGGCAAATAGGACACAGTAAGAGAAACAGTGAGTAGGACAACAGCAAGAGTTGGGCTAAAGGTTCCCATATACACACACATAGTGGCCCAAATCTGGCTGCTCTTGAGCAAGGATAATCAAAGCATGCAACGCATTTAACATTACATTTATTGTAGTTTGGCTCTTTCAGTGAACTATTCTTTGCCTTGAGAATATTTTTAAGGTGCACTAGACATTTTAATAAAGTAAAACAAGAAAATATTACAGAAATTCCCAAGCTCTGTTTCAAAAGTATTATTTCATATGACCATATCATGAAGAAGCAGAGTTTTATCTCTCAAAATAAAACAAAACACTGCATTTTTTAAACCCTTGTCTTTTTTTTAAAAAAAAAGTCCAAAGGCTGATCCTGAACCATTTCACAAGTTTACAGAGATTGATAGCAAGATAGAATCGGTAAACTCATATATATTTATTGTAAACATTTGTACAAGATGCCGTGATTGTTTCCAGACAAATTTGATTAGTCACGGTGTACACAGAACCAATTTCACATAAAATCATGCTGCACTGGTACAGAGAAGGAAACAATATCTCCAGGAGTTTAATGTAATGAACAAACTATTGTGGTAAATTTCCATCACAGCAGAGCCAATTGGCATCCATTAAAACATTGCAAACTAGAGATATTAGAAGAAGCTGTTTGGTAAAATCATTCAACCACAGTTAAATGCAAACAGATAGCCGAGCATAGCCTTCTAATCTATTCCTCTGTTCCTATTCTAATAGGGCATAATTGATTTAAATTACTGAAATGAAATAATCATCTGTCTCATTTTGAGAAGAAGTCAAACATTCACATGTTCCTTTAATTTGAGGAGACTGCTAGATATTTTATACCTCTGCTGTGCGAAGAAGGAAAGTGGAAAAGATGCATGATAGAGCTGCAAAACATATCCCATTGCAGGGCAGGGGAAATGAAAGAGATGAACAGCTTTAGAATGAAACAGGACCCACAATCTTGTTTTTTGAAAGATGTAAATGGATAATCAAGGTTGCAGATCTTTGATTTCAAAGTGACTTCAGTCTAGTTCTCACAAGCAATAGATTAAGTGGACAGCCTAAATCTGGACTGTACCACTTTGAGCTGCAGGTGTGGGTTCCCATAATATTATACTACACCATACAAAAAAAGGCAATTTCCTGCATATACTGTCCAAGCCTAGGCGTGTCTGCTCAAGAAATAAGCCCCACAGAGTTCAGTGGGACTTACTGTCAGGTAAGTGTGTATAGGATTGCAGTCATAAAAAACAGCGTGTTGGAGAGAACATTTTTATACTGCCCTTCCTCCAAAGAGCTCAGGGCAGTGTACACATCTGCTCCCCTCCTTTTTGTCCTCACAACAACCCTGTGAGGTAGGTGAGGCTGAGAGAAAGGTCATCCAGGCCCAAGGTCACCCAGTCTTCTCTCCTTTCCTCTCATGAATTCTTCCCCCTTTCTACGCTTCACTTTAACTACAGCCCCTTTCAGTCATACAATACGCGTGTTCAATGAGTGCACAGAGGAAATGACATTGTGACAGTAGACTTCTCCTTTCCCATCATGCTCATTCACTGAATATATGTATTAAACTAATGAAACATGTTTATGATACAGTGCGATGTTGTGCACCTTCACCCTTGTCTCCGTTTTCCTTTAAATGTTGAAATTATGCCGTCACGCCATCAACCATTTCACATGTGCCAAAGCACCTGATTACTTTCCCCTCGTGTGCACATGTTGCATGTTTTAAAAAGCACTGCCAGTAACAGCTGGGAAACTGTAATTCCCCCCAACAGCCTCCATGATGTTGATCCCCCGACATCAAAAGTCCTCTGAAATGATGGCCCATAATACTGCACTGGATGTGAGACAAAGGGCACAGTCCTAACCAGGTCTACTCAGAAGTAAGTCCTAGTTTGTTCAATGGAGTTTACTCTCAGGAAAGTGTGGTTAGGATTGCAACCAAAGTGTCCCAAGATGAGAGTTCAAAAGCAGCAGTGACAAGTAGGCACAGCTGGTCCCCCAAAAAAGGAAAGGGAAGAGTAGAGAAACGGACAAGGAATTGTAGAAACAGTATCCACTAACTGTACCATTATCCTGTGCCAGTAACTACTCTCCTCCACCTCTGGAAAGGTTTTCCCACAGTTCCGTGGGCACAGTTGTTGGGCACTCAAATTATCTGGTGACATTTTTGGCGGTACTGCCAGCACTTGGAGCCTCATCCCATGGCGTGGGGGCCACTGAAACTAAATTATTTCTTGTGCCACTGAAGTAACTTTGAAAACCACATGGCAAGGGTGGCTAATGTAGCACCTTCTACATGCTAGCATTGCCTCAGCCCTGCAGCAAAGCTGTGGAAAATGGTTGCAGAAACCTCAGGCGTGCCTATTGATCTGTAATGCCTGCAAGATGCATCACAAATCCTTCCCTATGATAACACGTCAAAGCGTCCTTCTGTGATCAGGCCCAAGATCCACCTAGTTCAACATCCTGTTTCCAACAGCAGCTCGCCCTATGTCCACAGGGATCCACAAGCAAGGCATGAGGGCTATAGCCTTCCTCATTTCCTATTACTAGTTTGAACCCTCTGCATTTACCAGCTTCTTTCCCCTCAGTTCTTGTTTCTATTTTCTCTTCACAGGCTCTATTCCCCCATTCCTGCAACTGCCTCAGACAAGCCCCTTTTCTCCCCCCAGAGTCAAGACTTCTTCTGCTGTCCCATTCCATTTTGTGGGGATGGTGGGGATATCATTTGAGGGAGCTCTTTCTAATAAAGTGTTAAAAGAAAACAGTGTCCACCCCACAGGAAAGGACCTTTGTCTGGAAAGGCTTAGAATTTCTTCTCTCAGCATTGGTGCCATGGCTTTAATTTGAGGCCGTTCGCTGTGTGACTGTTTTTATTAAGTGATGGAATACCATTATGACACCCACCTTAATGCCAAATGAGTTTGTTGTGATTTATGTATATTAGTAAAGAATACCAAAGAAATTATAGATGGTGTTGCCACAAAACCTTGGAAACTGATGACAGCACAGCCTCTCAGAAGCTGAAGAAGTGGTTTTAGAGTAGACAAAGAATAATTTGAGGTTTGGTAAATCAGAGCGCCCCTTCAAATGCTAAATCAAATGGTCACTTCATTCATCTTTTTGGAGATTTTGTGCTTTTTAATAGATATTCTTTTAAAAGAATGGTAAATCAACATTCCTTAACTAAACCCTGAAAATGCTAATATTTATGTTTTCCTTCCAAGCAATAAAAGTCTATCTCATTTGGGCCCTCCTAAGTTTTTTACGGTTTCCTATGCCAAGGAGACTAGCTACATTTCTGATCTGAGCAGAGAATTGAAGAGGATGGAACTGATCAAAGCCAGCTTCAGAAAAGACCACCAAATGTTGGTTATCTGTTGACATAAAAGCATCAAAAACAGCTCAGGCATGCCAAAATGCTTATATAAAGCGGGTTGTAAACCTCCTAGTATTTCATACTGCTTAGTAAATATATATTAAAATGATGGATGATACACTACCAGTACTGCTTGTCTTCTTCCCGACATTGTTATTTTGCCATCATTATTTATGGTTGCTATTATTATTTTAAAAGCAAAGACGACTAGTCTTTCATTTTCTCAGACAAATAAAGCCAAGAGGAAAGGTAATAGTTGCAATAATATGACAACAATTCACCAACTTGAATACTGCCAGCAGCCAGAACTTTCAGATGGTTTTGGAGATGGGGATGGTGGGATGGCTTCTGTTCACACTGATCTTTGCTGTCAATATCTGACAAAGGGGCCTTGTTGCATTGCACATTTCCCCACATTAAGGCTGACACTTTCCTAAAACATCTGAGAATAATGTTCACCCTTAGGACCTTCCACAGTAATATTAGTATCATAAACGCAGCCGTGCGGTGAATGCTTTGATTTCCAGTTAGTGCAGGATTAACAGTTCCATGGTTATTGGAGAAGCAAATTGCCTCCTAATTAAGAGGCTTTTCATGCAATTATCATGTGCACTTTTGCTTTCTGTTTTGTGAGCACAGCCCACATATCTTCCCTCAATTTTGCCCATATTTTAGGGGTATCACACTTTTCAAGCACCAACTGGGCCTAGGAAGATATTGTATTTTGCCCATATTCACAGTGGGCCAAGTCAAGAAACAGTGAAGTATAGTGGATAGCATGCTGGACTTCAACTAGACAGGATAGCTTGCCAAATCCATGATGTTCACTAACTGACTTTGAGCATGCACATTTCACCACATGAAGGCTGACCTTTTCCTAAAACATCTGAGAATAATGTTAGCTTTCAGTCTAACATACCTTGCAGGGAGTTGTAAGGATAGAGAGGAGCCATGTATACCATCCTGAGCTCAGAGCAGTGCTTTTTCAACCAGTGTTCCAGAGCACAAAATGGTCCACAGGCATACCATAGGAGTTTGGGGAGGATTGTTTATTAGTAGGTCCACTGGGAAATGCTAGCCCACCCCCACCCCCCGCCAGCAGCGCAGTTTGCCTTGACAATTTTACTGCCTTGTCAGTGTGCTGTGAAGTGGCATAGCCAGAGGGGAGTGGAGGGGCTATTCCACAAATAATGTGTCACAAATTTGGGACACCACAAATGCCCCAACATTGCTAACATCACTGAGGTTCAGAGTAACCCCATCATGCTATATACCATTGGATGTGGAATTTCCAGCCGAATGCAATGCAACAAACCGGATTGAAATATCCCCTTTCTATCAAAAGTTATGGCCAAAAAACTGGAAAAAAAAATACATGGAACCTATGGGAAATGAAACCAAGCCATATTGTGTGTTTACTCACGAGTAGGAGAATTTGCCATAGTTCGTCGGAAAGGGCAGGCTGAGAGTAATCCAATGACACCAGAATGGTTCCTATCCAATGAAAGCAGCCCCCAAAAAACACCCAAAAAGGAAGTCCTTCCAAGCAGATGAATGTATTGAGCCCTATGGAAAGCGAAAGTAAGCCACAGGGTTGCATTTACTTGCGAGTAAGCAAATGTGCCTTGGCTCCTGGTCAAGTCAGGCAAAGAGGAATGCCAGGCTATCTGCGTGGTCCCAATCTGATGAAAATGGAGCTCAACAAATGCTTCAGAAGGCAGCACCGCCCAAAGAATAAAACAGGCTTTCAGCTGGTAAGGTCCATTTTATTTGTTTTTAGACTTGTAAAGCCAGGTGGGTCCTGATAGTGCTATGCTTGAAATATAAGAATTTACACTGAACTGGGCACTGGAGAGGACTGAAAATCTCACTGATATTTTTGTGTGGGGGGGGGGGTGTTCTTGCAGGCAGGCTACAGAGAAAATTCACTTGGTGGAACAGGGCTGGCTTTCTCTTATTTCATTATTTGTTTTTCTTTAATTTATTTATAATTATTTATTTTATTGTGCTTGATCATGTCACTTCCAGCCATGACATCACTTCCAGTGGGTCCTGGACAGATTGTCATTCTAAAAAGTGGGTCTCAGTGTTAAAAGTTTGAGAACCACTGCCTTAACTCAAAACAAGTCAATTAAAAAAAAAATTTGGGGAGGGGGGGTGACACCCTAGTGACCAAAATTCTGGAAATTGCTTTTAGGAATAATACCATCATGTTATATACCATTTGATGCAGAATTTCATCCATTGCTTGTGGGGAAATATTCACTGCTTTTATTTTCTGGCCATTATTATTATTCATTTCAAATCCTGAGCAGCTTAGACGAAGGGTGGTACCAAAATGTGAATGAATGAATTAATAATTAATTGATAATTAATTATGTCATATGGGGTGACAAAAATTTATGGGCAAATGACCTACTCCGCTGGTGCTATGAGATGAAAAAAGTTGAAAAATGGCTACCTTGGAGGAAGGGTGAGCTTAAACACGTAGCAGCCTGTGGGGCAGTCACTTTTAAACCATTTCTCCCTGCACAATGAGTCAGAATGCTCACTCAATTATCAAGGTTTATCTGATTTACACTCTGCATTAGTTTATTACCATTATGATTCATGGGTTCTTGTTTTCCCAGGAGCCTGGGGAAGAGTTTATAGCAAATATACTAGGCAAAGTAGAATAAACTTTTGTAGGGTGAAATTAAAACAGACAGCCTCAGGAACAGAACTATCTCTTTAAACCACAAAGGTAGGCTAATGGGTGCTTACTGAGAAACAGGTGGCTTTTAATCTATAATATTTTATGGCTTTCATGGGTTTGTAGTGGAATGAACTAAGCCACAGGTGTTTTTTTCTCTCTCTCTCACCCACACCCGCATCCTAGAAGGCAGATGTGTTTGGTAACTGGAACTCACCCCAGGACCAATAATAACAGGCTGGTTGCCACACCCACACTGGGAGTCAATAAAGGTAATATCTGTACACTTTAATAAGAAATCTTGAATGACCTATTACTTTTGTCAATAAAATAAAATAAAAAACTATGAACACTTTTTGTTTGGAAAGTGCACAGCTCTACAAAGAAGTCTATAAATAGGGTTACCATATACAAAGGGGGAACTGAGTACCTATATATTTAACCATTATATAGAAGAGGGAATTTTGACAGGTGTATCTTAAAAAACCCTTCCATGTTGAGCTGCACCTGCCAAAATTCCCTCTTCTCTACAATGGTTAAACATATAGGCACTCTGTCTTTCTTTGTATCTGATAATCCTTTCTATAAATAAGTCTCTGGTTTGAACATATTCTTTGTCAGGAACTAACTAGCGCTGCAATCTTATACACACTTTCTTGGGAGTAAATCCCATTGAACATATGGGTCTTCTGAGTTCAAATTATGCATTGGATTGGAATGCATTGGAGTCCCACTCCACCTGTAATAAAAATTACTACTTTGCAAGGTTGTTGTTTTGAAGATTTTGTGAACCAAATGCCTCCTCCCAAAAAGCTGTGACATGAATTCTAAATAGAGTGCATTGGACACTGGTATGCAACCAGTTCTCACCCTAAACATGAAAGCATCAAAGTCATAATTTGATATATAATGTGTTTACATTATATATAACTACAAAATGTTAGCACAATGATGAAACCATTAATACTAAGTACCATAAAGTGTAAACAGTCTGCTAATTGGGTTAAAAGGCACCTACCTGGGTTAAGAGGCACCTAGGATGGTTCTCTTCTATGTAACAGAAGAGAGAGCGATTGTCCCCATCCATCCCAGATTAATATATCCCTGGTTTATATATTTAACACCATCAATGTGTACAATGTCTTTACCAATGGCTATTGCCATTATATATATTTTTCTTTTAGATTTTAAGTCCTTTGGGAACAGAAAAGCAACTATTTATTTATTTTGCTATAATAATTTTACTATAATATAATTTGTAAATAGATTTTTTCAGTTTGTTGAAAGGTAGCATACAGATATTTTGATGATGATGATAAGAATAATAATAGTGTACTTGAAATAACTGCACATCCTTCTCCATTTACCCAGCCACCATTCAACTCCCTTTCCTCTGTTGTCTCCATTTTCTGTATTTCTAGATCGTGAGACTTATCTTCTGTTGAAAAGCACCAAGCACATTGATAGATCAATAGGGAGATACAGGCAGACAAATAAGTAGAAATGGCTTCGCCTCCCATCATCCTGGGGATCACAGCAACAGTCAGCCCAAAACCCGTTCACTGACACACATCAGTAACTATGACTGTTCAGGTGTTTTATGTCACATGAAACAGTCCATGCAATGAGGGGAGCAAGAGCACACAAGCAAACCCTGCTCTATACCAGCACTTTTCCAAAGCCCCTCCCCATTTGCCCTTACATATGCTCTCATAGGGGAGACTTTCTCCCTTTGAACTGGAACACCGAACACAATCCTAAACAGCCCTAGCTCCAGTGCTCAGTTCCACTGCTGGTGTTGGGTGTTGCAAATGTACCGTAAGGGAGGAGGGGTCACTGGTGCTGGGTCAGTGCCATTCGTTGCTGGGCCTCAGTGCCATGTGGACAGCTGACCAGCACTCCTCCAGCACTGGCCGGCAGTAAGACTTCTCAGGATGGGGGGGAGGCAGGAAGTGGGCAGAATGGGGCAGAGGGAGGATAAAGGAAAGGGAGGTTTGGGCCAGGGAGGGTGGAGATGGGGCAGCCTCTGCTGCCACATTCTAACCTCCCCTTCCAAGCTGGGTGACCCAACATAGGTCTCTTCAGCTCAGTGCCTGCTCAAATGCGAGTGTAGTGCCAAGAAGACCCATTGGTGGTGCTGCAGCATTACCCAGGGCAAGGGAAATGCTCCCTTACCCCGAGAGGACCCCGGCAGTAGCCATGGCACCCACAGGATGCAGTGGTCGCCATTTCAGCAACTCCAGGTTTAGGATTAGGCTGTGATTGCCCGGCATTCCAGATCATGTGGTGAAAGGCAGGGCCTTGGGGACACATCAGTGTGGGAGTCAGCCTTACTGGCATGCACTCACTTTCTCTCCCATCACAAGGACTTTTCCACATGACACAGAATGACTGAACAGGGCTAGAAACTTACCAGTTATCCAGCATATCCAGTATACAAGTTGGAGATGTGCCAGTTCAAGAACTTGTTTTATCATTCCTGCTCATTTGGAAAGGAAATGCTTGCATCAAATCGGTTCACACATGTTTCAACCTCCAAAATATGTACTGAACACTGAGCTGGGTGCCTGCTTTTTGAAAACCAAGGGAAGGACAAAACCATCTGCGTTCTTATATTATACCAATACTCTGCGGCTGATAATTTGTATTTTCCAGATTAAACAACCAAGAATAATGGAAGGCCTGCTGAAGGTTACAAAAAAGAATTAAATTAAATTAGTTTTTAAAAAATAGTCTACATAAGCCAGGCTTGTGAAGTATTTCAAATTAATGGGGCAACATTCATTGATTGATGAATCCAGAAAGAAAAACTCCAGGTCAAGATTTATACATATTTCTTCACGGGAGTTGACTAACCCAAATGAATTTGTTCTGACTTTCTTTTTTCTTTCTTTTTCCTTCTTCCCAAATATCAATAGTTACATTCAAAGCTGCATTGCCCTTTCTCAGTATTTAGAAGTAATTTAAAGCTGATTTATATCACCCACCAAATAAATGTTAAGAGGTTTTGTTTTAATATCAGGCTTTTACTGTGCATTATGTCATTATGACATATGAGTACAGCTCATATAGGAGTCTGTCTGATACCAAGGGCAATGTAATAATAGGGGAAAAATATTCTTGAAAGCAAATAAAAGAGAGCATATAAAATGTCTCCTGCATCTGTGTTTCTAAAATATATCTGTGAAAGGGGCAAAATGCCCCCTTAGGAGAAGGAACTGCATGGGTAGAGAGAACTCCTATATTTAAGAACCTTCTCTTTTTCTTGATCCTAGCTTTACTAATGGCCCAATCCTCCCTGGCCTTCCACTGATAGAACTTGCGTTCCACCTCAAGAGGGCCCAGGCAGCTGGTGTAGAAGTCGCAGTGACTGTGCATGGAAAGAGGCTGCTAGCACTAATGGTTGGCAACTGCATGTTCTTGCCACCCAAGCACCCAGCCACCACTGGTGCTGGTCAGTTAGTGGCAGAGGTGGGCCATGGGGGAGGATTGGGGCAGGGGTTGGAGCCAGCAGGGGACAAGTCAGGGGAGGGCAGGGATGGATATCAGTGGCAGCAGTGCTGCTGATATCTTATGCTCCCTTCTTGACCTTGACATGCCCCTTGGGACCACTAGTAGAAGAATTTTTAACTTACCTATTCTGCCACATCTTGGTCTGCAGTGGAAAATACACATATACAGTAGAAATTACAACTAGTACAGAATGCGGCTGCTCGTGTGGTTGCTGGAGCATGTCGGTTTGACTCTGTCGAGCCGTAGCTGCGGCGGCTACACTGGCTGCCGGTTATGTTCCGGGCCCAATTCAAGGTGCTAGTTTTGACTTTTAAAGCCCTTTACGGCTCGGGTCCAGGGTATTTGAGGGACCGCCTCCTTCCCTACAATCCTGCCCGTGCTCTTAGATCATCTGGGGGGGCCCTTTTGACTGTGCCGCCACTAAGAGATGTGAGAGGGGCGGCGGCCAGGAAGAGGGCCTTCTCGGTGGTGGCCCTCGAACTGCGGAATACCCTCCCCTTAGAACTGAGAACTGCTCCCTCGTTGCTAATGTTTCGGCGTGGACTGAAGACCTTTTTATTTCAAAAAGCTTTTAATTGTTGACAGGCTGGCTGGCGTTCTTGCTTCTTGCTTTTTAGATGAAAATCCACAGGGTTTGTTTGTTTTTAGATTTTTTAATTATTGTAAATTGTTTTTAATGATTGTTTTTAATGTTGTATTTTTAAAGTGTGTGTAAGCTGCCTTGTGTGCCCGTTGGGCAAAAATTAATAAATTACTAATAATAAATAAATTAATTAAACTAACAAATAAATTAATAAAATACTAATAATGAAGATAATCTGTGCCAGCCATGTCTGTTGCATTCTGATACCCAGGTGGCCCATAGCATGCAGTCTAGCCAATAGTTTTCCTTAATATTTTTCATGGTGCAATTCAATCCAGTGAACCACTGGGAACTAAATGTATAGGTTCCAGGGCACAGATGGATGCAGCAGTGTTGAGTTAAGTTGCAAGAGAACAGGAAAGGATCGTGCCACCCTCTCAAACACAACTATTGTGACATAACATGCCTAGAATAAAAGTCCATCAGGAACTGCAGCAAGAATCACAGGAACCCATTCAGTTCAAAGAGTGTTAACAGGATCAAGTGGTTTCAAACGGTGTCCTGGGGGAATCTATGGTTCTCTGGAAACTGAGGAGGGACATCTCAATTAAAAGGCCAATAATGACAGGTAATGTTCCCTGAAAGAAAATTGGTCACCACTATCAATATTTTCTTACAGTATGCAGTATTGGTTGTGTCCTAGGCAGTGGTGGACCTCCCCTCCAGGAAAACCGCCCCCCTCACTCACCTGGAGTGACACGGAGCCTCACATGGCTCCTGGACCAACTGGAGAAGCCGTCTGAGGCTTCCCGATGATCTTAAACTGATCCAGCAAACTGGAAGCACAGTTTCTGATCGCGTAGGGAGCCTCATTAAGGCTTCCCGCGCGGTCCTGGAAGCGCGTGAGTTCCACGCCCAGGGCATTTGCCCTGTTCAGTGAATGGGAGGTTCACTACTGGTCCGAGGATACACTCTCAGATCATACTTTGAGACATGTGCCCAGCCAGTTTCTTCTGCGAGCTAGCAAGGCACTTTAGACACGTCCAGAATCCTCTGCAACAGACATGTGTTCCATTTTAGCTGCACAAAGATTCTTAAGCAGATACATTATAATTTATTTATTATATAGCACAGAAGCAGAGCTGGGGGGTGGCGCAGTAAGTACGGCACATTCCACAACATGCCATGTAAGCACCCCTTCCCTTCGGCATCGGAGCCATTCAAGGCAGCCATGGTAGATTGCCATCACTGACCTGAATGGCTCTGACACCGAGGGGGAGGGGTTCTTACATGGTGGATTGTGGAGCATGCCGTACTTACTGTGCCCCCCCCCCCAAACTTCACTTCTGATATAGCACCACCTATGTCCACAGCACTTCACAGCTATGGAGAAGATGGGTCCTTGTCCCAGTGGCTCACAATCTAAAATTGACCCAGCAGCGACAGCAGAAGAGGAGAGAAGTGGCAGCTGGGTTAAACTGGGAAGAACATGCCATTATTTCGTGTGCACATACTTACAATGCATTTTTCTGCATGTTTATTCAGAAGTTCCAGGGTATTCAATGAAGCTTACTCCTAGGAAAGAGTGAATTGCAGCCTTACAGCATTAATATAACAGCTGAAAAAAGCCAACAGTCCCAATGTCAGATTTGTGCCTATTTGCATAGAAATGGATACGTTTGTCCAATGTAAACAGCAGAAGGGCATTGTTAGCAAATGCTTCCAAGCATCACACTGTGGGGTAAGCAGGTGAATCACAGCCCAGTCCTAACCTGTGCTGCAACAGGCAGTCCAGCTGGCTTGCACTGTATCCAGCGTAGGGTTGTAGGTGGCCTACAACACAACTTAGAACAGGGGGAATTATTTCCCCTTACCCCAAGTTACACTGCAGGGGCTCCAATTGGGCTACTCAGATCTGTCCCACATAAAGAAGTGGCATAGATTCAAGTAGTCAGGCTCTAGGCCGGGCCACCAAGGAGTGAGGTTAGGATCCAGTCTAAGTGCTGAATCCTAGTCCCATCCACTACCTAGGCCCAGTCTGCCCACGCTTCGCCCATCCACCCACCCGCGTCTTGCTCCTGGAATACCCACTGCTCCCAGAACTCTCCCAGAAAGCCCTCCCCAGACCCCTGCACCCAGGGGGACCAGATTCAATAGAGGCCTATGCCTTTAACCATTGTTTAGGAGAGGGGACTTTGGCAGGTGCAACTTTTTAAAGCCTTCCATGTTGAGATGCACTTGCCAAAATTCCCTCTTCTACACAACGGTTAAAGGCATAGGCACTTTGTCCTTCATTGAATCTGGTCCCCCTGCCTGCACCGGAACCCCTCTGTTGCTGGCGCTGGCGCCCACTTACCTTGCAACCCGCACAGTGGCCCTAAACTTGGCCTCCTGACTCACCAGGTGGTGCAAAAGTGCCTTGCAGTACTTTTGCAACACCCAGGTACAGCTAGGATTGCGCCCTCAGACTCTGATGGTATGATAGATGTTGTTGAGTTATAAAGTAGATTTGTCTGAGTAGATTTGGGAATAAATTTGGTGTTTAGGTTTGTTGTAGGGTCTAATTCCTGAGTCTTTGTTTTTTGGTCTGTTGTTGCTGGTGTCGGTTGCTGTTGGTCTGCTGCTGCTTGGTCTGTTGTTGCTGTGTTAGATTAGGGAGCTATTGGAAGGAAGGCCTTCCATCTGTGAGACAAATACTGACAATAAATACATCAGCTTTTCAAAACACTTCATCCCACCAACCTCTTAGGAACACAAGAAAATAAGAAGATTCTTGCTTGGATCGGCCCAGGATCCATCTAGTCCAGCTTCCTGTATCTCACAGCGGCCCACCAGATGACTCAGGGAGTACAGAAGACCCAAGTTACTTGCACCTCACTGCCACTCCCTTGCATCTGGCATTCTATTTACCCTCACACCTCCTGACGAAGACACCAGACTGCATTTGGGTTTAACTTGGGTCACTTTATTAAACACAAGTGACCAATTTTTGCGTGAAACCTACTGAATGCACCTTCTGTTATGTGTGCAAGTTATGCAGGATTGAAATCCTGCATAACCATTTGGCCCACTCTTAATGCTGGCCAATTGGGTGGTGGATCGAAATCCTACCATCCAATTGGCCCTCTAGTTAACTAAACCCCTGCTAACTGGGTAAGAGGCACTCTTTCAAGTGGGTTCTCTTCTTCTTAGCAGGGGGAGAGTAACTAGCCCACCTCACCCCAGCAGCGTCTTTTCTAGTGGCTGTCTGCTGGTGTTCTTTTGCATCTTTTTAGATTGTGAGCCCTTTTGAGTCAGGGAGCCATTACTTATTTGATTTTTTTTTTTCTCTGTAAACTGCTTTGTGAACTTTAGTTGAAAAGTGGTATATAAATACTGTTTATTAATAATAATAATAATAATAATAATAATAATAATAATAATAATAATAATAATAGTTAGTGTTTCAACAGCACCAGTCTTGGGGAATCTGGGCAGAGCGAAAGGTTCTCACTGTGTTCTCATTGCCAGGTTCTGTTCTGAAGATGGAATAAACATACTGAGCTGTTATCTCTATGCCTTCCTTTATTCGCATGGACCCACTATAGAACACCTTCCCTCCCTTGCCAGTCTAGGGTAGGGGAAAAACTGCCATCCACAGCCAATTTGGATGACAGAAAAAAAAAATCTTTCCTCAACCAAAGGTAGGTACCATCCTACATTTCGTCTCCTCAGCACGTGGTCCCCTGTGGCTCTTGTCTGGAGTCCAGAGAGACCTGAAAAGTTTATCGCAGGGCATATGTATGAAACAGCAAACTCTGGCAATAATAAAAGGAGGGAAGTAAAGGTTTGAAATATTTCACTGTTTTGTTGAAAGACACGTATTATTTCCACATAAGGCCTGCCTATCCGGAGACATTTTGCTCTCATTAAGCTGTATATCCGAAAAGGCTTTCCCGGAAATACTGTAGTGAAGTCTAACCCTTCCCATGGACTATTTCTTTTTAATGGCCTCTGATCGGTACACAATCATGAATAATTCCTGCAATTAGAGACACTCATTTTCAGGGACTGAAACCCTAACATTTTGGAATTAGTTTTTATGGACTGGAGCTTTTAATTTAAGATGTAAAAAACATCATAGCTCAGCAAAAAGCAAATAAACTGACGCTAATGAAATTCACAGAAGTAAAAGTACCTACTTCTCACTAGTTTTCCAGTGATTTATTGACAGGTGGTTGTAAAAACAATTTTATTAAAGGTCATAATGTTTGGTTGTTTTTTTAAAAAAAAAATCTGTCTGATTTATGGTGTAATTAGCCTTCCTGCAGTAGGCATGATGCCAGACCCATCACTTATGGCTTTGAAATAAGCACTTGGTGTTTTTAATTATATCTTTAAGAATGTGTTCAAAGACAAGATTGCGGAGGGATAGTGTTATTTTATCTTTAAAGCTACTTTATGAATGTTCAAATTAGGAAAAAAAAACTTTAGATTTCTGCTTGCACGGGTGGATACCTAGTAATGAAATGGAAGTGCCAAGCACATGAAGTGCTATAGTTAGGGGATGATCATGTACAAGATGGATGCATCTCATATGATGCTGTCGTTTATGTTTCATGCTTCCCCCAGCAGAGGTTCATGAGCCAAACTTTTTGGAACCCACCCAAAGGCTGTTCCACACAATGACTTCTGATGACCTTTTCAGCCTGCCAGGATTAAATGTGCATTTTGACTGATGTCCGAAGGGTCATGAGCATAATGGAGCCTTTCCAGTTCCTCCTTCCCACTGAAGCTTCTTATGGGAAGCTTCTTCTTCCCACTAAAGGGACCCTGTAAGTTCCTTTGTTTGGGTGAAAGGGCAACTTGTATCATAAGAACATAAGAACAGCCCCACTGGATCAGGCCATAGGCCCATCTAGTCCAGCTTCCTGTATCTCACAGTGTCCCACCAAATGCCCCAGGGAGCACACCAGATAACAAGAGACCTCATCCTGGTGCCCTCCCTTGCATCTGGCCTTCTGACATAGCCCATTTCTAAAATCAGGAGGTTGCACATACACATCATGGCTTGTACCCCGTAATGGATTTTTCCTCCAGAAACCTGTCCAATCCCCTTTTAAAGGCGTCCAGGCCAGATGCCGTCACCACATCCTGTGGCAAGGAGTTCCACAGACCAACCACACACTGAATATCCACCAAGAATAGTGGTGGGTTCTTTGTCAATATGTTCTTCCCTACTGAGCCTTTGTTTTCTGCATAAGCGCAAACATAAATCTCAGGAACTGCTGTTGTTGTTTTTTAACCTAGTCCCTCTCAAAAGGGCTTCCTAACTCTTGATCACTGAGCTAAGACCATTTCTTCTGCACCCACTAAAATAATAAAGCTTTGGTTTATGGAGTCCCTGGAGAACACCAGGCAGCTGAATTGCAGTCTGAACGTCCACATTCTTTGTTAAATGAGCAGTTGGTTTCAATGATCTAGGAGAGCCCCAAGGGTTCTTCCTGTACATTTTGAATAAAATTATTAAATATCGTTTGGCAGCATTGTGCTTTCTCTGGCTCCAGTACTTCAAAATATATGTTCAGTAATTAAGTTTATATTGGTCTAAGTGGATGAACTAGAGTTAATTCCCATATAATGAAATCCTTTGTAGACCCCGTTTTGCCCCTGAACTTCGATCATGTGCAAGACTTGGATGCTCCATTTCTACTAGTAACATTTCTTCTGAGAAAAAAAAAAAAAAACTTCTTCTTGGAGCGTTATCCTTTTTAAAAATACATGTCATTATGTGCTTTTGGCTCCTGATCAGAAATGCTTCATTGGAAAATGAAGTCTGATTAATGTATAGTACTGGAGACGGCATGGGAAATGAGCCAGATTGACCTAATTAGAATCACTTATTGAAAGAATGGCCAATAAGCGTCACTTATTAAATGGAATATGGGCAGTCAAATTCCCTTATTTGCCTTTAAACAAAGGGCCAAATTAAATGTGACATCAGAAGATCAGATTGCCCTCTTTTAAAATAAAGTTTAATAGCAGCAACTGGGAAGGAGTGTTTGGTACATTGTACAGCAATGCTGAGGGGTGGATAACATTGTTCCTAATCCTGGTACTGCCTGGTAAAGCTACTGAACCCTTTTATCTCAAGAACTTCAGTGTAGTGACCCTGTTAGCATCAGTCAACATTTTGGTCATATGCAAATATTTTGAAATCTTAAAAAAAAAAAATGTTTCAAGTTTCCTGGTGCTGGCAATAGGAAGATCACAGGTTGGAGGACTGCAAATGAATTTAGATCTGCTAATACCCAAGCCCCCATCTGCAAGAGAAACTAATCACCAGCCTATCTTACAGTCTAGTTGGGCTTCCCTTTCAGGTCTTTCAAGAGTTGTCAGTGTCTGATCTCATATTGGCCAAGGTGAAAAATACTATTGCTGAGTCATAAATGCACCTGACCTGGTTCTCCTCTTTCCTAGTCCCAACTTTTCAGTTTCAGCTCTACCTCCTCCACCTACATGCCTCTATTGTATATTGAGGGTCATTCAAGAGTGATTCAACAGAAAGCAGTTCTCATATGAGTGCCTTGAGGACCAATGGAACTGCCAAAAGCTTGTAACCAGATCTACGTTTACACTTTTGTGGGTTGCTCCACCATTGGAACTGGGACATGTGCATTCAGATGAACCCCATGCCCATTCACACAAAGGGTCACATGAGCTCAATCATGGTTGCAACCCAGAAGTGTCTCTAGCTGCCACTGGCTGAAGCTATTCTCATTTTAGAGATTTCCATTGACCCAAGTAAAAGCACCTTGAAGAAGCAGGACCCTAGGAAAGGAAGAGAAGCAAAAGGATGTCCCCTTACCCACAAATCTCTGTTGTTTCTGGTTGGTTGCCAGATTCAAGACCCAGCAATCTCACCCACCAGGCAAAAACAACAGAAAACTCAGGTATTGAAACACATTTTCTGGAATGGAACCAGTATGAGCAATTGCTGATATAAAGAAACTCATATGTACAAGTCTTCTCCTTTGGACACTTTTTCTGGGTTCCAGGGTTAGGCTGATTTGTGGTGCAGTGGAAGAAAACACCCCTAGTTCCACGGCTGCCTCATGTTGCAGGATCAGCCCAGGTTCAGACTGAATGAAACCTTTTTTTCCTCCTGAAGCAGGCCAATATATACTTAATTCAATAAAATGCTGTCCTGAGTTCAACCAATCACAGTTTTTGTCCAATCTCCGTTGTATCCAGGGTACTATTCCTTCCTCCTTTTACTTTGCATAAATGTCTGAGAACCTGGGAAAGAGGCCATAGAGAGTATAAAGCAATGCAGCCATATACATACAGAAGGAGGTACAAGAGAGACAAGGGATTAACACAAAATCACATTAACACAAAGTTTTTTAGAGAAAAAGGAAAAGTGGGAGAAAACATGGACATAAAAAACTGTCTTAGACAGAGACAGACTATTGGTCCCTCTGACCCAGTATCATCTCATCTGACCAGCAGGAGCTCCTCAAAGTTTTGAGTGGAGATCCTGTGGCATCAGGACTTAGAGGTGCTAGTGTGACCTTCTGCATGCAAATGGATTTTTTTTTACCAAGGAGAAAGTAGAGGTATGTGTGATCAGGAATAGCATACACTGGGGAAGGGTGAAGGTGATGGTAATGAAATTGAAATTGCCCAGCATATCAGTGGCTTTGGGCCTCTAGTTGTTTTTGTTTTTTAAAAAAAATCCATAGGTCCCAGTACAAATCATATGACTCTCATTAGCATGCATAGGCTGGATATATTTGCATTGCACCTGAATAAAGCCAAATTACCAGTACAATGAACAGAATTACCCTGTACAGTACAGTAATACCCTGGTTAGCACTCAAGATATGTTCCTAGAACATGGAGTGCTAACTGAAACCTTGCTGAATGGGTTGTTATAACATTATATTTTATAACCTCAACTTGACACCAGCTTCCAACCACCTTAACATCTGCAGTGTAATATCCAAGTAAATGCTTGTCTTTGCCTTGTCTTTGCCGCAAAGAAAGAAGGGTTCCACTAAATCCAGGAGGGTGCCCGCATGGCTAACCAGCCAAGTTACAGAGGCTGTGAAGGGCAAGGAAGCTTCCTTCCGTAAATGGAAGTCTTGCCCTAATGAAGAGAATAAAAAGGAACATAAACTGTGGCAAAAGAAATGTAAGAAGGTGATAGGGGAGGCCAAGCGAGACTATGAGGAACGCATGGCCAGCAACATTAAGGGGAATAATAAAAGCTTCTTCAAATATGTTAGAAGCAGGAAACCCGCCAGAGAAGCGGTTGGCCCTCTGGATGGTGAGGGAGGGAAAGGGGAGATAAAAGAAGACTTAGAGATGGCAGAGAAATTAAATGAGTTCTTTGCATCTGTCTTCACGGCAGAAGACCTTGGGCAGATACCGCTGCCCGAACGGCCCCTCCTAACCGAGGAGTTAAGTCAGATAGAGGTTAAAAGAGAAGATGTTTCAGACCTCATTGATAAATTAAAGATCAATAAGTCACCGGGCCCTGATGGCATCCACCCAAGGGTTATTAAGGAATTGAAGAATGAAGTTGCAGATCTCTTGACTAAGGTATGCAACTTGTCCCTCAAAACGGCCACGGTACCAGAAGATTGGAGGATAGCAAATGTCACGCCTATTTTTAAAAAGGGAAAGAGGGGGGACCCGGGAAACTATAGGCCGGTCAGCCTAACATCCATACCGGGTAAGATGGTGGAATGCCTCATCAAAGATAGGATCTCAAAACACATAGACGAACAGGCCTTGCTGAGGGAGAGTCAGCATGGCTTCTGTAAGGGTAAGTCTTGCCTCACAAACCTTATAGAATTCTTTGAAAAGGTCAACAGGCATGTGGATGCAGGAGAACCCGTGGACATTATATATCTGGACTTTCAGAAGGCGTTTGACACGGTCCCTCACCAAAGGCTACTGAAAAAACTCCACAGTCAGGGAATTAGAGGACAGGTCCTCTCGTGGATTGAGAACGGGTTGGAGGCCAGGAAGCAGAGAGTGGGTGTCAATGGGCAATTTTCACAATGGAGAGAGGTGAAAAGTGGTGTGCCCCAAGGATCTGTCCTGGGACCGGTGCTTTTCAACCTCTTCATAAATGACCTGGAGACAGGGTTGAGCAGTGAAGTGGCTAAGTTTGCAGACGACACCAAACTTTTCCGAGTGGTAAAGACCAGAAGTGATTGTGAGGAGCTCCAGAAGGATCTCTCCAGACTGGCAGAATGGGCAGCAAAATGGCAGATGCGCTTCAATGTCAGTAAGTGTAAAGTCATGCACATTGGGGCAAAAAATCAAAACTTTAGATATAGGCTGATGGGTTCTGAGCTGTCTGTGACAGATCAGGAGAGAGATCTTGGGGTGGTGGTGGACAGGTCGATGAAAGTGTCGACCCAATGTGCGGCGGCAGTGAAGAAGGCCAATTCTATGCTTGGGATCATTAGGAAGGGTATTGAGAACAAAACGGCTAGTATTATAATGCCGTTGTACAAATCGATGGTAAGGCCACACCTGCAGTATTGTGTCCAGTTCTGGTCGCCGCATCTCAAAAAAGACATAGTGGAAATGGAAAAGGTGCAAAAGAGAGCGACTAAGATGATTACGGGGCTGGGGCACCTTCCTTATGAGGAAAGGCTACGGCGTTTGGGCCTCTTCAGCCTAGAAAAGAGATGCTTGAGGGGGGACATGATTGAGACATACAAAATTATGCAGGGAATGGACAGAGTGGATAGGGAGATGCTCTTTACACTCTCACATAATACCAGAACCAGGGGACATCCACTAAAATTGAGTGTTGGGCGGGTTAGGACAGACAAAAGAAAATATTTCTTTACTCAGCGCGTGGTCGGTCTGTGGAACTCCTTGCCACAGGATGTGGTGCTGGCATCTAGCCTAGATGCCTTTAAAAGGGGATTGAACGAGTTTCTGGAGGAAAAATCCATTATGGGGTACAAGCCATGATGTGTATGCGCAACCTCCTGATTTTAGAAATGGGTTATGTCAGAATGCCAGATGTAGGGGAGGGCACCAGGATGAGGTCTCTTGTTATCTGGTGTGCTCCCTGGGGCATTTGGTGGGCCGCTGTGAGATACAGGAAGCTGGACTAGATGGGCCTATGGCCTGATCCAGTGGGGCTGTTCTTATGTTCTTATGTTAAATGGACAGGATCCTTTGGAGTGTGAGGTCGTCTGCCTGCCCGCTGGACCCATGCCCAGCATGGCTGATTAGATCTGCCTGAGAGGGACTGGCCAAGTGGACAGAGAGGGTAGTAAACTCATCTTTGAGGGAGGGAGTGTTGCCACTGGCATTAGAGCAAACAGTGGTTCGTCCCCTCCTGAAAAAGCCCTCTCTGGACCCTTCTATATTAGATAATTATCGGCCAGTAACAAACCTCCCATTTCTGAGCAAAGTGGTTGAGCTGGTGGTGGCAACTCAGCTCCAGAGGGCCCTGGATGAAGTGGATTATCTGAATCCCTTTCAGTGTGGCTTCAGGCCGAGCTTTGGGAAAGAGACAGCCTTGGTCGCCTTGGTAGATGACATACACCGAGGGCTGGATGCTGGGAATGCGTCCATGCTGGTCCTTTTGGAACTTTCAGCAGCTTTTGACACCATCGACTATGGTGTCCTTCTGGGACAGTTGACTGAGTTGTGGATTGGAGGCACCATTTTGCGGTGGTTCCGCTCCTTTTTGGCTGACATATCCAGATGGTGGTACTGGGAGAGTCCTGCTCTGCACCTTGGACCTTTGAGTGTGGGGTGCCACAGGGCTCTATACTGTCCCCCATGTTATTTACGATCTATATGAAACCACTGGGAGAGGTTATCTGGGGATTTCGAGTTGGGTACCATCAGTATGCTGATGACACTCATCTCTCTCTCTCCTTTCACTGGACTCCAGGGTGGCTGTCTCTGTCCTGGAGTGCTGCTTGGAGGCAGTTGGAATCTGAATGAGGGTAAACAAGCTGAAATTAAATCTGGACAAGACAGAGGTCCTCCTAGTGCAGAAATCCACGATGCAGGTGCTGGACTATCACCCTGCTCTGAATGGGGTTGCACTCCCCCTTAGGGGTTAGCCTGGACTCACAGCTGCTCCTGGATGCCCAGGTGCCAGCTATGGCCAGGAATGCCTCTGCCCAGCTTCGGCTGGTGCACCAGCTGCGACTGTACCTGCCTCAGTCAGAGCTGGCCACAGTGGTCCATGCCATGGTGACATCAAGATTAGACTATGGCAACGTGCTCTATGTGGGGCTGCCCTTGAAGATGGACCAGAAGTTGCAGCTAGATTAGAATGCGGTGGTTCATGTGGTTGCTGGAGGTCAGTGGTTTGACTCTGTCACTCCACTGCTCTGGCACTGCACTGGCTGCCAGTTCGTTTCCAGGCCTAATTCAAGGTGCTGGTTTTGATCTTTAAAGCCCTAAACGGCTTAGGACCAACGTATTTGAGAGACCGCCTTCTTCCACAAAGTCCGGCCCGTTCTCTTCGGTCATCAGAGAGGGCCCTGTTGATTTTGCCACCATCAAGAGCAGTTAGGGGGATGGTGGCCAGAAATAGGGCCTTCTCAGTGGTGGCGCTTGTATTGTGGAATTCCCTCCCCTTTGAGTTGAGGACAGCTCCTTCATTGTTAACCTTCGAGCGAGGCCTGAAGACTTTTATTTCAGAAAGCCTTTGATGCCTGATGGAGGGCATGATGGCTGCTTTTTGTTTTATACTGCTGGTTTTATTGCTGCTGGTCTTGTTGTTTTATTATTTATTTTGTCGCTATTGTATTTTATAGTTTTATGTATTCTATGAATTTGAAGTGTTATTAACCCTTGGGTGCCCTTGGGTGCCCTGAAAGGCAGATTACAAATCCAATAAATAAATAAATAAATAAATAAATAAATAAATAAATAAATAGAGCAACTTTAAGCATGGTATTACTGTACGCATGTACATAGAAATGAGATTGGATGTAGGGCAGATGTTCAGATGGCAAAGTCTGATTGCCTGGGGTGGAGGTTTGCATTTTACACCCCTAAACTATGGCAGAATGTAAGCGTTAATGGCTTACTACACCTCCCCTTCCATGAAAAGATATTCGCTCCATGGAAAAATAAATAAAAGGCCCTTTTCAACAAGCCCCTCCCTCTGAGTGCCTCTCTGAAAGACAGACCTTTGCCATTTTCCCAGTTATCAAAGTTTTTTGCACTAAGTTGACAGCCTGCAAGTGAGTCTGCTAGTAAATCAATGGACCTACATCTGTTTCTTATATTGTGAATGTAGGTGCATCAGCCCATCTGCGTTCATTACACCTTGATGTAGTTTTGCTTACCTTTCCCTGAACTTTGAGAACAGCTTCCAGAAGTCTCCCAAAAATGCTTCCTTAAATAGAATCACGAAAGTTGCCTTGAGACCAAAGGAAAATATAATTCTATATTCTTCACTGGATTTCAAAGAAGTTTGCTTGCTTGAATCTGATACATGCTAAGCGATACATCCACATATATCAAGTTCACAATGTAGCCCTTTAATTGAAGTTCTGGCTGACAAACCCTAATCTTGCTCCATCTTACAAGTCATTTGTTCAAGTTTTCCCTGCCTGCGACTGCTATAACTTCTAGAACATTGGTTCTGTTACAGGAGATTTTAGAACAAAAAACAAATACTTTTATTCATACACCTGGCAGGGGAATGTAATAGTTATGAAATGCATTCTTAAGAAAGATGTTCTCTTCATAAAAGCTGGCAAAAACGACAACAACATGTACCTATGGGCACTTAATGGATACAGATGGCCTTTCTAAGGGTTTGGTTTATAGCATAATGAGGAAGTGAACCTGCTGATATTGATTTGGGATCAAGAGCCTAATCCTGTATTCCCTCCCCCCCCCCCCGTCAATGTAGCCATGCCAAAAAGGCACACGCTATATCCAAAGGGGGACGGGTGGAGTGGATCAGGAGGTTTCAGAAAGGGTAATTATTTCTCCTTACCCCTCCATAACCCTCTCACTCCACAATGGGTCCCCGCAGACATATGCTAACTCTTTAGCTCAATGGTTCTCAAACTAGTGGGTCGTGACCCACCAGTTTGTGCAATGCTACCCCCGTCCCTTTAAGGGGCAGGGGAAGGGGGAGCCGAGGCTGAGGGAGGGTGCTTTGCACTTACTTTTAACTAAGTAGGGCTGCTGGAGGCTGCAGGAGGAGACAGGAGCTTCTGCAGCACTTTCCAAGGCTTGGAATCTGCAGTAAAAGGAGGTGCAAAGCACTTCCATTTTGCAGGAGGTGCTTTGTGCCCACTTTTATTAGGTGCCTCCCCCGCAAACACTCACTGAGGGAGTAAAACTCCCTCAAAGTTTGAAAAACACTGCTTTAGCTGGCACATGTCCAAAGAGAAGAAAGGGGCAGGGGGGTCTGAAAAAGAAGGGATAGGATTTTACATGTGTCATTGATGCTGGATCACCCCCTCCTACTGCCTCCCTGCCCCCATTCCTTCCCCCTCCCTGCCCAAATTTGCCCAGACCTTAAAGAAACCATGTCTCACCCGGCGGAGAGGCTGTAGCAGCCCTGTGCACAATGGTGAATCAGAGAAGGCCCACTAACCCAGTTAAGCCAGCAGGGAAGGCAGAACAAGACAGGGGGGAGGCAGAACAGGGGCAGGGGATGAACCGAACAGGATGGCAATGGGGGTACTGAAAAGGGTGGATCAGGTCTGGGAAAGGGGCTGGTTCAGCAGCTGCCAAATCCAAACCCCCTTCCTAGACTGAATCCCCCAACCCAATTCCATACAAGCCTTTTTGACCTGGCTGCATTGGTGGGGAAAGGGTAGAAATGGACTGAAAGTCACTTACTGGCAGCATCTCCTGGCACTGAAGATGCAGAACATCATAAGAATGGACTCTTGTCCTCACTGGACAACACTGGAATTCCTCCCTTTTGGCTGGCATCTAACCCTTCACGTCCCTGGTCAGTTCCTTTTTATCTCTTTTTTTGGAAAGGTTCGGTCTCCCAAACTCTGATAGGTTGATTTAAACTTAACATGTGATATACTGTATTTTTATGAAAAAGAAGCACAGCCCACCAGATGTTGGTAGCTGGATTTGACTGGCTGAATATTGAGTCCTTCCCAAGAACCAAGGCTATCCACAGATATTTTCATAATATGTATCCTGCCCAAGTAAGGCTGCTTTCTGCGGCTGGCGTGCAGTGATTTCATTTATACCAAGGATGTTCATATGTTTTTCAAGGCCTTTTGGGTGCCAACAATTTGTACAATTTTAGCCTTTTTCTGCCATAAGCATTCTACTTCAATTTGCAAAATTTTATATTTTGTGGTCTTTTCCTGTTCTTTCTCTTCAGTTCTTGTATCTATTGTATCATTGTGATTGTTGTTGCTTTCTATCACTGTGGAGCAATCTTAGCTGGACATGAATTGGTGACCTTAAGAAAAATAGCATGAACCTTCTAACAGGTTTTGAGCTGTTCCAATCCCCATACAAGCATAAACATTTACTTAGAGGCTGCACTGGTCTTAAACAGCTAGTCACCATTTTTAAATTCAAAGTAATCCCATTTCCTGAAGAAGCATTGGAGACCAAGAGGGGAATTTTCAAAAGAACTCAAATCTGAGTTTTCCCCCTGATTGAGGAAATAACTAACAGGTGCCTCCCTCTTGCTACAGCCAGTGTCCGCAAGATCTGTTTCTCTTAAACAAAATAGGGTTTTCTCTTGAAAATCTCATAATCTCAGTAACACCCCACCCTGTGACTTTAAAACATATGACAATTGTTAAGGCCATATTTCAGGGCAGGAAATACAGACTATGCATTGTGAATTTTAAAAAACTGGTTGTTTTCAGGAAAACATTTACTGAGAGAGTTTTCTATACAAATAGGATTGCCAGGCAGTGGCGTCACCAGGGTTCGCATCTCCCGGTGTGGGATGCCAGTGCGTCACCCCCCCATGCAGTAGGTAGGGCAACACTCCAGGTGGTGGGTGTGGTCACGTACCATCACTCCGCCTCCACTGGTTTTTTGGCTGTACCTTTTGATAGAACAAAGATAGAACACATGCTGCATGAAATTACGTATCGATTGATATATGACATGCTGGTATTATTCCTCCAAACTGTGATTTTAGTTATTTTGATCACTAGTGGTGTCACTCCCCCTAAGTGTGTCAACTTACTAACACCTTATTGCAGCAGTTCTCAAACTTTTAGCACTGGGACCCACTTTTTAGAATGACAATCTATCCAAGACCCACCAGAAGTGATGTCATGGTGGAAGTAACATCATCAGGCAAATTAAAATAAATAAGTATCAATAATTAAAGTAAAACAACTAATTAAATAAGCAGAAGCCAGCCCTGTTCCACCAAGTGAATTTCCTCTGTAGCCTGCCTGCAATAAGGGCAGGAGGTCTGGTCTAGTGGGTAGAGCCTCCGTCTGCCTGAAGATAACATCCACAAGGTCGCCAGTTCGAGGCCACCGGCACCCTGCGACCTTGGAGCAGCTGACAAGCTGAAGCCGAGCAATTCCATCTGCTCTGAGCGTGGGAGGATGGAGGCCACAATGTGAAGCCAGATCGGAATTGAAACACCTTGAATGTAGTCATTCTTGAAAGAAAGAACCTTCTTTGAAATTGTAAAAATCCCTATTTAATAAGGGATTTAATAAAGCCTGCCTATGTAAACCGCCTTGAATAAAGTCTTGAATAAAGACCAAGAAAGGCAGTATATAAATACCTATTATTATTATTATTATTATTATTATTATTATTATTATTATTATTATTATTAAGACCCCCCCCCCCCAAAAAAAAATCAGTAGGGTTTTCAGTCCCACCCAGTGCCCAGTTCAATTTAACAACTTCTGTTTAAACCAGATCACTGTCAGGATCCACCTGGCTTTGCAAGTCTCAAAAAGGTTCACCTTATCAGCTGAAGCCTCTGTTTTGATCATTTTTAGTGGGGGGGGGGGAGGATGCCTTCTGGAGCACTTGTTTAGCTGCAGGTGCCTTGGATCAGGACCAGTCTGGTAGCCTTGCACTTTCTTTCACCTGATCTTCCACATCAGCCAAGGCATGTTTGCTTACTCGCGAGTAAACGTGACCGTGATGCTTAGTTTCACTTTCCATAGGGCGCAATACATTCATCTGCTTGGAGGTAGGGACTTATTTCTCAGGTGTTTTGGGGGGCTGCATTCATTGGATCAGGACCATTCTGGTGTTGTTGGATTCCTCTCAGACTGCCCTTTCCGACGCACTAAGGCAGGTTAACCTAATTGCAAGTAAACGCGCGATATGGCTCACTTTCACTTTCCATAGGGATCCATGCATTTTTTGTTCTCCAGTTTTTTGACCATAACTTTTGACAGAAATGAGATATTTCTCTCTCTTTTTTTGCATTGTATTCCACTCGAAATTCCACATCCAACGGCATATAATATGATGGGGTTACCCCTAACCACCGCTATTTTAGCATGTCACCTCCCCCAGTGCGCGTCACCCCCCCTGTGCACGTCAACCCCCGCACCCCCTTAGCGATGCCACTGTTGCCAGGTCAGTTGAACCCAAAACCTTGAGATTTCTGATGCAAGACATGTTGATGTCTCAAGACTGGCAACCCTTGAAAAATGGAGAGAAGTGTGAATCAGCTGATATGGAACTCAAACAGTAAAATGTAGAGTTCAGTAGCAGTCCCAAAATGGCCAGAAATGAACATTTGTTGCCCATTTGCTTGAGGAAAAAGTTTGAAGAATCAGGATCATTTTGGGAAACTGGAAAACTTATTGTAAAAGTTGATGGAGGGCGTGATGGAGGCAGTGCCTGGCAGCCAGCAACTGGCACTCACCTCCTTGCATCACTCTTCCAACTGGGAAAACTGGGAATGAACCAGAAAGCCCAAACAGAAGGATGCTACCTTGGGAAAACCTCCTTCCAAGTTCAGAGGAAGCCCAAAATCCAAAGGTCTCTAAAGTCAGACAGTGCTTGGACATTGGCATTCTGGATGTAGTGGCAACCTGCTCCCTCCTGAGGGAACTGAGACCAGGCACACAATAAAAATACAAAAAAAAATGTATTAAAAGAATCTAAATTATCCAAAGCAATGGAGAAGAACATGGAAGGATTCAAAGCAAGGCACTGATAATTCCAGTAAGAGGAAGAAAGAATTTAAGATACAAGTGACTAGCAAACAGGAGGATTTAAGGATTTAAGACACAAGCAGCAAATAAAACAAAGTCTGATGCGACTCTCCTGGGCACTTTCCCTACTGACATTATTCCAGATTCTTGATTCTTGCACTCACTCTGCGCAAGATGGGAGGGCAAGCTCCTAAGCAATATCAGATGCTTCTCGTGTGGGACCTGGGCAAAAGCACAAAGGGCGGTATGCAACCCTGACTTTTATAGCCACTACGGGCATTAATCAGGCTTCACCTGTGGAATTGGGTAATTGGACGAGGGCACCTCAGCTCCTGAAAGACTTGCTCCTGGAAATCATGTTGACCTTACTGTCCAGTGAGCTGGCTCAAAGCCAGGTCCTTTGTTTAACGATCCCTTGAGGAACAAAAAGAAACTCAAAGAAGAAACAATACAATCGGGAGAACAGGGTTCAGTCTTCAAATGATTCAGCATTCAGAACGCGGAGGGATCACAGAAGACACTGACAGCCTGATCCTGAGCTACCTGATAATTAGAGGAGCAGAAGAGCCAAAACGGCTGGCACTGTATCCAGTGGCTGCCAGGCAGCTGCCAGCGGCTCCTTGGGGGAAGGGGACATTCATCCCTTTTCCCTGTGTAAGGATGAAGGCCCTGCAATGGGGCTACTCAAGTAGTAAAGCAGCCCAGTGTCAGGCCAGGAGGCCCGATGCAGGGTTCTGGATACAGTGGAGCTGAGCTTTGCCAATCCTATCCATCCCACCCCACTCCACCTTTGCCCTGCCTCAGAACACCTCCTCCTGCTCCCATTCACCTCTCTGCCACCCGGAGCAAGGAATGAGCTCAGGGCGGCATGCAACAGGCCTCCAATTGGTGCTGCTTCAGTGTGGGCAGGCACTGAGGCAGTACCAGTGCTGAGCCAGTGCTGAGTGTCACAGGTGTGCCTTACGGCACATTTGCGACACTCAGTGCCGGCAGAGGGCCGGTGCTGACAGCATTGGATCAGACCCTGAGACAGTAGAATGTTCTGAAACAAGTGAAAAAATTAGCAAAGGCGATCATCTGTGTCATTGTCGTAAGAAAACATGGCTGTGAGTTTTAAAAACAAAATGAAACTGGCCTCCTCTGTGGCTCAGAAATTCTACGAGCCAGTAACTGAATTTTTAAATAAAGCTTTTGGCTTTCCAACTGCTCTTACAAAATTTTCAAGCAGAAGAAAGAACTCATGATAAAGTTAAAATGAAAATAATTTTTTTTAAAGTTTAAAAATCAGATTTTTAATAGAGAGTAGGCTACCATTTTAATCCACAGAGCCATTACTGTGCTTCCCTGACACATCCACGTATACAACCATCTGAACCATTTCCATCACATGGTTGAAGGCCCAATCCTATCCAACTTTCCAGCACTGGGGCAGTCTCAATGCAGCCCCAGGGTAAGGGAACTAATGTTCCCATACCTTGAGGAGGCCTCTGTGACTGCCTCCCCACCACAGGATGCAGTGCACACCCCATAGGCACAGCTGCACCAGCACTGGAAAATTGGATAGGATTGGACCCTCAATCATGTCTCTTTTTCCTTCCCTATCGAATCAATCCACAAGTAATTTTCAGGGAAACACTTGCCCATATATGCTGATCTTAGTCACTTGTAAACCTTTCTGTCCATGAGTGGGTGAAGCATTAGCATCTCTCTCTCTCTCTCTCTCTCTCTCTCTCTCTCTCTCTCTCTCTGTGTGTGTGTGTGTGTGTGTGTGTGTGTGTAGGCATAGGTGTGTGTAGGTGTATAAATAATCCTCCCCCCAAGCTTTCTGGATTAATGAGACTTGAGCTTTGTGCTTTCTGTAGCTGTCAGCCATCTCCTTCATTTTCTGCTGACAGCCAAAACCTTCCCTTCCTCCGCTCTATTTGATGTAGAATTTATATCAGCCGCATGGGAAAAGGAGAAGCTTCAACTGCTGGCTTTAATCTCCATGTAAAAAGGAAGGCGAAGACCAGGGCAGCAAAGAGCACTGAAGCCCTCAGTATAAACTATGCTGCTTATTAGAAAGCCCTCCCTCCAGGGGTTTAAAAAGCCTTCAAAGACTTAACTGCATCTCTCTCACACACACATACACACACACCAATGACTTTTGCACGCACACACACAAATACACAGCATTTTTGCTCCTTCTCTGACGCATCCCCATCTTTCACATCTTGTGCATGTGGTTTCCACACAGGAAACAATTATTATAATTAAAGGACAAAAATAACTCCACTTCTCATTTTTATTTTTTTATTTTTGAATACATTTTAAATTGATGGAAGCATGGAAAAAAAAAAAAAGGTCTCATTACCAAGGAGTATTAAAAAACCCGATCATGTATTTAGCCTGTCAGAACTGTATTTTTCCTGACCTGTCAGGTCTCAGCTCGGATTGAGGGGCATAAAGAAAATATAGCAACAGATCTGTTAACAAAGACAAAATCGTTTCTTCCAGGGAAAAAATAAAAAGCTCTCAAAAACTCACAACTTTGTTTGGAATATAATTGTAATAATGTCTGATTAGGCCAAATTAAAATGGTCATATCAGAGGAGGATGGAAATCTGTGTAGCCGTAATCAAGTTTCAGGACTCCAGAATGAGACCTCAGTGCAAGGTTTCTGGATTCCAGGACGCCCCCTCAGGTACTGTTAATACACTTTGGCGAGAATGACCTGCGCCAGAGGACCTCGTTGTCCTTAAGGCTACTGGAACGTAAAAATCTTGCTCTGATTTACAGCTGGCTACCAGGAATTGTCATAATCTGGTCAGACATGCTCCCCAGAAGGGTCTGGCTTGGGGCTGTCAGCCCTCTTGTAGGTAACATCTCCATAAGAACATAAGAACAGCCCCACTGGATCAGGCCATAGGCCCATCTAATCCAACTTCCTGTATCTCACAGCGGCCCACCAAATGCCACAGGGAGCACACCAGATAACAAGAGACCTCATCCTGGTGCCCTCCCTTGCATCTGGCATTCTGACATAACCCATTTCTAAAATCAGGAGGTTGTGCAGACACATCATGGCTTGTACCCCATAATGGATTTTTCCTCTAGAAACTTGTCCAATCCCCTTTTAAAGGCGTCTAAGCTAGACGCCAGCACCACATCCTGTGGCAAGGAGTTCCACAGACCGACGACACGCTGAGTAAAGAAATATTTTCTTTTGTCTGTCCTAACCCGCCCAACACTCAATTTTAGTGGATGTCCCCTGGTTCTGGTATTATGTGAGAGTATAAAGAGCATCTCCCTATCCACTCTGTCCTAACCCGCCCAACACTCAATTTTAGTGGATGTCCCCTGGTTCTGGTATTATGTGAGAGTGTAAAGAGCATCTCCCTATCTACTCTGTCCATCCCCCGCATAATTTTGTATGTCTCAATCATGTCCCCCCCTTAGGTGTCTCTTTTCTAGGCTGAAGAGGCCCAAATGCCGTAGCCTTTCCTCATAAGGAAGGTGCCCCAGCCCCGTAATCATCTTAGTCGCTCTCTTTTGCACCTTTTCCATTTCCACTATGTCTTTTTTGAGATGCGGCGACCAGAACTGGACACAATACTCCAGGTGTGGCCTTACCATAGATTTGTACAACGGCATTATAATACTAGCTGTTTTGTTCTCAATATCCTTCCTAATGATCCCAAGCATAGAATTGGCCTTCTTCACTGCCGCCGCACAATGGGTCGACACTTTCATCGACCTGTCCACCACCACCCCAAGATCTCTCTCCTGATCTGTCACAGTCAGCTCAGAACCCATTAGCCTATATCTAAAGTTTTGATTTTTTGCCCCAATGTGCATGACTTTACACTTACTGACATTGAAGCGCATCTGCCATTTTGCTGCCCATTCTGTCAGTCTGGAGAGATCCTTCTGGAGCTCCTCACAATCACTTCTGGTCTTCACCACTCGGAAAAGACCAAAAAAGTTTGGTGTCGTCTGCAAACTTAGCCACTTCACTGCTCAACCCTGTCTCCAGGTCATTTATGAAGAGGTTGAAAAGCACCGGTCCCAGGACAGATCCTTGGGGCACACCGCCTTTCACCTCTCTCCATTGTGAAAATTGCCCATTGACACCCACTCTCTGCTTCCTGGTCTTCAACCAGTTCTCAATCCACGAGAGGACCTGTCCTCTAAATCCCTGACTGCGGAGTTTTTTCAGTAGCCTTTGGTGAGGGACCGTTTTGAACGCCTTCTGAAAGTCCAGATATATAATGTCCACGGGTTCTCCCGCATCCACATGCCTGTTGACCTTTTCAAAGAATTCTATAAGGTTTGTGAGGCAAGACTTACCCTTACAGAAGCCATGCTGATTCTCCCTCAGCAAGGCCTGTTCATCTATGTGTTTTGAGATCCTATGATTTAACCATATGATTTAGCATCATTTGGTTATAATGGACATGCTTGGTAATTCCTGAGAGTGGCCATTTACACATCATTATTAACATTCATTTGCAGCACTGTTCTAATAATGAGCTTGTTTGTGCCTCCTTGGGAGCAAGCCGTGCCAGCACACAGAGGTGCACTGGCACATGGAGGCTGAATCCAGCCTCCATGGTGGCTTGCGGAGCGAGTCTTGCATCTGCCAAGCTCAGCAGATGCAAGGCTCGGGGGGGGGGCAAGGAGGATGCGGGAGGGAGGCATTCCAGGGTGGGAAGAGGGTGGTCCTGCGGGTGGGCGGGCAGTGAGCGGAAGGCAGGGCTGGGATCCGGTTGTTATGCCAGATGCTAATCCCCGTTCCCAAGTAGCACAGAGCAACTTCAAGCCGTTCTGCTCTTCCTAGACTTGTGCCACCTCAAGAGGAGGAGGAGACCCATAGGGGCTTAAGGCGGCAATCCTTACCAGCTTTCCAGCACTAACATAAGGGCAATGCAACTCCAAGGTAAGGGAACAAACTTTGCCTTACCTTGAGGAGGCCTCCGTGACTGCCCGCCAACTGCAGGATGCAGCACATGACTCACTGGCATAGTTACATCAGTGCAGGAAAGTTGGTTAGGATTGCGCCCTAAGTGGTTTACTTGAAGCTTAGGGGAGCTTTCTCCTTAGCTTCAGCTGAGCCACTTTGCAGCCCTATCTCGCGCTGGATGCAGCGCAAGCCTCCTGGAGTGCCTGTTCCAAGACTTACTGTTCCAAGGCAAGACTTACCCTTGCAGAAGCCATGCTGACTCTCCCTCAGCAAGGCCTGTTCATCTTTGTGTTTTGAGATCCTATCTTTGATGAGGCATTCCACCATCTTACCCGGTACGGATGTTAGGCTGACCAGCCTATAGTTTCCAGGCACAAGATCAATGCATACCCGAGGTGGTTTATGTCCAGACAAGGTGGAACCGCAATCTTCCACCTGAGATCATGTTCTCACAGAGTACATCTATCTATGACTGGGGCCGATATTTTTCTGTTACACCTGCAGCAGGGTCTGCGGAGCCTGTTGGGTTTTTCCGTGGGGCGGTGGGGGTTAAGCGCTAGGCTAACCCCCCGTGTGGCAGGTGGCGTGCTGGCTGGGTAGCCAGGAGCGGGGGCCGGCGTACATGCTGAGGTTAGTAAGGCCAAGGGGTAAGCCAGAACCACGCTGACAACACTTGTCCGGGTTGATGAGGCTGGCTGCCGAGCCCCTTGGCTGGTTCGAGCAAAGGCTTACACAAGGTTTTCCGGTGTGGGTCTGTGCTGGCTGGCTGCCTCAACCCTTTGGGGTTGGCTGTGATAGGATAACTCAGTCCTCAATTGAGTGACACCTTGAGCCAGGATGTGACGCCCTATTGGGGTCAGGGGGAGGTATATGGCCAGCGCCATTTCCCCCAAGCTATTAGATGCCAGCACGCTAGGGGACTTTAGATAAATTTTTCCCTGCTGCAGGTTTGCTGTTTATTAATAAAGTTTAAATCATTCCAAGCCTGTGTCTCGTGTGCTTCTTTGGGGGGTGCCAGTGGAATTATCAAATGAATGGGAACAACTTGCTAGAATTCTTGCAGATACTCAATCCTACCTAGACAGTTTTCCACACATCATAACAGTTTGGAAGAAAAGTTGAAATGACACAGATGATTCACAAAACTTGACTATTATTGCTGTCTCCTTATAAAATAAAATAACCTCACATTTTGGAAGCAACATAAAACCAAAGATACTTTGACTACAATAATTCTCTCTCTCTCTCTCTCTCTCTCTCTCTCTCTCTCTCTCTCTCTCTCTCTCTGTGTGTGTGTGTGAGTGTGACTAGACTTTTTTCCCCCTAGGTAGCAAGGAATACTTCTTTTGAAACATTTAAACACTGTGAGGGAGAAAAAAGAACAAAATAGTGGAAGCTCGGTTTTGTTATTCAAGCACTACTCAAGGAAAATTGCTTAGAGCAGTGGTTCTCACACATTTAGCACTCGGACCCACTTTTTAGAATGAGAATCTATCAGGACCCACCAGAAGTGATGTCATGACCGGAAGTGACATCATCAAGCAGGAAAATTTTTAACACTCCTGGACTGCAATCCTACCTACACTTACCCAGGAGTAAGTCTCATTTACTATCATTGTTAACAGAATATACATAGTAGCTTGTTAAAACTACAGATCTGTAACATTTCCCCAAATGCAGTCACATACTATGGTAGCATCAAGTCTAATATATTAAAAATAAAATATTGAAATGAATGGGGACCCACCTGAAATTGGCTCACGACCCACCTAGTGGGTTCCAACCCACAGTTTGAGAAACACTGGCTTAGAGAGTCTTTGTTTACAGGTCTTAACACTTTTTATACCATTGCTACCCTGGAATGTGTGCCTGAACAACTGCCTCCCAGAAACAACGAAGCTTCTTGTGACCATGGCACCTTAAAAATCAACAAACTGAGTGTAACATCAGCTTTTGTGGACTACAGCCCAGAAGAATAGTTCTTTATGAAATACGGATTTGAGACTTGCATTGCCAACTCAAGGGCTCCAGGCCCAATCTAGTCCCCTAAATTTCACTTCCATTCTTCACAAGAGAGGGGAGGGGGTAAGGAAGACAATCACATACATAGGAAAGAACCAAGGAAAGGGCCGAGATGACTTCTCATTTCCTTCCTTCGTATTTTGCTTGTCTCTCGGTTGGCAGCTAAGGCAGCAATCTGTACTCCCACAGAGCGCTGGATTTGGCCTAGGGCCCAACCGTTACTGACCCCCTCTAATATGAAAGGAACAGGGCAATATGCAGTTCAGGCAACAGCTGGACAAAGTTATACTATTGGAATGCAGGAAAATTTATTTTAATGTGATTTCATTTTTCCTAGTTTGACTAGGTCCCAGGTGTCTCAATAAAAGAGCCTGTCACGGACAAAAACATGCCAATATGAACATTGTCTGTCTGCTCCCTCCCAACCAGTCCCACCACCTGATTTGAAGGAGAGACACTTGCATTTGTTTTGACTTTCCTTTGTTTAATCCTTATTGGAAACTATTTCTTTTCCTCTGACGCCATGTTTTCCCTTTTCCACCTGAGGAACCCATTGCTTAAAACAACTGTACCTTGCCAACATAAACTCAAAGCAGCATGCTTTTCTGCATAGACTGAATGCTTATCGTGGCACCTCGGGAATGTACTTGGTTCACTGAGGGCCCAATCCCACCTGACTTTCCAAAGGGAAAGCCATACCAAAGGGGCATGAGCTGCATCCTCGGAGGGGGCAATCATGGAGGACTCCTCAAGGTCAGGGCTGCATAGCGGCTGCATCGGCACTGGAGAATTGGATAGGATTGGGCCCTGGATGAATATGCTTGACAAAATCTTCTTTTCAAAGTTGCTGGTCAGTTCTAACTAGATGTTATGAAGAGCACGGGACTGCCACTACTCTGTGCTTCTTGCCACCACCCTCTGCTTCCCCATAACGACACACTGTCACACTGTTGCCCCCTGCATCACACTACTGGCTGTTGGCAGTTGCGGCCGGGCGATGTCCAGTGTACCCACATTATGATCAATTAGATATTCCTGTAATTTATTGTTTTACCTACCTGGTCTGAGTTGACTCAGGAGGGAAGAGGTAGCTACATCTCCCAGATGCTGTGTTCTGCTACTAATTGATTTTAAAAGGTCTCTCTGGATTTGGGGCTTCTCTTAATCTGGAATGGAGACTTTCCCAAGGTGGTCTCTGGGCTCTCTAGCCTTGGGTGATGCCAGTGAGAATGACCTTTCGCAGTTCATTCTCAGTCTAACCAATTTAAAGGATGGGGCAGGGAGAGGGGTGCTAGCTGCTAACTGCTAGGTACTGCATCCATCTTGCCCTCCATCTACCCATAAGCAGACCAAATTTTTTAAAGTTGAATGTATTAATATTTGAATAGGGTTTTAACCCTTATACACAGGGATGGGCAAATCCAGCACGACTTGACTTGAGTCGAGTCACAAGTCTCCACCCCCCGCAACTTAAACTTGAAAACAAGTCATAATGGGGGCACTTTTCTGAGTCACCTGGAGTGTTTTCGCAGAAAGACTCGAGTCACAAGTCTTTTTTATACATGTGTCAGGCACAGAAAAAAATGGAGCTGCTGTCAGGGTGTGTGTGTGTGTGTGTGTGTGTGTGTGTGTGTGTGTGAGAGAGAGAGAGAGAGAGAGAGAGAGAGAGAGAGAGAGTCCTCTTTAACCACTCCCCAGTTGCCCCATTCCATCTGTAAACAATGTGGGAGGGGCTGGGATCGACTGTGTGAGAGTGGGGACAGAAGCGGCAAGAGGGGAGAGGATCAGGCACAGCAGCTGCAAGGCTTACCAGGATGACCCAATCCTTTGTGACTGTACTCAGAAGTAGTCCCACTGCAGTTGGTCATTTAATGGGGCTTCCTCCCCCCAAGTAACAATAGAGCTTACAGCAGCCATTTGATTGGAAAGCATAATTTCTACAAACTTCCCCTCCCTACTTCCCCACCTCCTTTTTCCCTCGGCTTCTCCAGCCGATTCCAAGGCAAGAACCCCCTTGGGCTCTTCCTCCTACCCAACCTCATCCAAAGAAACAAATCAGACCTCCCATCCTTCATCCAATGATCATCGGTCCCTTCAGAGATGGGCAAGAGAGCCCACTCCTGCCTCCCCCCCCCACTCGGATACAAAAGCAAACATTAACCCTTCCCTGCCTCCTGGCTGTAACTTCCCTACTGCTCGCTCAGTCTGAATGATGGCTCCATGAGGTTTTTCATGCCACAAAAACAGTAAGCAAGCAAACCCAGACACAGGCAGACCCGAATCTGCATGCGTGAGGAATGAGTGCTGAGTCATGGGCCCTTGACTCAAGTGTTTTGCCAAATCTACACACATGGCTCGAGTGCACACGAATCAGCAAAAAACTATTTTCACAACTCAGACTCAAGTCACCTGACCTGAGTTCCCATCCTTGATTATACATGCTATCAAAGCTAAGCCATGCAGTTTAGTCACTGAAGTCATGACGCTGGGAGGAGACCCAAATAGGCCTTAGAAATCTCTTTGTAAAACCCAGACTAGAGTCTTGAGAAAGTCACTGCAGCATTACAGGCTAATTCATCATATAGAGTAGACTCCCAAAACGGGAAGTCTTTTATGGCAAAATGAAAGAACCAGTATGATGCAGAGCAGGGATGTCAGTCCTGAGGAAGTTCCGTACCGGGCACCTGTGATAACTGGGCTCTCTCAGTTATTGGGTCACTCTCTGTTCTCAGCTGATGAGCTGCAAAGTTGTAATAGGAACACTGAAAGAAGTTGGGGGCTCTTAACCACTCTTATCTCTTGTTATTTAAGGCTGCAGAAAAGCCAGGCAATGTGGTTAGATCACTGATAGAAGAGATGCAGCCATGTGTGCTATGCAGTTTGCTTCTGTTTGCCCCATGTCCAAAAGAATATCATGGGAAAACATACACAGACCCCTACTAAAATGATCAAGGGCTTTTTAACTTGGAGGAAGAAGGGGAGCAGAGAGAAGGTGTAGGTTTATGAAATTAGATATGGTTTGGCAGCGATGGGTAGATTGGGTTGGGAAAGGGCAGGATCAGCAGCATCAGTGCATGCTGTGTCCAAACCCCGGGCCTGATCCACCTGCACAGAGGCTTACTTTGGGACAAGGGGACTGATATCCCCTTACTCTGAGGAGTCCTCCAGCAGCCAAAAATCCCCCGCAGGATACAGCGTAGCCCGTGCTGGCACCACTGCGTCGCCACACAGGGATTTAGGTTGGATTGGCCTGTGACTGTTGTATTCTAGTTTGGAAGAAACCTCTGTGAATGGCATAAAAAGGGGAAAGGTAATTAACAGTCTGGATTTCTCACCACCACCATCACTTCAGCCATTGGTACTGTCTGATGCCCCCTGATACATGCCACAATTTACAATTGCCTCTTCCTCAATAATGGTATGAATGATTCGGCTCGAAGATGCAAGTCTGACAGTCAAACTGGGACCATCACAGCAACAGAGACCAGTGTCCAAAAAGATATTTTTCAGCCAGTGCCTGTGTTTCCCTATGCAGAAAGCATAACTGCTTTCAATGAAGTTTAATTATGTCACACTTCCTGTTCCTCCCAAACACTGTCTCATATGAAACCAAACTTTTATATCTCCTCCAGCAAAGAATTGTGTGAGCTCCTGGGGCAGGGTGGGAGGCTGTTCCTAAGTGTTCTATTTCAGACGAGACAGTATTTTGAGGAGGCGGAAGCATCAGGAATTTACACTTCCTGTCCATCCCACAATAGCGTATTGTCTGAAGTCACTCTCAGGCCCCTGCAAGTGGCAGATGTTAATACGTAGTCTGGAGGAAGCTTTGCCTGCCACGTTCGTATGCAAAAACGGGAAATACCCCAACAGAGACACCCACAAAAGGCATTCCAGTTGGGAAAGAGAGAGCATGAAGAGGGGGGTGAACTTAACAGCTGGATTAATTTTTAGTTACTATTATTAAGCATCCATAGTCGAGGAAATGAATCAAGATGTTCAGAGGGGGGAAGGAATCAGCCCAAGGGACTTAAGATAAAAAGAATTAAGCAGAGTAGATAAAATTCACTCTACCAAGATAAACAGTTTCCATGCTTATATAAGTGCAGCTGTCCCACACCATGCTCTGTGTGGGGTAGCGGCAGAGAGGTAGTGGGAAGGTCAAGATTAAAGAAGAATGGGGAGCAGTTGCAGGTGTTGAGGGAAAAGTTGAGAGTCCATAAAACTCATCAGTGGCATGCTCACTGACCTTCCACTAACTTGGCTTCATCCACAAATCCCATTTTAAAAGCAACCCACCACCACTACCCGTTGGTTCTTTGAAGGCACAGTCGCAATCCTTCTTTTCCATAAGTACAATTGAGAGATGTGCACTTGAGAGATGTGCACTTTTAACCTAAAACAAATCAAGGAAATCCTACTAACTTTAGGAGCTGTCTTATACATAAACCACAGAACCTTGTACTCTAATATAGACTTACCAAACATGACTCAGGCCCTGGCTATTTCACCACCTAATGGAGTTTTGTGGACAAAGGTCAGGGTTGAGTTTAGAGGTGTAAGAGAAAAGGCTGGTTTTTGCTGTTGATCTCACTATTCTAGCCCTCATTTGCACCCCAGTATCCCCACTTAGACAATCATGTTGTTATGGTTGTTGTTGCCTATCTACTAAGTAAGCCTCTGATGCATTGAATAGAGGTCAGGGATCCTGCCATCTTTTGAACAAATGAAGCTGACTTATATTAAGTTAGAACAGCTAATATTATAATGCCGTTGTACAAATCTATGGTAAGGCCACATTTGGAGTATTGTGTCCAGTTCTGGTCGCCGCATCTCAAAAAAGACATAGTGGAAATGGAAAAGGTGCAAAAGAGAGCGACTAAGATGATTATGGGGCTGGGGCACCTTCCTTATGAGGAAAGGCTACGGCGTTTGGGAGAGTTAGAACAGACAAAAGAAATATTTCTTTACTCAGCGTGTGGTTGGTCTGTGGAACTCTTTGCCACAGGATGTGGTGACGGCGACTGGCCTGGACACCTTTAAAAGGGGATTGGACAAGTTTCTGGAAGAAAAATCCATTACGGGGTACAAGCCATGATGTGTATGTGCAACCTCCTGATTTTAGAAATGGGTTATGTCATGATGCCAGATGCAAGGGAGGGCACCAGGATGCAGGTCTCTTGCTATCTGGTGTGCTCCCTGGGGCATTTGGTGGGCCGCTGTGAGATACAGGAAGCTGGACTAGATGGGCCTATGGCCTGATCCAGTGGGGCTGCTCTTATGTTCTTAGAAGACTGGTCCAAATAGTGACTGCCACAGTGACCGGCTGTAGTTCTTTGGTATTTCAGACAGGGGTCTTTCCCAGCCCTGGCATCTCCAGTGTACTGAGTTAGATGGACCGATTCTCTTGGCCCACCCCTGAGCCCTCAGTGCTGGTGGCTTTGGTAGTGCCCAAAATGCCATTGGGATGGGTAGGGGGCACAGTGGGGGGGGGGAGTGCAGGGATTTCCCCACAGGAGCCCAAATAGCCAGGTACCGGCAAATCCACTGTGAATACAGAGCGGCCACAGCAAACAGACATATTGGGGCCAAAGCAAAACTAGGACACTGGCCCTAGTAACCCATTCCTGTCTAAAGTGCTTCAGGCATCACAGTCAGCACATTTGTACGGTTCCCAGTGTTACAGAGGTTAAAAAATAATTAAAAGCTGCTACTGCTTGCTTGGGCAACCAAGCATATTGCTGGGAAAATTAACCATTCCTGCTTTCCACTCACCGTGAATGCTAATTAACAGTAACTGCCAGTGCTAGCATAAATCAAAACTGTCCCAGGGTTCTCTTGGGTACTATGCTGGAAAATATCAATGCTCCAAAAGGGGAAGAAGAAAAAAATCACTCTCCCCCAAACTCGGAATGTTTCTTTTTTAAAATTAATGATAAAATATTGGATGTCAATGTGCAGCACTTTACGCACTGCATCAGACAGGCCTAGCAGTAATTGTGATAAATGGGAGGGGAAGGGCCAAGGTTGCAGCCGTTTTAACAGGCTCTGTGGATTGAAAATATTACAATTGATTAAAGGTCAAAGCTTTAAGAATCTGTCAGTGTTGTATACATTTTCGCAAGACACGGCCCTACTTATGCTTCCTAAAACATGAAGCAGAAAAGGCTCGCATAACAGATCATTTGTAAAGCTTTAAAATGGCTGCAGGTTTTCCGCTGTCATAAGAACATAAGAAATGCCCTGCTGGATCAGGTCAAAGGTCCATCTGATCCAGCATCCTGTTTGCCATAGTGCTGTGCCAGCTGTCTCTGGCAAGGCCGCAAGCAGGAGAGAAAGGCATTCATTGCTCCCCTGCAACTGTTATGAAGAAGCATGTTGGTTCTGAACATGGAGATAAAACACATGGCCCAAGCCTATCCTGCAGTTATGCCAGCAAAACGTGTGCTTCGCTGGCATGCGCTGTCAGAAAAGCACCATAAAGCACTTTGCCACACCTTTAGTTGGGAAGACTAGAGCCTTCATGCTGGTGCTGGCAGCCACAGGGAAGCCAGCTGGAGCAAGTAATTCTGGTGCAGGGGCGAGAGAACAGCAGGTAAGGTGGAATGGGGCAGGGGGAGGTTGGTAATGGGAGAGATGGCAGATTGGGCCTGGTTGGGATTGGGATTGGTGGTGCCGTCAAGAGCTGTATCCTACCCCCTTCCTGGGCCTGATTCGCTGACATGGATCAATGTGGAATTGAGCCAGCTATATGTTGGCAACCTTCAGTCTCGAAAGACTATGGTATCGTGCTCTAAATGGTGGTTCTGGAACAGCGTCTAGTGTGGCTGAAAAGGCCAATTCGGGAGTGACAATCCCTTCCACACTGGGGGCAAGTGCAGTCTCTCCCTGGCTATGGGCCTTCCTTCTTTGCCTCTTAGCCTCAGTCTGTTGACCAAGTGTCTCTTCAAACTGGGAAAGGCCATGCTGCACAGCCTGCCTTCAAGCGGGCCGCTCAGAGGCCAGGGTTTCCCACTTGTTGAGGTCCACTCCTAAGGCCTTCAGATCCCTCTTGCAGATGTCCTTGTATCGCAGCTGTGGTCTACCTGTAGGGCGCTTTCCTTGCACGAGTTCTCCATAGAGGAGATCCTTTGGGATCCAGCCATCATCCATTCTCACGACATGACCGAGCCAACGCAGGCGTCTCTGTTTCAGCAGTGCATACATGCTAGGGATTCCAGCACGTTCCAGGACTGTGTTATTTGCTGCCAACTATTTACGCCAGCAAAAGAGCTATTGTACATCCAAGTAGGCCCATTGGGGACCAGGGAGTGGCAGAGTAGGTAAGTATAAGAGTTCTGTACTTACTTCTCCACCACTGCCTGTTCCCTGACCAGCCCACAGCACGCAGCGGAGGTGTGTCAGCACTGCTCATGCTCTAGACCAGTCTGGGATAGGATTGGGCCACTATTCACCATCCCTTTTCTAATGACCCCTAGAATTTGCCCTCTTCACAGATGCTGTGCACTGGGTTGACTTTTTCAGTGAGCTACTGACTATGACACCAAGATTTCTTTCCTGGTTCATCACTGGCAGCTCAGATATCATTAATATACATGTGAAGTTGGGATTCTTTGCCTCAGTGTGCATCACTTTACTTTTTGACACTGAACCACATTTGCTATTTGGTTTGCCATTGAACCAGTTTCGAGAAGTCCTTTTGGAGCTCTTCACAATTTACTTTGGTTTTTACCACACTGAACTTTTTGTTGGCCACCAAACTTCTTACCCCAAACTCCACATATTGCTGTAGTATGGCATCACAAACACTAAAAGAACACCTACATACATTCTCCTAGTGACATCTAGGAGAAAGGAAGAAAGTTGGTATGGGAAAGGGCATAATCCGTTATCCCTCAATTTTTGCTCTACAGAGGCCTTAATTTAAGATCCTTTGATCTCCCACAAAGCTATCTGAGCTGCACAGATTTCTAGGCCCTGCTGTGGCCCATAGTTGAGCTCCATCTGCTGTGGATCTCCAAACACTAGGATTAATCTATGAAGAGCCAAAGACTTTCTACTTTAAACTGCATTTCTAGATCAAAAACCTAACACAGCCCCTAGTCTGTTTTGCTAATAGTAGGAACTGTAGGGAGAGGTATTTGTTTTGTTTTCCCCCCATGACCATCGAAAACACACATACACGCACAAAATATACAAACCAACTCTCTCCACTGTGTGCATTTGTCCATTCATGTGGCAATTTGAAAATGCCCTTTGCCAAGAAAATGCCTTTACAGCTGTGCTCATTTATAATGCTCCCTGTGTGAGAAATCCAGCAAAAGCCAAGCGAGCTTGAGTTGTTGTGACAACCGCGTTGAAAATGTGGCCTCTAGCATATGTCACCTGATTTAATTATGACTCTGTTAAACAGGATAGTAAGTTCCAGCAGTTGATATAGGAGAACTCAGGTCTGTTTCCTGTGCAAGAAGGCTTTTAGAGTAACACCCTATTTTATAATTCACCGTTTGATTGGGGCCGAGCTCAAATATCCCAACTTTAAAGGTTAAGCACAGACATGTGTACCACATATGATGCCGCGAGTAAATGATGTAATGTTGATGGCTCCATAACAACCAAACATATTTCAGTACTGCTCTTTGCCAGAGTTCAGACTCCATCTGAAACAGAAAATTATATGAGTATAAATTTCATACCGTGTGAATCAGGTCAACGTGAAATAAAACCTTGCATATTAAAAAAACTCTCTCCCCTTCTTCTCCCCATGCAGCCTGCTCCCTCCCACCACAAAAAAGGGGAATTTTTAAACTATCCTTCAACTTTTAAAATGCCCATTTAATCAAATGGATTAGCACCAAACAGATTAACCCTTAGCCATTCTTTGGCTCAGTTTTGCTTGTTCGCTTTGTGTTGTGTTTTTGGCTGTTTTATTTTAAACTCAGCAAAGTTATGGTACGAATTAGAGGCTGTTTCAACTACAATCATTGACCGTTTTCTTGCAATAAAAATCACTCACTGTGTGTCAGAAAAATGACTAGCATAAATAATACGCAGCTCTGCTAGTCACCAAGAAATGAAATCCGCCATTTTGCAAAGAGCAGTTTTTGCAAAGCTCACAGCCAGCCTTCAAGACTTTGGCACTCTGTCTGAAATATTAAAGCATTAATATATGGTTTGTTTTTGATTTGTTTAAGCCATTTCTGCCCAACGTTGCATATACGCAACAAGGACCAAATGTGTACACCTGTGGGCCAGGCAAAAATGGGTTTTAAAAAAGCAGCTTATTCTCTGAATGAAGAAAGCATCTATTCAATCCTTTAACAGTTTTTAGCATGAGGCCACTGTATTTAGTGTAATACAGTCTGTATTGAGTTCAATGAGACATAGACATAGCTAGAGTCAATCCCTGAGACATCTTTCTCTGTCTGAAGTCCTGAGACTCTGTCACCAGAACATGAATATCCTGTGGCCAGGCTGTCTTTGTCCAAGAAGAGATGCAACTGGTGCACCAGCTAGAGCTGGTAAAAAGTGATCCTCCACAGAGGTCATTGGGCCTTTAGGAACAAAGTTGGAACTAAATACTAACCTAAGAGCTGCTGCCGGCCAAACCATGAAGTCACTGGATGCAGCTTGTGTCAGTGACAGATCAAGGGGGAGGCAAGAAAGCAATGGATTCAGAGGCCCTTCACCCAAGTTCTGCCAGCACCTCCCTCTAACCTGCTACAGATGCGAGCCACAGTGATCAGGCCCAGGAGGGAGACAGGATCAGTGATGCCTGTGCCATCAATATCCATCAATATCCTAACCCCCTTCCCAGACCTGATCCTGTGGCACGGGTCAACTTGGACTTGCAATAACTATTTAGGTGTTGCAGGCCCAAGTAGGTTCCTATACACTGAGGAGGCTTACCCCCAGATCAGGGAATAGTTGTTCCCTTACCTAGAGGAAAACTCTGCAACGTCTCCCCACAACCCATCATAGGACGCAGAGGTTGTGATTTTGGCACAGCTGCATCAATGGAGGGGTGGATACTGGTAGTGAATAGGATGGGGCCCTGAGTCATATAAGCCCCAACTTGAAGCAGTGGAGTCTAGACAGAACTCTCTCTGACAATTGTTCAAAGAAAAAGAACCAAAGGCCGCCATCAGAGTCTGTAAAGTAGATGTGTGTGTGCCATACTTCATTGAGTACTGGAAATGAGATGCAACATAATGTGAGAGAACAAAGATGTCCCAATCCTTCTGTAGTCTTACTTTTATAATCCATTTGCATGCGAGTCCAGTTGTTGTACCTGACTGTGGATGGATGTGCACCTTTGATAGATGCACATTCCAATGAGCATTCTGCTGAAAGTAATGCGGCATGTTAGACGGCATTTGTATTTGGATGCATATTTCAGTGCCCACTTGGGAGCAAACCTGATCTGTACTCATGGTTCCTGACCCAGAATGTGATAGGCATCTGAAACCTGCTTTCCTCAGTAGATCTCCATAGCTGGACCAGGGTGAAAGTATTTTGTGACACTTCTGTCATCTGAAGCATGTTTAATTCATAGCCATTTTTTTCCACCAGTATTCTTATCCACTTATGTTATTACAACACTTTAGAAAATCCCAGGCTTGGAAGGGAAGTTTAATGTTTGCTGTTCTGGGATCATTTGAAGCCATGCATGCAAAAAGGACAAAATCACTTTTAAGTCTGCCTGTAGGAAATCTATCTTGGCAACCAGACAACTAGAATTAGTTATTAAAGGCATGTCAAATGAATAAAGACACCTCTGTAGGGAAAACCGCAAAATGCATTTACTTTTTTCTAATGTGAATTGTGGACTAATACCAAATCAGCCTTCATTTTCTATTCTTTCCTTCTCCTCTTGGAGGACAGATCTAATAAAGACAGACACAACTTAAAAATCTCTCCCACTTTTTCAAAACAATTGCAAACTACTAGACGATCCTTTGAAGACACATAACAAATACTACTGACTAGAATGTAGGTAAATCTGATGGGGCCATTTCTTTATGTATCGGTCCACCCTGGAGACTTGCAGGGCAGCTGAGGGGCTGCGTGTTCTAATTAGCTGGAACTAGAGTTAGTACAAGGATTCTGCATAGCACTTTAGCATAGCACTGCATCCAGTAATGCCCTTCTTCATGGCAAGAATACTGCTCTACAAAACTGTAAAGAAAAACTAATAAGAAAAAACCAGTAATTATGTCTTCTCCATCAGATACCTCAGGGAGCATTCAAGACAACAAGATAACTGTTACCATGCCCTTGCATTTGGCATACAACGATAGGCAACATCTAAAACCCAGAGGTTGCATCTGTTCATTATGGCTTGTAATAAGTGATGGACTTTTCCACCTATGAAATCTGTCCAATTCCCTTCGAAAGGCAACTAAGCCAGAAACCATCGCCACATACTGTGGCAAGGAGTTCCACAAATTAATTAAGTACACCTTATAATATTATGGTGATCAAGCCAAATAAAATAATAATAATAATAATAATAATAATAATAATAATAATAATAATAATAATAATACAGGTATTTATATACTGCCTTTCATGGTCGTCAGATTTCTCCTCAGACTTTATTTCAAGGCGGTTTACACAGGCAGGCTATACTAAATCCCTATAGGGATTTTTACAGTTGAAGAAGGTTCTGTCTTTCAAGAACCACAACATTTCAGACAGATCTTTTATGATCTGGTATCACATTCTGGCCTCCGTTTTCCTCCCACACAGGCTGACAGCGGCCAAAGAGCAGGTGGAATAACTCAGCATAACTTGGCTGGGCTTGTCAGCTGCTTCAAGGTCTCGCCGTTCACGGTGCCGGTGGCCTCGAACTGGTGACCTTCGGATGTTATCTTCAGGCAAACGGAAGCTCTACCTTCTAGACCAGACCTCCTGGTCTTCCAATGTTTGGTTCAGATCCTCAACATGGAAATTAAATTTAGTAGATGTTTGAACAGACACTTACAGTGACCACAGAACCCAGTGGTAGAAGTAGCCTACCCTGTCCTTCAAATGAGATATTGTAAAAATTGAACTCCGTGACCTTAAATAACCAGCTGTGCACTTCAGAACCTTTTAGAAAAGTTCCATTTGCTGAATTTCTATAAGGGCAATGCCAGGGAATAGTTAGAACCTGGGATTAGTAAAAGACCCAGGAAAAGCATATGCCATTTACTCAAGGCTTTGAATTTGCCTCATAGGAGGAGAAAAGGCATATGAAACTGGATAACTGGTGGTGACTGGTAATGAGCTTGTGAGAAAAGAGGAAGAGGGGACAAGACCTGTGCGGATTGTACAGAAACCCATGAACCATAGAAGTTTCATCTTGACTAGTAAAGAAAAGTAAAGAGTCTACCACCAGTTAGTGTTTAGAAATAACTTTACAAAGAATGGTACTTTCCAGTCTATTCATAAGTAATTACTTGTCTGATACTGATGTGTGGTGATACTGGTGTGTGATCGATGAGACGCACTTCCTTTATGCTGTCTTCTAATTGATTATTGAGAAATGATCGGCTTTAGTGTATTAACCAATGACATGCAAAGCTGTATGAGGTATTTAATCTCACATATCTTCCTATATTTGCCTGGTCCTGGCTGGCCAACTCTCTGCTTGGTTAGTAGTGATGTCACACGGAATAAATCTCTCATTGGCAACTTTGTCTTTTCTTCTCTTTCTTTGTTGAAGGCTTCCAGCCAGTTGCCTTCTCCACACTGAGGCCTGAGACTTTTCTCTAAAATTGGCCTGGAGTCTCCAGGAATCAGCCTCAATCTCCAGGTGACTACTGAAAGCAATCCTGGAGTTGTCAGTGGGGCCTTCAAGAGTTTCCCACATGATATGAGGTTCAGAAAGGAGATCTGCAGGAATCAGTCAGACTGACAACCCTAAAAAGTTTATTCTCTTTGAAATTAATTAACTGCAGTGGTCTCAAAACGTGGTCCAGCTTCTCCCCACCCACCGTGCAAGACTTGGAGAGTCTTGATTTCACTGTAAATAAACATGCGGAAATCACTTTGTAATAAGAACGGGAGCTTGGGCTGTCACTCAGCAAGATGTTCCTCTCATTCCTAGGCAGATGCCAAGCTTCCTGCTGCTTGCCTGGTTTTACAGAAAGTGAGACAAATTAACCTATTGCATTTCAAAGGGAACTCTCTTTTGAAGACCGTAACAGACAAGACAATGTGGTAACCATTGTCTGCCTCTCCTGGTTAAGTTGCTTGAAGTACTGAGTACCACATTCATTGAAGCTTAGGCAAGTACTAGGAGGAAGCTTCTTACACTGTATGGCAGGGGTGCCCAAACTCCAGCCCAGAGGCCATTTGCAGCCCTCAGGGACTCCCAATCTGGCCCGCGGGGAGCCCCCATCTCCAATGAGCCTGTTGCCCTCCAGAGACTTGCTGGAGCCCACACTGGCTGACTCAACTGTTCTCAGCGTGAGGGCAACTGTTTGTTCTCTTGTGTGAGCTGCGGGATGAGGGCTCCCTCCACTGCTTGCTGTTTCACATCTGAGATGCAGCAACGGCAGCAAAGGAAAGGCTGACCTTGCTTTGTGCAAGGCCTTTTATAGGCCTTGAGTTATTGCAAGACCTTTATTCATTCATATAAATTTCATCTCTAATATATTCATTTATGTAAATTTATTCAAATTTATTCAAATTTGAAATGTAAATTAATTCTTTTTTCCGGCCCCTGACATAGTGTCAGTCAGAGAGATGATGTGGCCCTCCTACCAAAACATTTGGATGCCCCTGCTGTGTGAGATATGCCCAGAAGGAAACATTCTTCAGCTTTACCAGGAGAGCAGAGATGCTTTTGTTCTAATCTAGAGATCCACAGATGTTCCATACATCTTATCCAGAACACTGAAGGGAAGGAAGGAATCTGGATTCTGGACATCTCCAGCTTCTGAGACAATCCCAGCTTGCTTTTCTAGGCTCCAACTTCTCCACCTTGTACATTTTCTTGAGCCATTTAACAGCCCAATCCTATGAAGGAATCAGTTATTCTACACAGCACTTTGTGACACCTCCATCCAATATTATGCTGGTAAAATCATTCATTGTACTTATTGCACAGATACCACACCCAAAATCTAACCAATGACTTTCTGTCTACTCCCAGATCCAGCACAGCTCCTTGTCCTAACATTCAAAGCCCTCCATGGCCCACTCCTCCCTACCTTTCTCCTCTTATATACTGCCTATCACCTTCTCTCATCCAGCTCCACCACCCTCAACCGGAGAGTCTGAACCCTTGAATTACTCAACTTTTTCTCCCTTGCCACCTTATGCCTGAAACCATCTCCTGGAACACCTGCAGAGTGCTCCTGCATTTTAAAACCCATTTTTCCCTTAAAGCCTTTGGAACCACTTATTATAACTAAAGACCCAATCCTATTGGATGCTTATGACTGAAGATCTTACAATCCATCATTGCCTCTGTAGTGACATAAATGGTGTGCTGCTGTGGTGCGCATTGCAGCCACCAGAACAAATAGTCGGCAGCTCTGTGCACCTGCCACAGACGGACCCAGTCTGCCTTGGAGCAGGTAACATGGTGGGGATAGGTCATTGATGGGTTGGGGGAGGTTTGGGGCAGGGAGCAGGGAGGGCAGGGGATGGTACAGGAGTAGGAAGGGGAGATATCAGTAGCAGCAGTGCATGACTGGTTGCTATCTGCTGTTTCCTGGCCCAACATATCCCCTGCCTACCCTCATGCACCAGCAAAAAGGGCATAGGTCCAAGGTGATCCATTGACAACCAGGCAGCCTACACAGAGGTAAGTAAAATATTTTTACTAACCTCTCCCAGGCTGTCTGGTTGCTCCCACCACAACTGCCTGCAGCATGTGCTCCTTCAGCATGACAGATGATGACAGGGGATCAGATTGGGCTCTAAGATCAAGTGCATATAATTGAAACAATTACTCACAATTCCTTTATTTTCCCCTATGATAATTCTTATGTCAATATCTAGATTGTAAGCCCATTGGAGCAGGAATTTCTGTTTGTACTTCATGTAAAACACCATATACACTGCTGGCTTTATATAAGTAGATAATCTGATGTCCCAATCCTATGGGCCTGCTGCGTTACCGGAACTGATGTTCCAGTGGCACAGCATGCTTTATGACTGTGGCAAAACCCACAGAGTGCAATCTTTTCACCTCTGCAAATGGTGAACAGCAGCAGCTGGATGATGCAGCGCCCCAGAGTGGTAAGCTAGCATGTGGGCAGGGGGCTGCAGAACGGGACAGAGATGAGGTAGAACAAAGAGGGGACCAGGGAAGTGGGATGTGTTTTGAGGGCTAGAAGGGGATGGATAGCAGCAACGGCTGCTGCTGCATAAGAACATAAGAACAGCCCCACTGGATCAGGCCATAGGCCCATCTAGTCCAGCTTCCTGTATCTCACAGCGGCCCACCAAATGCTCCCGGGAGCACACCAGATAACAAGAGACCTCATCCTGGTGCCCTCCCCTGCATCTGGCATTCTGACATAACCCATTTCTAAAATCAGGAGGTTGCGCATACACATCATGGCTTGTACCCCATAATGGATTTTTCCTCCAGAAACTTGTCCAATCCCCTTTTAAAGGCATCCAGGCTAGACACCAGCACCACATCCTGTGGCAAGGAGTTCCACAGACCGACCACACGCTGAGTAAAGAAATATTTTCTTTTGTCTGTCCTAACCCGCCCAACACTCAATTTCAGTGGCTGTCCCCTGGTTCTGGTATTATGTGAGAGTGTAAAGAGCATCTCCCTATCCACTCTGTCCTTCTGTGCATAATTTTGTATGTCTCAATCATGTCCCCCCTCAGGCGTCTCTTTTCTAGGCTGAAGAGGCCCAAACGCCGTAGCCTTTCCTCATAAGAAAAGTGCCCCAGCCCCGTAATCATCTTAGTCGCTCTCTTTTGCAATGATATCCTATCTCCCTTTCTGGCCTTGATCCACCTAACCAGATCCACTCAAACAGACCTGCGCCAACAAAATTGCTGGCGCAGGTCTGAGTTGGCCAACTGGGGCAGTGGAAGCTTAACTATGGGTAGGGGAACAAAAGTTCCCTAAACTGGGGGAGACTGCCATGATTCCCAGCCCCGCAGGTTGCAGCATGTGCTCTGGTAGCACAGCTGCATTAGCACAGGGAAATGACTTGGGCTGATAAGTCAAGTATATTGTAGGTGAATGGGTGTGAGAAGCTCCTTGGAGTAACTGATGCGTCTTGCAAAGTGACCACCATCAAGACTGCCATATTAATGTGCACATATGTTGAATTCACATATGTAGATACATATTAATGATAATAGTAACCATTAATGGTATAATTATAAATATATCTTCCACCAAAGAACAAAACACAAACATCAGGGAAATTCCTTCCCCTCCCCCCCACATTGGGAGACAAGAGGATGATCAAAACCTCGCTTGGGAAGATTCAGTAAATGCTTATCGAATGTCCTCCATACCGTGGATTAATATACTTATGGCAGTAATACTATCTTTCTGTATGATGACCCTGCTGCAAAAGCTTTTTCTGAAAAGCAGTACTTTATTCACTGCTATAGGTTGAAAGTTTCTAATGACGAACTTTCTTTGATGGGAAACGGTTCTTACGGAACATAATGACAGGATATGTCTGGTAGGGATCTGAACATAGTCCAAAAACAAAACAAAAAAAGATTAAAAATGAACCTGAAAGCAGATGCGTTACAATAAAAGCATCCTGAGAAGATGTAAGGCAACAATTAGACCTAGAAAATGAGAAACTCCAAGGGGCTTAATCAAAAAGGACAGTCTAATCAATGAAAAGTATACCACATGCTCTCGCAATAATTGCATTCCAGCCCAGATTTTTCATGGTAACAGCCAGCACTTAAAGTAATTGCATTCCAATAAAGATCAGTGGTCTAGAGCTACCATGGCTTTAATATTTGACATATGGATCTGATCCTGTTTCAACTCAAAATTTATGGCAAAACGAAAAGTTGAAATGAAATCAAAGTCAACAGCCAATAGCCTCTGCGTGTAACGCAAACCAAACAAAGGGGATCAGAACTGATCTGAAATATATAAATATAGAAGTAAATAAAGCTCACATTACGCAAGGAGAGATACTCATTCCTGGCTGCTACTGGAAATCTCTCCAAAGGGTGATTGTAGTGTGCAAAGCAGCAAAAGCATTCCCAAAGCCCGGCATTCCATCTCAGATGTGCTTTTGCTTGCTCTATGCTGGAGTGCTGCCCTCTACAATGGGGTCAAATTCATGCCTTTTGACTGTCAGATGTAAACACTTCTTTTCTAGAGTTTTCCAATAATAAGGGTGTTTTCAAATCTCTGGAAACCAAATTAGGCAGTCTGAAAATACCTCAAGGATATTGTGATACAACTGGGGCTAACTCGTGGCCCAATCCTATGGGCATGTTATGCCAGCAGAACACACATTCAGCTAACAAGCATAACATGTTTTGTAGCTGTCGCAAACACAACAACTGCCAGAGCAGGCAGCCAGGCTCCCACTATAAGTGGCAAGTGGCTGGTGATTATTTGAACCAACCCTTTGAGCTTCTTGTTTTGAGGGCATGTCCCATCTCTATTTTCCATTTTTCTTGTAATTTGACAGTTTATGTGTCTGCCAAAGTTCAACTTTCTAAACTGTGTCTGAAAGTTCTAACATCTTTAATATTCCCAAGCATGAGGGAGCCAACGAGTGAGTGAGACAGCAAGTGAAAGCCAAGCAGATCTCCCAAAGTTGTGCTATGGTTCAAGCCACACCTTACTCTAATTTGCCAAAATGTTATGTCTAAAACAGTAAGAATTACCCAACCTCAGAGGACTCCATCTTCTGTGTTTCTACATGTGTCATCAATCTAGGCATGACTTGTTATGGCTGATGGCAAATTCAGAGCAGTGACGCAAGGAGGACCTTCCTAACTGGACCTTCCAGGCTAACTGGAAGGAAGGAAGCAAGGCGAGTGCAATGCATCATCCAGCAATCCAGTGGGCAGCCTTGGTATGAGTTGTTGTTTGGGGCCCACAGGAGTCCTTAGTTATTTGATTTCTAATGGCACACTTGCAGTTCTTTCACAGGCCCTGGTATGTCCCAAGGTTTGGAAGTTTTTAGCCCTGGTTGTGCCCCAGTTTTGGAATCACTGCTTAGAGTTGGCAGGTTGGCAGCATCCCGCAACTGGAGAGTCAAGCAGCAGGGCCTGGTGATGTTGCAAGGTTGCTAATGATTAATTATTGCCACTGCCTCCTCTTCCAGGCCAATGGAAGAAGGCAGAGTGGTGTGCCATCAGCATGTGCTTCATTTTTAATGGAGGAGGAGGGGAGAAGAGGGTGGCTACACTGACAAATAGATGGGACTACTTATCTGGAGGGCCAAGGATGATCCTCCAATACCTGAGGCTGAAAGTTAAACCACCTTTAATTGGTTTCCCTTTTCTCGTTTGTCGGTCTGGTCTAGAGGGTAGAGCCTCCATTTGCCTGAAGATTAACATCCACAAGGTCGCCAGTTCGAGGCCACCGGCACCGTGTGACCTTGAAGCAGCTGGCAAGCTGCAGCTGAGCTGTTCCATCTGCTCGGAGCATGGGAGGATGGAGGCCAGAATGTTAAACCAGATCGGAGTATAACACCTTGAATGTAGTGGTTCTTGAAAGAAAGAACCTTCTTTCAATTTGTAAAAATCCCTGCGTGGATTTAATAAGCCTGCCTATGTAAACCGCCTTGAATAAAGTCTTGAATAAAGACCAAGAAAGGCGGTATATAAATACTGTATATTATATTATATTATTATTATTATTATTATTAACAGCATTTATATACCGCTTTTCAACTAGAAGTCCACAAAGCGGTTTACAAAGAAAAATCAAATAACGAATGGCTCCCTGTCCCAAAAGGGCTCACAATCTAAAAAGATGCAGACAGCCACTAGAAAAGACACTGCTGGGGTGAGGTGGGCCAGTTTACTCTCCCCCTGCTTAAAAGAGGAGCACCCACTTGAAAGAGTGCCTTTTACCCAGTTAGCAGGGGTAGCAAAACAACATGAACAGTTCAGGAAATTCAATAGCAATACATTTCTAATATATTAAACCAGAGTTTTTCAAACTGTGGGTTAGGACACACTAGATGGGTTGTGAGCTAATTTCAGGTGGGTCCCCATTCATTTCAATATTTTATTTTTAATATATTAGACTTGAGGCTCCCATGGGGAAATGTTACAGATGGATACTTTTAACAGGCTACTATGTACAGTATATGCTTTTAACAATAATAGTAAATGGGACTTACCCCTGGGTAAGTCTGAATAGGATTGCAGTCTAGGATTGTTAAAAAAATTTTCCTGCTTGATGACATCACTTCCAGTGGGTCCTGACAGATTTTCATTCCAAAAAGTGGGTCCCAGTGCTAAAAGTTTGAGGACCACTGTAAACACAAATGTTAACATAATCACGTTCATCTCTATAATATAAAAAAAAACTAAGCAGCAAAGAAAGAAAGAAAGAAAGAAAGAAAGAAAGAAAGAAAGAAAGAAAGAAAGAAAGAAAGAAAGAAAGAAAGAAAGAAAGAAAGAAAGAAAGAAAGAAAGCCAAATCTTTTCTTACTTCAAGTACAGACCAAATGCAACAGTGCCCTCTTACTTGTACCACAGGAATGTTATCACATTTTTTGCACAAAAACACACACAACAAAAATCATGACTGCAAGAAGCTTTGCTACATATGCAACACTAGGGCCATCGAGTGCTGTTACTCCTGCATGAATTAGGTGTCTATGCAAAGGCACCCTCAAGCACTTTGATTTGCCCTTATTATTCACCAAAATCTACTTAACCAAAATTCCTTTGATCAGACATTCCAGCCAACCTTGAAGAAGCTAATAATAATGGTAGTGTTTGGAGTTATCATGGCTGCATGACAGGCAAGTTAATGCTGTTTTCCTCCTGGGAGATTATGGAGATTTAATTAAACTCCTGGGTTTTCATAAGAGCCTTGTTTAATAGAAAAGCCATTTACAAAAATGACAGTGGATCTGAATGGTTGGCTGTATGCAGCTTCCATAAAGTCCTTTGGTATTTAATTACTTGTACCTAAAATAATAATAAGGTCTTTGTTAATAAGAGAATAAGTATTAATAAACGCAGCTGGAGGATGAGGAAAAGGAAGTCTTTCATTCTGTGTCTTATTATTGATTAATAGCACAGGCAAAAATTCTTGGGTGACATAAAACTTTAGGGTTTGATCTTCAGATTTTTTAGTGAAGGATTTAGCAACTACATCAGGCATAGATGATGTGTGCATGTTGGAAGGCAGTAGAGGTTCTAGCTCATCATGAACAAACCTTGATATAAAGTATATTTATATAAAATATTTATTATTTATTTGTTTGTTTAAAAGATTGTACCCCACCTTTCCTTTGCCAGAGCAAATGCTCAAGGCAGCTCACAATTCAAGGTTAAATATATACAATACATAAAACAATTTTTAAAAATCAAATGGACAACAACAACTTGGAAGAGGGCAACTATTTAAACCAAAGCACTGCTATAGAGACACAGGGGGCTATCAGTGACACAACACCTAAACGCAAGATGGGACAAAAGCATTTTGAGCCCTTGCCAAAAGACCATGAGGAAGGGAGGTTCTTCGTTCCCCCAGAAGGGAATTCCATAGTTGTGGTGCCACTACAGAGAAGGCTTACCCTTGTGTCACCATCCCTCTAACTTGGGATAAAAGTGGCACTTGAAGGAGAGCCCCCTCAGATGATCTAAGAGTGCGGCTGGAATCTTGAAGTAGACACAGAAACAAATGGACAACCAGTGTAGTCGTCGGAGCAGCAGTCCAACAGAGTCAAACTTCCTAGCTTCAGTAACCACCCAGGCTCAGGGCCTATGAGAGGAATTTTATCAGGGGGTACAAAGTTTCTTCTGGGCTTCTTCCCAAAGGGAGGAGAGGGGCAATAGAAGCAGGCAGATGGGGGGGGCAGAGGGAGGGTGCTGACAGCCACAATAATCTGTGGAGCCCAGGTCTACTAGGCTTCTTGATGCAGAGCCCAGGTCTACCTGACCATGTGGCACTGGCAGCTAGATAAAGTAATACTGAAAACCAAGCACACTTCTAAGTCTCTCTAAAATCTTTGAAATCTAGAAAATCAATTGCAGAAAATTAGCATCACTGTATTTAGGCTCTCACCTGAATGGACCAAAATGAACTTCTGCAGCAACTGTAGCCCCACATCTGGGTCCCTGAGCTTCGATACACTCCTTGGTGGTTATGGGATCCACAAGCTAAAGAGCTACTGTGGCAGGCCAGTTTCCTTGCAGATCTGACACTGTGTTAAAGAGGGTCATGGATGCATTCCTGGGTCTGGTGTGCATAACACCGCATGCACATGGTTGTGCCCTGGCATCATGCACAGGTAGCGAGCTCAGGTGACATTTCTGGGCCCCCTTTCTGACTCTGGGCCCAGGTACAAATTACCCCCTTTACCCCCCTCTCCTAGGCCTGCCCAGGCTGCGGCATTCTGCACCAATTGCAACTTCTGAACCACCTTCCAGGGCAGCCCCATATAGACCACGTTACAGTTATTCAGTCTTGAAGTTATTAAGGCATGCATCACTGTGGTCGGGTCCAATCAACTCAAGCACAGCAACAGCTGGCACCCCAGTCGAAGCTGGGCAAAGGCATTCCTGGTCACTGCTGCCACATGGCTGTCAAAGGAGAGCTTTGAGTCCAGGAGCACTACCAAACTGCACACCTGATTTTGCAGGGGGAGTGTGACCCCATTCAGATAGGGCTGATAACTCAGTACCTGAATTGAGGATTTCCTGACCTGGAGGAATATGAAATATAATAGTAGCAGCAGATAAAGCATCACTGCAAGGTGAAAAAGGCTTCATAAATACTGAAAATTCTGTGACTTGGATGAAAGGGTCAGTGCTAGTGACTGAGATCCAATGAATGATTTTAGCAGTGCTAGACATTTTAGCACTTTAACAGTGCAAATTCCATAAGTTAATGATGTGTTCTACAAAGAAGTATGCTTCTTGGACATCATTCCCCTTACACTACAAGTTTGTGATACAGCTGGGGGGGGATTGTTGGATGATTACAGCAGTTTAAAGCTGTACAGCAGTGTTAGATCACTGAACATGCTTAAGCTCTTGTGCATACCTGTGTAGCTCTTTAGACCCCACAGATTTAAAAAAAAATCATAGGATACGATAATTATGCACCCTCCATGGCCTGGAATTGCAATGGCTGCTGGCTGCTCATTCCTCTTGTTAATAGCACAGAATAGGTAATTGATGTGACCTACTTGTCAGAGTCTTCTGATACCTGGAGAACTTTCCTGAATTATGTGGAAGGCTTAAGGTTGATAGAAGAGCACATCATTTATATGTAGAAAGTTGCAGGTTCAGTCCTGGCCTGTCCTGGCCAGGAAGGGATGGGAAAGAATCCTTTCTGAAATTCTGGGAAGGTGAGGGGCATGAATACAAGAAAAAGAGAATAAAGGAATAGGAGTTTGGAAGAGGCAAGGCAGGTAAAGTGCCATGAATTGACAGAAGGCATCTTGGAAGTGAAGGGCCCCTGTCTGGAGACCTGATTTGGAGTAGTGGTTCTTCCGACATAAGAGTGTAAGCTGTTTCTTCCACTTATGCTCCATATGTTTAAATCTAGAAGTCAAGGCAAAAAAAACCAAAAACCATAAGCCTCCAGCTCTCTCTCTCACCCAAAGGAAACCAAACCCCAGGACCACTGGTCCCAGAAATAGGAAATATGCAACAGTATTTCTGTGAGGCTAGACAACCCTCTTACATTAAAGCCTTTGCATTTTTGGGTTATCACTTATGGTGCAATTATGCCAGATTTAGTATTTTCCGGTTTTTTTATTTACTCAGCTTTATCCTCACACTAATGAAGATAAATGTTTGTAAAGTACTTTAGTGAGACAGAAGCAGTAAAGCAAAGCATAGACTTAGTTTCAGAGATTTGCATTTTAGAGACTACAGTAAATCCAGGCCTCCAAGCTGACATCTAATCTTTATATAAATCAGTTTTCCACAGCTCCGATTCCTGCATGGTGCCACATGATTGCTTTCAAAGGAAATTCTACAGCAGCAATTGATAGCTTCTCTGACCATTTTACAGAAAAATGGTTTTCTAATTAAGCATCAGGGTTCCAGGCAAGTCTAGTCTGTTACCTGTTTTGGTTTGTTAAATCAATCAGCAAGCTGTGAAATTCAGTGTATCTAATGCTTCTAGCTTGCATAGTATTTTACAGTTCATATTTTATGGCTTGTCATATTTATTTCACGCAATCATTTATCACGCACGTTTCCTAAAAGCAGAGGTTTCCCAAACTGGGGCAAGCCCTGTCTCTGCCCCCTTAAGGTGCAGGGTTATTGCAAATTCAGCAGTGCAATTGCCAGGATCGTGCCACTGCCAGGGACAAAGTTTTATATATATAAAAACTTTAGGGAGTCCTGCAGAGGCATCCCCAGGCTCCCTGTATGCCTGTAAGGTCGGTGTTGCTATAAGCACCTGCCTTACAGGGGTTGCAGAGAGCCTGGGGATGCCCCTGCAGGACACCCAAAGCCTCAGAATATCTAACTATAGTAATCTTGACCCACTTCCAGTTCCACGATCACTAAATGGAAGTGGGTCGCAATCACTATTTTTAGATATTCCAAGGCTTGGGGCACCCTGAAGAGGCATCTGCAGGCTCCTGGCACCACCTGGAAGGCCAGTGCTGCCACTGGTGAGTTTTTAAAAAACCCTTTTGTCCCTGGCAGCAGCGCAATCCTAATAATCGCATCAACTGCCTTCACTTCTCCCCTGCAAAGACTAAGAGTGGTTCCCAAACTCTCAGAGTTTGGAAACTGCTGCCTTAAAAGTATCACAAATAATCTTTTACATCACTGGTGAACATCCAACTTGCTGAACTGAGCATTATCCAGGCATAGTGAGGCATACTCAGCTGTTCAATAGTCTTCTCTATTATAGCTCCGGCGCTGGGACCATAGTCCGCCACCTGGTGCTCTGTGCAGGTGGTGGACAGGTACAACGGGGCAGGGGGGAGCTGCCACCAGGGATGCCACTTAGGATGCTGCCGCAGCAATTTTGGCACTGTGGCAACCCCACGTCCGGGAAGCTCAGGATTGGGCTGCCCAACAATAAAAATCACACAGTTCACAAACCGACAAACCACAAGACAGACAGCAGCAAAATGGAACAGTCAAATAAAGAGATAGAATAAAATAGCAGTAATCTATGGAGGGAAGCAGCTCCAACTGTAGCCACAGAAAAAGAGTAAATATAAAAATCAGATGACTCCAAAAAGCTTTAGAAGAGCTCTTTTTCTGTCTGACACATCTGAAGGCACTCTGTGTTGGGGCCAGGCAGGCCTCCCTGGGGACGGTTGCCCCATCACTGGCATTCCACTAAGGAGGCACTACTACTGAGAAAGCTCTGCTCCTCATGGACACTTAAGTCAGCAGGGGCATAAGGAGCAAGACCACTGATGCTGAACAGGGTACACGGGGAGGCACCTAAGGAAAGTCGCAGTCCTTAACATGCCCAAGTCCCAAGCCATTCCAGGTTGTAAAGTTTAAAACCAGCCTCTTAAAATTAAGACTGGAAATGAACAAATAGCCAATGCAGACAGAGAGATACCACAGAGGTTCGCTCTGGTTGACCAGTCCCTGCAGCCTGTTGCATCACTTGAAGCTTCTGGATGGGTTTCAAGGTCAAATTCACAGCACTGTGATTTGCCTCAGAAACAGAAGTACCGCACTTACTAGGAAGGGAAATGCACTGAAATTACTTCTGAATATCCCTCAGAGAGACCTCAAGGCAAGAACATGAGGAAACACCTGCAATCCTAGTGATAAGACTTGTACAGTACAGATGACATGCTGAGCTTTGCTTCCTGTTTGGCTTGTTAACACAGTGCCCTTCCCTTTAATTCCCAGAGGGCCTTACACTGAAGACTAGGGCAGGGTTTAAAAGAGGGAGAAACCTTCTAGTGCGTTCTGCATGCTTCCCTGTGAACTGTGAAAAGGTATTGGCCAATCGCTGTAGTAGCAGAAGAAAAATATAACTGCTTCTCTTGGATATTTGATTTCTACACTAATTACGCTATGCTAAACTACTTCCTCTTGCAACACTTTTCCGAGTGAGTTATTAAATGAAACAATCTGCAAGATCCCAGCAGTCTGAATTGGCAGATGTTTATCATCTGAACATGAACATTCAGAACATGAAGCATTCTGAACATTCAGAACATGAAGCATATCTTGCGGCTTAAATAACAATTCCTATTGATAGATTAACCCTCTGACGCTGATAAGGTTACTTCCTCTGCTTCAGAATACCAAAGTATTCAGAGTATCACAGCCCAAGGTATAGAGGTGTTTTCACAATTCTCCTTGTCTGAATTTCTTTTCAGATTCCGTCATTCCAAATAACCTGAAATTGTTTCTGAAGTTTTTGATTTCCAAATGTTGTGTATATGAAACACTGTGTGTGCACAGTTCAGTCCAACTTTCTTTTACCATACTTCAGTCTCTTCATATCTTTCCACCCGAGCATTACGAATGTGCACATGCGCATTGATAAAGCACCATTTGGTACTTGATAAAGGGGATTTGGTGGGCCACTGTGAGATACAGGAAGCTGGACTAAATGGACCTATGGCCTGATCCAGTGGGGCTGTTCTTATGTTCACCACAAAGAAAGTAAGTCTGATTTGTTCGTACGCACCATGGCATCAAGGGTGATACACGAGTATGCCACCCAAAAACACCATACAGGACTATTCATGTGCATCAAAAAACACCACACAAAAAGAGTCTTGATGCAGTCTTTCAGTTCATCACATACTTTTTCTGCATACTAGTGTCCTGTGAGTAACTTGAGAGGGGAAGATACAAACTGAACTGAAGATACTGAAAGCCAAGGCAATCTGGAGAATGGCCAAATTAAAGAATTAACTCTTTAAAATCTTCTCAAAACAGAATCCAAAAAAAGTGAAATGTAAATGAACAAGAGGGACAATAAAGGAACAGAACTGTGGAAATTCTCCCATGCCTGGGGTCGGAACAAACAGTCCCCAGCACCTCATTTCTGCCAGGAGTACCCCTCCTAAACTTTTATAAAGCAATTTCTTTCACCTCTGAAAACAGTTTCATCATATCAGCCTTTGCCATCTGCTTGAATAAATTAGCCTTTAAAAATAATTTGTCAATCCATACACATCAGCAGCATTTCTTTCAATAATTGGAAGAATTAGCTCTTTGTAGTGAGTCAAAGAATGTCGAGCCAAAACGTATGGTACTTGCTCCCCAGTGAGCTGGAGACCCTTGGATGAACTCCTGGGGTGCCATTAAAATGAATAGTTATTCAGAAAAGATATTTTAATGTTTATTTGCCTTTCCCAAAAAAGGAGAACTTTTAGAATTCTTTACCATCTGGATGTCTTATTTTTGTATCTAAAGTTTATTTCTGCAATGCTAAGAACAGTATCATCAATTTACAATGTATGGATATATACGTTTATCTAAAAGGATGCTATCAAGTGGTAAGCAACTCCAAGTATGCAAGTGTATGAATACATGCTTTATTATATTTATTTTTTTTAGCAATATCTCAGTTACATTTCACTGGCCAAGTTCTTTTTTTCTGGCTACACCAGTGAGACCAATGGAAAGGCTTATATTACTTCTGCAATCCAGGATCTATCCTATGCCAAACATTATTGCACGTTAAGCAAGAATGTCATATAACTGAGCCCAAAGTGTTGGACCTGACAGTATGAATTACAACTGATTAACAGCAGACGTTAGCTGTGTGGCTTACTGGAACCAGAGACTCCCTGTTCCCACAAGCAGCAATTCCCAGCCTGTGGGTCAGGAACTTCTAGTGGGTTATGAGTTCCTTGAGGGTGGGTGATTGAGACTTCCAATGATGTGAAGCCTGATGTGTCAAGTAGAGTTGATGAAGGACTGCAGAGTCACTATGTTGTGCATGAGTGTTCCTCCTCTTCTGCTGCTGAAAATTGCAACAGGTGACCCACACAGCATAAAGCATAACCAACATAACAATCTGGAGAACATGTTGGGTCTTGTGATAGGTTGAAATAAAGTTAACAGTGCACATGGAGATCACATCCTTATTGAAGATATCAGACTCTTCTGCACCATAAGATAATTGAATTGGAAGGGAACTACTGTGCTCCAGTGCACTGGGAAGCAAGACCATATAGCCAACAAATGGCTAAAGCCAACCAGATAACCTTAACGGCACATGAACAAATATGCGTGCAACCCAAACTACCTGGATCAGGGGTGTCAAACATAAGGCTGGCAGGTTGAATACAGCCCAAAGAAGCTCTTCATCCAGACCACATGATAATTGGGCTCTCCCAGTGCTGCCCTTTCAGTCTGAGAGGGAGAGATGGAAGGAGGCCTCAGAAGACAAGGAATGGTATAAGGAAAGGGGCAGACCAGCAAGGGTCAGAGAAGGAGCTGCTACCAAAGTGTTGGGAATGTCCAATTATCAATTATCATGCTGGCTGCCCTTTCAGCAGTACCACTTCTGCCATGACATCACTTCACAGAGCACCTCTCAGCTTCTGAGCTGCAAAGTGATGCCTTGGCGGCGGCAGTGCTGCTTAAAGGGCAGTCCATGTAATAACTGAGCACTCCCACATCTTGAAACTATGATCAAGATTCACATATATTCTGTCATTTGCAGCTGAGTTCCAGTATGTGAACAAAGTGCTTATTTCTGGCCATCATTTGCTTTAATGACATCACTTCATGGTGTCACTTCCAGCTGTCATCAGGCTCCATGCATGCTGTTTGGCCCACTGTATCAAATGAGTTTGAAACCCCTGATCGGGATCTTCTTCCCCTCTGTTCTGCTAGGCTAGTATACGTAAATTTGGGGCAGAGGACTGTGCTACAGTTAGTCAGTGCCTATTGGCATCCTGCCAGGATCAAGGAATGGATCTCGGATTAATACTACAGGAACCAGTGAGTCATCTTCTAGCCCACCTCTTTCTTCACAGACATACCCCTGCTGCGCTAGAGTTTTTGTCTGTTTTGACTGCTCTGGCATCCAAACAACACAATCGTTAGTGAGTGATCAGATCACTTGCCACTGGAAGATGTTAATATCAGCATGGGGCCTAAACAGGGAGGACTCACAGCCTTTCCAATTCAGGGTCATGTTTCTTTTTCTGACATTTTTTTCTCTCTAAAGAAAATCAATAGCTCTCCAAAAAATCCAAAATACCAATTTCATAAAAAGAAAAAATTAACATTTGAACTATTTATTCACAAACATGAACTTTATAATGGGCTCATTGCCACTGAATGATGCTCATTTCCTGGTGTTAGATTTATTGATTCATCATCATCATCATGGTATTTTTAAGGATGTAAATTCATCCATCCATGTAACAGTGGATACATGGAGGGGAGTTTTGGGGTTGCACCCATTGATTATGCTCACCCTTCATCAGAGGCATCACTAGGGTTTGCATCACCCAGTACCAGAACTCATTGAATCACCCACACGATGGACCTCCTCCCACATCAGACCATTCAGAATGAATTACAATATCAAATGAACAGCTTGCATGCAGTGGCATCACTAGGGTTGGTGTCACCCCATTAACTTTATTTATTTGTTTGTTTTAATATATAACAGTACAGGTTTAATAAATTACAGTACAGAGGTCACCCAAATCAGTAACCAAAAATAAAAAAACTAGTGGCCAACTTGATGACACTCACACAACTAAATAAGAGTTCTAGCACTGACGTTCCGGGGTTGGGGGGTGGAATGACACTAACAGCTCAATTCTGCGCTGGAACAGGTAGACTGGCTGGCCCACCCTGTATCCAGCACAGGTTTGGGACTGGCAGTGGCGCAACCTGGGTCAAGGGAAATTGACTCCCCTTCCCCCAGGTAATGCGGCAGCAGCCCAAACAGGGCTACTTGGATCTGCACCACATAAGGAGGTGGCACAGATCCCAGCAGCCTGGCAACAAGCTGTGCCACCCAGGCACTTTTGCAACACTGGGAGGCCGGCCTAAGGTGCACTTTGGATTGCACCCTGAGTTTCTTCAGGCACCTGGCCATTGGTGTAAAGTGGCCCCTCCTCCTTGCCTTCAGAGCCAGTCATAACTGCAAAAGCAAAGGAAGAGCCAGAAATCTACTTTTTGTTACACAAGGCAGTTGTGTTTCCCTCTTCTGGGTATTTGGATATAACATTTCGTAGAATACCGATATTTCAAAGCTGTTTATTTCATCACATTCCACATTAAATTACCCATTGAATGATATATAACATGATCATATTATTTGAAGGTACCAAGATTTTTGCAATTTTGGAAATAGTGGTGTCACAACCATCCATAAGAACATAAGAACATAAGAACAGCCCCACTGGATCAGGCCATAGGCCCATCTAGTCCAGCTACCTGTATCTCACAGCGGCCCACCAAATGCCCCAGGGAGCACACCAGATAACAAGAGACCTCATCCTGGTGCCCTCCCCTACATCTGGCATTCTGACTTAACCCATTTCTAAAATCAGGAGGTTGCGCATACAAATCATGGCTTGTACCCCATAATGGATTTTTCCTCCAGAAACTCGTCCAATCCCCTTTTAAAGGCATCTAGGCTAGACGCCAGCACCACATCCTGTGGCAAGGAGTTCCACAGACCGACCACACGCTGAGTAAAGAAATATTTTCTTTTGTCTGTCCTAACCCGCCCAACACTCAATTTTAGTGGATGTCCCCTGGTTCTGGTATTATGTGAGAGTGTAAAGAGCATCTCCCTATCCACTCTGTCCATTCCCTGCATAATTTTGTATGTCTCAATCATGTCCCCCCTCAAGCGTCTCTTTTCTAGACTGAAGAGGCCCAAACGCCGTAGCCTTTCCTCATAAGGAAGGTGCCCCAGCCCCGTAATCATCTTAGTCGCTCTCTTTTGCACCTTTTCCATTTCCACTATGTCTTTTTTGAGATGCGGCGACCAGAACTGGACACAATACTCCAGGTGTGGCCTTACCATCGATTTGTACAACGGCATTATAATACTAGCCGTTTTGTTCTCAATACCCTTCCTAATGATCCCAAGCATAGAATTGGCCTTCTTCACTGCTGCTGCACATTGGGTCGACACTTTCATCGACCTGTCCACCACCACCCCAAGATCTCTCTCCTGATCTGTCACAGACAGCTCAGAACCCATCAGCCTATATCTAAAGTTTTGATTTTTTGCCCCAATGTGCATGACTTTACACTTACTGACATTGAAGCGCATCTGCCATTTTGCTGCCCATTCTGCCAGTCTGGAGAGATCCTTCTGGAGCTCCTCACAATCACTTCTGGTCTTCACCACTCGGAAAAGTTTGGTGTCGTCTGCAAACTTAGCCACTTCACTGCTCAACCCTGTCTCCAGGTCATTTATGAAGAGGTTGAAAAGCACCGGTCCCAGGACAGATCCTTGGGGCACACCACTTTTCACCTCTCTCCATTGTGAAAATTGCCCATTGACACCCACTCTCTGCTTCCTGGCCTACAACCAGTTCTCAATCCACGAGAGGACCTGTCCTCTAATTCCCTGATTGTGGAGTTTTTTCAGTAGCCTTTGGTGAGGGACCGTGTCAAACGCCTTCTGAAAGTCCAGATATATAATGTCCACGGGTTCTCCCGCATCCACATGCCTGTTGACCTTTTCAAAGAATTCTATAAGGTTCATGAGGCAAGACTTACCCTTACAGAAGCCATGCTGACTCTCCCTCAGCAAGGCCTGTTCGTCTATGTGCTTTGAGATTCTATCTTTGATGAGGCATTCCACCATCTTACCCGGTATGGATGTTAGGCTGACCGGCCTATAGTTTCCCGGGTCCCCCCTCTTTCCCTTTTTAAAAATAGGCGTGACATTTGCTATCCTCCAATCTTCTGGCACCGTGGCCGTTTTGAGGGACAAGTTGCATACCTTAGTCAAGAGATCTGCAACTTCATTCTTCAATTCCTTAATAACCCTTGGGTGTATGCCATCAGGGCCCGGTGACTTATTGATCTTTAATTTATCAATGAGGTCTGAAACATCTTCTCTTTTAACCTCTATCTGACTTAACTCCTCGGTTAGGAGGGGCCGTTCGGGCAGCGGTATCTGCCCGAGGTCTTCTGCCGTGAAGACAGATGCAAAGAACTCATTTAATTTCTCTGCCATCTCTAAGTCTCCTTTTATCTCCCCTTTCCCTCCCTCACCATCCAGAGGGCCAACCGCTTCTCTGGCGGGTTTCCTGCTTCTAACATATTTGAAGAAGCTTTTATTATTCCCCTTAATGTTGCTGGCCATGCGTTCCTCATAGTCTCTCTTGGCCTCCCATATCACCTTCTTACATTTCTTTTGCCACAGTTTATGTTCCTTTTTATTCTCCTCATTAGGGCAAGACTTCCATTTACGGAAGGAAGCTTCCTTGCCCTTCACAGCCTCTCTAACTTGGCTGGTTAGCCATGCGGGCACTCTCCTGGATTTAGTGGAACCCTTCTTTCTTTGCGGTATACACCTCTGCTGGGCTTCTATTACTGTTGTTTTAAGCAGCCTCCATGCACTCTGGAGAGATTGGACTCTTTTTACCCTCGCTTTCAACCTCCTTCTAACCACCCTCCTCATTTGAGGGAAGTCCGCCCGTCAGAAGTCAAGGGTTTTTGTTAGAGATTTGCCTGGTATTCTTCCCCCAACGTGCACGTCAAAACGGATCGCAGCATGATCACTGTTCCCCAATGGCTCAGTAACGTTTACATCTCTAACCAGGTCCTGCGTACTGCACAATATTAAATCCAGAGTCACCTGTCTTCTGGTGGGCTCCGTGACTAGCTGATCTAAGCCACAGTCATTTAGCACGTCAAGAAATCCGGTTTCCTTATCGTGACCAGAACACAAATTGACCCAGTCAATATGAGGATAATTGAAGTCCCCCATGATTACAACCCTGTCCCTCCTTGTCACCTCCCTGATCTGTTTCCTCATTTCAAGGTCCCCATCCGATTTCTGGTCTGGAGGACGATAGCACGCCCCCAGTATTACATCGCTGGACAAGCCTGGTAATTTAACCCACAGAGATTCTACGGTGGAGTCGGACCCACCTTCAATCTCTACTTTGCTGGATTCTATCCCTTCCTTAACATAAAGGGCCACCCCACCTCCAACACGCCCCTGCCTGTCCCTCCTGTAGAGTTTATAGCCCGGGATTGCAGTATCCCACTGATTCTCCGCAGTCCGCCAGGTTTCCGTTATGCCCACTATGTCAATATTTTCCCTTGTCACCAGACATTCCAGTTCTCCCACCTTTGCTCGTAGACTTCGGGCATTCGCATAAAAGCATTTATACACGGAATGCCCCAGGATGGGCTGCTTATTCGCTCCTTTGTCCCTGCATCCTCTCATTGTGCCAAACTGTCTATCACATCCCATCACGCTACCTTTCCCAATTTCTTCTCCTACTCTGCCTTTGTCTTGTTGTTCTCTAACCTCCCCATCCTCATCCCATAGGGATGAGGAGTCCCGAACCGGATGCCCCTCGGCTCCTGTCGGCCTTCCCCCAGGGATCAGTTTAAAAGCTGCTCTGCCACCTTTTTAATGTTATGCGCCAGCAGTCTGGTTCCATTCTGGTTCAAATGGAGCCCGTCCCTCTTGTACATAAGAACATAAGAACATAAGAACAGCCCCACTGGATCAGGCCATAGGCCCATCTAGTCCAGCTTCCTGTATCTCACAGCGGCCCACCAAATGCCCCAGGGAGCACACCAGATAACAAGAGACCTCGTCCTGGTGCTCTCCCCTACATCTGGCATTCTGACTTAACCCATTCCTAAAATCAGGAGGTTGCGCATACACATCATGGCTTGTACCCCATAATGGATTTTTCCTCCAGAAACTTGTCCAATCCCCTTTTAAAGGCGTCTAGGCTAGACGCCAGCACCACATCCTGTGGCAAGGAGTTCCACAGACCGACCACGCGCTGAGTAAAGAAATATTTTCTTTTGTCTGTCCTAACCCGCCCAACACTCAATTTTAGTGGATGTCCCCTGGTTCTGGTATTATGTGAGAGTGTAAAGAGCATCTCCCTATCCACTCTGTCCATCCCCTGCATAATTTTGTATGTCTCAATCATGTCCCCCCTCAAGCGTCTCTTTTCTAGGCTGAAGAGGCCCAAACGCCGTAGCCTTTCCTCATAAGGAAGGTGCCCCAGCCCCGTAATCAGCTTAGTCGCTCTCTTTTGCACCTTTTCCATTTCCACTATGTCTTTTTTGAGATGCGGCGACCAGAACTGGACACAATACCCCAGGTGTGGCCTTACCATCGATTTGTACAACGGCATTATAATATTAGCCGTTTTGTTCTCAATACCCTTCCTAATGATCCCAAGCATAGAATTGGCCTTCTTCACTGCCGCCGCACATTGGGTCGACACTTTCATCGACCTGTCCACCACCACCCCAAGATCTCTCTCCTGATCTGTCACAGACAGCTCAGAACCCATCAGCCTATATCTAAAGTTTTGATTTTTTGCCCCAATGTGCATGACTTTACACTTACTGACATTGAAGCGCATCTGCCATTTTGCTGCCCATTCTGCCAGTCTGGAGAGATCCTTCTGGAGCTCCTCACAATCACTTCTGGTCTTTACCACTCGGAAAAGTTTGGTGTCGTCTGCAAACTTAGCCACTTCACTGCTCAACCCTGTCTCCAGGTCATTTATGAAGAGGTTGAAAAGCACCGGTCCCAGGACAGATCCTTGGGGCACACCACTTTTCACCTCTCTCCATTGTGAAAATTGCCCATTGACACCCACTCGCTGCTTCCTGGCCTCCAACCAGTTCTCAATCCACGAGAGGACCTGTCCTCTAATTCCCTGACTGTGGAGTTTATTCAGTAGCCTTTGGTGAGGGACCGTGTCAAATGCCTTCTGAAAGTCCAGATATATAATGTCCACGGGTTCTCCCACATCCACATGCCTGTTGACCTTTTCAAAGAATTCTATAAGGTTTGTGAGGCAAGACTTACCCTTACAGAAGCCATGCTGACTCTCCCTCAGCAAGGCCTGTTCGTCTATGTGTTTTGAGATCCTATCTTTGATGAGGCATTCCACCATCTTACCCGGTATGGATGTTAGGCTGACCGGCCTATAGTTTCCCGGGTCCCCCCTCTTTCCCTTTTTAAAAATAGGCGTGACATTTGCTATCCTCCAATCTTCTGGTACCGTGGCCGTTTTGAGGGACAAGTTGCATACCTTAGTCAAGAGATCTGCAACTTCATTCTTCAATTCCTTAATAACCCTTGGGTGTATGCCATCAGGGCCCGGTGACTTATTGATCTTTAATTTATCAATGAGGTCTGAAACATCTTCTCTTTTAACCTCTATCTGACTTAACTCCTCGGTCAGGAGGGGCCGTTCGGGCAGCGGTATCTGCCCGAGGTCTTCTGCCGTGAAGACAGATGCAAAGAACTCATTTAATTTCTCTGCCATCTCTAAGTCTCCTTTTATCTCCCCTTTCCCTCCCTCACCATCCAGAGGGCCAACCGCTTCTCTGGCGGGTTTCCTGCTTCTAACATATTTGAAGAAGCTTTTATTATTCCCCTTAATGTTGCTGGCCATGCGTTCCTCATAGTCTCGCTTGGCCTCCCCTATCACCTTCTTACATTTCTTTTGCCACAGTTTATGTTCCTTTTTATTCTCTTCATTAGGGCAAGACTTCCATTTACGGAAGGAAGCTTCCTTGCCCTTCACAGCCTCTCTAACTTGGCTGGTTAGCCATGCGGGCACTCTCCTGGATTTAGTGGAACCCTTCTTTCTTTGCGGTATACACCTCTGCTGGGCCTCTATTACTGTTGTTTTAAGCAGCCTCCATGCACTCTGGAGAGACTGGACTCTTTTTACCCTCCCTTTTAACCTCCTTTTAACCAGCCTCCTCATTTGAGGGAAGTCCGCCCGTCGGAAGTCAAGGGTTTTTGTTAGAGATTTGCCTGGTATTCTTCCCCCAACGTGCACATCAAAACGGATCGCAGCATGATCACTGTTCCCCAATGGCTCAGTAACGTTTACATCTCTAACCAGGTCCTGCGTACCGCACAAAATTAAATCCAGAGTCACCTGTCCTCTGGTGGGCTCCTTGACTAGCTGATCTAAGCCACAGTCATTTAGCACGTCAAGAAATCCGGTTTCCTTATCGTGACCAGAACACAAATTGACCCAGTCAATATGAGGATAATTGAAGTCCCCCATGATTACAACCCTGTCCTTCCTTGTCACCTCCCTGATCTGTTTCCTCATTTCAAGGTCCCCATCAGATTTCTGGTCTGGAGGACGATAGCACGCCCCCAGTATTACATTGCTGCACAAGCCTGGTAATTTAACCCACAGAGATTCTACGGTGGAGTCGGACCCACCTTCAATCTCTACTTTGCTGGATTCTATCCCTTCCTTAACATAAAGGGCCACCCCACCCCCAACACGCCCCTGCCTGTCCCTCCTGTAGAGTTTATAGCCCGGGATTGCGGTATCCCACTGATTCTCCGCATTCCACCAGGTTTCCGTTATGCCCACTATGTCAATATTTTCCCTTGTCACCAGACATTCCAGTTCTCCCACCTTTGCTCGTAGACTTCGGGCATTCGCATAAAAGCATTTATACACGGAATGCCCCAGGATGGGCTGCTTATTTGCTCCTTTGTCCCCGCATCCTCTCATTGTGCCAAACCGTCTATCACATCCCTTCACCCTACCTTTCCCAATTTCTTCTCCTACCCTGCCTTTGTCTTGTTGTTCTCTAACCTCCCCATCCTCATCCCATAGGGATGAGGAGTCCCGAACCGGATGCCCCTCGGCTCCTGTCGGCCTTCCCCCAGGGATCAGTTTAAAAGCTGCTCTGCCACCTTTTTAATGTTATGCGCCAGCAGTCTGGTTCCATTCTGGTTCAAATGGAGCCCGTCCCTCTTGTACAGGCCCCGCTTGTCCCAAAACGTTCCCCAGTGCCTAACGAATCTAAACCCCTCCTCCCTACACCACTGTCTCATCCACGCATTGAGACCCCTGATCTCCGCCTGCCTAGCTGGCCCTGCGCGTGGAACAGGTAGCACTTCAGAGAACGCTACCTTTGAGGTCCTGGCTTTCAGCTTCCTGCCTAAAAGCCTAAATTTGGCCTCCAGGACCTCCCAGCTACACTTACCCACGTCGTTGGTGCCGACATGCACCACAGCCGCTACCTCTCCCCCAGCACTGTCTACTAGCCTGTCTAGACGAGAAGTGATGTCCGCAACCTTCGCACCAGGCAGGCAAGTCACCATGCGGTCCTCACATCCGTCGCAAACCCCCCTCTCTATGTTTCTAATAATCGAATCCCCCACTACAAGAAGCCCCCGACCCCCCTCCCGCCGAGGAGTATCCCGAGTGCGCTCGGATACGGGCCCATCCCCTGGAGAAGGGATCCCCCCTAGGGGATTGTTTCCCTCCTCTCCAGGATGACGTCCTCCAGTCCCGAGACTTCCCACCTGGGCAGCCGAGGAGCTGCACGCCTGAGGTTGGGACGAAGCCTGATCGTCCCCGGAAGTCTCCCCACGGTCCTCCTCTGGCTGCCTGCGCTTCTCCAGGTCGGCCACCAAGGCTTCAAGGGAGCAGACGCGTTCCCTGAGAGCCTGGAGCTCCTTGCACCGAGGACACACCCATGACTTATGCCCCAGAGGCATATAATCATACATGTGGCACAGGCCCCGCTTGTACAGGCCCCGCTTGTCCCCGCTTGGCCCCGCTTGTCCCAAAACGTTCCCCAGTGCCTAACAAATCTAAACCCCTCCTCCCTACACCACCGTCTCATCCACGCATTGAGACCCCTGATCTCCGCCTGCCTAGCTGGCCCTGCGCGTGGAACAGGTAGCACTTCAGAGAACGCTACCTTTGAGGTCCTGGCTTTCAGCTTCCTGCCTAAAAGCCTAAATTTGGCCTCCAGGACCTCCCAGCTACACTTGCCCACGTCGTTGGTGCCGACATGCACCACAGCCGCTACCTCTCCCCCAGCACTGTCTACTAGCCTGTCTAGACGAGAAGTGATGTCCGCAACCTTCGCACCAGGCAGGCAAGTCACCATGCGGTCCTCACATCCGTCGCAAACCCCCCTCTCTATGTTTCTAATAATAGAATCCCCCACTACAAGAAGCCCCCGACCCCCCTCCCGCCGAGGAGTAACCCGAGTGCGCTCGGATACGGGCCCATCCCCTGGAGAAGGGATCCCCCCTACGGGATTGTTTCCCTCCTCTCCAGGATGACGTCCACCAGTCCCGAGACTTCCCACCCGGGCAGCCGAGGAGCTGCACGCCTGAGGTTGGGACGAAGCCTGATTGTCCCCGGAAGTCTCCCCACGGTCCTCCTCTGGCTGCCTGCGCTTCTCCAGGTCGGCCACCAAGGCTTCAAGGGAGCAGACGCGTTCCCTGAGAGCCTGGAGCTCCTTGCACCGAGGACACACCCATGACTTATGCCCCAGAGGCATATAATCATACATGTGGCACTCGATGCAGAACACTGGATAGCCCCCACCCTGCTGCTGGCTGTCTGACTGCACAGTTTTGTTGTTGTTGTTGTTGTTTTATTTAGGGGTCCTTTTAAAAACCGTACACTGGATAGCAGCCCTTTTCTCAAGGGAAGAGGAAGGGCAGTGTATGGGGCCCTGGCCTCCTCGCCCTGCTGCTGAACTCGCCCAGATGCTAAACTCTTGTGCCTTACCTGGCACTTGGTTCCCAGAGGCCACACGCGTCTGCAGATCCCAAGCGCATCACCCATTGTGGTCCACACCCCCTGCACCCCCCCCTAGCAAAGCCACTGTCCCTTCATGCATTTGAAGGTCCTGTGTATATGAAGCCCATGCACATGCACCCAAACTCACATAGGCTCCTGTATATGGAAAGTGAAACCTGGATCGATATACAGGGGCCTATGCATATATCAGTACGAGCATGTAGGCACTGTACATATGGGGCCACAGAACACAAGGAAGCTGGGGGTGGCACCAGTGCGTACAGTTCAAGTACCCCCTCCATATATTCAGTTTTGCATGGATAAATGCATGAACAGGCTTTTACGGTTATCTTTTGTGGGATTTGCTTACTCAGAGTTCCTCTTGTAGAGAGATCTTTGGAAGGAATAAGCTTTGCCATAATCAGCACATATAGAGAAGGAGGGGGAAAAAAGGTTCATATGTTACATTAATCACTCAGTCATGTGAAAATGTAGAGTACAATCGTCTCCTCTCTTTCTGCCTGACTTAAGTTAAAGCTCTCTTTGGTGCAGTTACTCAGAGCATAGCGATAAGTAAGGGATATTGCTCATGGCAGGGCAGTGTACAAAGCAATAAACGGCTTTTATGGCCAGTTAAATTCCAAAGCAATAACCACAAAAGGCTGTTTATTGCAAGTCTGCCCCCATGTCACAAGCATATTATTAGAACAATTTTTGAAGAAAAAAAAATCCTATAAAACTATTTTAAAATCATTTCAAAAATATAATGTCCTTTTGAAAAGATTTTTTGGAATCAAGAAATATATAGGATTCCTTTTTAATTGTTTTTCAAGAATGTTCTAGATGCCAATTCAGAAAGAGGTTTGGAGTTTGAAACAAAAACTGCTGTGACACCTTAAAGATTGCCTGATTTATTTCTGCATGAAATACAGGGTGACCCAAAAGTAGGTGGATAGTAAGTGGAATAAATATTATCATTTACTGTCCACCTACTTTTGGGTCACCCTGTATATACATGAATATGTTGCATGTACACATGTACATATATTAGTGCTTTTTCATCACTCTTTCAGCAAGAACTTCCTATTTTTGGAAATGGAACATCTTTCAAATTCTTATTTAATGATACTGACCATACATACAGCCATATGGATGCTGATGGAAATTCATTAAACTCAATTATGTCAAATTTTGAGAAGGTGTATTTTTGGAAAAGCTAGAATCTTCTTTCAGAGTCATAATCCAAGTATAGTGTTCAGGAAAATCTGTAAAAGAAAATGTGTTTAGAAATGTAGGGATCTGTTTTCCCCCTGAAAATGAAAAGTTATGAGATTTTCTACTTGTTTCATATTACCTTACTTGAAATACCTTTTTGCTTTGGAAGGCCTTTGTGGGAAAAGTATAAAGAATCAATTTAACCCATTTCTGCCTGGCCCACAGATGTACACATTTGGTCCCTGTTTCTTATATGCAACAATGGGCAGAAAGGGTTTACAGCCTAATTCTGAGCTGCCCAGGGCATGGGGTTGCGGCGGCACAGAAAATGGCTGCCGCCTCATCCTGCGCATTCCAGGTAGCCACCAGCGGCTCCTTGGGGGAAGGGGACAAAAGTCCCCTTCCCCCATGTAAATGGAGTAGCCCCGCAATGGGGCTACTCGATTCACCGCCAACCAAAAGGTCAGCGGTGAATCAAGAGCCTCCGGTGGAGCAAAGCTCCACTAGTCCCACCTTCCTCACACAAGGGATATATTTATTTGGCAGCAGAGCATGGCCAGAAGCCATGAAAGAAGAGCAAGTAACCCTGCAGACTACAGGAGCTCCAGCCACTCAGCAATGGCTGCAGATGTTAAACCATTTTCTCAATCACAGGGACCAGGACCTTATTTTTTAAAGAATGAACACTGAAGACTTAAATCTTTTTTTGACGATTATCTGATTTTACTTGAGCATTCTGCATGTACCCAAAATGATCAACTCTGAAGCTAAGGAGCTTTAAGCTTCAAGTCTTGTCAATTATTTTTAATTAGAGTCCTGTGCCCTTCTTAATTTGTCTCTTAGTAGGAAGGCACTAAACTGAGTGGAGAGTTGTCTGCAGTCTAAGAAAGCAGTAGCTCTTGAATTCAGGTATCGCAGTCCCCCATATTTTTACCTCCATCTTATATTTCAGAGCTATTATTGTCACTCTCTGTGATCCTTGAAACCGGCACCTTTGAATGGCAGCAAAGGAAGTAGCAGAGGAGAGGGTTTCATTTTATTTATACAAAACTTCCTATGCTTTCTTTTAATTTATTGGAATGAAGTTTAAACTGTGCATAACTTGAGATACATAAATAAAACACACTCTTCCTCCCCCCAGCCTTCTCAAACGGTTTCTCCCAAGTCGTGTGATTATCGAAGACCACACACAAAGCCAGAGTATGACTCAAGGAATGGAGAGATCCGAGATCAGCCAGTCTTGCAGGTAATGGACCTCCTCTGAAGGTCAGGTCAGGGCTGAGTAGAATCTCTGAGTATAAATAAATGTCCCAAATTGCCAAAAAAACACTTTCCTCCTGCCCATAATCAGTTCCAAGAGGATGGGGAACTGGCCACCCTTATCCAGACCAAATAAAAGAACCTCACTGCTGAAGTCAAATCAAAGAGTCAGGCTAATCAACTTTTGGAGAGGAAAAAAACCAGCCCATGGGGAGGAGGAAACAGCGGCCATGTATGACAAACCAACAAGCAAACACCCCAAGAGTGGGCCGAGTGACTTTCATTTTGAGTTCAAATGAGCTACAAAGAGCAAACGGGATCTGTGGATTTATTTCACTCTAGTTAAAGGTGTGGATTAAGCAGCTCCAGGCCTATGACAAAACAAACACTCCGCACAGCAAAATCCACAAGGCAAATGTTTCCTAAGGGGACTTTGGTGCTCCTGAGTCCACAAAAGCTTTGCATTTTTCTACAATGAAAAAGGAAAATAAATCTTTTCCTCTGTCTTTTACCAGTCATAAACACAACAGGCCAATTTCAATTCAACTTATCCCTGGAGTGAGCTTGGTTTTGGGTTTTTATAACAAAGATCATTAGAAAAATAATTGCACAAAAACTCACTCATTTCCTGGATTGAGGATAAGCCCGACCTTACTGCTCTGTCAGCCGAGTTACTGACTCTCCGCTACCTCCCACATGCTATAATTGCAAATTACCTTGAACAGAAAGGTAACATGCTCACAGGCTCTGGACTTTAGCAGCCTTTTGCAATTCCTTGCCTGTCACTGAGGAGAGACACCTGCTGAAGTTCTCTATTTAAGACCTGCAGTTGTTCCTCATGGAGAACAATACCATGGAGGACAGGTTGCACCAGAAAAATGACTTGTCCCTCATATGCCTGCTAGCACGCCAAGAAATCGTTTGGTCTTTTTCCCCTAAATATATTTTTCTGGAGCTGACATTAGTTTATCTGCAATGCAGTAAATAATTTTTGCACTAGATTTTTATGATGTTCCATTTTTTATCCCAAAGCCACAATTTCAGAGGTTAAGAACGCAATCCTAACTATGAGTCACAACTCCTCCTAACTAGTAGGGTCGCAAACATGCCGTAAAGCACATTTGCGCCTCCTCGGGAGCAAGCCAAACCAGCACATGGAGGTGCACTGGCATGCAGTGGCTGTATCCATTCTCTGTGGTAGCTTGCTGAGGAAGCCTTGCGTCAGCCAAGTTCAGCCAATGCAAGGCTTTGGTTTTGGTGGGGAGGAGGCGGGGAGGAGATGGGAGGGAGGTGTTCCGGGGCAGGAAAGAGTGCGTGGAGGGCGGTCGCGGGGCTGGCGGGATGTGGGAGACGGGGCTGGGATCCAGCTGTTATGCCAGATCCCAAACGCCATTCCCAAGAAGCATGGAGCGTTTGTACATGAAATAAGAACATAACAACAGCCCCACTGGATCAGGCCATAGGCCCATCTAGTCCAGCTTCCTGTATCTCACAGCGGCCCACCAAATGCCCCAGGGAGCACACCAGATAACAAGAGACCTCATCCTGGTGCCCTCCCTTGCATCTGGCATTCTGACAAAACCCATTTCTAAAACCAGGAGGTTGCGCATACACATCATGGCTTGTACCCCGTAATGGATTTTTCCTCCAGAAACTTGTCCAATCCCCTTTTAAAGGCATCTAGGCTAGACGCCAGCACCACATCCTGTGGCAAGGAGTTCCACAGACCGACCACACGCTTAGTAAAGAAATATTTTCTTTTGTCTGTCCTAACCCGCCCAACACTCAATTTTAGTGGATGTCCCCTGGTTCTGGTATTATGTGAGAGTGTAAAGAACATCTCCCTATCCACTCTGTCCATCCCCTGCATAATTTTGTATGTCTCAATCATGTCCCCCCTCAGGCGTCTCTTTTCTAGGCTGAAGAGGCCCAAACGCCGTAGCCTTTCCTCATAAGGAAGGTGCCCCAGCCCCGTAATCATCTTAGTCGCTCTCTTTTGCACCTTTTCCATTTCCACTATGTCTTTTTTGAGATGCGGCGACCAGAACTGGGCTTCTCGGCCTTTTTAACATCTTTTTAACGTCTTTTATATTTTTTACAGGCCTGATTCTTTTATGATTTGCTGCTGCTCTATGCTCTTTTTACCAGACTATTTTTTATCTGACTGCTGTTTTTATGATATGTGTTAATATGTTTTTATATGTTTTAAATTATGTTTTTAATCTGTTTTAACCTGTTGTAAGCCACCTTGAGTCCCTTTGGGGAGAAAGGCAGGGTAAAAATTAAGTTAATATTATTATTATTAATGAAAGAATGAAGTTGCTGATCTCATGACTAAAATATGCAGCTTGTCCCTCAAAACGGCCACGGTGCCAGAGGATTGGAGGATAGCAAATGTCATACCAATCTTTAAAAAGGGAAACAGGGGGGACCCGGGAAACTATAGGCTGGTCAGCCTAACATCTATACCAGGTAAGATGGTGGAATGCCTCATCAAAGATAGAATCTCAAAGCACATAGACGAACAGGCCTTGCTGAGGGAGAATCAGCATGGCTTCTGTAAGGGTAAGTCTTGCCTCACAAACCTTATAGAATTCTTTGAAAAGGTCAACAGGCATGTGGATGCGGGAGAACCCGTGGACATTATATATCTGGACTTTCAGAAGGCGTTTGACACGGTCCCTCACCAAAGGCTATTGAAAAACTCCACAGTCAGGGAATTAGAGGGCAGGTCCTCTCATGGTTTGAGACCTGGTTGAAGATCAGGAAACAGAGAATGGGCGTCAATGGGCAATTTTCACAATGGAGAGAGGCGAAAGGCATTGTGCCCCAAGGATCTGTCCTGGGACCGGTGCTCTTCAACTTCTTCATAAATGACCTGGAGACAGGGGTGAGCAGTGAAGTGGCCCAGTTTGCAGATGACACCAAACTTTTCTGAGTGGTGAAGACCAGAAGTCATCGTGAGGAGCTCCAGAAGAATCTCTCCAAACTGGCAGAATGGGCAGCAAAATGGCAGATGCGTTTCAGTGTAAGTAAGTGTAAAGTCATGCACATTGGGGCAAAAAATCAAAACTTCACATATAGGCTAATGGGTTCTGAGCTGTCTGTGACAGATCAGGAAAGAGATCTTGGGGTGGTGGTGGACAGGTTGATGAAAGTTCGGCGTGCGGTGAATGTGCGGCGGCAGTGAAGAAGGCCAATTCTATGCTTGGGATCATTAGAAAAGGTATTGAGAACAAAACAGCTAATATTATAATGCCGTTAGACAAATCGATGGTAAGGCCACACCTGGAGTATTGTGTCCAGTTCTGGTCGCCGCATCTCAAAAAGGACATAGTGGAAATGGAAAAGGTGCAAAAGAGAGCGACTAAGATGATTACTGGGCTGGGGCACCTTCCTTATGAGGAAAGGCTACGGTGTTTGGGTCTCTTCAGCCTAGAAAAGAGATGCCTGAGTGGGGACATGATTGAGACATACAAAATTATGCATAGGAAGGATAAAGTGGATAGAGAAATGCTCTTTATACTCTCACATAGCACCAGAACCAGGGGACATTCACTAAAATTTAGTGTTCGGAGAGTTGGGACAGACAAAAGAAAATATTTTTTTACTCAGTGTGTGGTCAGTCTGTGGAACTCCTTGCCGCAGGATGTGGTGACGGCATCTGGCCTGGATGCCTTTAAAAGGGAATTGGACATGTTTCTGGAGTAAAAATCCATTACGGGTTACAAGCCATGATGTGTATGTGCAACCTCCTGATTTTAGAAATGGGTTATGTCAGAATGCCTGATGCAAGGGAGGGCACCAGGATGAGGTCTCTTGTTACTGGTGTCTCCCTGGGGCATTTGGTGGGCCGCTGTGAGATACAGGAAGCTGGACTTGATGGGCCTATGGCCTGATCCAGTGGGGCTGTTCTTATGTTCTTATGTTCTTATGTTCTTAAAATTGAGTGTTGGGAGAGTTAGAACAGACAAAAGAAAATATTTCTTTACTCAGCGTGTGGTTGGTCTGTGGAACTCTTTGCCACAGGATGTGGTGATGGCGACTGGCCTGGACGCCTTTAAAAGGGGATTGGACAAGTTTCTGGAGGAAAAATTCATTACGGGGTACAAGCCATGATGTGTATGCGCAACCTCCTGATTTTAGACATGGGTTATGTCATGATGCCAGATGCAAGGGAGGGCACCAGGATGCAGGTCTCTTGTTATCTGGTGTGCTCCTTGGGGCATTTGGTGGGCCGCTGTGAGATACAGGAAGCTGGACTAGATGGGCCTATGGCCTGATCCAGTGGGGCTATTGTTATGTTCTTATTTCATGTACAAATGCTTTTATGCAAATGCCCGAAGTCTCCGAGCAAAGATGGGAGAACTGGAATGTCTGGTGACAAGGGAAAACATTGACATAGTGGGCATAACGGAAACCTGGTGGAATGCGGAAAATCAGTGGGATACTGCAACCCCGGGCAATAAACTGTACAGGAGGGACAGGGAGGGGCGTGTTGGAGGTGGGGTGGCCATTTACATAAAGGAAGGGATAGAATCCAGCAAAGTAGACATTGAAGGTGGGTCTGACTCCACAATAGAATCTCTGTGGGTTAAATTACCAGGCCTCAGGAGCGATGTAATACTGGGGGCATACTATCATCCTCCAGACCAGAAATCGGATGGGGACCTTGAAATGAGGAAACAGATCAGGGAGGTGACAAGGAGGGACAGGGTTGTAATCATGGGGGACTTCAATTATCCTCATATTGACTGGGTCAATTTGTGTTCTGGTCACGATAAGGAAACCGGATTTCTTGACGTGCTAAATGACTGTGGCTTAGATCAGCTAGTCACGGAGCCCACCAGAGGACAAGTGACTCTGGATTTAATATTGTGCAGTACTCAGGACCTGGTTAAAGATGTCAATGTCAATGTTAAGCAGTTGGCCCTCTGGATGGTGAGGGAGGGAAAGGGGAGATAAAAGGAGACTTAGAGATGGCAGAAAAATTAAATGAGTTCCTTGCATCTGTCTTCACAGCAGAAGACCTTGGGCAAATACCGCTGCCCGAACGGCCCCTCCTGACCAAGGAATTAAGTCAGAGGTTAAAATTGAAGATGTTTCAGACCTCATGGATAAATTAAAGATTAATAAGTCACCAGGCCCTGATGGCATCCACCCTAGAGTTATTAAGGAATTATCACTTCCTGGTAAGGTTTAGGCTTGTTGCGACTTCCTACCTCCGCAGAGGCGGGGGACCGTTTTCTATGGTCCGCCCCAGAGGCTAATGGATCCTGAAGGTTTCCTGAGGGCTCTGGGGGATTTCCCCACTGCCAAGACTGGCGTCTCATCTGAGGCCCTGGTTGACCTCTGGAATGGGATCGTTCTTCTCTGCTACCGTTGCGTCTTCTGACAACCGTCCAGCAGAGCTGTTCCGTGTGGTGCAGGGCTTCCTCCATCACGCCCCTCCAGCAGACCAGGAGGAATACAGGGTCAGCTGCTGTGACGTGTTTGCACAACATTTTGCAGATAAAATCGTATTCGTCACAACTTGGATGCCACATTGACAATGTATGATGATGCTCCCTTGGCAACTGCTTGTCCAGTGTTGTGGGATTCTTTTCAGCTTGTACAACCTGAGGATGTGGACAGACTCCTTTGGAGTGGTGGATGCCATCAGGGCCCGGTGACTTGTTGATCTTTAATTTATCAATGAGGTCTGAAACATCTCTCTCTCTGGCTCCCCCTCCAAGGATACAACGCATCTGTGTTGTGTCAGAGGGTCCTCCACACAGGACTCCCCCCCCATCCAACTCTACAAGACAGGTAACTATCTGGCGTCTGGAATTTTTTCCCTTCTTTCCCCCCCTTTTTCTCCCCTTCTCTCCCCATCTTTAGTTAGCAACTCGGTTTGGCAGACCAGGGATCCCTAAAATCCTTCCCTACAACCTTTCCTTTTTCTAATTTCCTCGGATGCACCAAATACTTTTTACATGCAACCACCATGAAAGCTAGGTACACTGGATTCAAGCATTAGGACCAAGAAACATACACTTATCCATGTGCATTATGTTTACCTTTGTGCTTTTGAAATAAAACTATAATCTTTTATTAAAAGTTATCTTTCAGTCTCCTCTTTAAGCAAAAGGGAATTTCTCTGCATTACGCCTTCTTGTTATCCAGCCTGCGATCCTGATGTTCCAATAAGGGTAGTGTAATAATTCCCCCCTAAACAAAACAGCCCTTTTGGTAACAGTGGTAGTCCCAGGGGAGGGCAGTCCCAGAGCCACACCCTTTTTGTACCATCCCTGTGAGGGAAGGGGAGGGGACAAAGGGGAGGGGCCTGCCCTACATAAACCTGGAGGCCAGGGATGACAAGGCACTTGGGAGTTAGGAGAGCAGGCAGGAGGATCTACTGACAGCAGCCCCTGCTCCTGACTCTGGCAAATGCTGCCATCCCAAAGAGGGGGAGCTGGGTGACACAACCCCCCCCTTTCTTCTGAGGCCTCCACAAGGGGGCCCCCTCAGAAAGGCTGGACAGGCCAGTCCCCTCTCCTCCCCCCTGCAGGTGGCCTCATACAGACCCAGTGCTCCTTGTCTCTCCGTCCCATACTGATGAGGTCACTGTCTGCCAGTGCCACATGGCAGAACTTGCCCCAGTCCTGCACTGTGACATGTAAGTAAATCTTTATTACGGTCATAAGACTTTATTACGGTCATAAGAACCCCTGCTAATTGGGTAAGAGGCACTTTTTCAAGTGGGTGCTCCTTTTTTTAGCAGTGGGAGAGTAACTGGCCCACCTCCCCCCAGCAGTGTCTGTTCTAGTGGCTGTCTGCTGGTATTCATTTGCATCTTTTTAGATTGTGAGCCCTTTTGGGACAGGGAGCCATTTAGTTATTTGATTTTTCTCTGTAAACCGCTTTGTGAACTTTTAGTTGAAAAGCGGTATATAAATACTGTTAATAATAATAATAATAATAATAATAATAATAATAATAATAATAATAATAATAATATAAGACCAGCCACATATAGAATGTCAAAATATATAAGCGTATATATAGATATACAAAGATATGCAATATATTATGATTAGGTTTAAAACAATAAAACAATTTATCATTATGTTTAAAACAGTTCCAAAATACCCAGCAGCAACTTCCAGCCATCTCCCCAGAAACAATTCCATTCTATCTAGCAGACTATACTCTAACTACAGAGGTTCATCCATATCTAAAATCCATTTCCTAATACCCATTGCAGCGGTAAAAAATTTAGCGACACTATATGTAAATATTGAATTGGAATCAGATAATAATACATACATATATTGTTGCTCTGCGCATCTGAGGAGGAGGAAGAAGGAGCCGCGGAGGAGGCCTGGCGCGCGCCCCCCACCAGGGCTTCCTTAGGGACCCCAGCGTTGGCCAACAACATCTTTAGGGCGGCTTCCAACACCCCAAGTTTGTAATGTCGAATGCACTCCTATGCAGGCAGAAGGTCAAAAGTGCATGTAAATGTGAGTGCTGTGTATGGATGCAGTGAAGTAGACTGCATAGGAACAAGGGCATCTTTACCCCTATGGATGGTTTTCACATGCCGTGTGTGTGTCTAATCTGAAAATTTGGGCATGGACTGTACTTTCAGAGCATGTTGGGTCCCCTGTATCTTGGTTCAAGGTGCATCTGGGCTACGAACTCCAGAGAATTTGTGACAAGAATTTCTTGGCTGTGATCAAGCTGTTCCATTTCTACAGTAGTGTAAATTAGGTGTCCATTGATGCATGTTTTGGACAAGAAGTGTCTTGTGGCAGGTACATAATGTTCAGTGACAGTCAGGTTTTACATTCAGCAGGATAAAGAGGGAATGCTCTCTCCCATATGTGCAGTCTCCTGCAAGTGTGTATGTGTGCTTCCAGATGTATATTGTTCAAGGTATATAAGCATTAACTTGCTTCAGAGCTAGTCCTGAAGCTCTGGGGCTTCAGATGTCCCTGGGGGCTGGGGATAAGAATAGGTCCTCAGTTTGGCTGTACTTGTCGTAAGAGGCGACTAAACAGCCACCGGGTAGATGGGACTCGTTAGCCTGGGAAGGCAGCTCATCTGAGAGAAGGAAAACTCTGATCCCAAACCTCCACTGCCTTGTGGCTACATCCAGTTATGGAAAAGGCTTCAGGAGTCAACTTCGAGGCAAAATCCGGAGCCAGAGTCCCTGAGGCAGTTCATGGCTGAACACAGTCACGTTCTGGCAACTCCTGCGACGCCGCTGGAACCAACCGTATTGGCCTCTGCCTTTCCATTGGACCATTTCAGCAACGTGGAGAGGGGGGATTTGCTGCATGGGTAACAGCCTATCCTCCATACCTACTTTACCCAGGCTTCGCACACTGGAGAGGACACTCTGTTCCAGAACCACCATTCAGAGCGTGATACCATAGTCTTCCGAGACTGAAGGATGCCAACAACATGTGCATCTGAAAAGTCGGCTAATCAAAGGGGAAATAAGTTCTTCACGTATCTTCTTGTAATAAATACACCGCAACAGAACACATTCAGTTGTTTCTATCTGTTCCATTCCACATGGGCAAAGACACTCTGCCCAGGGGATCCTTTTATACCGTCCCTCCTGCACAGCTGAGGGTAGTGCATTAAGCCGGGCCAAAGTAAACACCCTTCTATGTCTAGGTTGTTCCAGCTGGACAAAATAAGGTGCTATTGCAACCTTATATAATCTATCTTCACTAAGAAAAAATTCTGGGGCACTACTTAAGTCATATTGTCTTTCATTATCCTCAATGCGCTGCTTAATAATTTTCTTTGCCTGTTCCATTCCCATGATTAACAAAATCAATCTAGAGAGCCCCAACGAAGCAATTTTTTGCTCAATTAACTGGGCCCATTTCGACTTAAAATTATCTTGCAGAATCAATGGTACAAGACCAGTGGCACTGTGACATATAACGTGTGAAAAATTGCACAGATGTAGATCACAACATCTATTGTGAAAGAAAGTGGAAACTGTGAGAAGTGGGAACATGGCCCTCCTGCGAAGGGCCAAACTAACCTTAGCCAAGGGGCCCTGGTGTGCTTCCAAACAGAAACACCTCTTTTTTCTCACAATTAGCATCATAGGGAGCAGCACAGGAAATCAGAACTGGAGCACACAGGGAGGTTCATTCATTTCCCATGAGCTTTTTGTGTTGTATTTATCCAGCTGAGTAGCCAGTTATGAACTACCCCACACAGTGCTCTCTCCTAAAAGAGAGAAACTGATGCTGTGAAGAATGCCCTGAACTTCCTGCTGCTGAAGAAGGGAAACTGTAAACCAACATCATCATCATCATCATCTTGTTAGAATCATTTGAACTTCCGACAACTGTTTCATATTCAAGCTTCATAAACTGGAATTTTAAAAAAATTATTTGATCATGTGTTCACCATTTTCAGCTTTGTATTTCTATGATGGAAGAAAGTGACAACATTTAAATCTCTTTGGAGATAAAATCTCTTTGGAGATAATGGTGACTTACAGTTTTTGTTAGTGTGTATAAACGGCCCTGATTTTTTCTCAGTCTTCAAGCATTTTTAATTTCCTATTGACTTCCTAGGATGTGATACAGATTTCCTTCAATATGTCTTCTTTTGTACAGCACAAGGTTTACAGACCTCTGAGTTTTGCACATCTGTTTCCCATTCAACTTTATGAACATAGAATACAGAATATGGGGACCAGCAGTGTTTGTCAATAAGGGCCCAATCCTATCCCTGTCAGCTTGCAAGATGCTACGGTGCTGACAGAGTGTGTACTGCATACTATGGCGGTGGGACAGCCACACAGCCCAGAAGAGGTAAGGAAAAACCCAGTAGGTCACTTGACCTCCAATGGTCTTCTTGGTTCTAAGCCAGCTCTTTTACTGGCATAAGTCCATTGAGGCTTCTACAGTGGTAGTGGTGTTTCAGACCAGGAAAGGAGGATAGAATCTTGGTGTGCACCACTTCTAACTTCTGCAGGGTGATGGATCTATTTGGATGGTCCATTCATGGAGACTGAGCAAGCCAGATGGACTCCTACAAGCTTTAGGGCAGCATTTCTCAAACCATGAGTTGCGATCCATTAAGTGGGTTGCCAGCCAATTTCAGGTGGGTCGTGTAGCACTTAGCTCAGCTGCCACTGAAAATACAGAGTTGAAAATACTGGGTACAGAGCTGCTAGGCATGGTGGGCTCCTGGTTGGTGCTTTTCTCTGAATAAGTGGCAAGATGGGATGCTGGAAAGGGGGAGGGCTGTGTGGTTGGAGAAGGATCCAAGTCTGCATTCTGCTTTGACTTTTGAACTGGAATGTTTGAATTCTAAGTTAAGCAAAATAACAGCACGAGTGTAATGTGTAATAGGTAATTTGGCTGATTGCGGTTTAGGTTTGAAGCTTAAATTGATGTTGTCACTTTGACCATGGCATCACTTCCAGATTCATGGCATCACTTCTGGTGGGTCCCAACAGATTGTCATTCTAAAAAGTGGGTTCCAGTGCAAAAAGGTTTAAGAAGCACTGATCTAGGGGATTTTCCAGCAACCATGGTCAGTGGTCCTGTTGAAACTGTAGTCGTTCACAGGAATGGAGAAATGGCCAAGATTCTTTAAACATTCACTCCCAAACATCCTCCTCTGACATGCAGAGCCAAGTAGTCCCCCAGCATACTAGCATGTTGCTAGCGATGAAGCAACTACGTAGAAAGACAACTTGAGTGACAGTGTCAGAAGACTTGTGCCAAGTCCGATGGATGAGATTCCATTCTCAGGGCTACCCTGCAGTAATGATGGCATCAAAGAGAATTTTTCATCTATTGCTCTTGCATCTGCAGAGAGCTGTCCAGCTGAGCTGTTTCAAGTTGTGTGGGCTTTTACATCTGGGCACTAGTAGTGAGACAAAGGATATATTGCTAGCCCATTATGAACAAACTACAAAGCACTTTGCAGATAAAATTTCTTACATCTGGCATAACTTGGATGCCACATTGGTGGTTTCACTTGAGTATTCTTGGCACCCATCTGTCCTGTATTGTTGGGTTTTGTTTTTGTTTTTTTTGTATTATGCCAGAAGATCTAGACAGGATCTTTGAAAGAGTGAAGTTGACAACCTGTACCTTCAAACTTTGCCCTTCCTCGCTAATAAACATAAACAACCCAAGCCTAACTAAGGGCCCAATCCTATCCAACATTCCAGCGCTGATGTAGCAACAATGTAGCCCCAAGGAACCTTATCTTGAGGAAGGCTTTATGACTGCCCCCCCCCCACTGCAAGATGCAGCACACACCCCTTTGGCATGGTTGCATCAGTTGGAAAGAATACAGAAATGTCTATGGACCTTCTGCATCAGTGAATTTTGCAATCTGCTATCAGAAAAGGCCCAGCAATGGGGACCGTATAGGAGAGATTGGGGCAAGGAGTGGGCTGAATCAGGGACAGTTCAGGGTGGAGGGGAGGGGGAGGGGAGGGGAGGGGGAGGATCTCTGCAGCAGCAGCACACACCAAGATCCGATTCTCTTTTTCCCAGCCCAACATGCCCCCTGAGAATCCTTGGACCAGCGAATAGCTGGCACAGGTCTGAAGACTTTTACAATGTCTTTTGCATGGGGTTGTCCTTGAAAAAGTCCAGAAACCTCATGTGATACAAAATGCTGTTGCAGAGGTTCTTGTGGGAACCTGTGCATGAACTCCCATTTTATGCTATATTAATTAGCTACCAGTATGTTTCCAGGATGAATTCAAGGTGTTGGTTATAAACTTATAAACCTAAAGGGCCTTCAACCAGGAAATCCAAAGGGCCATCTCTTCCCATATGAATCTGCCTGTCCACTTCATTCAACATCAGGGGCTTTGTCTGGTTTTCCCTCTTTTTTTGGGGGGGGGGGGGATACATGACAGGTCATTTACGGTCACAGCGCACAGTCTACTCTTGAAGGCCTGTCTAACCTCCCTCATTGATTTGTTTTGTCAATTTGTGAAGACTTTTCTATTCAAGTAGGCATTTGCTTGAGTTAATACCCCCTCAGTATACGTATGTTGTGTCCCTCTGTCTCCTCAGTTTGTACTTCTAATCTTTAAAACATGGATTTAGGATTGATTGTTTTTTGCAGGTGCTGTTAATGTTATGGTTCTGTTGTTGTTGTGTTTTTATTATCACATTTGCATATTTGTAATTTGATGTGTGCCATTTTGGGGTCCCTTTGGAGTCTGAAAGTTGGGATAGAAATGCCTAGAATAAATAAATAAAATAGAGACAGTTGGCGTATATGTCATTGCAGAGCATGGATTCGCAAATCTCTTCCTTTTTCACAGATTGATGGTTATTCTATAGGAGAAAGGAGAGGAAGACATAAAGAACTCCACAGCTCTCTTAAATAATGTTTTATATACAGAAACTCTTATTGACAATATGACAAGAATACAGATATCATGTTGTCTCATTCATTCTCTTTGAACTCATTTTCTAGATTTTTTCTCATTTTAAATAATAATAATAATAATATTATTATTATATAATTATATATATAATATATTATATTATATATTATATATATAATTATATATTATATATATATAATATATTATATATATTAATATATATATAATATATAATATATAATATATATATTTTATATATATATATATATATAATAATAATAATAATAATAATAATAATAATAATAAATTTATTAATTTATATCCTGCCTTTTTGCCCCTTGGGCACACAAGATGGCTTATAACAATAAAAATACAAAAATAGCAATTAAAAACAATAATTAAAACAGATACACATAATTAACACATAATTAAATGTGTTGATAACTTGAGGCTAGGGACTGAGGTCTTCCCATTCTATTTTCCCATTCCACAGCAAGTTGTCTTCAAAGACGAAGCAGGGAGTCAATTTGCAGAAGAAAACTAGTTTGTTTAAGCTATGGAAAAAGTATTCAAATGTTTTATTTACCACAATGAATGTCATCATTTTATGTGCTCACTAAAGGCTACTCTTATTATCTTAGGCTGACTTGGAAAAGTTCCAGGTGTGTGTGTGTGTGTGTGTTTTGTAGAAAACTAAAACCTTTCAGCACTTCACTATTGGCTCATAACTCATCAGAAATCCACCTGATTTCTATTATATTCTGCCTGTATTTTTTTTTTAAATGTTTGGGGGGGAGGCGTGGAGTGAATTTTTTAAAGCAGACTTAATCCGAGATGAGACTTGTGGGAATTCTGTCCCAGAATCTATCTTCATTGCCAGGAACATGTGATGCAGGGGTAAACAAAAGAGCGACTCAGAACATGTACAGATTTCCCCTCAACAGTGCTGCCTCCACCACATATTTTGTGTTAGGCAGCAGCTCTTCTAAGCCAAAAGGATGTGATTTCTAGGACGGCTTGGGCACAAGCAACTCTCATTTTCAAATTCAAAATGAGTCCATTATCCTCTAACAGTGATTCTCAAACTGTGGGTCAGGTCCCACTAGGTGGCTCGCGAGTCAATTTCAGGTGGGTCCCCATTCATTTCAATATTTTATTTTTGATATATTAGACTTGATGCTACCTTGGTATGTGATTACATTTGGAGAAATGTTATACATTTGTACTTTTAAGAGGCTACTATGTATATGCTTTTAACAATGATAGTAAATGGAACTTACTCCTGGGTAAGTGTGGGTAGGATTACAGCCTAGATTGTTAAAAAATTTTCTGCTTGACCCATGGGTCATGGGTCCTGGCAGATTTTCATTCTAAAAAGTGGGTCCCAGTGCTAAAAGATTGAGAACCACTGCTCTAAGATACTGAATGCTGTGCTAGTACCAGGGCTGACTGATCATTGCGGTGGCCTGAACTCATCCCATCAGAAGTCAGATTGGTAGAGGCAGCCGATTGATGTGGGAGCTGCCCCTATGCTTATCCTGCCAGGTTTATCTTCTAGTCTGCCTTCAGATCACCAGGCATTCAAACAGATAGAGATGCTTAAGGAAAACACTGCTGGAATGATTAGGAAAAAAGAAATTGTTTATCTTTTGTCGTTTTAGACAGATTATAAGAAATGTTGCATCAAGTGGCCATCACATTATACAAAGAACCATTTCAGCTGTATGCTGTATGCTATTGTAACCCTCTCAGTGGATACTGGAGGACCACTTGCTCCCACGTAAACCTGCCAAACAGTTGTAGTTACCTTCCGGGGCCTCTCTCCAAGTGTCCCCATCCTCAGAGGTGAGGCAGGCAGCCACTGGGGAGATGGCCTTTGCCCAAACTTTGGAGCTGCCTCCCAAGATATGTATGAATGTCACCTTCACTAGAATCTTTTCAGCACCAAGCAAAGTCCTGGTTTCCCAGGAATTATATAACACTTGTAAGCCTCTTGCTTTTATGCCCTCTGTTCAGTAATTGTAGAGCCCAATCCTATCCTTCCCCCCCCCCCCCACGCACACACACACACTGGTGTAATCATGCCAAAAAGGAGTGTGCTGTATCCAGCAGGGGTGAGCAGATGGGAGGCTTTGGAAGGGAAAGGAGTTTAAAATCCTCTTACCTCTGAAAGCCTCCTACTCTGCAATGGACCTCCTCAGACTTGCAGATCCAATGAGAGAAAGGAGTGTGAAGGCTGCTGATGGGGGGAATACGTTCCAGTGCACACCATCATAGCCTGATTCACCTCCACCACATTCTTCCCACCCCCATTTCTTCCCCTTCCCCAGCCAGTTTCACCCCTTCCCCACCCTGCTGCTTTCTTACCTGCTCCAGAAGGTGCAATGAGATCTAGAAGGTGTCTGGGGAGCACTGCCACTTCTTGTGACAGACAGCAAAAGTGTCTTTCGTTGTTGCAAAGCACTCCATAGTACAGCCCAATCAGCTGGGGTTTTTGGTGCTTTCCTGTGTTTTTACTTTTGTTTCTTTTGTGTTTGTTGTGTTGTGTTTGTGTCCCAGCCTCTGAGGAAAGCATTAACAGTCTGTTGGTATTCTGCCTCTATCTTTCTGAGGCTACTCACAACCCAACCCTGTACCCACAATTGGCCGTCAGGACTAGCGTTCCTGCAGAGATCACTAGTGGTGTGAGACACCTCTGCTGTTCAACATTTGTAATATTTATTTATTTATTTATTTATTTATTTATTTATTTATTTATTTTATTGAGTTTGAAAATTGTAAGCCACTGTGGACACCTTGTCAGAAATATGGTATATTAAAGCAATTGATGAGGGGGATTCAGAAACCTACCAAAGGAATTACATTTGGCTCACTCTGCTGTAGGGCAGTTTTGATACGGACTCAGTATTGAAGGCAACACTGTATAATCAAATATCTGCCAGTATCTCTCTTAAATGTGTGGGTGTTTACACTTCTTTTTTGCTCACCTTCCTCTTCCGTAGATACTCGAGAATTCAACTCGAAGACTAATGCCAATATTTGTAATAGTGACAGAACTCTAATACGGTTTTGGGAAACTGGTTTGTTTCTCCTGGTTTTCAGGACAGGTTTATATTTTATCTGCTCTGCCTGGGCTATAGCCGGAAAGTGAGGAGAGAAGGTATTGCCATGATGTACTTAGCAGTGTTATTTAACTCTATTTGTAAGTCGTATAAAATATCAATTCTAGGGCTTGAATGAGCTTTTATGCTTTATTCTTCTTCGTGTAAAACCATGTGGGGTTTTACTCTAGGTAGTAATGAAAATTAAAGAAATTGAGTTTGATCTGTAACCTTATTGATTCCAGACCCATTTCAGTAGACTGTAACACTTCAGTGACCTGCAAATTCTGAACATTATGGTCTATATTTTACACAAAATGTCTTGCACCAAAAGACATGAACTAATGCCTTCACTGGCAACATCCAACAAAAAAAGGAGGAAAGAAAGGAGCAGGTCTTGCCAGAAGACTAATGCAATGAGCAAAACAAGAGACATTATGTTTTCCAGATGATCTCAAAGAAAGTCGTTCGTAGGGAAAACAAATAATAGCTGGATCTCTGTGTGTATGTATCTCAACTCAGATATATGTCTATGAACTGACAGGCCAGCAAGCCAACATGACACATTCTGTTGTACTGCCATAAGAGTAGTTCTATATTGGTAATCGCCAAGCAAGTATCCTGCTATCATAACATGAGAAAATGATTGATTCAACCGTTAATTTAATGAATGAACAAATTAATCTGTAAGGCGATCTGCAAAGGTGGCTGCCTGTGTGCATTTTTTGTCCGCTTGTGCTACAAGTGGATATTCTGCAGCAAGTACAACGAGACCATCTTGTTTGAACACATGAAGCTGCCTTACTCTGAGTCAGGCCATTTCTCCATTGAGCTCAGTATTCTGTCCTGACTGGCAGTGGCTGTTCAAGATTTCAGAGAGATCTTTCCCAGACTCATCTGGAAATGCAAACGATTAAGAAGAGACTGACTAGATCAGACCAAAGATCTATCTGGTTCAACATTCATCATGACCAACCAGATGCCTCTGGGAACTCCAGGACATGTGAGCAAATATCTCTCTCACATTGGAAGAGAGATATTTCCCAGCAACAGGTACACTGAGATCTTCTGCATGCAAAGCATGTATTCCAGCACTGAGCCACAGTCCCTTCCATTCCAATTAATCCTGATGCAGAAATGCAGCACGATTACCCACCCTGGGCTGCCTCTCTGCATAAATGCATCTATCATTCATTCAGGGCACAACGCTAACCTGCGCTGGTAGAGCCAGGCCAAGTGGCCTGCGCTGTATCCAGCACAGGTTAGGTGCAGGCTGGAGGTCATCTCAGAGTAAGAGGATATTTTCCCCTTACCCCACATTGAGTCCAAGCCTGCCCTTTGGGGCTACTTGAATTTGCGCCAGCTATTTAGTTGACAAATCCAAGCAGCCCATGTAAGGCTGCCTGGCCCAGGAGTGGAGGTCAGGATCTGGCATGCACTGCCACCTCCAATCCTGACCCTCTCCCTGGCCTGTTCCGTCTCTGCCATTCCCACCCAAAAACACCCTCTCCCTACCCCTGTAACACCCTCCTGCCACCCTCTCCACCCTCTGAACCACCCAGCGCAAACGTACCCCATCTGGCCAGCAAAGGGTCTGAATTCAGCCCTGGGGAGCCAGCACAGGACACTTGGGAGCCGTCACAGCAGGACTGTGCCAGCTTGGCCCAAGGTTTGGATCAGGCTACTCTTCATTCATTCATTCATTTAAAAAATTTCAATCCCACCTTTCTGGAGCTCAAGGCTGCTTACAACATTCATCATAAGAAACACTAATAGTCAATGAAATTATCAATTAATCAATACAACCGAAACATCAGCACATACCCATTAACATTTATTTATTCTATTCAGGTTTGGGCCCTGTTGGATGAAAAACATTTTAATATACATATAAAAATATAAATTAATAACTTCTATTAGTGCCTCTCCACGTGCGCAGTATCTGCAGTACATGACAGTCATGTATGTGCCCCACAGTACTAACAAAGAAGCAGGGAAGAATTATTCATGGTTTTCTGTCCACCACAGTCTACCACCTTGTTCAAAAGGTTTTTTTCCCAACAGTAATGGCAAAGATAATCATTGCAAATTATGTGTGTACAAAGCAAAGTCTTAGCACCTTATTAGGATCAACTAGGCTTGAATTAAGAGTCATCACAAGGCCTGAGTTGACAAGGAGAGACCTAATATTCCTAATATTCCTAATATATACCTAATATTCCTAAATATTATAACCTTTAGGAACCATTTACATGGTAATACATTATGGGTGCAATCCTAACCAACTTTCCAGCACTGGCATAGCTGTGTCAGTGGGGCACGTGTTGCATCCTGCAGTTGGGTGGCAGTCATGGATGCCTCCTCAATGTAAGGCAATGTTTGTTCCCTTACCTCGAAGCTGCATTGCCCTTACCTCGGTGCTGGAAAGCTGGTTAGGATTGCATCCTATGTGTTGCTACAATATGCAAATTGTACAACCCACAGACAGTGCAGTTCTAGACATATTTGCTCAGAAGTAAGTACAACTGAGTTCAATAGGCCTTACTCCAAGGTAAGGCCTTACTCCAATGCACAAGATTATAGCCTCACAGCCCAATTAAATATAACTCCCTGCAAGTTGATGCAGCCACACCAACAGGGAGAGGGGTTTTCAGGCCCCAAAGGGCTTCTTGGGTAAGGGAATATTTGTTGAGCCATTTTTCTCCATGCTGCCTGGGGATCCATTTTTGCCAGTTGCTGTGTCATCGAGCAGTATTTCTCAACCAGTACGAAGTGGTGTCCAGTGGTATGCGTGGAAACCTCAGGCCCCTGCCACCTGGCAGCCAGACTAGCAATGCAACGTGACAAGCAGCAGTAGGAGGTTCAGCTCAGTGGACACAGCCCCAGTGTGCACTTCTCGCACACTCAAAAAAGTACACACATCAACCCTGCACCTCCTGCCAGTGTTTCCTGCATTGCGTCTGGCCTCCCAATCCAGAAGTAACTGTGGAGGACATCATCACTAGTTACTTCCAGTAGTACTTCCAACAGGTGGGCTATGCAAAGCAGTATAGCAGAGGACAAACATTGAGAAACGTCATAAAGAAAACCATCCAGTTCATGTAGCACACAATATAATGCAATTGCATTAAGCCATCATCACATACAATACCATGCAATCCACACAGCAGTTCTGTGACACATGGATGTTGCTTGGCAGATGTCAAAAGTGATGACTGTAACTACTGTGATATACAATGCCATAACAATGCTCAGTACCATCAATACCACTGCATGATATCACCTAACAAATACTGCAAAATATGAACTGTCAGATTAATCTAATATAATTGGATGTCAAATCTGGATAGCCAGGGGCCCGCAGGGTTCATGACCCCAGGCAGTCAGGTTTCAGGATCCATGGGGGCAGTACTAGTTGTCAATCGGAGGGACCAGAGTTAAGTACTATGGTCCAGAACAGGCACAGAGTACACGGCACTCTGAAGACACTGACACTTGGTGGTTTCAGTAAGGATTGTTCAGATGCAAATTAATTCACATTCCACTATTTATGGGATGGGAGGCAGAGAGGGGAGCCTTACATCTTGACTCACACCTAAAAATGACTCTTGAGATTCCTCCATCCTTCTGGTAGCTATTCCCCATGACATCTTAAATGAAGGCCAGGCACACTATGTTCATATTTCAAATGATTCAGCTGTAGAAATATAGCCTAAGCTACATAGACTGAGGTCTGAAAGATCATAGCTCACCTCTGTGCTGACTTTAATATGTCTCCGTGGGATAGTTCCATCCAGACATCCTTACTGTCCTCATTCATTCCAGATTGCTTTTGACCAGGCAGGAATTCAGAAGATATAACTGTTTTGGAATGTTACAGTTAAAAACCCTTTTTTCCTTTCCCGACAAGAAAGGCATACCACTCATAGTCAAATCCTGCTTGCAATTATGGATGTGCAACTGTAATGTAGCTGATAGGAGAGGAGCCCCGATTATCTTTTCCACTGAGACAAATATTTCTGTAGCTGTTAATTCACAATGGAAGCAAAGGTGTTAGCAAATTGCCAAGATTCAAAATGGTTGCGGTCACATTCACCTAATGTTTATTTATTGCGGTTGTCAGTAGACTGGTCAAAGGCAACCGTTGGGCCCAAGCTCTCAGGCCCAAGCAATTATACAGCTAATCCTTTCTATGATTGGCAAGTTTCCAGTTAGAGATGAGGAGGAGTTGACCCTGGACTGGACCCTTAAAGGAGTGATTGGTACAATCCACAGAGTCCAATGTCTCTGGCTTTCACTTTTCTCCACAGCATTATCTACAGATCAGTGGACATTACTGTGTTTGCCTGAAAGCACAGACTCCATGAATAGCTGTAGTGGTGCCCTCTTTGCCTTGTCAATTGTCCTTATTCATTACATTACTGGGATACCAAATTTGTACCCATTTCTAATTTGCGCTCAGGAAAGGTACCCCTTTCACTCCACCCTAGCCGCATGGCTACATGCAAGGCAGGCAACTGGTTCCTGTTGTGTGGGATCCATCCAGATGCCCACTTCAAAAATGGTATCATTTCTATAGCACAGGAGGAAGTTTAATGGGTTTCTGCAGAAGAATAAGGGCGCAATCCTAACCTGCACATAGGCTGGCATAAATGCCACGGGAGGGTCACAAACATACCGTAAAGTGCGTTTGCGCCTCCGTGGGAGGAAGCTGCGTTGCCGCATGTAGAAGCGCCCACGTATAGAGGCAGGTAGAAGCCTCCATGGCGGCTTCCTCGCCGCCGCTTGTGTCAGCGCATCCGCGCCGACACAAGTGGCAAACATAGGCATGGGGGTGTGGAGAAGGCAGGAGGGAGGCGTTTCTGGGCAGAGGGAGAGCGGGTGATGGGCGGCCCTGGGGGTGGGCATGCGGGGAGCTGGGGGCGGGGCTGGGACCCTGCGGTTTTGCCAGATTTCAAACCCCATCCCCGGGGAGAACAGAGCGGCTTGAAGCTGCTCCGCTCTCCTTGGACTTGCGCCACCTCCAGAGGTGGTGCAGGTCCGAGGAGACCCATTGGGGTGAGCAGCCCTTACCCAGGGGTAAGGGGAAGAGCTTCCCCTTGCCCCTAACTGAGCCACTGCAGCCAATGAACCTGCATTGGATGCAGCGCAAGCCTCCTGGCTTGCCTGCTCCAGCGCAGGTTTGGATTGCGCCCTAAGTTACGGAAGATGAAAAGATCAGACAACACAGGACAGCAGGAGCTGAAAGAAAGGAAAACAGACACAGGGACTGATGCAGCCACAATACAGCACTGAGGTAAGGGAACAAATATTCCTGTATCTTGAGAAAGCCTCTGTGACTGCACCTCCATCAAAGGGTGTAGCGCATGCTCTAAAACCAGACCCATGCTCTAAAAACGGTGTATCTGTCTGCACCTTAACATTTTTCTTCAAAATGATAACTCAATTCTCAATGGCTCAGGATGGTGTGCGGTTTGGGAGCAGGACTTAGAAGAGGAAGATCCAGGTTCAAATCCCAGCTCAGCCATGAAGCTTCCTGGGTGACCTTGGGCCAGTCACTATCACTGTGGGTACAATACTATCCTGCGCTGGAACAGGCAAGCCAAGTGTCCAGTGCAGGATAGGGGCCCAAGGCGGCTCAGCCAGAGGCAAGGAGAAACTTTTCTTGTAAGGCACCCTATCCCCTATGGGTCTCCTCCTGAGGTGGCACAAGTCCGAGCAGAATGGAGCGGCTTCACACCACTCCAGACTCCCCTGGAACAAGGGTTGGGATCCAGCATAAGTGCTGGATCCCAGCCCTGCCTCCCACTCCCCACCCACCTGCCCCTGGGGCTGCCCACTACCCCCGCCTCCTCCCTGCCCATCCCAGAGGCTTGCATTGGCCCAACTTGGCCGACGCAAGTCTTGCCAAGGAAGCCGGCTCAGAGGCTTGTGTCAGTCTTCGCAGGCTGGCGCACCTCCATGCACCAGCACAGCTTCTTCCCAAGGAGGCGCAAATGTGCCTTACAGCATGTTTGTAACCCTCCTGGGCTGGCACAAATCCTTCAGGATTGCACCCTCAGACTCATGTATCTACAGAGTTGTTGTGAGGACCAAGCAGGAGAAGAAATGCTTGGAGGAAGGGCAGTATAAGAATGTGCACAAAAAATTAAACAGTATGAGAGAGAAATCTCAGGATTTAAAGCTGTATTCTGGATTCTTTACATAGTACACCATGGTTTGCTGTGACAAGGATAAGCAATGGCAAGCCTTGGACTTGTGTGCTTAGTGCTTACCCTCTTCCCTTTCCTCTGCCTTTGAGAGGAGGAAATTGGAAAGTTCTGTTTGTGGTTTGTACAGGTTTCCAGTTTTGTCCAAACATACATGCAAAGGAGAAGGACCACATGAGTCTGAGTCTCTCCACAGTTCATTCTCACCACAACAAACCATGGTTTGTGATCCAGGTCCCAGCCTTGTCAAAACATGGCTAATGTTCTTGATGACTGAACATGGCTAAGTCCTGGATTTGGGCATCTTCATAGTTCAAGAACTTGATCGCCTCGTGCCATTGTTAATATAAATCTCCACACAGCTAAAAAACACTCTGGCTGAAAATTCCCATTCTGATGGAACTGTTTATTCTTAAATTCTGATAGTCTTCAATGTTTTCATTTGCACTGATCGCAAAGGTTTACTCTCCAATGTTTAAATGTGATGTAATTTAAATTGAAGTTTTATACTGAAAAAGCACAGCATAATATCTCCTTCCTAGACATTTTCCTTATTACTGTTTTGAATGATCCTCAAACACTTCTGTTTCAAAGCCAGTCAAAGGTACGCTGTGAACTGCAAATATAAAAAGGCTAGAATGTGAAAATGAAGTTCAAGACATATTCAAGGTTGAACATTTAAACCAGATCATCACCTCTTAAAATTGAAAGCAAAGTCTGTGGGAAAGCCTGGAAAGCAACCCTTGGTCATTATATCATAAAAAAGAGAGATTTTTTTTTAAATGTATATGGAGGCATTCCTGGGAAAGAGATACGGCCATTATTGATAAAGCAAAAAAAGCACATTCAGCAACCTTATGGACACAAAGGGCATGTGAAATAATAAAAACCTTTAAGCAACTCAGGGCGCAATCCTAACCCCTTATGTCAGTGCTTTCCAGCACTGGTATAGCGGTGCCAATGGGACATGTGCTGCATCCTGCAGTTGGGTGTCACTCATGGAGGCCTCCTCAAAGTAAGGGAATGTTTGTTCCCTTATCTTGGAGCTTCATTGCCCTTATGTCAGTGCTTATGTCAGGGGTTAGGATTGCGCACTCAGAGTCCAATCCTATCCCTTGCCACGCTATACTGTAGCAGGCAGTTGTGCCATCAATTTTGTTTCTGATTTGTTTCAGAGTACATACGTTTTGTGAGGAAGATTTTCACGGGAACTATGCAGAGGTGGTAGCTGTGTAAGAGCCAGCCACTGCTGATGACACTGCTTCAGTTCATGGTTCCATGGTTCAGTATGATGAGCCTGGCCTATTATGGGTTAAAGGCTTTTCGAGATAAGTTGAGAGAGAGAAGTACAATTAAATAATGGCAAATACTGTATACCTCCTCCTAGACATGTCGAGTAAGGGCAGTTGACATGGCTGCACTGGTATTAAAACACATTCAATGCGAAAGGGTCAGAGATCCAGTTTTCCATGAAATACTTTCTGTTCAAAATGCTAATATGAAATGGTAATTTCCTAGCTTTTGGGTCTTCCATTCAAGAAATACAATTACCTAGAAGAGAGGCCTGAGCTGTATGGAAACAGAAGGGCAAGAGAACGATGGGTAACCTCTTTAAATTAACAATGAAGTCCAGTCACTTCAACAAGTATTGGCACATCTATCACACAGCTGGGCACATTTGGTGTATTTTCAGCAGACAACATAATTGTTCAATACTCAGCCTATGTACACATTTCCTTGGGGATGAAATCATCCTTCACTAGAGAAACAAAATTCATGCGTCATGGACCAGCTTGTTTTTCTCCAAGCAGAATCAATGGGAAGTCTGTTGTTGGCTGCCACTGATGCTGGACCAGACCCTAGCAGAGATGGGTGAACCTCCAAAGGTTCAGAGTTCAGTTTCAGTTCACATAAACATTCAAACGTTTATTGGTGTATCCAAACTCTCTGATATTCTGGAAATCTTCAAAAGGAGTTTGAATGTATTCTTTGCATTTCTATCCCAAAGGCAATATATATATTAATGATGTGTGCTCATTTTTGGAACAAATGGAAACCAAACTGAATGGGGCCCATTTGATTCAGTTGCCATGTGTTGCAGCAAGAATGTGACGCTGAGTGAATGGGGATGGATGAGATGGGTTTTTAGAACCCCATTCATTGCTCACTCATTTTCCGTCGGTTGATGATGATGATGATGATGATTAAAATCTTACTTTCTCTGTTATTTTCACTGCCCGCCACCTGTGTCGGTAGTGACAGGCTGCAATTAGCAGTTACATCACAGACTGCATGCCCATACTGCCCCAGAACTTAGCATTTGTTTAAAAAATGAATGCCAAAAATGCATTTCTGAGGCTATACATGGCACAAATCGCATAAATTTCCCAGGGGAAATGAGGACCCCAATCCACAGTGGAACTGTGGTGAAGGAAAGAGTTAAAGCATGCCTCCACCTTTACAATGGCTCCAATCTTAATTCTTCCCCCTCCCCACAGCTGCAATTAACAAAGTAAAAGCAAGAGTCAAATTACATACTTCAGGTTTTCTCCAACTGTGGGTCACAGTCTTGAGTGGATTGTGACCAATGACCAGTGGGTCCTGGTTTGGGCTCTCCCACTTACTGTTGTGCTCGGTTGGCTTTAAATTGGAGCCCTCCTGGTGCAGTCAGAGGCTCCACTGGCTTCCACAGGCCACCAGAAGCAGCCAGAATGTCACTTCTGGTTTACTTCCCAGTTTGTGAAAGTGACTTCAAGTGGCCTGTGGAGCACGGTGTTGCAGCACCCTCCACCACAGAACAGGTGGATAACAGCAGGGGAAAGTATGAGAACCCCTGACATAATTAACATAATGTCTAATATGGCCCTTGGCAACTGAGAGTGCAACCCTAACTATTGCTAGCGCCAGTGCAAACTGCCATAAAGTACATTTGTGACTATTCGTGTGTAAGCAGTATGGGCGGGAATGCCCGCACCTGGTGCTGCATGCATACCTCCGGCCGCTGGCAGAGGTAAGTGCAGGGCCGAGCAGCACAGGGGCTGAGAGAAGGTAGGACAGAGACAGGGAAGGGCACTTCTGAGTTGGGGAGAGCAGAACAGGGGGTGGGACAAGCCCATAGGAGCAGGATTGGCAGAGGAGGCCTCCACTGTATCCTAACCCCCGTCCCAGGCCTGAAAACACTACATGGGGTTTCTCAGATTTGTGCCAACAAATTAGCTAGTGAGGAACTGAATAGCCCCATTGAGCAGACTGGAGCTCGAGAAATGTTCCGTTACCCCAAGGAGACCTCCAGCCTGCTCCTAACTTGTGCTTGATACAGAGTAGACCACTCAGCGCTGCTGTACCAGCACAAGTTAGGATTGAGCTGCCCATTTCTGCAAATCCATGGCAATACTAGCAGCTCACATTAACAATTTTATAACAAAGGATCCTGAAAAGGCAAAAATGGAGCAGAACAGGAACAGTGATTTCCTGAGAGAAGGACCAAAAAATCAGTAAATAAGGCCAGGCTTCCCCCCCCCCCCCCAAGAAAAAAATAAATGCATACAGAAGGGCTATGATCAGGACTGGAACCATAAAAGTGGCAAAGTCTTAAAGCTCCCCTATCATCAGTATCCTGATATAGTTCTGCCTCATTTCATGGCCTTCCTACAAAATATTTACCCCAAAAAAGGGGCGGGAGAGTCACATTACACTTTTGTCATAATGAATAGTTTGGCCCTTGAAATACTATACAAAAATACAGAAGCTGGAAATGGTTAGTTCAAGGACTAGAAAAGCAGAGAAAGCTGAGGAAGATCTGACTTGCCACCTTATGCTTTCAAAAATTCTGGCACGGTCAAACTGCCTCTGTCCATGTAAAGAGTCCTTCTGTACTTGTGGAACAGTTTTTTTTAGAAAAGGCCTGAGGATCCTTGGACATATGTAGAATCCCCTCCCAGGGTAGAAGATTTTCCCTTTAAGTGCACCCACATCTTATACTGGAACTATATGTTAATGCCAATCTGTGGCATAACACTGTCTGTTAAGGAAAAGGATGAGGAGAAGCAAACTGGATGCACAGACGTGAAGGCAGCACATACTCACAAGATGATCTCATATTTCTTAGTGGCCATAAGGCTGGAGGGAACTAAGCAATTTGCCAGTTGCTTTCTTTCAGCTTACAATCTAATGATGATGGGCGGGGCAGAAACTGGGAGTAGGGAGCATATACTGTTGGGAGAGGAAACCCTGATCTCAACTTCCACCCTTTCAGGATTCTTTAAGCTCTTAGGTGGTCTGCCCCCATCAGAGCTTCCATGATTTAAGGGGCAAATTAAATAGATTCAGAGGAAAAGTGCTTCTTCTGATCCTAACTAACCCCATGCAAAGGACTATTTGAGAGCAGATTCCTCCCTCAGCTAGTTAAACAGTGGTTCTCAAACATTTTAGCACCGGGACCCACTTTTTAAAATGACACTCTTTCAGGACCCACCTAGCTTTACAAGACTTTTAAAACAGGTGGTATAAAAAGAAATAATATTTGTATTTATTTCTTTACAAGTAATGCTTATTTGTCCGTTGGCAAAAATATTTGACCCATTTCTCATAATGAGGTAACCCTAATGAATAGCCCCAAGGCTTGAGGGGCTTAGTTACGTGACCAAGTCTTTACCTGCCCCCACTACCTATCTTTGACAGACTTGGAAAAATACACCCCAGAAAAAAGACGCTCAAACATTTTTATCTCCCTATATTTACAGGAGCTTGCAAACTTTGGGAGCTCAGCTGTTAGCAGGGCAGTTAGCAGAGGATTTTTGAATAGCCTCAGGGCTTGAGGTAATTAGTTATCTGATCTTTCTATCACCCATGTTTTCACTGGAGGCTCTGTGGAACTCACCAGAAATTGGGTCACAACCCACCACATGGGTTCTGACCCTCAGTTTAAGAAATGCTGATTTAAAGGAGCCTGGGAGGGGTAGAAAACTGAAGGCAGGAGATGTAGGTCATCAGGCCCCAATTTTCAACAAGAATTCTCACATACAAACAAAGGAGGGACTCAGGGATAAAGGAGCGAATAAGCAGCCCATCCTGGGGCATTCCATGTGCGAATGCTTTTATGCGAATGCCCGAAGTCTACGAGCAAAGGTGGGAGAACTGGAATGTCTGGTGACAAGGGAAAACATTGACATAGTGGGCATAAAGGGAACCTGGTGGAATGCGGAGAATCAGTGGGATACAGCAATCCCGGGCTATAAACTCTACAGGAGGGACAGGGAGGGGTGTGTTGGAGGTGGGGTGGCCATTTATGTTAAGGAAGGGATAGAATCCAGCAAAGTAGAGATTGAAGGTGGGTCCGACTCCATAGAATCTCTATGAGTTAAATTACCAGGCCTGAGGAGTGATGTAATAGTGGGGGCGTACTATCGTCCTCCAGACCAGAAACCGGAAGGGGACCTTAAAATGAGGAAACAGATCAGGGAGGTGACAAGGAGGGACAGGGTTAACATAAGAACATAAGAACAGCCCCACTGGATCAGGCCATAGGCCCATCTAGTCCAGCTTCCTGTATCTCACAGCGGCCCACCAAATGCCCCAGGGAGCACAGCAGATAACAAGAAACCTTATCTCGGCACCCTCCCTTGCATCTGGCATTCTGACATAGCCCATTTCTAAAATCAGGAGGTTGCACATACATATCATGGCTTGTAACCCATAATGGATTTTTCCTCCAGAAACTTGTCCAATCCCCTTTTAACCACACAATCATAAGGGTTGTAATCATGGGGGACTTCAATTATCCTCATATTGACTGGGTCAATTTGTGTTCTGGTCACGAAAAGGAGACCGGATTCCTTGGCATACTAAATGACTGTGCCTTAGAGCAGCTAGTCATGGAGCCCACCAGAGGACAGGTGACTCTGGATTTAATACTGTGTGGTACTCAGTACCTGGTTAGAGTTGTCAATGTTACTGAGCCATTGGGGAACAGTGATCATGCTGCAATCTGTTTCGACATGCACGTTGGGGGAAGAATACCAGGCAAATCTCTAACAAAACCCTTGACTTCCAACGGGTGGACTTCCCTCAAATGAGGAGGCTGGTTAGAAGGAGGTTGAAAGGGAAGGTAAAAAGAATCCAATCTCTCCAGAGTGCATAGAGGCTGCTTAAAACAGTAATAGAGGCCCAGCGGAGGTGTACACCACAAAGAAAGAAGGGTTCCACTAAATGCAGGAGGGTGCCCGCATGGCTAACGAGCCAAGTTAGAGAGGCTGTAAAGGGCAAGGAAGCTTCCTTCCGTAAATGGAAGTCTTGCCCTAATAAGGAGAATAAAAAGGAACATAAACTGTGGTGCTCCGCTTTCCCTGACCTGAGGAGCCCTGCAGGTGCTCATGCCCGGCTCCCCACAGCCAGGGACAGCTGCTGCAGGGACTGAAGGGTGCACCCCAGTCCCTGCAGCCCAGTCGAAAGAGGAAGTGGGGCAATTGTGTACTGCTACCAGTTTAGCGAAGTGGGGCACGATCGCTCCGCTGTCACCTTCCCTGACCCAGGGAACCCTGCCGAAGGTCACGCAGGGCTCCCCACACCCCCAGGGGGCTGCAGGGGGCTTGGGCAAGTGCACCAAACCCCTGCAGCCCCCCTGAGCGGTGCGATCCTGGGGATCATGCCGCTGCTTCCTCCCTGCCTCCTGGCTGCCCCCGCCCCTTAAGGGAAAAGGGACCAGGACCCTCAGGCTGGGGCGTCGCAACGCCCCAGTTTGAATACCACTCTTATAGAGATATGCCCTTAACTATTCCAAAAGACAAATAATAACATATATGCATACAGCTTGCAGCCGATGTTATCGCTCACAATTTGTCAAATCTCCTGTAAGAGATCAATACTGATTTTTACATGGTGAACTTGAACTTCCTGTCAAATATTTAATGAAAGAAATATGCATCTATTCTCTTTAAGTGATCTTTCCAAATCTGGCAGCAACCAGATGCAAAGATCTCTCTTCATCCCCACTCCTCCCCCTTCCCAGTCACTCTCCCTCTGTCCCTCTCTGGCTTACTTGGAAGATATTATTGTTTTACATGGCACACTCCCAAGATACTCACACAGGACAGTAAAATTATTCACTGCCTTTACAGTACTCTTCCCACCACACAGTCATTTTTCAAGCTCTACGTGTTCAGCCGTCCCCAACACCACCTCGACTTCCCAACAAAATTCTCACTGGGGTTTTCTTTTTTTCACTCCAACCCCATGCGTCTCCCCCCCCCTTTTTATTGCTGGGCAGGATCTTGGGGGGAGGGAAGAGAAAGAAGCTGAGGCCAAGCTCAACAAAACCCCTGCTGCGCAATAACGGACCTTTTCCACCCACAGATGGTCAGGCAAAAGAATGAGAGCTTTATAAGGTAGGCAGCATGCTGGTCCTTGGAACCTCCTGCCCTGCCCTCTGCAGGAGTTTTTCATCACCACAGCGGAGGAGGGTTCTGCTGCAGCAGCAATCATAGATCAGAAAGTGCTGAATCAAAAAAATGAAAACATGCCTGGTCGAGTCACTAGAGATCAAGAACATGAATGTCATCATCCGTTTCTTTATATACATAATGAACATGCCAGCTTTGCCACTGTTGAGTTTTTCAACTGTAAGCCGTTAACAAATTAAAATGGATTGGCAGATGGAGGCAATGGAGAAATTTTGGGATATTTCCTATTGGATTTGTAAGCATAGCAACACACCCCAGATCTGATAACTCAAATATTTATTGTCACCACCAGGAAAGTGCAGTGTAAAAATATTTGATTGGTTATGAGAGAGAGAGAGAGAAAGAGAGAGAGAGAGCACAACTCATCTAAAATTGGCTGTTGTTTGTGGTTTACCTAGACCTCAAAAAAAAAAAAATGATCCTAACTATAAGAAGCAATAAAAGTAGTTCATGCATAATTTTTTGAGGTCATACCTAGACCTAGACTTCAAAAAAAAAAAAATGATCCTAACTATAAGAAGCAATAAAGGTAGTTCATGCATAATTAGGCATATCAGAAAAGCTACAGCTGCCATTTTCGTCATCAAATTGACATAAAGATTTCTTAAAAATTCAGGCAGTGGTGGCTACTGATGAATCTAAAAAAAAAAAAATTGTGACATCTGGTCCATGCATGAAAAGAGTGGATGAAATAACAGTATGTCCTAAGATTGATATTGTCTGAAGAACCACTTTTTGCCTACAGCAGTCTGTGTGTTTCAGCTTGATTCCAAAACTGAGTACACTCTCAAAAATGTAATAGCTTTACCATACTGGTATTCTCCTCTCCCTAAATAAGAGAGTACTCAAAAACGCAACATTTCTATCCCACAGGAAATTCCAAATGAAGTCATTTCATGGAACAAAATGTTTCTGCTCAGACACTTTGTTCCAATGCCTTCAATCAAAGCGAAACATTTTGGTTCATTCTGTCATATTCATTTTATTTAGCTGTTAGTACAGTGGCAAAATGAGCAGCTTCTATGAGAACATAAGAACAGCCCCACTGGATCAGGCCATAGGCCCATCTAGTCCAGCTTCCTGTATCCCTGTATCATATTATGAGGCACCATAATATGTCACGGAATGCGGGGCGAGCTCCCAAATGTTCTGGGACCATGTTGTCTCAAAGGCTCTGCATTTCTGCTAGGCTACATCTTCCATGATGCATTGCCCATGTCTAGTTTCTGGTCTAACTGCCTCTTGTCACCAGATTCATACCACTCACCCATAAGGCCACATCTTATTTCAAAAAATGAGTTGGACTGGACAAATCAAAGTTAATTCATTCACCACCCAATCCTATCTGACTTTCCAGCACCAATGCAGCTGCAATGCAGCCCCAAGATAAAGGAACAAACATTCCCTTACCTCAAGGGGGCCTCCAAGACTGCCCCGTTGGCATGACTACATCAAAGCTGGAAAGTTGGATAGGATTGGGTTCTCAATCGGTAAGCCTATTTCACCACCACCAACAGAATGGGAGCTAACACTGAAAGAGATGAAAAAAATGAATCTACTCGTATGTTGAGATCACTGGGTATGTCCTTAAGCCTTGTAAATAGCTCCTCAACCTTTTTTAAAAAAATATGGTAACCTTGCTAGTGTGGTGAGACCAATACCATTTTAAGGCTAGGAAGTAGAGAGTGTAGCTAGAGTGTAGCTGCTGAGGATATCTCCAGCAAGGTATCGATCAGGCAGGAAAGCCCAAATGACTGACTTTGACTGTCTGGTTTCAGTATTCACTCTCATCAGATAATTTCTTTTCTTTTTTTTTTTTTGGGGGGGGGGGGCGTGGAATTACATTGCAAGACCCAGTCCCAGACCTGCCACATAATATCTACTTAGCCCCTGAAACAAAGGAAGGCCATTGGTAGATGGAATCATGGCACCCTTTTGCCCCCCATCAGTTATTGATGTCCATAATTTTATACATTAATACTCAAAACCAGACACAAACTGGTTTATATCAGCAACACAAGGACAAGAACATAACATAAGAACATAAGAAGAGCTCTGCTGGATCAGGCCATAGGCCCATCTAGTTCAGCTTCCTATATCTCACAGTGGTCCACCAAATGCTTCAGGGAGCACACAAGAGCAAGATACAACCTGTGTCCTTGTGCCCTCCCCTTCATCTGGCATTCTGAGGTACCCTACTTCTAAAATTAGGAGGTTGCACATACCCATCATGGCTTGTAACCCATAATGGACTTTTCCTCCAGAAATTTGTCCAATTCCCTCTAAAAGGCATCTAGGCGAGATGCCATCACCACATCCTGTGACAAGGAGTTCCACAGGCTAACTACATGCTGAGTAAAGAATATTTTCTTTATTTTCTTTAAATATTTTCTTTACTCAGTAGTAAACTGTCTCTACGCACTTCAACTATCAAAGAATTTGACTGAGAAGGAAATAGGAGCGGATGAACTGTCAAAAACAGAAAAAGTCCAGTGATCATCCTGACCTCCCGCCACCTGATTGCCATGAAACTATGGAGTTTGAGAGAACATGCAATTTGTCCTGTAACAGCCCTATGTGGATGGTGTTATAAATGTGCTCTTAGACATTCCAGTCCTGCACCACTAATATTGGTCTTTGATGAGAGGCAGAATCCAGCACAGGAGACCAAAACAAAGCATCTATTATATCCACATGAACCTAATGCGATCCATATGTGCTTCTTTTTAAACCCAGAAGGAAACATGTCATGTCATCACACAGCATGTAAACTGATCGTGGCTGCATATATGTTTGAACACGGTGGAACCTACAAAAATTGCAATATGTGTTCTGGAGACATTACATGTGACATCAGTGAGACATTACAGCTGAAAACTGCAAAGACTTCCCTTGAAGGGAAGCATAGGGGGCTTTCTTAGTGCTCCCCCACAGTCCTCTGAAGACCGGGGGCAGTCCCCAGGCATTTTAAAGGACTAGCTTGTCCAGACATTCAATTACTAGGTGGGACAAGGTGCTCTAAAAAGGGCAGCTTTGAGACTTGTAGAAAATTATGGTGGCACATGATTTTTCTACCCATGACAGCAGACTGTTTCCCTTCAAGCCCCAAGCCAAGTCTGTGGAACCCCACAATAAGTGACTTAACATCATGTCCACACACAACCTGGTGAGTTCGGAAATAGGATATAGAAGATAAGAGAAAACACATTTGGTTTTGGTTTAAAGTTAAATCCTTGTTCCAGTTGTATTTGTTATGCTGGAGTCCGTAATGCGACGCTGTTTTGCGTTAGACAAAGCTGTGGCGAAGCATGTCAGAAATGCACTTTGAAGGGTCATGTAACTTCATATCCAAAACAAATACTGGCGTATGGGAAAGAGCAGTACACAAGAAGCAGGTATTTTGAATTAGAAGTTCTGCAGGGAGTTGACTCTTTTCAAAGATCCAATTAGCTGTCAAATTATCTCCCACACAATGTATACAAATACTCCTAACCAAACTTCACTGGAAAATGGATTCTCAATGCTTCTATTTACCTAATAGTTGACACAAGGATAACAACACACATACAAATTTAAAATCAAAACACATGGGGATTTTTTTATTCCAAAATGAATTGGAAACAGATGTGTTCTTTAATAAGATTTCTTCACCTAGCTTTTTTTCCCCTCCTAAACTATTTCTCTTCATCTGTCTGTCTGTCTGTCTGTCTGTCTGTTTCTTGTCTCTCCTAAAATATAGGGGTATGACACAACTACGTTTTAACCCTAAGTGGTCAGCCCTAGTCATTCTCTGCAATTTAATTGTAGTCCGAAATTCCAAGAATAAATTTCATTCATGTTAATGGTGATTTTCCACATTGGGAGTAGACTGTAGACCACAGAGAAATGAGGAAGAATGGTAAGGCACAGTACAGTAAAGGAAATGAGATAGTTTTGAAGTTAATGACTGACGGAATTTAATCCTTTATATATGACCAGTTTTGAACCTGGAACACCAGAGTGTTCACCTCTGAAAATTGCTCTGATTTTCTCGGTCCATCAGCAAGAGAACTTTGTTCTCAAATGTTCAGGATCTGTGCCTGGATTATGGGGGAGAAAGATGTTATTTACACCGTGTCCTCACTGTGCATGCCACTTCACAAAATATAACAGGGCAGGTCCCTGCCCCAAGGTGCTTACAATCTAAAGGTCAATATGGAGGAAGACAACGGCAGGAGGCAGACTTGTTGCCTGCCACATTTTGGGGCACATTCATCTGCACGTGTATGTAGTGCTAGGGGCATGCCGTAAGAACATAAGACCCCTGCTGGCACAGACCAAGAGCCCATCTAGTCCAACTTCCAAGTCCCAGAATCCCTGACCCCAAAATGATATTAATGTTATCTGAACATGTAAGAAAGAAAGACTGCAAAAAGCTGTTATAAAACATCCCATCGTGACTGCGAAAACCACAGCTGGGTCTATGAGGAGCAGCGCAAGAGCCAAAAGCCAATTGGATGCCAACTAATAGAAAATAAATGGTTGGCAGTGGCCAAATCCGGAGGCTCTTAACATTTTGCACTCAGGCCAACTTCAAGTCAAAAGTCGTTCTATTGAGTAATGATAACAAACTAATTTTTAAAAATGCATTCAGGTCACCATGACTAATTCCACCTGCCCACAAGCCACAATATCTTACGCTTTCATTGCTATTGGTAATAGTTTTGAATTCATTTCAAGACAGGCCGAGGGTTGCTTCCATTTGGTTATATTGGTTTTGGTGCAAACTTCCACCCAGCCATATATATATAAGTTAGGGTTGTAATTTGAAGCTAAATATGAGGTTCTGAAGGAAATTATATATTTTCTAGATGCTTACCGAGACTTCTAAAATTGTAAACAATCAACAGCCCTGGTTTCATAGCTCTTTTCCTGAGTTTATTTTTTTTTTCCTTCTCCTTTTTAGCTGCACTAGGCTTCATTACTTACTGAAAATTATGGCTCCCATTATGCTCTATTCTCCCTGTTTGGCTCTGTTGGTTTGTTTCAGAGGTCACCTCAAACACTTAATTTCCCATATGTGCCTTGTGGAGCCTTCACATGATACAGCACTGAGAAATTGAAGGGATGTCCAATTTGAAGAGGCCAAAAATTCTGCATTAAACCCACAACATCACAAACTTTCAGGGCAAAGATTACAAACTAAGGGACTTTCCATATGATGATGATGATGATGATGATGATGATGATGAGTTCATTTAAAAGCACAGTAATGACTTAGTTTGTTGTGTGTGGTCCAAAAACAGTTGCTCCCACAGCTAGTGCATCTGTTCTGAGGAAATTGTATTGTTCCAAACACTCATACTCAACTATTTTATTGTTGGGAAATCACAATATTTCTGCAAGATAGCACCATCAATGACCAGCATAACTCATTCCATTCCTCCTCCCCCCCCCCCCGCCGCAGGCCTGCTATTTTGTGCTGTAACTTTTAAATACTTTTAATAACTTATCTGCTTTATAAGTTTGCTAGGTCTCTAGAGACGCAGCATTTGAGAGCCAAACTACATTACATTAATAATGTGCTTGGCCCAGACATTTTTAGTCTTTTTTTTTTTTTAACTCAATAGCAGCCATGGGGGTTCTGAGTCACTTTGGGGGCATGATATGAGGGAAAGGGGCTTTAATGCTTTGCTGCCGCCGCCCCTCCCAGTCCAACTATGCTCTCAATTTATACTGGAGCACTTTGCAGCAGCCATTGTCCCAGGAGGAAAACATTCACTGGAACCAATGAGACCTTTCCTCCTAGGGAAAACATCCATCATGGGAGGTGGGAAGACTATCCAGATTTGGACCATGGCAGGGGCAAAGGGTTAACACCCTCTCTTCTCTGATTCAGAGTCTCCACATCTGCTATTGAGTAAAGAAAGATTAAGCATGTCAGGGTCAAGCACGTTATGAATGTAACATGTAGTTTGATCCCAAGACTCAGTGCACAAAGCCTCAGAGCCAAGGACATGCCTCATAGGTTAGGGGGAGGAAATTGGAAGGATAGTGTAAAACCTGAAAATGACAGGCTTTTGCTATCTTGTCTTGCAAATGACATCTTGCCATTGAGGGGGAAAAGCCAGATTCTACTTGCTAGATAAGGGGTGAAGCCTGATGGGCTTGTAAGCAGAATTAGTATGAAAAGGTCCCTAAAGCCAAGCATAAAATAGGTTGGCCCCATTAAACTGTGTGCCGTCTTCCTGAGATGTAACTTCTCACAAAGCCGTTGAGAAGGTTACAATCCCAAAACTTCAGCTCATATCCTGAGACCAGGCAGGCTTACTGATGTACCAATGCAATTGAGCACTCCCAGTGTGCACTTGTTGCAATGCACAAAGAGTGGACAACTAGCCCTTGAAATCTAGCCTTCTAAAATGGTGAACCCCATCAAGATGATCCCTCTCTCCTAGGAAATCCCCTGCCACTTTGCAATCCTCTTAGTTCATGTTGTCCTCCAGGCCTGGAGCACAATTTTCACAGACTTCTTGCTGTTTAAGAAAAAATGAGGGAAAGTAATACAGTTGTCCCCTGCAACACCAGAATTTATTACCTGAGGACAGACTCTTGTACTGTTGGCATTGGATCAGCGCTACCACAAACACCCTGAGCATCAGCCTCTGAATTAAGTGCTGGGTCATTAATAGCCTGCATAGGCCCTCAACCAAAGCTGTAGAAGCAGTTTTTTGTGCAGCTTTAGTGTAAATTGATCTTTGGCTGAGCAGAAGAAAACTAAAAATCAAGAATTTAAGTCCTCTGGCTGAACCACAGCAAATACTTGATGCTCTACAATTCTGACATTACATCAGCCATATCCCTTAAACTAAGCAGTATGTCTTTATTAGATTCCATTAAGGCCACATATGTGTGACCATTTTCTGACTGTTGTTATAACACCATTGATATGCCAACAGAAGCTGTTTGGAATATTTATATGGCCAAACAGCACAGCCGTCTTTAACAGTGGTAATGGCTATTGTGACACACTGGAAAATATTTTGAGAGAAAAAGCTCCCATACACCACTACAGAGAAACCCACTGTCCAAAAGAAACTGGACGATAGTCAAAAGTCACATTTGACTCAGAGTCAAGTAATGGTAAATCACTCCATGGGATTACATCGGCCTAATGGCCTGGTTCAGACATTGTGCGTGCAAGTAGCAATGAGCTTCAGGCTTGCATGCTCCCACATCCCCTTACTTTCTCTTTCACCCATGAAAGGAGAAGAGTTCACATTTTCATCTGCAGTTAGAACAAACCATGGTTTCCTATTTCGTCCAAACATAGGGAACTGCACGATTGTTTATTTGAAACCATAGTTTGTTAACAAACAAGAACATCAAACTATGGTGCCTTACTCAGTACAAGATTGTGTACTGGTTAAAATATTGATCCACACCTGCAACAGAAAGAGGTGATGGAATCCTGAAGATCTAGTGTGGACTATACAACTGTGAGTGAGGAATAGCATTTCATTTAAATAAACAAATAAGGAGGAGGAGGCCTGGATAATGGATGTGGCAAAACCTGGAAATGTGATAGCTGAAGAGAAAGACCAGGAAAATGATTATGATGATCTCAACAGTATGGCAAAGACCACATTGAGGGTCTGTAATCATAAAAAGGTTAAGAACTCCTGCCCTAGAGACATTTTGCTTAGAACACATTGTCTGATTGCATTTCAGTAACATATATCTTTGGCTGATATCTTTTGCAGTTCTGTGCTAACCTAACAATTTAGAACTTGTTTGGCTGCCACAAGATGGAGAGTCACAAGGCAGCAACGCTTAATTCCAAAGAGGCAACTTTTTTGTTTGCATCCACATGCCTTTTTGGTTATCACTTGATTTGGATTCCTTCTATTTCCTGTCACTGGAAAGAGATGAGAAATGGAGGTTACAAACTGCAGCCAAAACAAATTCCATTTCAGATAGTGGTTGGAAGAGCCAATAGATTTGTCTCACAAGGTCTTGATTTATTAAAAATCTGAAACTTTCTCATTCCCTTTCCCTGGAAAATGTGTCAAGGTTTCCCATGAAACTAACTTTAGCAGGTTGACCCCCTCCTCATCCAAATTTGCAAGCATAACAAGGATGGACATTGTTATCTCAGTGGGCTTCTTCCATGCAGGCGTTTGCTCATGTGAACAAACCATGCTCACATTTCACAGACTCCACTCATACTCACAATCCATTTGGTGAGGGGCTATTTGAGAATGGCTCAAAGTTCCATGCTTTGCATGCAGAAGGTTCTAGTTTCCATCCATGTATCTCCAAATAGGACTTGGATAGACCCCTGACTGAAACTTTGGAGGGTCACTACCTCACAGTGTAGGTTAACATGGAGCTACATAGATCAGGTCTGACAAGGCAGCTTTATGTGTTTCTGTTCACTTTGTAGGCCTTGAAAATGGACTCATTTCAGTCCTTCAAGGAGAACATCCTTAACAGAAAAGGACAGTAATTTTTAAGAGTTACAGCAGCACCAGCCAATCTGTTCTGGTGAAAGTGTACAACTCTAGACCAAGTGCTACTGATGGGCATTCTGAAAAACCCACATCTTACATGAGGATTATGTTCTGAAGTTGGACTGTAAAGCCAAAATCAAGTATAGTTGACACTCCCTTAAAGCCAACACATACTATCACTTTAAGAACTGGAAACTCAACATGAGAGACATTCAGCAACTGAGGGAACAGTAGCTTCATTCTCCTGTTTCAAGCAATTTTGTTTTTACAAATGAAGTATCTTAAAATCTGAATGTCAGAAAGGCAAATTGTGAGTTTAGAATGTATTCTAGAAGCTTCCACAAATGTCCATATTTTATTATGTTTACAGTCATATAGATGTTGGGATTTCAAGGTCAGATTTTCCACTCACTTTCTTGGTGAATGAAAACAAAAACAAAAGGACAGTTGCATGTTAAAAGCTAATTTATTACAGTATTTATTCCCATGGGCAAAAGTTTACTTTCTCAGATACATAAAGTGGATAGGGAAGATGGATGAATACATCTTGGTATATATTATTATCAATCGGACCAACTGATACTTCTGATGATTGAAAATTGGACAAAGCTGCAATGTTTCAATGGGGACAACGTTCATATTAAGATGACAACCTGTAACCCATATTTTCAACAATGCTCGACTTAAATTAGAAGATCCGGGAGAAAAAATTTGAATTTTCAGAGAACGTATTTATGGTGAAACCCAGCATTAACTCTGATGATCAGACCAGTTAATCTGAACATTATCCTGATTCAGAATCGGGTAAAATTGTACACTTCCACTTTAATGAAATAAATGGTTTTAACGCAGCCAATGTCATTTTTCTTGTCCTTTTGTTTTAGTAGCAAGTAAGGACAGAATAAACGACCAAGGGCAGCCCAGTCATTCAAAGAAAACAAATACACAGTTTACTTTTACTTTCCTTTCTTCCTGAATAAATTAATGAAGCCGGTGAACTTTGGCCCTTTCATTAAGCTCCAAAAGCAGCCATGCTGGCAGAGCGAATATTCCCCACAGCCCACAGTGATGATGACGGAACATTTTAATGTGAGAACATAGCATGCAAGTCAGACCTCCGATTCCCTCGAGAAAGTATAGCAGACATTGCACAGATTAAATTTAACAAAACTCGGACATTAAGAAGCTCGTTCTCCTTGTCCTGATGGTAAAGGTCATGAGAGGTCATTCCAAACTCCTTTTCCTTTCTAAAGTTTATTATGCTTTTCTTCCCCTATCACCCGCCCTTCCTTTTCATTTTTCTTTTCAAACATTGGCTTCTTATATACAAGGCCTCTATATAATAACATCTCTCTCTTTTAATTAATTTCAGTAACATTTGATAGGCAGTTTCACTATAAAAAAATAATAAGCAGATTCCTAAGAAAAATCTCTTTTCTGCAGACTTCAGCCTGGCTGGAAGAGACCCTGTGCAAACTTGTCATGTGTTCAACCATAAAGATTGAAAGCATAACCAGACCTAAAATACAGAAGACATTTTAGCAATGGATTCTGGACTTGGAAGGTCAAGCCACACAGTATATAGTTTGGCCCTCCATCTTTTTGCCCTTTCAAATACAAAGAGCAGCTGCATGATGGTGGTGGGAAGCAGGATCAAGACCAGAGCATGCTGGAAGAGGCTGCTGTTAGTCCCAGGACGATATGACACCCAAGGATGAAAGGGAGGACATTTTCTTCAAGACTGGAAAAATATTCTTCCCATATGCCACAAGTACCAATCATAATCAGGCCTCTTGTGGAGTGGCTGTAATTTAAAAAGGAAGGAAGGAAGGAAGGAAGGAAGGAAAGATGAAGGGGCCAAACATACGTACAATACAATTTGGCTCTTTGAATCTTTTTGCAGTTTTTTAGTATATGTGAAAAGACAATCATGATTTAATAGGGGTCTCGTGCCAATTATAGGCATGCAGCGCTTAACTATGGACTGCATAACAATGGACCACATATATGAAGCTGGTCAAAGCACAACAAAGAGGTTCTTAATAAGGCAATTGCATCTCCCATAGCCTGCAGCAGAGTGTCTGTTTACACAACAGAGAGGCTCTTAATGCAAAGAAGAGATAGTCTGTCTCCAGTAGCCTATGCAGCCAGCTAGTTTCTGGCAGGGAGTGTCTGCTTACACATCAAAGGCACTAGATTGGGTAGAATGTTCGCTTAACAACCTAACTGAATAACAAAGGGATTGTAGAATGTATCCCTGTTGTTAAGTGGTGCACAGCTGTATTTAGCTGTTTATTGTTTATTGGGTGAATGTCCCAGCCTCTGTGACACCCAGCCACTCCTCTCTAATAGAATCATTTGCTCTCTGTTTTCTTTCTCCTCCCAAATTCCTGGCTCCTGCCTTCTTCTCTTCCTCCAGTTCTCCTACTCTATTCCCTCTTCCAGCCTTCCATTCTTCCACCCCAGTCTGTCCCATCCTTTTTTAGGACTTTCTCTTCAGACCTGCAGTTCCCAAAGTTACCGTAATCAAGGCACCCTTGGCATCACAGTAATTCTTTCATGGCACCCCTATAGTTCCATTGCTGTAGGGCCTGCATGCAGCCAGAACTTCCAGAAAAATCCTGTGGCACTCCTGTGAGTTTGTTGTGGGACTCCAGGACAGGGTGACCAGATGCTATAACTGCAAAAGAGGATGAGGCACCCCAAAATGTAGGACATCCAAGAAAAATGTAGGACATGAAAAAATAAAAGCTAAATTATTATTATTATTATTATTATTATTATTATTATTATTATTTATATACCGCTTTTCAACAAAAGTTCACAAAGCAGTTTACAGAGAAAAATCAAATAATGAATGGCTCCCTGTCCCAAAAGGGCTCACAATCTAAAAGATGCAAAACACCAGCAGTCAGCCACTAGAAAAGACACTGCTGGGGTGAGGAGGCCAGTTACTCTCCCCCTGCTAAATAAAAGAGGAGCACCCACTTGAAAAAGTGCCTCTTACCCAGTTAGCAAGAGTTAAAAACCTTGTATATTGATTTCATGTGGTTACACTATATTACTTATTATTAAATCTAAAACTATGTTGCATATAATTTATCAATTACATGAAGGCTATGCACTGCCTGCAGGGGCTTGCCCACAGGGAAAAGAAGGACATTTAAATTTTTTCCAGGACAGAAGGCTAAAAAAGAGGACATGTCCTGGGAAAAGAGGATATCTAGTCACCCTGCTCCAGGATGCCACAGCATGCAGCTTGGAATCCACCGACTCAAACTATCCTTTCCTAGCTGAGCCAAGTTCAGACTCAAGATAACTCAACCATTTGCAAACAGCCATGGAATTGGGAGGGGGGGGGGAGAGACACTTAAGCAGGCAAGGGGTAAGGCCTGCTACCTAATTCACCAGTGTGAGCCCTGGCACCTTCAATTTGGTTGCTTCTGCACTCCATCTGCAATAATAATACCATGACAAGGATGTAGTAAAAGTTACCAAGTTCATGCATGTGAACTGTTTGGAACACTTGAAGTGGATTCATACAGAAATGCCAAGTATGATTGCTTCAGATTGTTTCTTGCAAAAAGCAGGGGTTCTGCGCTATGGCAGAGCCTGCATGACATTACATGGAAAATTGAAAACAAAATTCACACGCTTCCACTAAGTGAAGATTGCTGTATCTGTCTGAGATCTCATTTATCTCATTTTTCCATCTCTGGTATTCTGAGGCACATTTGGAGCAGCAGGGTTTCATAACTGATCTCGTTTCAAAGTGCTTCAGCCGTTATGGATTGATGTACAACAATTTAAAACAAGCAAACCAAAAAAGAAAAAAGATTGGGGGGGGGGGGGGAAATCCAGGCCTATCTTAGGGAGGGCCTGAAAAGCTTGAAGCAATAAAACATATGTCAAGTTTGCAAGAAATCAGTTGAACATGGCTTGAATTTTCAAGGGTTATACCAGTATCATAGGCGTTGCGACCTCCACATGTTGCAGAGCGTTTAGAAAGCGAGTTCATGATTCCAAAATCAACAACAGTATTCATCTTTGGCAAGAAAACCTACGCCCAGCAATCGAATGATATGCCCACAATCCTGTTGCGCATGTTTGCACCTCCTCAGGAGTCAGCTGGGCCAGCATAGGGACATGTGTCAGCCCGCTGAGGCTGTAACCAGCCTCCACACCCACTTGGGAAGGGAAGGTTGCGTCGGCCAAGCTCGGCTGACACAGGGGTCTGGGGAGGGTGGGAGGGAGGCATTTCAGGGTGGGGGAGGGCGGGGGAGGGCGGTCCCGGGGAAAGGGAGCAAAAGGCGGGGCTGGGACGGCTATTATGCTGGATCCCAAACCCATTCCCCAAGCAGTGCAGAGCAGCTTGAAGCAGCTCCGCTCTCCTCAGACTTATGCCACCTCCAGAGGAGGCACAAGTTCAAGGAGATCCATTGGGGCTATGGTGGCTGACCATGGCCCCATGGTAAAGGGAAGAGTTTTCCCTTGCTTCCAACTGAGCTACTTCTGGCCCCAATCTTGTGCTGGATCCAGCGCAGGCCTCCTGACCTTCCAGCGTAAGATAGGACTGCACTGTCAGCCATTTTCAAAACACATACCTTCAAGGAACTTTTTTCACACTGACATCTGCTAAAGATCCTCCACACATCTGCCACAAAGCCCCAGCATATTACAGCAGAAGACCTAATCAATCACAGAGCTCCCATATCTCATCTGTTTAGCCCTAACATATGTTAGCTCAGAACTGTCTACTGTACTCTGGCTGCGGCTGTCCAGGTGCTCAGACTCGGGTCTTTCCCAGCCCTTGCTGAAGATGCCAGAGATTGATCCCAGGACTTTCAGCATGTCGGAGAGCTGATGAAGCATCATAGCTGCAAGGCTGAGCTGGAGATCAGGACTTCCTTGAGTCAAATCTTGCCTCTGCCATGAACTCACTAGATTGCTTTAGACATGCCATTTCCTCTCAGCCTCAGCTGCAATTTGAGTGTTACTTAACTAACAGAGTTGTCATAAGGCTTCCAATATCTGCAAAGTGCTGCATCGAATAGACCAATGCTTCCCAAACTCCTACAAGGGAGTTGGGAGTACTGTAATTGTGTACGGGGGAGGGGGTATAGGCAGCACCGCGATCCCCAGGATTGCCGGGGGGGGGTTTCCACTTACCTAAGGGTGTGCCAGCTTCGAGGGAGGAGGAAAGGCAGCACCGTGATCCTCAGGATTGCGTTGCTGCCAGGGAGAAGGGGGTTTTTTTTCAAAGGGGGGGTGCTAGAAAAACTTGATTGAATGGTATTTCCTGTTTACAATTGTAAACAGGAAGTGGCTTTCAATTGGGGTTTTTTTTTCTATTACAGAGGCTTGGGGAGACTTGCAGAGGCATCTGCAGTGCTTCCTGCACCCCCCCGGGAGACTGACATGCCCTTAGTTAAATTGGAAAAAACCTTCCCCCTGGCAGCAGTGCGATCCTATGGATCATGGTGCTTCCCTTCCTGTCTCCCTGCCCCTTAAGGGACCAGAGCTAAGTGCTTCCCAGGCTGGTGGGTCATGACCCACCAGTTTGGGAACCACTGAAGTAGACCACTGAAGTAAATTCTGGGCTCTGTCACTGACCTAGGATCCTTCCCCTGCACCATGGAACTGCATGTATTGCCTCATTCAGATTCTATATCTGGGCAGTGGACACACAGCCTTCGTTCACTGGATCAAAATGAACATTTGAAACCACATCAAAAATGGTGTATGTGTAGATGAGAGGTGCAAGCCACTTCAAAGGATGTCATTCCCTATAGGGAGATCACCATTCTCACATAGAGGAAAAAACATATAGAGGGAGGAGGAAAGGCAGCACCATGATCCCCAGGATTACATACTCTGGGGAAAGTACATACTCTGTAAAACTTGAAGGACAGCAAGTGCATTCTTTTCTCCACACGTATACTGATCAGTCTGAGCAAAACACTTGGCTTGCACTCCAAGCACTAAGAAATACCCTTCCTTTTCCCGGCACCAAGACCAATCACAGTGGAAAAAAATAGCAGACCTGTCATACTAGGGGTGTTTTTCACTCATGTGATTCCTAAGAATTGCTTCACCAGATTAAAGTACGATCTGCAAGCAAAGCAAATGGTGGCCTCCCCTTGTTTGTGTCCAGCACTCAGGGACATATTGCCCCTAGATACAGAGGTTTGACTGCACTATGGCAGCAGTTGCTCCAATCAGGTATGCAATGGGAATGGAAATCCTGCCCAGCTGGTTGTTTTCATTACAATGCCTCTCCTCCACATTCTCTTCCTCTTCAACAACCATCAGACATCAACAGGAACAGAATGAGAGAGGCTCAAAGGCACTCTCAGCGTTGTGTATTTGTTTTATCATTTCCAATCTTCAAGACTCTATTGTACAATAACTCTCATCCAAGTGAAACGAAAGGTTTAATTCTTCTGATTGACGTCTGCTTGGAGAGCACCACGGAAAATGGAGATGGGGCCCCATTTCACTGACTTCATTGCCAGTGCATAATCTAAGCAATACCAAAACATGTGCAATTTGTAAAGAACTGGCACACTGCAACACTGCCTTTTTAATACATTCATGCCATGGGACAGTACATGAGAGCATAACGCAGTGTTCAAAGTTGCAGAGCCAGATTTTATATGCACGCCTGCACATACACAAAAATGTGTATACCCAGTAGACCATTTCATGCATGCTCCTGCTAGTCTTGTTATTACCCTTTGATATGGTAACAATTTTTTTAAAAAAAACCAAACTAGCTGAAGTGTGACACGTGGTAGCTGCTCATCCTACGTGTAGCACTCTGATACAGACAACCAGGTACACACATGCACTATATAAATTGTGACCCATTGTCGCCCGGGGTTGACTCCAATGGCTAGGGGCTCCTTGGGAGTAAGGAATAGGTACTACCAAGTTTCATCCCCCAAACAAGAAGTAGGGAATGAGATGTTATATAGTGGGTCCAGGCATAGACATAACGTGTTTATTCCATCATCAGAACAGAACCTGGCAATGAAACCCAAGGCAAACACCCCTGGCTTTTATAGCCTTTAGCGCCGCCCAGACTCCCCATGATTGGTGCAGTTGAAACCTTAACTAGAGGGCCAATCGGATGGTAGGATTTCAATCCATCACCCGATTGGCCAGCCATAAGTCTGGGCCAATCAATTATGCAGGATTTCAATCCTGCATAACTTACATACATAACAGAGAACTCTCCACACTAGGGGATCATGCTGGCCCAGGAAGGGGTGGAGCCCTCTGTGTTGGCTGCTGGGTTCATAAGGAGCCCAGCAGCCAGCAGGAGAGGTTCTCCCTGGGACTTGGGCTCCTAAGGAACGGTGGGAATGAGCCACGGCAAACCCCTGGCCTGGCCCTTACCTGAGACTCGCCTTGGTGGAGCTGGAGTTGTGTATCAGTCAAGGGCGGGGCCTACACCCCTGCATGGATCAGGGAGCAGGCCCTACAGGGGCACTCCCAGGCACTAGCCCCTAGGGTGAAGAACTGCCCACCTTGGGCCAGAGACAGAGGGTCCTGGCAGTCACTTGAAACAGGTCAGGGGTGCAGGGCCTCTCCTGAAGAGCCTAGCAACAGGGTTACAGGGACAGGGCGAAAGGATACTGGACCAGCCCACCTTGCTTCAACCAATATTCATGTGGACCAAGTGCTTGACCCGCACCCTATGCTCCTGAGGCAGCGGCAACACAGCTCTTGCTGACCCAAGCCTTTCCAGCGTATGGACACCCCCCCATCCAGGACTGAGACTTAATTTGGCCAGCAGAGCCAGATGAATCCAGACTGTTGAACTGTGAACAAAGCGTATACTTAAGGGGCTCATGGCCCAGTGACGTAACTGGGTCCTAATGAATGTGAAATACTTGACAAAAATAAATCGCCTTTGCCAGTACCATCAACGCTCCCAGTGGTTCTTCTCAAGAGCTGGTAAGTCCTCGGCCGGTCGCCCCTTACTGTGGCCGCCCTTGCCACTCTGGGGGGGAGGGGCAAGGGGTAGCTATGGAGATACACCCATGCATGTGTAAGTTACTGTTTCATTTAGAATTTTTGGAAGTGTCTGCTGAGAAGGAGCTGCGCCTGTTTCCACATGCTGACAACAAGTGTACATGCACCCTTCCAGCTGACATGGAATGCCCCTTCTTTTACTCTATACTCGGGCATACTGTTGTCAAGTCAGCAGGGGAGGATAGTCCTTGCTTTCCCGATAGCAAAGTGGCACGGGAGCGTAGGAAGACAGCACAAGAAGCAGGCAATCCCAAACAGAGCCAAAGAAGCAGACACAGGCTTGTTTGTTGCAGAAGCAGTTATTGGTAAAAGGAACAGGCAGAAGAGTAGTCAGTCATACGGTCCAGAAGTCAGGGATACAGCAGGTCACAGTCACGAGAAGGCAGTCCAAATCAGTACACAAACCAGCAGCACGGCACGCAGAAACTCCACCACAACAACCCACACCTTGGAGTCTGTGCTTGCCCCATATATACCGGGGCCAGCCAATCAGAGTAGGGCGACCTCATAGTCACAAGACAATCTTGTGACCCACTCTAATCGGCTGTCCAGTGGTGCGTTGCACCACTCCACCATAGCCTACGTGACTCTGCACACATCTCCCAGGTCACATGGCTCCCACCTAACAGGTGCAGCTGATTGCTAATCATACTCACATACAGTGCAGCTGTTCCTTTGCTGCATTTCACACCGGGCCTGGACTTCAAGGCCTCTCCTGCCACATCCTGGCTTACAACAATTCAGGGCCTGGGATGCCAAAGGCCTGACAGCTGTTCATCCCATTATGCACAGTATGAGGAAAGTGGATCTAGAGTCTTTCTCCCTCTTTCATAAATAGTCCTATCCCACCCAGGGCTGCCATATCCCTCCTCATGAGCCCCCATCATAACACACAAATAGCCAGAGGCCCCGTGCATGTAACAGTGGTTCCCAGATGCCCTGCTGGGATAGGTAGGTCAGCAGCAGGCCAGCCAAGACTTCCTGATGCCTGAGGCAGCATGCCAAATACTGCCCCCCTTACCCAATAATGTGCCAGCTTCTGCTCCTCCCACGCTTTCATGTTCCTGCACAGCACTTTGCTGCACACTTCCTCTTTGTCTCCCTCTTCTTTTTCCAGTTCAGTGTGGAAGGAGGAGTAGATACCTGACTGTATGGTCAGTGCAGAGCTACATAAGAACATAAGAACATAAGAACAGCCCCACTGGATCAGGCCATAGGCCCATCTAGTCCAGCTTCCTGTATCTCACAGCGGCCCACCAAATGCCCCAGGGAGCACACCAGATAACAAGAGACCTCGTCCTGGTGCTCTCCCCTACATCTGGCATTCTGACTTAACCCATTCCTAAAATCAGGAGGTTGCGCATACACATCATGGCTTGTACCCCATAATGGATTTTTCCTCCAGAAACTCGTCCAATCCCCTTTTAAAGGCGTCTAGGCTAGACGCCAGCACCACATCCTGTGGCAAGGAGTTCCACAGACTGACCACGCGCTGAGTAAAGAAATATTTTCTTTTGTCTGTCCTAACCCGCCCAACACTCAATTTTAGTGGATGTCCCCTGGTTCTGGTATTATGTGAGAGTGTAAAGAGCATCTCCCTATCCACTCTGTCCATCCCCTGCATAATTTTGTATGTCTCAATCATGTCCCCCCTCAAGCGTCTCTTTTCTAGGCTGAAGAGGCCCAAACGCCGTAGCCTTTCCTCATAAGGAAGGTGCCCCAGCCCCGTAATCATCTTAGTCGCTCTCTTTTGCACCTTTTCCATTTCCACTATGTCTTTTTTGAGATGCGGCGACCAGAACTGGACACAATACTCCAGGTGTGGCCTTACCATCGATTTGTACAACGGCATTATAATATTAGCCGTTTTGTTCTCAATACCCTTCCTAATGATCCCAAGCATAGAATTGGCCTTCTTCACTGCCGCCGCACATTGGGTCGACACTTTCATCGACCTGTCCACCACCACCCCAAGATCTCTCTCCTGATCTGTCACAGACAGCTCAGAACCCATCAGCCTATATCTAAAGTTTTGATTTTTTGCCCCAATGTGCATGACTTTACACTTACTGACATTGAAGCGCATCTGCCATTTTGCTGCCCATTCTGCCAGTCTGGAGAGATCCTTCTGGAGCTCCTCACAATCACTTCTGGTCTTTACCACTCGGAAAAGTTTGGTGTCATCTGCAAACTTAGCCACTTCACTGCTCAACCCTGTCTCCAGGTCATTTATGAAGAGGTTGAAAAGCACCGGTCCCAGGACAGATCCTTGGGGCACACCGCTTTTCACCTCTCTCCATTGTGAAAATTGCCCATTGACACCCACTCTCTGCTTCCTGGCCTCCAACCAGTTCTCAATCCACGAGAGGACCTGTCCTCTAATTCCCTGACTGTGGAGTTTTTTCAGTAGCCTTTGGTGAGGGACCGTGTCAAATGCCTTCTGAAAGTCCAGATATATAATGTCCACGGGTTCTCCCGCATCCACATGCCTGTTGACCTTTTCAAAGAATTCACAAGGTTCGTGAGGCAAGACTTACCCTTACAGAAGCCATGCTGACTCTCCCTCAGCAAGGCCTGTTCATCTATGTGTTTTGAGATCCTATCTTTGATGAGGCATTCCACCATCTTACCCGGCATGGATGTTAGGCTGACCGGCCTATAGTTTCCCGGGTCCCCCCTCTTTCCCTTTTTAAAAATAGGCGTGACATTTGCTATCCTCCAATCTTCTGGTACCGTGGCCGTTTTGAGGGACAAGTTGCATACCTTAGTCAAGAGATCTGCAACTTCATTCTTCAATTCCTTAATAACCCTTGGGTGTATGCCATCAGGGCCCGGTGACTTATTGATCTTTAATTTATCAATGAGGTCTGAAACATCTTCTCTTTTAACCTCTATCTGACTTAACTCCTCGGTTAGGAGGGGCCGTTCGGGCAGCGGTATCTGCCCGAGGTCTTCTGCCGTGAAGACAGATGCAAAGAACTCATTTAATTTCTCTGCCATCTCTAAGTCTCCTTTTATCTCCCCTTTCCCTCCCTCACCATCCAGAGGGCCAACCGCTTCTCTGGCGGGTTTCCTGCTTCTAACATATTTGAAGAAGCTTTTATTATTCCCCTTAATGTTGCTGGCCATGCGTTCCTCATAGTCTCGCTTGGCCTCCCCTATCACCTTCTTACATTTCTTTTGCCACAGTTTATGTTCCTTTTTATTCTCTTCATTAGGGCAAGACTTCCATTTACGGAAGGAAGCTTCCTTGCCCTTCACAGCCTCTCTAACTTGGCTGGTTAGCCATGCGGGCACTCTCCTGGATTTAGTGGAACCCTTCTTTCTTTGCGGTATACACCTCTGCTGGGCCTCTATTACTGTTGTTTTAAGCAGCCTCCATGCACTCTGGAGAGACTGGACTCTTTTTACCCTCCCTTTCAACCTCCTTCTAACCAGCCTCCTCATTTGAGGGAAGTCTGCCCGTCGGAAGTCAAGGGTTTTTGTTAGAGATTTGCCCGGTATTCTTCCCCCAACGTGCACGTCAAAACGGATCGCAGCATGATCACTGTTCCCCAATGGCTCAGTAACGTTTACATCTCTAACCAGGTCCTGCGTACCGCACAAAATTAAATCCAGAGTCACCTGTCCTCTGGTGGGCTCCTTGACTAGCTGATCTAAGCCACAGTCATTCAGCACGTCAAGAAATCCGGTTTCCTTATCGTGACCAGAACACAAATTGACCCAGTCAATATGAGGATAATTGAAGTCCCCCATGATTACAACCCTGTCCTTCCTTGTCACCTCCCTGATCTGTTTCCTCATTTCAAGGTCCCCATCAGATTTCTGGTCTGGAGGACGATAGCACGCCCCCAGTATTACATCGCTGCACAAGCCTGGTAATTTAACCCACAGAGATTCTACGGTGGAGTCGGACCCACCTTCAATCTCTACTTTGCTGGATTCTATCCCTTCCTTAACATAAAGGGCCACCCCACCTCCAACACGCCCCTGCCTCCAACACGCCCCTCCAACACGCCCCTGCTACATAGACCGCTGGCCTGAAAGTTCGCCCTTTATGGTATCAGAAGATCCTTGGTCCAATTTCTGCCACCTCCAGGTAGGAGTGGAAAAGATGCTCATCTGAAGCCCTGAAACGCTATTGTCAGACAGCGCAGCCAGATGGACCAATGGTCCAGAATACAGCAGTTTCTTTGTGACTATGTCATGAAGCACATTTAGAACCAAATCCAAGGGATGGAAAAAGAAGAGAAACAGCTTAGGAAGAACTTGTTAGTGCTTTGAGAACACCAGAGTCCAGAGAATAGCGCAATACACTGGGCAAGGGATGAATGATGCAACAGGTCAATTGACCAAGCCCTTGAGGAAGGAGAATGTGTTGTGTCACTCAGCTGCAACCCAAAGAGACATCACCAAAGAGGCGCTGACAGGCTCAGAAGGGAGTCTTGTCCAGTCCTTTAGGCGCAGAAATATGTTGACTTTGACATGAGGTCTCAAGGGTGGGTGGGCTTAAATTGGGAAAAACCTTGCCGCGTGAAGAGATCTAAAGGATCCATCACAGATTTGGCAGGCCTCCTGCTTGCTTCCTTTGGGAGGGGAAAGAATGCATTAACATTCCCTATAGCTGTCAACTACACCCTCCCTTGTGAACTTTTCACCAAGCAGATTTTCACGTTTCTCATTCCCTGATCTTCAGAAGAAGAAGAAAAAAAGAGGGAGGAAGGATTCATTCAAATATGCAGGAGTCCCACTAAAAGTGGAAACAAGAGTTTCTGTTGCCTCTCCTTGGGCACGAGTGGTGCCAACCTTTTGTTTCATCCATTGCACAGGACGTTTTCAAAGCGTGAGCTGCTTCTGAACTACAACTATTTAGGAACTAGAAATGCACAGTGGTAGCACCTGAAAACATATTGGGGCTGGCACAGAAGGGGTCAAGTGCATTTTGGCAGAGTGCAAGCTTTGTCTCACCTGCTAGATTTCCAAAAGAGAAATAACTGCTTGATTCACATTAACCCTTCTGTCTTAAAAGTACCTTCTCTGAAGGAAGCCCTGTTGATTCTGATGGAGATAAAAGTTACCTTTCCCAGACAGTGAGTTCTGTCACTGGCAGTGAAAAGAGAACCAACTAGATCAGGGGTGTCAAACTCATTTCAGAGGGCCAAATGGCATTCATGATGCCTGCTGAGGGCCAGAAGTTATGTTGTTAGGCAGGAAGTGATGTCATTAAACAATTCATAACCAAAAATAAGCACTTTTTGTCACTTAGGAATTCATTAACTACAAATGACAGAAGAGAATACATGCAAATCTTTATCGTATTTCAAGATATGGGAGAGCCCAATTTTTGTGGGGCTGCCCTTATGTTTGACATCCCTGAACGAGATATATTGATTAATGGTGACAGTAAGGAAAAGCACTCAGATGCTTTTCAATACCTGTCAATGCTTTTCTTTCAAGTAGCAATAGGGTTTCAGCAGTGGGGGAAGCTAATTGTCAGTAAACCATTGCCTCTGGTGCTATCCTAAGGAAATACAGAAAGCTTTTGATGAAAGATATGTTGTGTGTCAATCAACAAGTTTGGAAGAATAAAATGGCATAGCCTAGCCAGGGCTCAATTGCTTTGCAGTTGTGTGCCTACTATAGACTTCCCTGGGGCAAATGCCCCAGGCACTGGCTGCTAGGACCCTGCAGAAGCCTCTCTGAGTCTCCCAACGGGGGCGGAAACTGTGCTTCCAGTTTGCCCGAAGTACAGTTTATAGCACTGGGAAACTTCATAGAGGTTTCTCTGGCACGGGCTGCAAGGCTCCGTGAGCCTCTGGTGAGTAGGGGGGGCGGATATCTGCGCAGGGGAGGTGGCGATAGCAAGCAGGAGCTTTGCCCCGGGCGCAGGGCTGCGGAGGTCTGCGGCCGTTGCTTTGGCAGGCAAGTGGGAGACTGCATGGCTGAACAATCCCCCATCCCTATAAATGTCTAGAATATTTACATGGACGGTGAATATGTCAGAGAGAAGGTTTTCAACCTAGCTGCCTCCCTAACATGCTAGTTTTCAATAAACTGGGCGGTTTTTTTCATAATGGAACATTCCTGCATGCAGTAGCCCCCCTGCCATCTGAAGGTGACACAGGGTCCCATCCTATCCAACTTTCCAGCACTGATGCAGCCATGCCAAGCGGGTGTGCGCTGCATGCTGCGGTGAGGGGCGCTCATGGAGGCCTCCTCAAGGTAAGGGAATATTTGTTCCCTTACCTCAGGGCTACATTGTGGCTACATCATCCCTAGAAAGTTGGATAGGATTGGGTCCACAGTCCCTGGATAATGGTACCATATGCCCAGTCTACTCTACAGGTACATGATGAAGCAATCTTTCTGAAGTTAAGCAGGCCTGGATCTCTGATCAGTGCCTGGATGGGAGAGCACGAAGAAAGCTAGAATGTAAACAACAGATATGTTGGCAGTTACAGGCAACTGTTGCAATTTTACCTCTCTTGAGAAAACACAGTAATCTCCCAGTGATTTTCATGACTGAGGCCCTCTTAGAACCCAGGCCTCCATGATCCATGTCCAAGCCTCCATCCCTGCTACCACTGCAGTTTTAAGTTGCAAGCTGCAGATGCCAAGCTACCAAAATAAGTGATGCCATTTGGCATGGGGCACTGCTTCAGGAGTGCAGTATCATCAGGCCATGAGGAACCTGTCAACAGCTTGGTTCAAACCTCTAAGCCACAGATCTACTGCATTATTTCATTTCACTCTTTCCTCCTGGGATTATAACATTGGGAGAGAGGGAGGAAATGCTATAGTGACACAAACAAAGATAACTTTCTTTGGTATTTTAATTGTATTTATTTTTTTAAATACTGTATTGCCAGCAAATTGGTTCCACTGAGAAGGATTTTCAAGTCACTTAAAATATGAGGAACTACAATTCCATGAATAAATCATAGCTTTCCATGATGGATGAAAAGTGTTATTCCTGGGATTCATTCACTAAGTTGGCTGAACCTGCATTTAATCTCTGCAGAATCTCTCTCCTACATCTCCACTGATCAATTTTTCACTCCAGTACGAAATCTGAGCCTATCTAAGCGCTTTGATGAACCAGCGTCCTTCCTTGAAGAAATATTTTGCCACCGAGGATTGTTTTCATGAGCAATTCCTTACAGAATCATCAGCTGAAATGTATCATATTTTGTAGCCAAGTTTTCAGTCAGCTGTAATCCCAACTGTGTTTACAGTCAGTCTAGGAGGGCAGGCCAAAATATGTATATTAAAATATGCCAGAAAACGTACTCTCAGAGCAAAACACACTCCTGCTGAAAAGCAAATAGAAAACAGTGAAGCTTCTATAACTGAATTTGGTTCTCTGTGTGCTGTGCTTCTTTCAAAGCCCGGTAATGACCTGTGGGCTACAGAATTCTGAGCCAAACTGCATCATACACTAAAAACATATTATTGACCATGATGTGCTTAGTTTTTCTTTTGGTTTGTTTTTTATTTTTTTATTTTTTTTTATTTTTGGTAAATAGCAACTGGAAGCAGGGCCAACTGGAAGCTGCTGGGCCCAACTGGAAACAATTTTTCTAGAGCATATTATTATTATTATTATTGTTATTGTTATTATTATTATAAAATATATATTTTATAATATATAATATAATATACTGTATATAAATAACAGTATTTATATACCACTTTTCAACTAAAAGTTCACAAAGCAGTTTACAGAGAAAAATCAAATAACTAATGGCTCCCTGTCCCAAAAGGGCTCACAATCTAAAAAGAAGCAAAAGAACACCAGCAGACAGCCACTAGAAAAGTCACTGCTGGGGTGAGGTGGGCCAGTTACTCTCCCCTTGCTAAAAAGAGGATCACCCACTTGAAAAAGAGCATCTTACCCAGTTAGCAGGGGTTAGTATAGAATGCAAGCACTTTTAATCAACAAATACTGGTAAAATGGAGGCAGGGGTAGTTTGGAGGAGGATTAGGGTGGGGACCGAGCCTAACTAGGGGCAGTTTGGAGGCAGGAGAGGGAGGATCTTGGCAGCAGCAGGTGCACACCAAGTTCCACATTCCTCTTCCAAGTCCAGCACACCCCCTGGGGCTCCTTGGACCTACACCAGTTAAATAGTAGGAGTTCCACTGGCAGCCAGGTTGCTTGTGGGAATATAAGTAAAAATGATTTTTACTTATGTCTCTCAGACCATATGCCCCCCACCACCACCACCACTGCATGTAGCATGCTTTCCATCGGCGCTACTGCATTGCGCAGGCTGAGGGGGTAGGATTGGGCTGCCCATCACACATCCTGTCAGTGAGGACAAAAGTCAATCCAGTGTGCAGCAGGGTTGACGAAAGGCCAATTTCATACTCGGGATCATTCAAAATGGAATTAAGAATAAAATGCCCGATATTATTATGCCATTGTCTTACTCAGTGGTAAGGTCACATTTGGAGTATTGTGCACTTCTAGATGCCACATCTCAAAAAGGATATAATGGAACCAGAAAAGGTACAGAAGAGAGCAACCAAAATGATTAGTGAGCTGCAACACCTCTCTTACAAGGAAAGGCTACAGCATTTGGAATTCTTCCATCTAAAGAAGGCACCTGATGGGGAGCATCACTGAGACATAAAATTATGCATGGATAATTAATGGATAGGCAGCAGTTCTTTTTCCTGTCGCACCACACCAAATTGGCCAGCGAAAGAACCAGACAAAAGAAAATATTTCTTTACCCAGCATATAATTAACCTGTGGAACTCTTTGCCATGGGATATTATGGACACACCTGGCCTAGATGCCTTTAAAAGGGGATTGGACAGATTTATGGAGGAAAAGTCCATCGCAAGTTACAAGTCATAATGGCTGTGTGCAACCTCTGGGTTTTAGAGATAGCCTATCTCTGAATGCCAGGCACAAGGGAGTGGCAACAGGATAGAGGTATCTTATCTTCTGTGCTCTCGGAGACATCTGATGGACCATTGTGAGTTACTGGAAGCTGAACTAGATGGACCCTTGACCTGATCCAGCAAGGCTCTTCTTATATTCTTATGTTTACTTAGCAAGCACTGAATCTGAGACAAGCAACTATTGGTTTTCTTCTCTTATAGAAAGAAAACCACATATACACTGTACAAAGGAGTGATTCAGCATAATCTCCGCAATTATTTTTAATGTGTCGGACTGCTAGTGCACTTCCTATGTTATTTCGGGCGGCTCGATCTGCAAGTAATTTCTTCATGTTTTCTCAGAGTCCCAAAAAAGGTATTCCATTTGTTTATGCTGGAGACAAACTTCAGCCAATTGACACAATTTGATTGATTAAATAATGGCTTTCTTCCTCATTTATGGGCAATTTTAAGCTGCTATCATGGCATAAAAGAGGTAAGTGGTTGTCATCTGTGTGTATATTGTATCAGAATCGAGGAGGTAGATGTGGTATCAGCAGTGGTCCCTTTAAGGGTAAGGCCTGGGCATCCAGCAGCGAGTGCTGCACAGCTGCACCCACTTGAAGGCAATAGCACCCTCAGGCATAAAAGCACCTGATGAAGGGAGAGTTTGGTGTGGGTAGCAGAAGGAGGAAAGCTTGAAGAAGGACAGGCTGGAGACATGAACTGAGGGCTAATGGATTGATGTGTGAATGGACGTGGAAAGCTGCTGGAGCAGAAACTACTGGACACACTAAGACTGGTGTTTGGCTGCTGTGCCCAAGACCTGCTAAGGACCAAGGGGCTCAGGTAGTGGTGGGAGGCTGCTGGCAGGAAGGAGGACCTCTGTAGGTTAAACAGGTGAGCTACCCTGGTGGTGGGGTCCAGCAGTACTGCAGGGCAGAACCAGGGTCATTTTTTTGAGGAAAGAAGGGGAGCTAATTAGCTAAAAGTGGGCATAATTCTCCAGGTGGAGCTTGGACTGGGAATCTGGCAGAACACATATTATGTGGTGGGCAGATTGTCACGCCAAAGTCTTGTTACCTAATGGCAGGACTTTCAGTGAACGGTCTAAAATCTTCATTTCTACAATCTGTTCTACAGGCTTGGCAAAATGATTAAAAAGTCAGGAAAAAAGGTCAACTGTAGGCCAATTGCAGGTGTTTTAAACTGTCAGCATTTGATTTCGGTCATATGTTAACAAGCTGAGGTGAAACAGCCTTTGCTTTTCACTTTGAAAGAAAAACCGTCTTTTCTTTAGCATGCTAATTCCCAGGCTACTCTTTTTTCCTCAACATAGAATGCAGTATCCAAAAGAGAACTCCAGATGACGATGACGACGACGATGATGATGATTATATTTTCACACAGTCATGTTGTTTTTGACTGGATTTTGTTTGAATCTACCTATTGAGTTCATCCCAAGGACTTAGGATAGGTAGCAATTTTTTGTCTTCATGAAGTTGAGTTGCAAATATCACTGGAGTATATGCGCTGTTCCTAGTGAGGCGGCCTTTTGTAATTGGCTGATGGTGCTTGTGCTCATCCTGATGGTGTCCAAGTGTTTTTCCAGCTGTTTCAGGATAGCACCCAAGGCCCCTATGACTGTTGGGATTACTCTTCCTTTCTTGTGCCACCATCTTTCAATTTCTATTTGTAGGTTTTTATACTTGGTGATCTTCTCCAGTTCTTTATTTCTACTCTGTCACCAGGTACTGCAATGTCTACTATCCGAACTTTCTTATCCTTCTATCAATTATCGTTATGTCTGGTGTGTTTTGTGGCAGATGTTTGTTGGTTTGTATTCTAAGGGCGCAATCCTAACCAACTTTGCAGCACTGACATAGATGTGCCACTGTGGCCTGCACTGCATTCTGCAGTGAGGATGCAGTCAATGAGACCTTCTCAGAGTAAGGACATGCTACCTTACCTTGGGGCTGCATTGCAGCTAGGTCAGTGCTGGAAAGTTGGTTAGGATTGCGCCCTAAAATCCCAGAGCACTTTGACTTCTTCATTCTCTACTACTTTTTCAATTTTGTGGCTCAACCAGTTGTTACTTGAAGGCAGTTTATACTTTTTACATAAATTCCAGTGAATTATTGTTGCAACTCTGTTGTGCCTTTCTTTGTAGTCAGTCTACAGATTCTTCTTGCAGCAGCTGACCAAGTGGTCCACTGTTTCATCAGCATCTTTACACAGGTGACATTTGCTGCCCGGAGATGTTCTCAATTTTGGCTCTATATGCATTTGTTCTTAGTGCCTGGTCTTGGTAGCCAAAATTAATCCTTTGTCTCCTTCTTCAGTCTACCTGTTCTTAGCCAGTGCTAGGTTTTGTTGTTGTCAGCATTTCCTACAATGTCTTTTATATACTGGCCATGGAGTGCTTTGCTTTGCCATTTTTCTTTCTGATCTGCATTTGATCTTTTTTTATAAGCCAGCTGTGTTGTTACTGTATACTCATTTCCAGTATTTAGTGTGTTTTCTTGGTAAACCAGCTTCAATGCATCTTCTTCACTATCCTTTACATATTCTTACAATGCCCTTTTCTTTTCTTGTACAATTTGGTGCACTTGTAGCATTCCATACTCACTTATGCTCCTGGGTAAATAGTCTATCAATGTCGCTGCAGGGATGTAGGGCATGATTCATTGTCATTACCTTCCTGGTCTTCCTGTCTAGCACTTCTAACTCAGCCTGGGTCCAGTCTGCTATACCAGCTGTGTATCTCATGACTGGAATTGCCCATGTGTTTATTGCTCTGATGGGGTTTCCTGCATTGAGTTTGGATTTCAAGATCTTCTTTACCCTCCTAATATATTCATTACTAATCTTCCTTTTAACTTCTGCATGTTTAATGGTTTCCACCTGAAGAATGACTAAATACTTGATCTTCTTCTTCCAAACACTTGCTGTTGTTTCCATATGGCATTTTAATTCCTTCGGTGCTCACCACTTTTCCCCTGTAAATAGTTAGGATTGCACATTTGTCTAATCCAAACTCCATTGCTATATCTTGGCTATATATTTGGACAGTGTTTAACAGCAATTCTATTTCAGATGGCGATTTTCCATATTACTTTATATCATCCATGTAAAAAAGGTGGAAGAGCTTGGGAGATGTTTTGGATGTTTGACAACCCAAATCGGTTTTGTTTAGTAGTGTTAGAGGAATTAACGAAATGACAGACAACATTGGTGATAGTGAGTTGCCTTGAAAAATCCCTCTCCTGATGTTAACTTCACCCAACTTATCACCACTGACCAGCATCAAATGCATCTTCCATTTTGTCATTGATCTTTGCACAAACTGGCATTTTCACTGATGCCTGTTATTTCTAGGCACTTCAGTATCCAATCATGTCACAATGGGTCGGTGATGATGATGATGATCATGATGATGTATATAGCACAATCAAAGCACATAGCACTTTCCAATAGTAAAAGGGATAGGTCCCTGACCCAAACGGCTCACAATTTAAATAGATTAAAGGGAGACCACAGAGGAAGGGGGGAGTGGTACCAGCTTTAGTTGTGAAACAATAAAGGGGTGAAAGGGTATGGCAAAACTTGCATGGAAAGGGTTGATTTTGAGGAGGGATTCGAAGGATGTTAGAGAGGGAGAATCCAGGTGATTGGGGAGTTCCAGGCAGCAAAAGAGAAAGAACGGAGGTATCTGAGGGGCAACAACGAGAAGTTCTGCGACAAAGAGAAAGAGGTATCTGAGGCTTCCCAATGAGAAGTTCTGTCTTAGACATGTTGACTTGGAAATGAGATAAAGCATCCAAGCCAAAGATCATTGATGTCAGCAGTAAGCATGGCCAAAAGAAAACACTTCTTAATACAGGCCACGGACCGAAGAGTGTATACTTTCATTCACTGGTGGAAAAGGTTGTTTCGCTATAGCAAACCAGAGTCTTTGCTAATGGGTGCTCTGCTCAGCTCATGCGCTGTATACAACTCTGAAAGGTAATAAACTGTTTCTTTTTAGCTGCCAATCTGAAGGTATGGTCTGAAAGCACCCTGCATTTACAAAGGGTTGGATTTAGTCAGTGTCCAAGTGGATGGAACATTGACTACATATATTGCTTTATATACAGAATAGAAACATAACACAGAAAGTTATTCTGTTTATAAAGCAGAATAGAAACATAACAAAAAATATATCTGAATACCCATATGCTGGAAAGTGGCACATAAATTAAAGTTATAAACAAAAATTTCAAAATAGATCTGGGTGGCAAAAAGAGCAATCTTAATGAGAAGAACAAGATGACACACCCTTCAACAAACTCGTATCGCTGGTCTGTTGCTAGTAGCAGCTCAAGGAGGGGCTATAATTCAGAAGCTTTGTATGTAGAAGGCTCCAGGTTCAGTCCCTGCTATCTTCAGTTCAATGGTTTCAGATAGGAGGCCTAGGAAGAATCTCTCTCTCTGCCTAAGACCTTGGAGAGAAGCTACAGGTTCAAGTACTATGAATCTACTGATGGACCAATGAGGTACTAGGCAGGATCATATGTTCACTTGATTCATAAGTTGAGAACAGCAGCAAGGTGCTCTCTCTTGCCCCTGTAGCAGTTTGGAGAACAAGTTTCTCAGTTTTTTTGCAGCCTGTGTGCTCCCCTTCCCCATCCAGAGAAGAGCACAGCTTGCTTTTAAATACAAAACAGCCCCTTCAGCGAGCTAACCCTCTGCAGAAAGACCACCATCTGCCCCATCTGTTCCATATAATGGTACTATTACCCTCTGTGGTTGTGGCACGATTTGACTGATAGTCTAGATAAGTCTCATCATGTCGTCATCCTTAAGGACATCCTGATTTATTGACTTACTACCAAAACCCTTGTGGCTTGTCTGTCTTTCAGTGTAGCCATGGTGCCATCTGGTGGCCCCTTTTCTTCGAAAGTGCAGCTGCCCAGGCAGGTAGAATTCCAGGGTTACTTTAAAACGTGCTGACAATCTGGTGGATGGCTCTATAAACCCAGCCCTGCAAAATGCCTTTCACTTCCTATCATAGGAAATAGGCAATGCAGGTGACTTCTAATTTGAATGACAGCATCTGAAGTTCAGATAAAAATAAAAGCTTACAACCATCTTTGTAATTCTAGCTGCATACAATTATCTCAAACTACTAGGCATTTATGTACTTCTCGTATACAGTCAAGATAACAAACCTACTGTTGGATTGCCACAATCCTCTGCTGAAACAGAGACGCCTGCGTTGGTTTGGTCATGTCTTGAGAATGGATGATGGCCGGATCCCAAAGGATCTCCTCTATGGAGAACTCGTGCAAGGAAAGCGCCCTACAGGTAGACCACAGCTGCGATACAAGGACATCCACAAGAGGGATCTGAAGGCCTTAGGAGTGGACCTCAACAAGTGGGAAACCCTGTCCTCTGAGCGGCCCGCTTGGAGGCAGGCTGTGCAGCATGGCCTTTCCCAGTTTGAAGAGACACTTTGCCAACAGTCTGAGGCAAAGAGGCAAAGAAGGAAGGCCCATAGCCAGGGAGACAGACCAGGGACAGACTGCACTTGCTCCCGGTGTGGAAGGGATTGTCACTCCCGAATCGGCCTTTTCACCCACACTAGACACTGTTCCAGAACCACCTTTCAGAGCGCGGTACCATAGTCTTTTGAGACTGAAGGTTGCCAACAACTGTTGGATTGCCAACTTTTTTTTCTTACATGGCCCCTGTGCATTCTACAGCTGTATGACTACCAGAAATTCATCAGTCAAAGGTTTTACTGGCCTGTGGTGATAGAAAAAGCTCCAAAAAGTAGCACTGTGTCCCTCTCTGGGAACACTACTGGTGAGAAGGAGATGGGGGTGGGCAGAAAAGGGCAGCAACATAGTCCACAAGGTAAGGTTTTGTCAAAGCAAGTTTTCCCCAAATCTATGAGCGAGTTTTAGTTTGAAATGCTCAGGATTGGGCTCTAAAACATTTGAGAACCTCTGCTCTAGGGTAAGCATTATCCACATTTTGTTACAGAAGGTGAGAGAACATCTCGCCTAGTACATAAGTCTGTGGTACAGGCAAGATTCAAACCAAGGGAGTTCTGGTTCATCGCTCAGAGCCCAATCCTATGGTCCGCACCGTGCCTCCACGGCGCGGACCACAGTTGCAAACGTGCCATAAGGCACATTTGTGGGGCTTACCACTGGGCTCCCACCAGAGGTGGCTCAGCTCCAGCCAACGCTGAGCCAACGCTCAGCGGGCGCCCAGATTCCACAGCTCGGTGGTCTCCGTGACCACCGGGCTGCGGAACGGGGAATGGGGGCGTTCCCAGGGATGTGAGGGAGGCGTTCCGGGCAGCTCAGGATTGGGCTGCCCATCCCTTAGCCACAGCAGTACATCAGTTCCTGACCCCATCAGCAAATAATGTGAAACTAAGCCTTAGTTTTGCACTTTACTGACAATTACTAAATGCCTGTTGATATAATTCACAGAACAATGGGGTAGAGTTTTTCCTGGACCATACTAATAAAGATGCAAGTATAAGCATGCCGTGAGCCAAGAGCGGTCACGAAACTCTGGCCAAAGTAACACCATTTTAACATCAGTCCTGACTCTGGCCTTAAAGACGCTTGTTAGCAGGAAGCTACAAGCCATCCCTCACCCAGTGTCTTGTCCTAGAGATAGCTGGGCCTCAAGAGTCAGTCTGCAACAACAATAGCTCAGAGCAAGGGCAACCTACATCAAAGTGCCTGTGGTCTCTTATCTCTCACATACGATCCAGCTCATTATGGTAAAGGCTGGAGGAATAGGCCGGCGGGTGGGTGACTGGGCAGTGAAAGTGGAACGTTACTGGACCCTTGTCCCCTTACCTTTGCTAGCCACGCCTGTGAGTTGAAATGAGTATAAAAAGCTAGCTGCGTCTAGCTACACTTGCGCATGATCTGAGGCAACTTGCTGCCTTGCTTTGGTACCAGCAATAAACAAACTGTTTTCTGCTATACGTGCCCTCAGAGTGTAAATTGGGATGTAGCACTCTGGGTAACAAACCTCATTCTGCCTTTGTGGGTTAAAGGGCAACATGACTGAATACAAATCCACAAAATAAACTCCTTATATGTAGAAAACTAGCATATCAGCATTCAGACTAACCCTCTCCCTGACATGCTAGTTTTGCATAAGAAGGCGGGTTTGCATAAGAAGAATCTTTACCACTTGATCCTGCTGGTTGTATAAAGTTGTCATGAAATAATGTATATCTGAAACATTTTAAATAACCAAAATGTACTATATGAATGCTAAGAATTACTAATGGTATTGTTACAATACAGTACATATTGTTCAGGTTCAAACAAACATGAGACTTTTTAAAAAAAAAACAGTCACATGTGAAAACACCCTTTAGGACAGGTTCTTCTGAAGGTGAGGCTCTGTGTTCACCTCCTCCAAATATCAGGAGATGAGTACAAACAACAGGGGACACTGTTACCCTCGTGTCATGCTTGTGAACTGCCCGAAATAATCTGGCTTGCCACTACTGGCAACAGAATGCCAGACTAGTGGCCCAATCTTATCCTCCCTCCCTGCTACCAGTAGAATTCAGGCTTCCAGCAACAGGGCATGCTTGACGACTGTCATAAACAGCCTTCTGGAAGCCATGCATTTCCAGCCCACTGCCAGAGAGGCCGCAGAGGGACATGAGTGCCGGCCAACAAAAGTAAGTCGGTGATAGGGGTGAAGGCGGGGGAAGGCCGAGACAGAATGGACTGGAGGTGTAACTGGAAGAAGAAAGGGGAGGAATGGGGAAAGGGAGGCAGAGGGAGGGGGTGGATCTAGTAGCAATGGCATGTGCTGGATCCTATTCCTTCCTTTTTGAAGCAGCCCGTCCTTTTCTCTCTGCAGACATACACTACCAAAAGTGGTGACATATGTCCAAGGACCACGAAAGGCAATGTAACATATTGCAGAATTGCCATGCCAATAATGCTTTTTTTTTTTTTAGTCATGAAGTATAAATGTTTTATACCTACCTCCTGTTTGCCCTTGGGTCACCCCCTCCACCACTGGATGTAGTGCACGCCTTTTTGGCACAGCTACATCAGCAAGGCTGCCAGGGTATAGGGTTGGTCTCTAGATGGATCTTTTGTCGAATACAGCAGGGCATTTTGGGGGTCCGGGTGTTTCCCAGAAAGCCCTCCTCCGCCTGGGTTCTAAGCAAAATCTTTTCTAAGGGTGGTTTATTTGCTACTTCATAATTTTGTTTTTCATTGTGATCTTACGTAATTATGGGGAAATATTGTTTTCTTCAAAAAGTGGGCCAAGGAGGGTTTAATCGCCCTGATATTGAGCAAGCTCAGCAAGCATTTGTAAAAGTGATCTTCATCCACCAGTGTCATTTGATTTGAACCATGGAACTAATACTGAATCCTAGTAAGGCTCTTGAGAATCTGGAAATAGACTTTTTATATGTATTCTTGGATTAAAATCCTGGCTCACTGGGGGTAAGTGGCAAAATTCCCATTGGTTTCCAACAGAGCTAGCAGTTCTCCTGCGGTCCTACTTCTGCCAAATCCTCTTGTGCAAGAATGTTACCTTAACATTTTACTAGTTCTTGGTTGCATTTTTTGAAAGCCAGAATGGTTCCATTTGCTGCCAGAGTAAAGTATCAGCAACAATGTTATACAATATATTAGATCATATTTTGAAATACAGAACAGAGAGATTGGTGTGGTCAAGTCAAGTAGCTTAAGTATCTGGCACTGAGACTGAGGCTCAATGGGTGGTCTTGTACAGAACATCTATTTTCTCCCTTTGATTTTTTTTTTCTATCCTAGAAAAGCTTGGCTTTTTCTACTATGCTATAGAACCGGATCCTGCTACAGTGCTGGCACTGATAGAACACTGGACCCTTATCAAGAGCTTCAGCCAACATCAACCTGGAAAGCAAAAGAATGTATCCACTGTTGCCATAGAGATTACACAGGTCTTTATTGGTTTCCATCTCAACCTTTGATTGGTTGGGAGCCCTATAAAACCCTCCCTGGGCCATGGCAGCCCAATGCCTGTATGTGTGATGTGCTGAGACTTCCCCAATGTACTCTCATTATGAAGTCTTTGCTCTCGGCGCCTGGAATGGTGGCAAAGGGGTGGGGCCTCTTACATGGGCCTGCAAAATGTTGAGGTGCCTGCAAAACTTAGCACTGTGCCCCCCCCATAAGAACATAAGAATACCCTGATTGGATCAGGCCAAAGGCCCATCTAGTGCAGCTGCCTGTGTCTCACAGTGGCCCACCAAATGCCTCAGGGAGCACACAAGACAACAAGAGACCTACACTGTCATGCCACTCCCTTGTACCTGGCAGAGGCATACCCCTCTGGGAATGCTACTGCTTCTCAACCCCTGTGCATACTCACTGGGGCTGGTGGGCATCCTGAATCCACTGGTTCATGGAGCTAATTGTTTAGTGTTTGCAGCCGCTGCTAGGTCACACAGCCCAGTGTGTCACCTTTTGTGACAGCACTTAGAGTAACTGGACTTCTTGTTCTGGTGGCGCTAGGTGCCTTTAGGATTAGGCCACTGGTGTGAGGAGTACCCTCTTTTCCCCCTTATTTTTCACCTATTTTTCTATATTCTGAGATGCTGTTAACTTCACAGGAGCTCCTGGGCAGGTCTAAGATTGCTGAACCTGCCCAGGAGCTCCTGCTGGAAAATCCTCCCACAGCATTCCTGTTCTTTGTTTGGAAACTCCAATATTTCCAAGACATGTGGTGGATGCAGATTCAGTATCCATCTACTAGTCTGCGGCCGCTATTCTGCTTAGTGACTGGCAGTCTTGCCTTTTGGGTAGCAAACCTGTCTATCTTGTCCAAGGGATGGAATGGATAAACTTGGAAGGTTTCACTCCTCCAATCAGGTAACTTGATGACAAAACCAAAGCAAAGATATATATTTCCCAGCACACAGGAAGTGTTTGTTGTTCTCTACCAGTCGCCTCCATGACCTACTGATCAGGAGCTAGAGCGGAGCACCCCTTACTTACCTGAAAGAGCAAGGACTGAGGCTTCCTTGAACAACATAAGGTAGCTTAAGGTGGGGCCCAGCAAGCTAGATTGCATTAAGGAATATATTTTTGCTTTGTCTTCTGATTCCAGCCAGCATGCTCTGGGCTTAACGCAACACTGCGTAGAGGTGGGGGTCTGAGCTGGAGAAAGAGTGGTATAAAAATGTGAAAAATAAAATAAGCAAACAAACTTTGGGCTTGTAAGCCAATTCATCCAAAACAAAGAAGCACTTGGAGGACATCACTGAGGAGCAAAACATCTCATCAGCTCTTCCCTTTCTGCAGCTGAATGCAGTAATCCCGCTGTAAGAAACTAAACCTTGTTTTCTGAATTTTCCGTACATCCTCTTTATTATTTGCATACTGTTGCTCTGACCAAGGCAAGGGGGAAAACAAACATTTCCTGCTGACAAGCACTGGGGGGGGGGGATATCTGGCATTGTAATTTGTTTTTTCTTCAGTATTGCTGCATGGAAAAAAACACAGGTGATCAGGCTATTCTTAAAAGAAAGCTGCTCGAAAGGAGGAAGGGAAGAAACTTGATTTGGGGGCCTGCTGACTGCGGCAGTCTTTTGCAGGGGCAGTTTGGTGGTCTGCATCAAAACGCGGGCGTCTTTGAACCATTTTAAAGCACATCCGGTTTGTGGGTAGCCGCCACCCACCTCTCCTGTCTGATGCACATTTATTTTTGCCCGAGTAATATTTTTCTGGTGTTTATTTTAAAATAAAGTCTACATTTTGCGGTGGCATTCCCCCACTTTGCAAATTAACTGCTAGCAGATGTTGCTGCAAGGCATGAAGCACACACAGGAGCAGAAACCACCACGGTCTGGATCCCAGTTTTGGAAAAAGGTTGGGACTTTTTCGTGCCAAAATTCTCCAGCTTCTATAAAATGCTTAAGCAAGAGCTAGGAGTGGAAATAGATTAGCATTGTTTATACAGCTTTGAGATCTACTTAGGGCCGAAAGCTACTGTTGAAGTAAAATGTCTATGAAGTTGTATGACTCAAAAAAAGCATTATTGGTGCGGCAATCCTACAATGTAGCAGGATGCCTGTCGAGCTACTCTCTGTGGCCTAGGAAATGCATTCACATTTGGAATGCACTGGAGAAGTATTGGATGCCACAATTGCTTGTTTGCAGGCAAATTTCTGCTGGGGAAGAGTAGGTCCATTCCTCCTCTGATTTGAGGAGTGACTCCAACAGGCCAGGCATTTGGCCAGAAAACCGAACCTCTCTGTTTTATAATAAAGAGATGGCTGCAAAAATACGGAGCCACTTCCTAGATAAGGCAAAGGGGCAACGCCTAACACCCCTCAATATGAGTGCAAGAATGTGACATTTCATATTTTGTCAATGGAAACAGGGCTGCCCGCCCCCTATGAGGCCAATTGAAGAAGCCACCACCAAAAGAAGATGGGTTCCTATCACTGTCCAGCTGCTTACCTCCATTGCTCCTCTCCCATCCATTGGATTGAAAAGAAAGAGGGGGACATCCGGAGAAGAAGAAAGTGCCAAGTGAGGGGAGTGGGAGGAGCAGAAGCTGGCACATCGTCAGGTAAGGGCATGCAGTGTGGGTGGCATTCCCTCCAAGATGACTCAGAGCAAGGCGTTGGGGGTCTTTGTTCAGAAGATTCACCACACAAAGAGAATAGAGCTCTTGAGGCAAGCTCTCCCTGCTGAGCTCCAACACTCCTGGTAGCAGGCCCTCTTGATAAAGAAATAGTACCACAGTATGCAATATCCCCTAAACTGAGTATCATTCCTTTCCTTCTTTTCATCTTGGGTTCTTTTAGTAATGCCCCTCAGTGGACGGACCTGTAGAAATTTTTAAAACCGTAGCAAATTGGGATTTCTTTATTTGCCTTTATTTTGTGACTGTTTATTTTTGCTACCAACTACTGTATTTTGTATTTTGTAAAAGGACTTTCTGCTGCCAAAATCAGCGTAAGTAGGATAAATGCCATTGCTCATGGTCACAGAAAAACAGAATCTGTAGGTATAAGAGTTTTTAAAAGTTTGCTTTGCTTTTAGAGTTTTGTCAGTAAAGGGGAAACGTATAATAAAAAAAGGAATTATACTTTTAAATACAAGACCAGAAATGTCCAAGCAATCTGAGGAATGAATCAGCTGATGACAGCTTGCTGTTTGACCCCTTTAATCTAATTTTTCTCTGCATATTTCAGTGACATCAAATGGAAACGATTATATTATTACAAAATAAAGTTAATGATTTAATTGGTCAACTGATCCGTTCTGATAATTGGCTAACAAACTAATCCCTTCTTAGCTGGCAGCAGACAAAACCAGATGTAATCTTCTCAAACGCTTTAGAAACCAGCAGTAGTTAGGCTGTTACAATTCCGTGCTGTTTCTGGGAGCATTAAGCTAACGATCATATGGGGAAATTGCAAAGTTGCTAGCCTAATTAGGGGGTTGATAAATAATGTTGAAGTGATTTTAAAGCTGCTAAACAACATTGGTCTGTCCTGGGGGGAGTCTTTTTACTTCCCAGTAGGCTGCCCGGTCCCCAAATGGGTCTCGTTAGACCTGCACTAGCTCTTTGACTGGCAAAAGTCTGAAGATCCTCTGGAAGCAGGTCCAGGCTGAGAAAGGGGGATAAGATCCAGCATGCAAGGTTGTTAGGAAGAGCCCCTCCCTCCCACCCCCAAACTGCCACCAGCTCTGCCTCACTCTGATCTGCCCTCATTCCACTCCTGCAGCAGAACTACCTGCAGAGGTTCTGCTGCCCACCACTGCCAGCATGGGGCTTACCAGCTTCTGTGTCATTGATAGTGCGCCAAAGAATGATGGAGTGGCAGCAGCACCAGTGTCCCACTTTTACATTGGCAGATAATAAGATCCGCCAGCATAGAATTGGGGCCTATGGCTACAGTCCTATGAACACTTACCTAGGACTGAATTCATTGAAATAATGGACTAATATTTTTGAGTGGACATGTATATGATTGCACTGTACAGTATGTTCTTCCTTGAACAGTATAGGCTACATCCATCCCTTTCAGACAACTCTAGATTTAATGGACCTTGATTTGACAGAATTTGGAAATAGCTGACGGTGTCCACTTCTTTAAAAACTAGTCATATATGGTAGGTTCATGGATGTGTGCACTGTCATAAATGCATTGGGACTTAATGGACTTTTGGCATTAATGACACCCCTTCCCTGACACTTCCGCCCATCCCATTTAATTTTAGTCCATTAAATTGCAGGTTCACTGTGAGGTGTGACTCAGCAGAGTTACACTGGCTTCTGAAGAAGCCCACCACAGCCAGTGGGTGAAACATCACAGTAATATTTGTTTTGAATTGGCCATGGCTTTTAAACTCAATATACTTTTATTTAAATAAAGATTCACTGTAATGAACAAGCAGGGGACTTTGGGCCCAATCATGTGGGCCATTAGTGCTGACACTGAGCTCTAGCGGCAGTGCAGGCTTTTGGAGTGGAGATGCTCTAGGGTGGGGGAAGGTTGGGATGGGGGAGGAACTGGCTTGGGAGGGGGGTGGATCAATGGAGGCTTCCTCCACCAGATCCTATCCTCCTCCCAACACAGAGATTCTCAAGTCTGTGCAGGCAAAATGGCCAGTGCAAACTTGAGAAGCCCCATTGTGGGGCCTGTACCCTTACTCGGGGGAAGGGGACGGACAGCCCCTTCCCCTGAGAAGACTCCCCGCACCCACAGGATACAGTGGTCGCCATTTTTTTGTCTCTGTTCCTCCGGATACTGGAAAGCTTAGGATTCGGCTTCCCATCCCACAGTAGCAGACTCTGAGCACAATCCTAACCAGGTCTACTCAAAAGTCCTATTTTTTCAGTGGGGTTTATTCTCAGGAAAGTGTGGTTAGGATTGCAGCCTCTATGTCCCAAACCTGAGGATGTTCATTATAATGTGTGATGAAATCCCCTGCATATACAGCTTATATGCACAGAATGTTTTTACATACGTTGTACATATCGCCTACTATGGTACACCTAAGAAGAAACTGATTCCATCTCAACCTGGGGATGTGTGCATGACAGCACCTTGACAACTAAGCGCTTTATCATTTATTACCAATCTGGTAGCAAGAGAGAGAACTCTATGATAACATCAGTCTAGAAGTCCAGAGTCTATGCTGTACATTTTTCAACATTTCCATACATCTCATATTCTTGACTCACATGCTAGCCTAGTCAGACTTTCCTTTCAAGTCACACATGAATAGTATATTCACTGATGATTCCATAATCACCTCAAGCTGTTTTCTGGACTTCTCTGAGCAATCTGCAATTTATATTCTCTTAGATCTTGCAAAGCAGTAGCAGCCCACGATCTTATCTCAGCCTGGACATACAACGGTTTGGTTGTTTTGTCTCACGGATGGTTTTAGGATCACATTGTTAGAGCTGACACTGAGAAGCAGGCAATTATCTTCAAGCCCTGAGCTGTACCATATCTTGGCCAACACACCCTGCCTTTCCTTTATGGCTGCCTCATGCCGCATATGAGACAGCAGTGATTTATAACACTCCAAAATATTAAGATTTCATGGTAGAGTTTGAAACCTATTGAAATTCAACCTGAACTGCAGCTGGATATTAATAATATTTGACCCCTTCCTTCCAACTCAGACATGTGATGCTACATCAAGTGTGACCAGCGAAGCTATCTGGCCAGCACATTCATGAAGGGAAAGTTAACGAACAAGCTCCACTCTGTACGCTCCTGTGTGCATGCCGGATCTGGTGACCATCTGTGACCAGCAGCAGCAGCTTTTTCTCCTGATATGTTGAAAAGGTCTGTCACCACAACTCCGACTCACCCTTGATATTTTTTTTCATAAGGCTCTGGAGGAAATTAATGTTGGTTCTTCAAACGGATAGTTTTTGGTGTCGTCTAAAATAAAATATACAGACGTGATGTGAACAGAGGCATAAAACAGCCCAAACTAGAGCATTTGGAAAAATAAAAACAGACCGTTCTTCAGGCAGGTTACATAATTCATGCGCAAATGCAAGACAAATGAGAGGAGATTCAGCACATAGATAGATCCCTCCACTGCCATCTCACAACAGCAGATTGTTTTTGAGGGGAGGAAGCAGGCTATTCCTTTGGAAAGTTTCCTTCTCTAAAAATGTATGAGCTACAACAGGGACAGAACTGCTATTTGGCCGATCCTGGATCCAATTCTCACAACATATTCCTTCTTGTAACTTTTGTACATTCGTGCTAAGGTACTCTTGTAACACTACAGTAGTTCTCTAATTCAGTGGTCTTTAAACTTTTTCATGCCACGACCCCAATAAATTAACAAACAAACAAATACAGTAGGAGGCTGGGGACCCACCTCCTTGATCCCACTCCCTTCCTGGGATTCAATCTGCCCACCACCACCCGTGTTGCCACACACTCCTGTGCTGGTCGAGCCAACATCTAGCCCCACCCGTGGTGTTTGAGCTGCAATACAGCCAGGCCTGCTGGGCCAGGCGACGTGCAGGCTGGGCAAGCCCAGACAAAGATGAAGGAACTTGAGCACTGGTGGTAGAACCAGCAGCCTTGTTCTGCGCACACATGCTCCATAAGCCCATTGGACAGGAGGAGGATATCTACTAACTTTAGTTTTGATTCCCAGACTACTACTACACCCCATCTACTCTTCACTCCCAGACTTTGCAACCCCACAAATGAGGCCTTGCGACCCCACTGTGGTCCCAACCCCAAGGCTGAAGAACACTTTTCTAGTTCAATGTATAGCCCAATGCAGAGCAACTCTCCCAGCACCAATGCATCTGCACCAATGTGGCAAGCATTGCATCCCGCATTGGTTTTTGAGCCAGAAGGTCTCCTCAAGGTAACAGAACATTTAATCCCTTGCCCTGGGTAAGCTGCTGTCCTTCTGGGTCTGCTCGGATTGAGGCCAGTTATTTTGCTGGTGCAAGTCCAAGAGAACTCAGGTGTATCAAGGCTGGGAAGGCGGATAGGATATGCTACTGCTGATGCAGCTCCCTTTCCAGCCTTGACACACCCCTTCCCACAACCTGGTTTCTATCCCGTTCCCCTTCCCATTCCTCCCACCTCCTACCCACCACTCACCCCCTGTACTGACTTACCAGCATCAGGGCCTCTCCGGTTGCCACTACTGCACACATGCAATCACTGACTGCTTGCGGCAGCAGCCAGGCTGCTCAGAATGATAGGTTACACTTCGGATGAAGGCAACCTTCAGTCTACACAACAGACTATGGTATCGCGCTCTGAATGGTGGTTCTGGTACAGCATCTAGTGGGGCTGAAAAGGCCAATTCGGGAGTGACAATCCCTTCCACACTGGGAGCAAGAGCAGTCTGTCCCTGCTCTGTCTCCCTGGCTATGGGCCTTCCTTCTTTGCCTCTTTGCCTCAGTCAGTTGGCCAAGTGTCTCTTCAAACTGGGAAAGGCCATGCTGCACAGCCTGCCTCCAAGCGGGCCGCTCAGAGGCCAGGGTTTCCCACTTGTTGAGGTTCACTCCTAAGGCCTTCAGATCCCTCTTGCAGATGTCCTTGTATCGCAGCTGTGGTCTACCTGTAGGGCACTTCCCTTGCACGAGTTCACCATAGAGGAGATCCTTTGGGATCTGCTCCCGACCACTAAACATTCAACTGAAGGTGTGAATATACCCTAAGGGTATACCAGTTGTACACGTGTGAGCTCTTTCTGTGCATTTGGGAACTCTACAAAAGACAGAGCCCCCGGTACTGCATACAGAGCCTACCGATGCCCGATGGTACATGCAAAGGCTCCGTTCAAGTCGTCAGCTGAACATGCAGAGATCAGCATACCTTCATGCCAGCTCTTATAAGCCACAATCTCAACCATTGTAATGGTGCAGTATATTCTTTCACTGTAAACTTCAGTTTAGTAGTCCTTCCCTTCAAAGGTCATGACATTTGAAGGAATTATTCTGGTGGCAAACAGTTGAGCAAATCCTGTTCCAGCAATGGCTTAATATCCAAAAGCTATGTTTTCTGAAACAGGACCAGATGATACAGAATGATGTTTATTACAGAAAGGAACTCATTAAGAGCACTTCTATGAATGAAAATGGTAACATTTTTTTAAAAAACCCTTAGGAGCAACTCAGTTCTTGTCTGCAGTTACTTAGCTAGATTAATTGCAGTTTCAATTTGTTGCTTTAAAACCTCTAAGTAAAAGTTTAAAAACCTCCATGCAAAAGTGTGGTTTAATTTCAGCAGAGTAAGCATTTTTAGAAGAATAAATCTAAGAATACTCAATGAACTAGTCATCAAAATCTCTATATTGGAAGCTGTACTTCCAATTTCCTCCTAATATTTTGAAAAGGAACAAAAGCCAAAGTGGTTCTGTAGTATGAATATATTAATCTTATGGGAAGTGGGAACACTTCCCATAAGAGCCTCAGATGTACCACACAACACTGAGTTCCTGAAGATAATGACCATTTATTCTTATAAGAAGTATCTTCAGCACATTGTTAAAATAAAATTTTAAAAGCACAAGGGAGAGAGCATGAGCAAATAGACGTGGTCTCACTCGCTCATTCATGCTCTCTTTTCTCCCCAACTGAAATAGGTTTCTTAATTATAAACAGTGGAGTTCTAAGCAAGGGACTGAAATGAAGGGCCACCAAGGTGACCTTTCCATACCCCCCTGCTTTGATACATGTGCCATGCAGAACCAATCAATGTGGACAGATTTAACACCATAAACACTAAGGGCGGCACGTGGTATTTAAGTAGGCCTGGTCTTCAGCCTAGTCACAGAACGAGAACATAACTGTTGTTATAGACATCTAGAAACCCAATATGCATTTAGAAGGAAAATATTTGCTTATCATTGATGGTGCTATAATGTCAAACATGTGGTAGCTGTTTGATATTTTAACCTTACCTCCAAGCGATGAGAAAATTAGAAAGATGGCTTGCTTTGTTTAGCATCTTTAGTGCACACGGACATGAAAGGTTGGGCTCAGCTATGATGGGAGATAAGTTGCCTGACAAAACCAAGAGAGCGGAGGGGCATGTCCACATTCTATGACTCACCCCTGTTTGTTTTGAGAAACAGCCTCAATCAATGCACTCCCTTAAAATATCCAAACTGAACAGACAACAAATTATAGGAGGATGTTAAAGTTCTGTGAGGCATTGCTACAACCCATGCAACTGTGAGGCATTCTATGATCATCTTCTTTACATTCTTTAGTTCAAAGAAAAAAGATCGCCGAATGCAATGGGGAGTGGGGTTAACTCTTTTGGCGCTGGCCCTGACACTGATGTGTCAGCTGGCCATGCCCTCTGGCAGTTGCACATTCCGTTTTCAGGACCACATACTTCAGCTAAGCAGGAACAAGAATCATCCAGAGTTCTCACTTGCCTGGCATATGTGGGTAGGGCCCATTTCCCAGGAAAGCTGAATGAACAGCAGCTGGGGGTGTGGCCAGCAGCTACCTTGGTGTCAGGAGAAGCAGAATCAGAGATTAAATGGGAAGAGGCAAACAGGAGACACTTCTATAAGGTAGCAGATCCTAGCCCACATGAGATTATTAGGGAGAAGCGCTGTACCCTTGAGGAGTGTTCACTCAGCACTCAGTTCCTTCTCTTTGTTCCAGTAGGTAAGCTTGTAGGCAGAACAGGTCCGGGAAGGGGCTCAGGATTTGGTGTGCGCCGCCACCGCTGATCGAGCCCCCTCCCAGGTCTAATCAGCTCACCTCCCCACTTCCATCCCCGCCTCATTCCACCCAATTCCTCCCCCGTTCTACCCTTCCCTGCCCCCCTCCTGCCTTCCTCTAATGCCCTGCACAGGCTTACCTGCTCTGGTGAGTGTCCATGAGCCTGCTGGCCACTACAGCTTCCCCACTGACAGGCCCGCTGTACTTGTTGGCAGAGTACTTTATGACAGCCGTAAAGCAGCCTCTACCAGCACAATGCTAGTTATGATGGCAGAGGAGGGGGTTAGGATTAGGGCAAAAAGCAGCAGCAAACTCCCTTGTTCTTGGACGAATCCCTCTTTTTTTTTTTGCAGGGTTTATGCAAGAGACATTCCTGGTGGATCATGCTCCAAAGCTTTATTTTTCCAAAGTTGATGCCTTGTGAAATAGCCAGGGGCTATTAATTTCAAAGCCAGAAGGTAAGGTTGAATGAATAATGAACAGCAGCTGCTGGAAACACATCTTGGTAGCCCTGGGACTGTCTTTCCCTATGTTGCAATTACACTTTGATTGACCTCCAGCAATAACTAACAAGCAGAGCCAACTGGGTCATAAAGTCAGTACAAGGCAATGTCCAGATTGAGTGCAAGATTTCACATCCACACAGTCCTCAGTGACAGTCTGAACTGATACCATTGTACCCCCATCAGGTTTTGGGGAAGGGGGAATTTTCAATCATTCTGTTTCGTTTTTTTTTCTTCTTTCCTGAGTAAATATCACTTTACCAGCAGTACTGATAGAGCAGGTACATGTTCATCTCAGAAGAATGTTCTCTTGTTGCCAAAAGCAGCAAAATGCATGGTTGTCTCCTGCCCTTTTGCAGTGGCTTACTTTACAGAAAGTAGTGTAAACATATGTTACTCGAAGGTGGCAAGGGGATTATGGCTGGAGGAATCTCTGGTTCATAAATTATTATCCCAGAGAGCCAAAGGCCAAGCTCAGCACTTCGGTTTACATCTGTAACACCTACAGACCTCCATAGCAACTCAGTGGGTCTATTTTTAATGGTGCGTAAAATGCTCTGTCAGCTCAGCTCTCCAGTTTGCGATGCAGAGTTGAAGCAAACCCAGCAACTAAGGCAACTCTTTTCATGATCTTTCGGTCCCACTGTTTACAATTTTTCTCCCTCTATGTGTGTGGAGGGGAGTCACAGAGTCCTTTTCTATATTTTGCTTTTCATGCAACTGAAAATATGGAATGGCTGCTTCCAATTAAGTAATTTCAAGTCAGGGCTTGGGGTAGGCACATTTCACAATCGGCCTACTAAACTCCACAGCTTTGGGTAAGTTAACAGCATGGCAAAAGTAACCCTAAGAATTGGTGTGATTTAACATAAAAACAGAATACCACAAGAAGTGCTTGCTTCGTCATCCCAAGAAGTCATTTCATCTATCATTCTGCTTGCAACAGTGACTAGCCAGATACTCTGGAAACTCAAAACATATATACACTGCTGCTGTCATGACATTGCTTCTGAATGGGGAGGTTACATTTAGGCTGCTCCCTCATGCGTTGCTTTTCCTTAAGCAGATAGATCCCCTGTTACAAAACATCCTGAGGGATTATTTTATATCCCCAGGATTACCCCAATTTTATTTAAAAAAATACAACAACTAGGTCTTTCAGGTGATCTGATTGGCACCTTACCTCTAATAACTGCATATAAAATGGTAAGGATTAGATCAGGGGTGTCCAAAGTTTTTGGCAAGAGGGCCACATCAGCTCTCTGACACTGTGTCGGGGGCCAGGGAAAAAAAAGAATTAATTTACATTTAAAATCTGAATAAATTTACATGAGTTTACATAAATGAATATATTAAAGATGAACTTATATGAATGAATGAAGGTCTTGCAATAGCTCAATGCCTATAAAAGGCCTTGTACAAAGCAAGGCTGGCCTTTCCTTTGCTGCCGCTGCTGCGTCACAGATGTGAAAGAGCAAGCAGTGAAGGGAGCTCTCATCCCACAGCTCACACGAGAGGTCAAACAGTCACCCTCACGCTGAGAGAAGTTGCATTGGGCCAGTGCAGGCTTCAACAAATCTCCGGAGGGCCAGAGGCTCATTGGAGACTGGGGACTTCCTGAGGGCCTCATTGAGAGGCCTCGAGGGCCGCAAGTGGCCCCCGGGCCGGGGTTTGGGCACCCCTGGATTAGATTGTGGGATATAGTTCTTGTTTTTCTAACAGTGGCAGCTAGAAAAACTTGCTCACCCCTTTTTTTTATCTCTCCTGGGCACAAGAATCAAGCTGCAATTATTTATACTGTTTTACCAATCCCCAGGAACGCCGAGCCTTCACCATAGCTAGGTTCAATATATCTCCATCTAATCTCCTATGGGGTAGATTTTTGGGGCTGGAGATAAGCAGAAGATCATGTTGTTGTAATAAATATACTGTTGAGACTCTTGCGCATATGATGTTTACTTGCTGCTTATATAATGATTTGCGACTACCATACTTAGATCAGATGGTTACCCTGTCAGGGTGGGAGGGGCAGGACATGGTGAGTTTCTTGTCAGCAGAAAGACATCAAGAACGCATTTGTATGACTGCTAAATATCTTTGATTTTTAGTAGGTGCAAACATCTCCATGATTTATATAATATATGAGCTATGATCATTGAGAAGCTGTGTAGGGGAAACTGTGTGTGTCTTGGGCAGCTCTGTGTAAACTGAAAGATGTGTGATTTTTTTTTGGCTATTTTATTGGCTGTTTCTTTTTTGTTTATTTTATTTGTTGTCTGTGATGCCAATAAAGTTTTCTGATCTGATCTGTTGCTTTTCCTTAAATTGATATCATTTAGGACATCATTTCTCAACGTTTGTCCCGTCATACCACTTTGCATGGTCCACCTATTGGAAGTATCACCGGAAGTAACTGGTGATGATGTCACTTCCTGCCTGGGAGGCTAGACATGAAGCAACAAATACCTGTAAGAGGCTCAGGGTGGATGGGAGCATTTTTTCAAGCATGCAAAAAGCATGTGTTGGAGCTCTGCCCACTGAGCTGACCTCCTACCACTGTTTGCTATGTTGCTGGTCTCGCTTCCAGGCGGCAGGGTTCCAGGGGTCTCATGTGTGCCACCAGATACCACCTCAGATATCACCAAGTGGTACCTGTACCACTGGTTGAGAAACACTGATTTAGGATCAGTACAACATTCCAGTTCACATGCAAGGCTTCGGACTAGCAAAAGCATTTTTCCCCACTTCTGAAGGGATTAGCTTTGTTGTGTAAATTTGCCCTAGGTATGAATATCATCATGTCTTGAATACTGCCAGATATTGGTCCCAGTCTTGGACCTGGTTGCCCTACAGGGACACTCAAGTGAGTGAGTGAGTAGTTTCAGGACTGCAGCTGAAGGATCTTAAGTGCCTGTAGAAGAATCAAATGGATGGCTGAGCTCATTTCTGCTGTTGTAGCACTTTAGGCAGTGAGAGGTAATTTCTCAACCAAGCACATCTCAAGCCCTTCAGGGTCTTATAAGTTACAACCAACTTCCAACAATTTGAATTCTATCCAGAAACCTACAGGCAATCACAGCAGATCCCTGGGTACCTTTGCAAAATATTCTTTGCATGCATCTCCATTTAACAAGCAGGCAGTTGCATTTTGCACCAGATCTGATTTCTTAAAAGTCTCAGGTCATACCTTCTTGTATAATCCATTACATTAATCCAAGCTCAAGGTGCCAAAGGCATGGTTAGCTGAAGCTATGTGCATCCACTGGCAGTAAACAGGTCTCATTAATTGCAGGTGTCTGGAACAGCCGGCCTGCATCATGATGCCTCCAGGCTAATCTCACTCCTGCACTGGAGTCTGGTGGGAGGGACTCTGTTACCTTCAACAGGATTCCAAACAAGCAAAGGAAGACACAGAACCACATGGTGAGAATAACATGTACATCAGCTCTTTAGCCTGCCGGGTCACATAACTGGATCAAAAGCAGCATGGCTGCAAGTTAGGATGGGCTGCCTAAACCTGATGGCTGCCAAGGCAAAAACAGTCGGGATAGTCACCCTTTTCTTTGGAAACTTTTTTCTTCCTGACCTCTTTCCCAGGATCAGAGTGCTTTCTGTTGCCAGTAAACTCACCTGATAGCATCCTCAATGTTTTTTTTTCTTCTAGCTCCTGCTACCCACCTTTTCTCCTGGCTACGTTTCTGGAGGAAAAATCCATTATGGGGTACAAGCCATGATGTGTATGCGCAACCTCCTGATTTTAGAAATGGGTTATGTCAGAATGCCAGATGCAGGGGAGGGCACCAGGATGAGGTCTCTTGTTATCTGGTGTGCTCCCTGGGGCATTTGGTGGGCCGCTGTGAGATACAGGAAGCTGGACTAGATGGGCCTATGGCCTGATCCAGTGGGGCTGTTCTTATGTTCTTATCCAACTTTAAGCTCTTCAGGTAATAAGACCATGACACACTGGAGCAATTTGCCATCTGGTCTTAACCATGTTTATGCAAAGGTACGTCAATCCCATTGATTTCAGTGAGGCTTGCTTGCTAGTAAATGTGGTTAGAATTGCAGTTTAAAAAAAAGAAAAAAGCGGCAGGTATAGGCTGCTGCTGGTCACTGAAGGTACAATGCCATCATATTTTCATATGCAGACTTACAAGGGCAGTGACCTAAAATGACAGAGGTATTCCTAAGGAACTGTATTCACGGCCACAAATTACACAGGAAGTAGGTTCCTGAATAATGCTCTGATGCAAAATGACTAGGTTCATTATGAGCATTCTGCATTTTGCAAATGAGTTGCTTGAGGTACGCCAACATTTTCGTGGTTTATCATCTCTTACTTCCCACTGAACTGGGGTAAAGGACATTTTCTACAAGCAATTTGTGGCCTGCAGCACTGTCAGGCTTAGTTTTGTTCATCATAAAAAATAAACACACTTCTTAGATTGTATGAAGGAAGTTGGTCTACACACTATTTACACAAAAGATTGGCCTTCATTTGTTCTGAGCACCACAAGCAGAGTTCTCATTTCCTGTCCCTAACATGAAGAAAGAAAGAAAGAAAGAAAGAAAGAAAGAAAGAAAGAAAGAAAGAAAGACATACTCACTCACTCCTCAGAACACATGATTCCTATCCTATAGCTAGGCCTATAATGGCTAATGGGTAACACAGCATCTTTAAATGTTTACTGTGTTTTATTATCTATTTATTACATCTCTGTAATATTTTTATTTTGAGATATTTACATAAATAGATGTGTATATAGCATTGAATATGAAATATGTTGTATGATTGTTGTATAAACGTTTGATGTTCTAGAGTGCATTGAAATTTTGTTGTACCTTGTACAATGACAATAATGTATTTATCTATATATCTATCTTTAGCTTAATAATGTCCTATACTAGGACAAAATAAGTAGCATCAACTTATTGTGAACTGCTAAGGGCCATCAGGGCCAGGCCTATAACAGGACCCAGTGAGACCATGGGTCCAGGGCAGCCCATCAACGTCACAGAAGCACCACTGTCCACCACTTTCCTCCTCACTGATCTCCTGCCACCTTTCAAAAAGCAGAAAGGATGGGGATGGGAATAAGGGAGTGGAGCAAAGGTGTCACTACAGGAGCCCAATCCTAGGAGGCCAAGGTCATTAGGATGAAATGCTCAGTCTCAGCTTGCGTGCTATTTAGGGCCCAGACCCACCAGAATACAGCCAGCCCTGGGATCATTCCAGAAATCATTGATCCCCATCTGAAACCTGGATTCTGGCTGAGGCAGTATCCCTATCCCTAACCTACTAGCCCTGTCCTTTTCCAGCTCCTCCCACAGGGAAAGCCTGGGGCAGGTCTGGTTTTACTCCAGTTTGCTTCTGAGCTTCAGAAAACTGCTAAGAGAGTATCTTTTCCCTTTCTCAGTGCTGTTTCCCTTTCCACTGCCTCTCCCGGTGCCTTTCAAAAAATAAAAATTCAGTCTGCCAAGTTGTTTAAGCCTTTTTAACAACTGACCCAACAGGCAGTGCCAATTCAGACTGACATAAATTTACTTCCCCAGTGAGTTCATGAAACAACCAACCGCAGATACATGTAAGAAAAGAGAGATACCATTATGGATAAACACATTCCTTTCGTTGTTGGCTGGCAATTGACCCGCATTTGGTTTTAATTAAAGCCCCATCAGACTGAAACAAATAGCTAAATGAAAAGATATGGGCCCTTTTGAAGTGTGTGCAAATCAAATTTGAGTGATAATTAGCAACAGATAATTAAAGTCTACTGTTTATTTGCACATAAGCTGTTACTGACGGGCTGCTTAGACATGGCTAGAGGGCAAGCTGAACTCTCTGAAAGATGATGAAGTCTGTTCCTAGATCCAAATTGCATATTCAGTTAGGCCAAATGACATGTTATGCAGGGACCCCATGACTGATCTCTTGATAGGTTTTTTTAGTTTTTAATTTTTTTGCCAAATGCATCCAAGAGGAGGTGATTGGTTGATCAAGCATGTTTACTTATGAGTAGACAAATGTGCCTCGGTCCACTTTGAAGGGCAGGCTGAGATGAACACAGTGCCACCAATGGTCCTGATCTGATGGACTCAGGGCCCAAAAAACAGTCAAGAAGAAGGAAGTCCATCCCTCCCCCAGCTGCAAAGGAAAAAGTATTGAGCCCTATGGAAAGTGAAACTGAGCCACACGTTTACTCGCAAGTAAGCAACCATGCCTCAACTCCTATCGAAGGCAGGGCAAAGGGGAATGCAAGGCCATCAGAATGGTCCCGCTTCATTGAATGTGGAGTTCAACAAATGCCACACACCCCTATCCCACCATAGTAAAAAGGTTAAAAACAAAGGCTTGGGCAGTTGGCAAGGTGAAACTTTATTAAAATCTCATAAAGGGTAGGATAGGTGGGTTCCAATTGTGTATTGGCAACCTTCAGTCTCGAAAGACTATGGTATCGCGCTCTGAAAGGTGGTTCTGGCACAGCGTCTAGTGTTGCTGAAAAGGCCAATCCGGGAGTGACAATCCCTTCCATACCGGGAGCAAGTGCAGTCTGTCCCTGGTCTGTCTCCCTGGCTATGGGCCTTCCTTCTTTGCCTCTTAGCCTCAGACTGTTGGCAAAGTGTCTCTTCAAACTGGGAAAGGCCATGCTGCACAGCCTGCCTCCAAGCGGGCCGCTCAGAGGCCAGGGTTTCCCACTTGTTGAGGTCCATCCCTAAGGCCTTCAGATCCCTCTTGCAGATGTCCTTGTATCGCAGCTGTGGTCTACCTGTAGGGCGCTTTCCTTGCATGAGTTCTCCATAGAGGAGATCCTTTGGGATCCGGCCATCATCCATTCTCACGACATGACCGAGCCAACGCAGGCGTCTCTGTTTCAGCAGTGAATACATGCTAGGGATTCCAGCACGTTCCAGGACTGTGTTGTTTGGAACTTTGTCCTGCCAGGTGATGCCGAGAATGCGTCGGAGGCAGCGCATGTGGAAAGCGCTCAGTTTCCTCTCCTGTTGTGAGCGAAGAGTCCATGACTCGCTGCAGTACAGAAGTGTACTCAGGACGCAAGCTCTGTAGACCTGGATCTTGATATGTTCCGTCAGCTTCTTGTTGGACCAGACTCTCTTTGTGAGTCTGGAAAACGTGGTAGCTGCTTTACCGATGCGCCTGTTTAGCTTGGTATCGAGAGAAAGAGTGTCGGAGATCGTTGAGCCAAGGTACACAAAGTCATGGACAACCTCCAGTTCATGCGCAGAGATTGTAATGTAGGGAGGTGAGTCCACATCCTGAACCATGACCTGTGTTTTCTTCAGGCTGATTGTCAGTCCAAAATCTTGGCAGGCCTTGCTAAAACGATCCATGAGCTGCTGGAGATCTTTGGCAGAGTGGGTAGTGACAGCTGCATCGTCGGCAAAGAGGAAGTCACGCAGACATTTCAGCTGGACTTTGGACTTTGCTCTCAGTCTGGAGAGGTTGAAGAGCTTTCCGTCTGATCTGGTCCGGAGATAGATGCCTTCTGTTGCAGTTCCAAAGGTCTGCTTCAGCAGGACAGCGAAGAAAATCCCAAACAAGGTTGGCGCAAGAACACAGCCCTGCTTCACTTCGGATGTCAAAAGGGTCTGATGTGGAGCCATCGAAGACAACAGTGCCCTTCATGTCCTTGTGGAAAGATCTGATGATGCTGAGGAGCCTGGGTGGACATCCGATCTTGGGGAGAATCTTGAAGAGGCCGTCTTTGCTGACCAGGTCGAAAGCCTTCGTGAGATCTATGAAGGCTATAAAGAGTGGCTGTCGTTGTTCCCTGCATTTCTCCTGCAGTTGTCTAAGGGAGAATACCATATCAGTGGTGGACCTGTTGGCTCGGAATCCACACTGCGATTCTGGATAGACGCTCTCTGCAAGTACCTGGAGCCTCTTTAGTGCAACTCGGGAAAACAGCTTTCCTACAACGCTAAGGAGAGAGATGCCGCGGTAGTTGTTGCAGTCACCCCTGTCACCTTTGTTCTTGTACAGCGTGATGATGTTTGCATCCCTCATGTCTTGAGGTACTCCACCTTCTCTCCAGCAGAGACAGAGGATTTCATGCAGCTCAGTGATGATGATCTCTTTGCAGCATTTTAGGACTTCTTGGAATGACAATCTGTCGGGGCCCTCCGGAAGTGATGTCGTGATCGGAGGAGACATCATCAAGCAGGAAAATTTTTGAAAATCCTGGGTTGCCAGCCTACCCACACTTGGCCGGGAGTGGGTCCCATTTTCTATCATTGTTGAAAGCATATGCAGAGTGGCCTGTTGAGAGTGCAGATGTGTCACACTTCCCCAAGTGCAGTCTCGCATCACTATAGCATCAATATACTAAAAATGAAATACTGAATGGGGACCCACCTGAAATTGGCTCGCGACCCACCTATTGGGTCCCGACCCACAGTTTGAGAAACACTGTGCTAGTATATTGGTTTTAGTGATTGATTTGATGGCTTGTCATTCTTCCCAAATAGACTGCAAGTGTCCACAGGAGGTTTTTTCTGGTTGTGGTGCCAGCTTTTGTGTATTGCTCTCCTTAGGCAGGCGCTTCTGGCCCCCCACATTTTAGAAGCCAAGCTGACCCGTTTACAGTTTTTTGTTGTTGTGGGGTGCCTTTCATTCTTCATGTTGCCATGTCTCTTCTGCTCCCCCCCCCCCTGCGCTTTTGACCTGTTGGTGGCTTTTCCGGTTTAATTGCATTGTGATTCTCACTCATGTGATTTGTGGTTTGTGTTCAGTGGATGCTTTATGTGTATACATGGAATTTTATTGGAATGTGATCATTGACATTGTTGTCAGCTGTCTCTGACCTTTTGTTTATGAAAGGTGACACAGATAACTATATATAACACAGGGTTCCAATAAGGTGTTGTTTTAAAGAGTGGGTTCCAGTACTAAAATGAGTACCACTGTCCTGGTTGGCAACCTTCAGTCTCGAAAGACTATGGTATAAGCCTACAGCACCCGGTATTCCCAGACGGTCTCCCATCCAAGTACTAACCAGGCCTGAACCTGCTTAGCTTCCGAGATCATACAAGATCAGGCATGTGCAGGGTAGTTCAAGAGAAAAGAGAGACATGGGAGGTTGGGCTATGTTTAAGGAAATTGTGTATAGGTAATTCATCACATAAACCTGACCAGCTGTTAAGAGAAGTCTTCTGATGTGCCCTGCCTGGGTGAGCATCACAAGGCAGCATCATAGACTGCTGTTGAAAGCCTGGCACCCTGGGAAGGCCCCTGCTGATGACTGCTCGATCATCAGGAATGATTGGATCCAGTCACTAGCATGCAAGTGACAACCAACAGCTGGGTGGGCCTCCCCTTCCCCACCAGTGTTCCCTCTAAGATGCGAAGCCATGCAACCATACTGGGGAAGGAGAGAAAGAAGGGTGGAGAGCAGTGTTCCCTTTAAGGGGTCTGTGCCAGTTTATGGACCCTTTCAGCAGCCCGCTAGCTCTCCAACAAAGAGAATGATAAGAAAGACCATCATTGGGTAAATTTAAAGTTCAACCTTTCATATGCAACTGTAACACAGAGACAGTACAGATGACTCTCAGTAACTCTAAATACATAGAATGAAGCCCTTTTTTGTTCTCTTTTTCCCCTGCCCCTTGCGGGATACCCTAGACAGGTTTAATATGAAAGAGGCTCAGCTGAGTCATTTTGAACTTTAAGCAATTAAGGCTGGCTGCTTAGCATGCCTTTTCCAGCTGTTTCGTGTAGAGCTCACCTTCATCTGGCAGCAAAGGAATAACAGCTGCTAGCCAGCCCACCTGCTGAGTTTGGCATTCACCAGTCCATTGGTCACACCCATCCATCTGACTATGGCCAAAAGGAGGTTTGGATGGCTAAACTAGGTTTTCCCAGTGTGGGTTAGCCAACCAGGGCAACATGGGGTGATGCAAAACAAGTCCTTAGAAGGTGTGGATCGGTTTGGATCTGTGCACATCATCATTCAAGCACTGACAAGGGTTACCTGTCCAGTCTGACCCCCTTCTCCAGGTTCCCCTTGGTGCTGAACAAAGACATCATAGCTCAGTGATAGGGTCTGACCATCCAGATAACCAGTTAGGTGTGCATTCTTTTCAAATTCACACAACTACAAGACCTGTCTTTTGACTAACACAAAGACCTATTTTTCACCTGCTTGCCAGTGCCTGTTTATGTCTGTTTCCACCAATACCCATTTCCCTTTCCATTTTTTAATTATCTTTTAAAGAAACGCTTATTATTTTTCCAAATGCTTGCTCAATCTTTCTGCCAAGAGCTATTTCCTCTTGTTTCTGACAGCTTCTCAGGGCTGTCGCTACTCAGGGCAAATATGGATGCTTAGGAGTTGGGGTTAGCCTGGCTGGTTAGCTTCCCAGATTGATCCTACACAAACCAACTCTTGGGCTGAGATAACTTTGGACTTTCGATTAGCAGCAGACCTAGCACTGGGCAAAGGAGGCAAATCCCCCTGGTGCTGAGCCCGCATGACACTAGGACTGCTCAGGAAGCCTCACTAAGGCTCCGGATACAGTCAGAAACTGTACTTCTGGCTTTCCAGAAACACAGTTTAAGACTGCGGGGAAGCCTCAGAAGGCTTCCCCAGTTGGTCTTAAAGTTGTACAAGGCTCTGTTGCACTCGGAAGATGGGGGGCAGCTTCACATGCGAGGGGGTGACATCTTGCAGGGGGCAGCATCACAGACCTTTGCTACAGGAGCAGGCAGGAAAAGTCTGCCACTGCTTTAGATGTGAGGCAGCATGAGGGAGCTCCAACTTCCCCTGGTTTGGGCAGTGCAAATTTTCCCTCCTGGCAGTCACATTCTACTAAGATTTGGGGGGTGCCCAAGTTATTTCCCCCTTCCAAGTGGGTCATGAAGCTGGACTGGACCATCACAGACACTCTCATTACTAAGGCTTTATAGCAACTCAATTCTAGAAGCAGTTAATGTCTCTTCAGCACCCCAACTGGGAGGCAGAGACCAATAAAGAATAGAAAAAGATGCAAAACAAGGTTCACGTTCTGTTATGTTGGTCTGAACAAAGCTCACAGTTTTGTCATCTCCTTTGCACTCCAAAGGTGACAGAACTGCAGATCTTGAAGGCTCAAATTCTGCAAATACAGGCATTCCCCTCCGTATCCACAGGTCCTGTATCCATGGTATCACTTATCCCCGGTTCACAAATTTCCCCATCACGCAAATGATTTATCTGTCTCTGATTGCAGCTCTTCTGTTGCTGTATCTGTGTAGTCTGCAAACTCAATTATGAAGCAGAAAGTGGTAACAGGAAGTGGATTGGAAGGCTAAAAACAGTGCGTGGCATGGATCACACAGGCAAAAGCAGCCATAGCTGGCTCCTACACAGCTGCTTATGGGCCAGCCCATTCATGAGGCTGTGACAGTTGCCTCAAGCAGCTGGTGGGGGGGGGGCTGCCCACTTCTATTCATCTGCTGTTCTCCACTGCTGCTCCTCCTTCTGCTCCCTGAATTGAAAAAGGAAGAGTAGGGGAAAAGAAGGGGAAGGTGGGGGAAAGAAGCAGCATGGAGGAGAGGACAGTGGGCTAGAGCTCTGGATGTTGAAGAGCCACTGGAAGGCACACTGCTAAGGCCCTCTCCCAAACTAAAAGCAGCCCTGTATAGTCTTACTGCCCAAGGTTGCCTAGTAAGAAAAGTGTACTACAATGTCAATAGATTAAAAGGAAGATGTCCTTCTGTTTAAAACTATTCAGGCCTACATAATGTGATGGGCAGGAGGTCTGGTCTAGAGGGTAGAGCCTCCATTTGCCTGAAGATTAACATCCACAAGGTCGCCAGTTCGAGGCCACCGGCACCGTGCGACCTTGAAGCAGCTGGCAAGCTGCAGCTGAGCTGTTCCATCTGCTCGGAGCGTGGGAGGATGGAGGCCAGAACGTTAAACCAGATCGGAGTGTAACAGCTCGAATGTGGTGGTTCTTGAAAGAGAGAACCTTCTTTCAATTTGTAAAAATCCCTGCGTGGATTTAATAAGCCTGCCTATGTAAACCGCCTTGAATAAAGTCTTGAATAAAGACCAAGAAAGGCGGTATATAAATACTGTATATTATATTATTATTATTATTATTTTTGTTTGTTTGTGTTGTCTTGTTTTGTTATGAACTTAAGAGTGTCCCATGATTCTAATTCTAAAACCTCAAACTGAGCAAAGTTTTGTGGAGTGAGAAACATACATGTGCAGCGGCTCAAATGTAAGACTGTTTCTCCCTCTGCTGCCAAGATTTAGAATTTCTCAAAAAACCTACATCCATTGTGGATGGATAATACAGGATTCATTTAAAAGCAACTGCTTTTTGCAACCTGATTCCGCCTAGTCTATTTCCCATTTAATGGGCAGCCCAATCCTCAGTTCCCCAGCGCCAGTGGGTGCAATGCTGCCAAAATGGCTACTGCTATATCCAGTGGGGTCCAGGAGGCCACCAAAGGTATCCTCTGGGAAAGCCCCAGGCCCAGCAATAAGGCTATTTTGCTGGCACAGATTTGAAAAGCCCAGTGTCTGGCTTTGCAGCCTGATGCAGGGAATAGGATCTGGCAGAGGAGGCCTCCGTTGGTCCCACCTCCCTCCTGGGCTGGTCCCTCCCACATTCCACCCTCCCCCTCTCCAGAACACTTCCCTCCCAACCAAAAAGCCTCGCCGCTACCTGGGGGCACTACTTACCGGTGGCTTGTCATGGGTGTCCACACAGCACTGAGGCCCAACACTGACTGGCGCTTTCCCAGCATCAGCACTCCCTCCTCACCAGGTGCCACAGACATGCTTTATGCCACGTTTGCGATACCCTGTGCTGGCAGTACACTCGTACTGCTGGCACTGGCAACATTAGCATTGGCTTCGAATACAGTGTTTGCATTAACATCTGAATTCATTTTTCTGGAAGTTTCTTGAACCTTATTTACACCTGCCCCCAGTTTGCCCCCAGTTTAAGAATAGGCCCTCAGTTTGGCTGTACTTGTAAGAGGCGACTAAACAGCCACCCGGTAGATGGGACTCGTCAGCCTGGGAAGGCAGCTCATCTGAGAGAAGGAAAGCTCTGATCCCAAACCTCCACTGCCTTGTGGCTACATCCAGTTATGGAAAAGGCTTCAGGAGTCAACCTCGAGGCAAAATCTGGAGCCGGAGTCCCTGAGGCAGTTCATGGCTGAACACAGTCACGTTCTGACAACTCCTGCGACGCTGCTGAAACCAACCGTATTGGCCTCTGCCTTTCCATTGGACCATTTCAGCGACGTGGAGAGGGGGGATTTGCTGCATGGGTAACAGCCTATCCTCCATACCTACTTTACCCAGGCTTCACGCACTGGAGAGGACACTCTGTTCCAGAACCACCATTCAGAGCATGACACCATAGTCTTCCGAGACTGAAGGATGCCCACAAGAAGATTTACACCTGTTAGTGGAGGATATTCACCAAATTTTCAAAGTTTTTCTTCAGCATATTTAGATAAGACAGTCATTCGATAAAAATGAACATTTCTGGGTATAAAATTGTAATGAAATTGACAGCCCAATCCTAGGTAACTCCCTGCGCAGAAATGCAGTGGCACCAACATAGCTTCTGCCCTATCCCTTGGGAGAGTTTTAGTATATTGAGGCCTCCTTGGGTTAAGATTCCAGCAGATGCCATAGGTCAATACAGACTTGCACCGGCTTTAGAGCAAGTCTGTGTTGTCCTGTAAAGGCGGATTGTGCCCAGGAAGGTTCTTTCTTTAATATGTCCCGCTACTCCCCCTCCCTGCCAGCTTACCGGCTTTGGTGCAGGCAGATGGACTTGTCCACAGGTTCCCATTGCTGCTGCTGCTGCTTTGTGGTGGTGGCTTGGAAATGGCTGCCAGTGGCACAGACAGGGTGCCACCAAAAAGCACTTTTATGGACAGTTCTAGTGAGACACTGACAAGGCTGTTTGGGATTTCTTAAGACCATTGGTGGGTTGAATTTTAAGGAGTCATGCTCCGACCTTTGGTGGGTTGTACCAGTGCCAACTTTTTTCTCACCCTATGGCAAGTTGCCCCTCTTGAAATCACCCCTGCTGCACAAGTGTCAAGGCACAGGACCCATCACCCTGCTTAGAGAATAATTTAAACTGAGTCTTATGCTGGAGACTGAGATTAAAGATGGGTCCTGGGTCTGTTGTGCTAGGATACAATAGTTTTATGCAGACTATCATTTCTTATTGTTCAGTATTGTTGTTGAATTTGTTCTTATTTTTTGAACTACCTAACCTGGGTTTTAAAACAATGAACTATTTTGCTCCACCATTTACCAGCAGATGGCAATAGAGGAATACTGAATATATTGTGAAGCCTCCATGGGTTACCAGTTTCTCTAACTGCCAGTTACAAATTTCTCCTCCTTGCCCTCACTCCATCCTACAGAAACAAGTGTATTTATCTGAATTTTCATTGTAGGTGTAGCTGTTTTGTTGTTCTGAATACTTTACCTGCTTTAACTGCTATACTGATCAGACTGCAGATGCAACTCAATAGAGGTTCCCAAGGAAATGACTGAAGTAAGTGCATGGCCGAAGTGAGACATGATCCCAATCTTGGTGTATCAGCTATTTTCAACTAGTGTGCCATGGCACACACTGGTGTGCTGCAAATGGTCTGCAGGTGTGCCGTGGGAGTTTGGAGGAGGGTCATTTATTAGTAGGGCCATCGGGGGAGTTTGAAAGGAGGGTAGAACCAGTGTCATTCTTTAGTCATCTGTTGACCTTATCATGTATGTTATTCTGTGTAAGCTTGCACTGAGGCTTTTTGTTATTTCTAGATCTTGATACCCGTTTTTTAAATGATAAAATGTATCCTTTAAAAACTGGTGGTGTACCTTGACAATTTTAGTGCCTTGTCAGTGTGCCGTGAGAAAAAAAAAAAGGCTGAAGATTGTTGATCAGGTCTTTATATTATTTATATGATCACATCTGCACTCCTTCCTCCCACCACTTACGCAATCTGAGTTGTATCTGTACGCAGCATGGTTCACACTAGCCTGAAAAGGGACATATGATCTGTTCATATGAATTCAACATCCCTAGGTACTATATCCTTAGAAAATGCCACCATCCTCAGTCACCAAGGTTTAATATGACACTGAATGATGCTATAAGCCGTCTTCCAATCCACATTTTGCTCCTCAATGCAATGGACTAGACCAGGGGTGTCAAACTCATTTCATACAGCGGGCCGAATAGCATTCATGATGCCTGCTGATGGCTGGAAGTGAATGTCATTAAGTAGGAAGTGATATCATTAAACAGGTCATAACCAAAAATAAGCACTTTTTCTCACTTAGGGACTCGTTAACTGCAAATGACAGAAGAGAAAATACACAAATCTTTATCATGTTTCAGGTTAAGGGAAAGCCCAATTTTCATGTAGGCTGCCTTTTCAACAGTAACACCCCAGCATTGCTCAGCAGCTGAGAGCCAGAGGACCAGATAGAAAGCTTCCACGGGCCGCATCTGGCCCTCGGGCCTTATGTTTGACACCCCTGGACCAGACAGTAAATTTACAAAAGCATTCATTGTCTTTTAAGGATATATGGCTCAATACCACTGGTGCCTCGCACTGTCAGAACTAGTGTCTCAGGCACTTTCTGGCTCTTGCACAAGGCGACATGTCGGAGCATGTGGCCTGGCTGCCACTACAAGTGATGACTCCCTGTGCCAGTGGCCACCAGACTCCTGCCATCATGAGTAGGTCTGTGCAGGGGGTAGGAAGGAGACAGGGGATGGACGGAATGGGGTAGGGTGGGTGAAATGGGGTGGCGTCAGGAGTGAGGAGAGCAGATCAGGACCGGGAAGAGGGATCCGTGGTAGCAGCACCAAATCCTAACCCCCTTTTCAGTCTCAATCCCTTGACCTAGGTCCATACAGACTTGCACCAGCTATGTTGTTGGCACAGGCCCAAGTAGATTTGGTGACAGGCTTACCCTGGGGCATGAGAGTAAATGTTTCCTTACCTTGAGGCGGTCTCTGGAGGCTCAAACTCCCCTGCAGGCCACAGTAGGGGGGCACATTCATGCCACAAAGAAAGACAGGATTCAGCTGGTCATTTAAATGAGAATCTTGAGATTTCATACAGTGGAATTTGCATGTTTCAGATATGCAGGGTCTGTATTCATAAAACCCACAACCTACTCTTCGACTGATCACTGATTGCTGCTAATGTAAGCAGACTAGAAGGAACAACACAGTGAGCCCAGTTATCCAGTGCTGCAAGTACCAAATCCCTATCCCAGTAATTCCCAAGCTTTTTAGACTGGTGGCTCCCTTGACCTACCGGCTCATTGGCCATGGCTCCCCATTAGGGCTCTAATCCTATACATTGTACAGGGCAGCAGGTTTTTTACAAGGATTCTGCGATTCCCCTGGCTGGTTTCCGAGACTCCCCAGAGAGGCATGGCTCACAGTTTGGAAACCACTGCCCTATACTATTGGTTATCTCCTAGAAAAGGGTGGTCCAACACATGGCCCGCGGGCTGCATGCAGCCCTCGAGCCCTCTTTTGACAGCCCTTGAGAACCTTGATGCACCCACCTCCTCCTTCCCTTGCTTCAGTGGCTTTTGAGTCTCCCTGCCACGCTGTTCCAGATGTTGGAACAGTGCAGCAGGAAGATTGAAAAGCCCGGTCACATCCACCATCTTCTCTCCTGCTTGCTTCTCCTGCCACCTGGCTCAGAACCTGGAATTGGCAGTGATGTCATCACCAATTACTGTACTTACCCATTTGCACCCTTGGGGGAGGGGTGGAGTGAGCTCACTAAATTCTATAGGACTTACTGCGGATTGCAACTCTAATGCCGCTAGAGGAGCCTCCAGGCAAATACCCCCAGACCTGGTATTTAACATCATGTTTGTTCCTCTTTCAGTTAACCAATCAAACAATAATTTCTTCCACATCCTTATCCTGATAACACTTTAAGTAAGAAGCATTTAAATTTGTATCTACGCGTACTTTAGTATTTATTACCTTTGGGCAATGCCTTAATCAAGATTTGTTAGTATGAATTGCTAGGGTTATATTCAGTAGCGTAGTGAGAGGGGTGCAAAATTGTAAGTGCAGGCTCCTGAACACAAGTGTAAGCAGCCTCTCCCATTCGACCGAAGAGCCATGCACTCTTACAATTTTTCACCCCTCTAGCTATGCCACTAGTTATATTTCCTTAGATTTCAACCCCCTTCTCTGGGTCTCTAGCAAGGCAACAGTGGGAAGGAGATGCATCTTATTAGGTCCATTCCTTGAGAAAACACCTGAAATTGCTCTCCTCCCACTGCTGCGTCCTTGTGCAAGGGGTGCATGCATACAAGCTGTTCTCTTTTTTTCAGTTTAAAGCAGATGTGACAACAATGGTGGCAGCAACAGCCTTAACCTACCTATCATCTCCTTCTCTGCAAACGAGATGATGGCAGCAGTAGCCCTGTTAATCCACCTGCTACCTTTTTCTCTTTTTTCATAGATAAGGAGGTGGGCAACCTAAGAAGGTGGCTACCAATATCTCTCTCATTTTCCTCCTCCTTGCTTGTGGAGAAAACAGTGGCACTTGCATTTTTCCTGATTCACTAGCCCCAGTGCTGCGTCCCATCCCCCAACTCACCTGCTTTCTCCTCCTAACACTGCTGTTTTGAAATAGTGTGGCAAAGCAGGTTGGTGCTTCTCCCAGCTTTCTTGTTCCACCCTACTCTGTTGCAAACCAGAGACTCAAGAGTGAAGAACAAGTGAGGAATTAAAGATAGTTGATAGTTAGATAGTTGATGGGCAAAGATAGTTGATGGGCACAATCTTCACCCTTCTTCCACCTCACCTTGCCTCATCACTTTCCCAATTTTGTATCTTATCCTAGTATGTCTCTTGTAAAAAAGGCATCAGGTAGTTCTCAACCTGTTATTTCACATACTATAGCTGGTGAGGATAATTCTAAACCATTAATAATACATTGCAGGAAGACTTATATGTTTGTCCTAAAGAACAAACATCTTCCTGACCTTAAAACATCTGAGGACAGGCTGTTGCAGAATAAATAAATATAAAGCAAATGGAGTAGAACCTTCAACAAGGTGAAATGGTGGGGCTCAAACAGTAATTCTCCCTTTCCTTGTGAGAAGAAAAGGAGAAAGGTCCCTACTGGATCCAGGACCTACTGGATGCAACAGCCGTGCTAAAAAGGAACAATTCTGGGGCTGGTGGACATCACTGCCTGGATGAGAGACCACCTAGGAGCCCTTTGTACACTACCTTGAGTTCCATGATGGAAGAAAGGCGGGAGATAAATGTAATAAACTAGAAGTATTTTGTAATTGTATTATGTGAAACTTATCCCCTAACTTTTTGAAAACCTAGCTATTTATCTTCGTTAAATCAAGACAATCACAGGTAACATTTTTTTTTCCCAAATCTTTGGCTGTATTACAATGCTTGTTTCATCTGTGGTCTCCAGCTAAAACATTTCCTATCCATGGGTTAACAATATATTGTACCAACTTGTGTTTTTAACAGTATTTATCCAACATAACAAAATAAACTGCAATTTTGTTATACTTTTTTTACAAAACATTTTATAAATATTTTTACAAAATGTATACAAAGCAATTTCAAGTGAGACATACTATACAAATGAAAGTATTTAAGCAAATAAAGTCCATACCACACTGACAATAAGTGACACATCCTCTTTCAGAAAAGTCAGTCTGTAAGGCCTCCCAAATCTAACAGATCTACTATGCTGACCTTGTTCAATCAGATATTTTTCATAGTTGCCAGCTTAAAATTTATTTTAACCTTAGACAATATGGAAAGACATCCAGGAAGTCAAAAGACCAATCCTACAAAGCAGTTAAGCACAAATAAATGGTCTTCACTGGATTCAGGACCATGGGCTGCATAACAAATTCACACTTTTTTTTTTTTTACAACAAACAAAAATATTTTTACTGCATTACCAATTAAAATATTCAGAGCTCTAAACCAAGTTCAGTTTAATAAATAAAATACATTAGCTACTCCAGGTTAATTTAGCTGAACTTTGTTCAGAAGATTCCCAGCATACAATGTTGGGATAAATATAGATGTGATTTAATCCATGTTGATGAAGTGCATTTCAGATGTCTCGGCTATAATTTTATCTAAAAGTAAACTCTCATATAAGGTTCAAAATGTGCAGGCTTTGTTTTGGTATTTAGGTTTGGAATATTCTGTACATCTGTTGAAAACGTTATACTCTCAGATGGAACTAAAAGGAGGATCTATGAGTGTGCATCAGATGTATCACTCTTCTAATCTGATACAAGTTCAACTGGTTTAAGTGACTGGTGCAACCAGCATATACCCTGCCTGTATAGACAGCTCATTATGGTTACAGTTCAATTAATTTCATTTTGAAAAAATCTTGAGGGAAAGACAGTAGCTACACAGTTCATATCACTGATAAGAAAGCAAGTATGCAGCTCCAAGCCTACAAAACTGAACCAAAGTGAAATTATCAAGCCATTTGTTAAAATCCTTCAAATGACAATTACCGTGGAATGCAGGATATCACAAGTTTGCAATTTTAAACTTGGCACATATTTTTCTTTTAAAGTGGCAATAAAAACATAAACAACCCCTCCAAATTTATGTACATATTAAAGGTGAATTGATTGTTAAATGGTATTACTATTTTGCTGAATTTGCTTTTCTTTTCTTATTTCATAGCAATGCTGGTTCAACACAAGGAGGTGCACTGGAGTTCTGTGTTGACTAAAAGAGAGCAAAAATATGTCTCTTACACTACAAGCAACTGAAGTTAAGAAAGCAAACCTCAGCCCTTTGTTCTGGGTGCTCTGGCAATCTAACTGACAACCACAGTTTGTCACTGTTACCATGTTGCAAAGCTCCATGGAGTTTTCCTTTCTTATCAGTATTAGGGAATGATCTGCATATAGTCAAACCCTTGCATCTGCACAGGAGCCACTGGATCCAAGCTATGTTGCCTTTAGGCTATGAAGAAGTCTATCAGCACATTTTTGAATATGGCCCTTTAGTTTTGGAAAGGGAAACTGCAGAGAGATTGCCTTACAAACCACAGAACTCTGTCTTTCTGAGTAGGCATACATGCCACATCCCTCTTATAAATGGCACAAGAACGGTGTGCCTAGCAGCACTAATGATGGAAGTAGGCGTTTAAAAAAAATTTTAAGCAGCATGGCAGCATAAAAGGAGAATGCCATAGAATAGATTCAAAATAATAAATAAAATAATAAGATTATATTGTCAACCTGGCCATCAGCCAAATGCAAACCATGCACGGGACTCCTTTGGCTCTAGTTTATGAATTATAGGCCTTTAAAATATAATTTTGTAAAAAATGGGATAGCAGATTAACTTTGGTTTTGTACATATTTTGGTAATTATGACCGCTGTTGCAGATGACTAACATTCTTGAACAGCAAGAAGCAGAAACAAGCAAAAACAACACTGGTCCTTATATTGTTCAGATTAAGGCTAATATTCCCATAAAATTTAAACTACTACTATAACAACACAATTTTTAAATAAAAGTGCTTGTGATACTTGGTCTAGGAAAACATTTATACCACTTCAGAAAGACTTAGTTTGACTATATCCAATTATAAAATGCAAAAGCTTTTCTTGAAGAATATATATATATATATATATTTATATAGAATTTCATGTCTGTATCACAGCCTCTCTTCCTTTACAATTTGCCACCTACTAGCTCATTTAGCATGTATTATCTCATGTCACGCTGTAATGTCTCAAACTGTATAGTATCATACATGGATCAAATTCCTTTATAATGTATTTGTTTCTGCTCACTGAACAATAGAAAAGCACTTAAAATATAAAGCCCTGTAAACATTCTGATGATAGGATCTTTCCTTCCACATTTTCTCTCTCTCTCTTTCAAATCTGAGAGAGACATTTCGAAGTAGATGTATTGTGAGATTTTTAACCACAAATACTAAGCCTCAAAAGCAAGTTATTTGTGGCGTAGAGGTGGGCATGGGTTCCCCCCCCCCCAATAAATGTAACATTCTTAACATTTTATTTAATAAACCTGTTACTAGACTGTGATTGTCAGTATATTACCTTGTAACTTAGGGCCTAATCAACTGCAGTCTCATTAAGCAGTAACATTAAAACAATAATGTGTAGGCCCTACCAGACAGCTTTCTCTCAAGGATTTTACATTACTGGATACCTCACTGTAACCACAATGAGTATTGCTCTCAAACACAGAACAGAATCTACTTTAAAAAGGGTAACCTTTGACATATGCCAGGCTGTACTTGTGTCATTCACATTTGCTTCTAAAAGAATATGTCCATGGTACTGCAGCTATTAACACTCTAAGATACTATTTACAGCGGCTTCTAAAAGAGAGTCTGTTTCTCCAACACCTTCACTGTGGTCTGGAATAAATTTGTCCAGGCAGTTTTCTTGTGAAGCAATAAGTGAGAAGTTGGGATATTCTAATTCTAAAGAGCCACTGCCCGTTGCCTCACTTTGTGGCTGTCTCCCAGTCTTTTTCAGTTCCATTATGTTTTTGAATGTAGTCTCTAAACTCTTATTCAGCAGCAAATCCTTTTGAGGTTCCCCAGAACCTTTGAAGTTTTCTGGATGCAAATCCTCATTCTTTGGAGAACTCTGAGGAGTTTTGTCTTGGAGGGAATGATTACTTGTTGCTTGTGAGTGAGAGTCAGCTGCATTCCTACTTGTTTTATTATGCGTACCATGATCTGTACTTGATAAAGTTTTTGACAAAGTACCTTCAGAACGCAATGACTTTTCATTCGATTTGTCCGGGTCTTTGCCAGACAGTTTTTGTTCAGAAGCAGCCATACATTGGCTGTCAGGAGAGCAGCGTGCTTTCTCAAATTTTAAAGCTTTTGTGAGGCTTTCTGGTTTTTTAACAGAAATGCTTCCTTGCTGTGGACTCACAATATTGTTAGGCACTACATGAAGTTTTTTGTGATTCAGGGACTCTGCTGTACTCAAACTCGATCTGTCTCTGGTTTGGGCATTAGCAGTCTGATTCTGAGAAGTCGAAGATTTACTAGCTTGATGGTCACTTTCAGGCTGTGTTTCATCAGCACCCTTGTCAAGTTGTGTGGAGGGACAACAAAAGTCTGCCAGAAAACCATCTGAAATTTGAAAACATTTATTTATTTACTTAGTTAGTTACTTAGGGCCCAATTCTATTCAGTGCACACCAGCTGATCACTGACGCTCACTATCGCAAATGTGCCACAAGATACCTAGCTGGTCATAGGTACCTTACGTACCTAGCTGAGTTAGCACCGGTGGAGCACTGGAGCTCTGCTGCTTGGCAGTCGCGCAGACTGCCGGACAGCAGAGATGTAGATGGGGGCATGGTGGGAGGAGGTGTCCCGGGGCAGGGAGAGGCAAAGGGAGAGCAGGGAGGATGTGTGCCCAGGGGAGGGAGTGGAGCAGGAGGGAGGTGGGACAGGTGGAGCAAAGCTCCACTGGATCCTGAGCCTCCATGTCAGGCTGCCCACCCAACACGGATGCTCTTACTTCTACATCAACGCTTGCGTTGCCGTGGAATTGAGTAGCCCCATTGCAGGGATACTCTCCTTACCCAGGCGAAGGGGACAAAAGTCCTCTTCGCTTGAAGATGCAGCAGCGACTGCCTGTGGAGCACTGGATGCAGCAGCAGCCATTTTTGGTGCCACTGCAACCCCGTATGCCGGGCAGCTCAGGATTAGGCTGCCCTTCATTTTGTATTCTGCTTTCCTCCCCAGAGGGCACCCAAAGTGGCTTACACTACCATAAAATTAGCAATTAAAGTTATAATTTATAATATAAACATTAAAACATCCTTAAAGTGCCACAAATAAAACACAAAACCAGCAGAAGTCACATCCTAATAAGAAAAGGGAAGGTTTATAAAATCTAAAAACAACCCTATGAAAAGTCACAGACGTCCAGTATTAAAAATCATGAACTCAGAAGGCTAGTCTGAAGAGAAACATTTTTAGGACCCACTGGAAAGCATCTGAGGGAGAAGTTTGTAAACGGAGAGGGTTCCATAGGTAGGTACAACTACTGAGAAGGCCCTATTTCTTGGGATAAATAAATGTTCAATTCTAATATTAAATTAAATTCTAGCATATAATATTAAATTCTGGTATATTCACGTTTTTTGAATATTCAAAATATTCTTATGCTCCAATTCTACCTCCACCACATGCACCAATGCAGCTGTGCAATGAAGATGTGCACTGTATCCTATGGCAGGGGGGCAATCAAGGAAGTCCTACAAGTCTCTTTGGACCTATGCCAGCTCTACAGTTGGCATAAGTCCGAGGAGAGTAAGCAGGCAGCATTGGTCAAACTCAGGAGAATTGGATTCAGCGTGCACATTGGCTGCAAGATTCACCCCCTCCAGCTCAGTCCCTACCTCCTGTCCCCTCTCCCTCCCCACCCACAACACACTCACGCACACAACACACACATGCGTGCACATGCGCGTGCACAGCAATGAACCAGGACCAGCTCAGTCCAACAGCTGCAATAGCAGTCCTCTGAAGCTACTGCACACTGCCTATGCAGGCTTCAGAAAAACTCCTGGATGTGACTGGAGATGTGACTGGAGAATCTCCAGTCACATCCAGGAGCTCAGGTCCAACCATGAGTTCAGAACCCAGGATGAGTTGAATCCGTGGGTCCTGATTCCATGGATAAAAAGGATGGACCTGTAGGTGACAAATAATTATATATTTCAATTTTTCTCTACAGTTCATTTTATCCTCAGAAACAAAATTCCATTTTTCCTTGAGCTCCAGAATTTTCAAAAATGTTTTATCTCTGTACCTGAAGTATAACTGCTTCTAGCATTATGACTTGTAGCTTGGAAGAACACAGTTAGAAATGTCTTATAAAACCACTATCTGTTCATTGGTCATATTGGTTTCAGAACAGTTTGTTCTTACCAGGATCTACTATTGCAAGACGTTTATCCCGGGACAGAGTTTGCCTTTCTTCCTGATTAAACATCCTATCAATCATGACCATTTCTGCAGACGGATTTATCCTCTGGAAAAGAAAGCGAATGAAATCACCTCTGATATTAGTGACTAGTTTTACTTATACAACTACATGGAACATGGCACATAAATTTCCTACCAATTGTGTAAAATATCATTATATTTTACATAAACAGGCATGGCACCGTGCGACCTTGAAGCAGCTGACAAGCTGAGCCGAGTTATTCCATCTGCTCTGAGCGTGGGAGGATGGAGGCCAGAATGTGCGACCAGATCAAGAAAGAAACATCTGAATGTTGTGGTTTCTTGAAGGATAGAACCTTCTTTTAAATTGTAAAAATCCCTAGGGGATTTAAATTGCCTGCCTATGTAAACCGCCTTGAATAAAGTCTGAGGAGAAATCTGAGGACCAAAAAAGGCGGTATAGAAATACCTGTATTATTATTATTATTATTTTTATGAGGTCAATACATATATCACTAACATAAGAACATAAGAACATAAGAACAGCCCCACTGGATCAGGAGACTTATTGATCTTTAATTTATCAATGAGGTCTGAAACATCTTCTCTTTTAACCTCTATCTGACTTAACTCCTTGGTTAGGAGGGGCCATTCAGGCAGCGGTATCTGCCCGAGGTCTTCTGCCGTGAAGACAGATGCAAAGAACTCATTTAATTTCTCTGCCATCTCTAAGTCTCCTTTTATCTCCCCTTTCCCTCCCTCACCATCCAGAGGGCCAACCGCTTCTCTGGCGGGTTACCTGCTTCTAACGTATTTGAAGAAGCTTTTATTATTCCCCTTAATGTTGCTGGCCATGCGTTCCTCATAATCTCGCCTGGCCTCCCGTATCACCTTCTTACATTTCTTTTGCCACAGTTTATGTTCCTTTTTATTCTCCTCATTAGGGCAAGACTTCCATTTACGGAAGGAAGCTTCCTTGCCTGGTATTCTTCCCCCAACGTGCATGTCAAAACGGATCACAGCATGATCACTGTTCCCCAATGGCTCAGTAACATTTACATCTCTAACCAGGTCCTGCGTACCGCACAATATTAAATCCAGAGTCACCTGCCCTCTGGTGGGCTCCGTGACTAGCTGCTCTAAGCCACAGTCATTTAGCACGTCAAGAAATCCGGTCTCCTTATCGTGACCAGAACACAAATTGACCCAGTCAATATGAGGATAATTGAAGTCCCCCATGATTACAACCCTGTCCCTCCTTGTCACCTCCCTGATCTGTTTCCTCATTTCAAGGTCCCCATCCGATTTCTGGTCTGGAGGACGATAGCACGCCCCCAGTACTACATCGCTGCACAAGCCTGGTAATTTAACCCACAGAGATTCTACGGTGGAGTCGGACCCACCTTCAATCTCTACTTTGCTGGATTCTATCCCTTCCTTAACATAAATGGCCACCCCACCTCCAACACGCCCCTGCCTGTCCCTCCTGTAGAGTTTATAGCCCGGGATTGCGGTATCCCACTGATTCTCCACATTCCACCAGGTTTCCGTTATGCCCACTATGTCAATGTTTTCCCTAGTCACCAGACATTCCAGTTCTCCCACCTTTGCTCATAGACTTCGGGCATTCGCATAAAAGCATTTGTATAAGGAATGCCCCAGGATGGGCTGCTTATTCGCTCCTTTGTCCCCGCATCCTCTCATTGTGCCAAACCGTCTATCACTCAGAATTCATTAAAAGGTTTAAATGAGGTGTATGTTTATATACTATATAATTTATAAATATACAAATTTGTTTTTCAAAGTGAACTTTGGACTCTACTAGGATAATGCTATATGTGCTGTAACTTCATCCCTCCAATGACATGCGCATATGTTCCAACCAATCCTACCTACAATCAGCCTTTGTCTAAGCCAGGGGTCTCCAAACCCCAGCCCGGGGGCCAGATGCAGCACGGGGTGAGCCTCTGTCCAGCCTGCAGCCAGCCTCTAGTCCCCTGAAAGCCTCTGGCCCACTCAACCCAACACAACTGGAGCTATGCACTGGTTGCATCTGGAGGGTGTTCTGAGAGCCAGAGAGGTTGAATGAATGAGCCATTAGTGATTCACTAAGTTCCATCTCTATTTAAATTTTATATTTAAATTTTTTTCCAGCTCTCAACACTGTGCCAGATATTTGATGTGGCCCTTTGGCCATAAAGTTTGGAGACCCCTGGTCTAAGGCAACAAACACTGAACACAGAGAAAGATCCTCCCCATTATTGCAATCCTGGAACATTCCAGGAGAACATTTAACAGGACATGAACACCTGACCAGAGCCTGCATAACTTTTTGTTACAAACTAAAGCTGCAATCCTAACCACACTTTCCTGAAAGTAAGCCCCACTGAACAAAATAGGATTTACTTCTGAGTAGACCTGGTTAGGATTGTGCCCCAATTCAAAGATAAAATCAGAAGGAAAAAAGCTAAAACAAGATTACTATGGAAAATGAAGATTTTATAAGGCAAGCATATATTCAGATAACTTTTTTTTAAAAACCGGAAAATGGTAGAAGAGGCGGGTGTGACATCTGTTGCACTACACCACTTGTAATTACCAACTGCTAATTACAATTGCCATTGCTAATTCAAAGAACTTCACAATAAAGTTGTTACCAGCAATGCTATTTTAGTGTTAAAAATTCTGTAACAGCCCAATCTTATCCTGTGCTGGAACAGGCAGGCCAATTGGCCTGTGCCGTATCCAGCGCAGGGTAGGAGATGAATGCCGTGCAATTCAGTGTAAGGGGATTGTCATCCCCTTATCCCATGTCGCGCCCTAGCCACCCCATGGGGCAAGTCAGATCTACGCTTGCAGCCTAAGTCACCCACGCCTGTCCCACCCCCCTCCTGGACCCAGTCCACCAACCAGTCTGCCCTCCCCATCTTCCCCCCCACCCAAAAACGCCCCTGTTCCGCCATCCCACCACCCTCTCTCACCTCCCCATGCCAACCACCCTCAGCTAGCACAAATATACTTGTCACCGGTCCAGATCCAGCACAGGGAGGCTGGCATGCATCCTTGCATCTGCCTTCCCAGTTCACAAGGAGGCGCAGATTTGCTTTCCGGCATGTTTGCAACACTCCTGGGCTGGCGCAAGAGACTTGCATCAGCTGATCAAGCACTCTGGATTGCTCTCTAAAGGCCCAATCATATTGGGCCATAGCGCCGGCCCAATCAGGGCCATAGCGCTGGCCCTGAGCTTCAGTACCACCACTAGGTGTCATAAACCATGTTTATGTCACCGCAGGAGGAGGGGGTGCCAGGCCAGCGCCAGTCAGACTGGGTCCAGCGCTGGAAGGACACCATCCGGAGGTGAGTGAGACTGCTGGGCAACGGTGCGGGCTTTCAGGGTGGGGGGAAGACGTTACAAGTTGGGGGAGGGCGAGGCAGAAGGAGGAACTGGCCCGGGAGGGGATTGGGACTGGCAGAGGCCTCCTCTGCTGGATCCTATCCTCTGCATCAGGCTGAAAAGCCGAACACAGAGCTTCCCCAGTCTGCGCTGGCAAAACAGCCAGCACAGTCTCAAGGAAGCCCATTGTGGGGCCTGCGCCCTTACTCAGCGGAAGGGGACAAATGTCCCCTTCCCCCAAAGAGACCTCCAGCAGCCTCCGGGGGCCACTGGATACAGCTGGAGCCCCTGTGGTCCCAAGGCGCTGCAACCTTTAGGATTGGGCTGCCCATAGGATACAAATTGGGAAACAATGGCATTACATGAGACCTACATACTTTGTATTAGAACAAATAAGGTGAAAATTAACCAGCATGGGCATATTTTTCTCCAGTTTATCACCATAAGATGCACAAACACATTTATATATAGTTATAGATATGCACACAGAGGGACAAATAAATCCTTTGTATTAACCTTACCATTGCATCTTCCAGGAGCAAACATCTGTATTTATTTAGCATAGCCTGTGTTCTTTTGAGAAGTTGTGTGGCTACAGACTCAAATTCATTGTCCACTGAAAAGACAAAAAGAATACATTTAGCAAGCAGTCCTTAATTAGCTAAAACAGTGGTTCTTACACATTTAGCACTGGGACCCACTTTTTTAGAATGAGAATCTGTCAAGACCCATCAGAAGTGATATCATGACCAGAAGTTACATCATCAAGCAGGAAAATTTTTAACAATCCTAGGCTACAACCTTACCCAGGAGTAAGTCCCATTTACTATCATTGTTAAAAGAATATACACAATAGTTTGTTAAAAGGACAGCTCTGTAACATTTCACCAAATGCAGTCACATACTATGGTAGTATCAAGTCTAATATATTAAAAATAAATATTGAAATGAATGGGGACCCACCTGAAATTGACTCCCGACCCACCTAGTGGGTCCCGACCCACAGTTTGAGAAACACTGAGCTAAAATATTCTTTGATATTTTTCCTTCTGACATTTTAAGCTATATAGTACGTAATATTTAATTAGCCCAATTTTTTAAAAAAATTCATAAGCACAGCAGTTTTGCAACCATTTATAAAGCAAAAAAAAAAAAAATACCTTTTCTTAAATCCTCATCTGTTGGCATTGATCCCTGGCACACATGATATGAAAGGAGTCTCTGGACTGCATCATTTAAAGATCTGAACTGACTTTTATCAGGTGTCACAGCATGTGCCTGGTCCTTCTGTAACTGCTGCAAAATACTAATGAGAAGATAAGTGCTGTTAAGATTACAATAACTTCATATGTGTGCAACAACTTGACAAAACATAGGGAGGCAAAGAGAAGAGGAAATGTTGAAGTAAAAAGGAAAACTTACAAGGCTCCTTTTGTTAGCTGTTTAGCTGCAGGCCTCTTCTGTCCTATTGTATGACCATCCACCTAGGTCAAAAACATACCACCATTACACTGGATAAATTTCTTTTTTAAACAAATTATAGTTTTGTGCATCTTACCCAAATAAAAAACTTGTAATGGTTTTCCAGCTTCTGTAGGCTGCATCAAAAATTCTACAGACTATATATGAAAATGTTGAAGAGGTATGTGTTTTAATCTTGAAAGCTACCAGGAAAACAAACTTGAACATGGCTATACATCAACGGTATCCATTGGACCAATATGTCTAAGGCTGAAATCCTATGCATTTTTATTTGACTAAGCCCCTCTAAACTCCAAATAAACAAGCACAGGATTGGGATGTGCACCATGCAGTCTGAACCTTATTGCCCAAATCTATTGAGCCTCCACACCATTGGAATGCATGTTACAGCAGTGCAGTATGCTTTATGGCAGCCACAAAATTCCACACAGCCAGGCCACCACCATAAGCTGCAAGTGGTCACAGCTGTGCACCAGCCTCCTCTAGAGAAGTCCTGGGACCAGTAAGTCAGCACAGGGGGTGGGCGGAAGAAAAGGGAGAGGAGGGCAAGAGACCAGGATGGGGAGGGATTGAGGCTGAGAAGGGGGCAGTATCGGCAGTGGCAGTGCCACCGATATCCTATCCCCCTTTTCTGACTTCAGTCCACCTCCCTGGGTCCACTCGGACTTGTGCCAACAAAGTATCTAGCGCAGATTCAAGTAGCCCCAACAGGACAACAGAGGATTACTCCAGGGCAAGGGAACAAATGTTCCCTTTCCTCAAAGAGGCCTGCAGGGCCTGAAACTCCCTGGAGAATGCAGCACACACCCCACTGGCACAGCTGCATCAGCAAGGGGAAACATAGGATGGACTGAGTGACATAGTCCAAAAGATATGCTAGCACAATTTACAGTCACAGTTATATATAATGTTGTAGAGACATTACTCCAGTAAACAAGCATATACATGCTATAAAAAATATTGTAGAGACATTACTCCAGGAAACAAGTCCATACATGCCTCAAAAAATATTGTGGCATAATCACCGGATCTTTTCAGAAACAGAAATCAGCAGATTGTACAGGTTTCATCAAAAGGCAGAAAAACCTTTTATATGAATTTCTACTTAGTTTCGTGTTCTGTGTAGAATGTCAAAGGTTTTCAAATAAACAAGTGTGGCCTTAGATCTTCTCACAATTCACTTTTTAGAAGAATTTATTATATTCAACATACACAATGGGCCAAATCAATTTTAGACATGACTGTCAAAACTACTTAACATTGCCAACATAGATCACCAACACTTAAGGAAAAAAAATTAGGGAAAAATTGTTCTTTACCTGCACATTCTGTTGGGCAGGAGATGATCCTACTGCTTTTTCCGGGTGTGGCAGTGCTGTACCTACAGACTGTTGTATGATTTTGTTTCCAGTATCTTGTCCTATAAACATGCATTATGATGGTTCTTTGAAAAACAAATACTTAAATATTTGGATTTTTCCCCCAAAATCTTATCACTAAATGAACTGATCATTATTTATATATGGACACTGACATGTAATTGGGCATGTGTTTATATAACTGCATTGGGGCCATAAAATACTACAACCTACAGAAATGCTTGTACGTTGATGACAGAGACCATCCCAAAAAGTAAAGACAGTGAGATTTAAGACCCCAAATAAATACTGTGGAAAGTGATTTCAATGGAACTTAGGTATGTCTAAGGATAGTAGCATCACTGGGGGTACAAACCACACTGGGTGTCACCAGCAGGGTGGGGTGACAATAGCATAGGCCCAAGAGGCAAGCTTTGTAAAACTCACCACCCTACCCTTTGCTCAGCTGTCTTCAGCCCGCTCCAGGCCTCTTCATGTATTTTCATCGCTTCATATGTGACAAGCTTGTTTCTGCTGAAGAGCCAGCCTCCCTCTATTCATGTGGAGCTATGATGGGGCTCAGCTGGTCCCCAGGCTTGCAACATTCCTGCCAGACTCAAGTGGCCATCTGCTGGCATGCCCTTACCAGCCTACCCATCTCCACGAGCATCAGCTGCTCTCCAGCTGGTGCAGCACAGTTAAATGTCCTGAGAAGCCCAGGTATCGATCCTCTCTGATGGTTGGATAGAGCTGCCATGCCCAGGTGCAGCACCAGAGACCCTGTGAGACAAAAGGCCGTGGACTGGCATTTGCTCCCCCTCAGCTGAAGGGCACGTCTGGCAGGCAGTTGCAAGCCTGGGGACTGTCCAAGTCCTACTAAGTATCCAGAAAGGATGGGGAGATGGGCGGCAACTTGACTTGTGTGAGAGTTCTTAAAGAAGAGGCGAGGCTGCTCCTCCACAGAGACGCTCGCTGTGGCCACTTCCCCAACTGCCCTTCTGCCTACTGCCAGCTGCTTGCGGGCGCTGACCAGATGGGCAGAAAGCCAGAATGTGTTCCAACCTGATGCATGCCTTTACTCTGTGGTGTTCCTGCAGCAGGGTGGAGGAAGTTTGGCCTGCCAGCTGGCCAGTATCATTGCACTCCACCTGCCTTCTTGCCAGGCATGTGGCCAGCAGGAAGGCAGCTTGGCTAGCTAGACTCAGGTTCAGTGGGCTCCATTGGCTATTGGCTCTGTAGCATACCATGCAGCATGGCTTAGGGAGGCACCCTTCATGGGTGGGTCTTAGCTAGCCTTGCCAGGCAAGATGTGCTGCCCTCGGCCACAGCTGCCAGTGGGTTCATGAGACACCAGCAAGCCCCTGCCAGCACTGCTGCTGCCCAAGGTTGACTTTTTCTGGGACACATGGATGCACTGCTTGGCTGAGTTGGACTTGGAGATGTCCAGCTGGGTTGGACAGTCCTAGCGAGACTTACTTTGGAGGAGGAAAGAAGAGGAGCAAACTTAAGGTACCATACTGAAAAACTTAGTAAAACACCTGCATACCTTAGGTATAAATGAAATTGCCACATATGAGCTGCAAAAAGCCACTCTACTTAAGAACTGCACATATTTTACATAAATACCTCTAATTATCCTAGGTCCTTTGAAAGGACAGTATTAGAAAATGCCAGCCACTATCAGGTGGGCTACGACTAACCAAAATAATCATAGTAAAGTGATTTTTCTAGACTTTTATCCTGCTAATGCTACTTTTATATCTGTAAATGTAATTCTCAATAACATAGCAAATAGTTTTAACATCAACATGTTAACATAAGAACATAAGAAGAGCTCTGCTGGATCAGGCCAAGGGCCCATCTAGTCCAGCTTCCTGTATCTCACAGTGCCCCACCAAATGCCCCAGGGAGTACACAAGACAACAGGCACAACCTGCGTCCTGGTGCCCTCCCCTGCATCTGGCAATCAGAGGCAGCCTGTCTCTAAAACCAAGAGCTTGCACATACCTACTATGATTTGTAACCCATAATGAACTTTTCCTCCAGAAATTTGTCCAATCCCCTCTTAAAGGTATCCAGGCAAGATGCCATCACTACATCCTGTGGCAAGGAGTTCCACAAACTAATTATACTCTGGAGAAAGAAATATTTTCTTCTGTCTGTCCTAACTGTGTATGGTCAACTATGTTAGGTCAAAGTCTTCAAATAAAATTTAAGATAATATTAACACCAAGTCTTTATTGAAGTTTAGGGGAAAACCCACTTCATACCTAAGGGAAAGCTATAATAAAGACTTTATCTGACCTGACAATGTTATTACCTAGAAGACTTGTTAGCTGAGGCTGTCTCAGGCTGTCTTGCGATTTTGATGATGAAATTGAAGTTGCCATGTTTGTAACTTTCTTTTGAGTCTATAAAGATATCATAGAAATGAAAGTTAGTTAAAAACCAACATACAAAAGGAAACATCTTAACATTAAACCTAGATCCAATTATATTAGCCTGCATTACAAATAAAATGAGGTCTCCCAGATAAAGAATTTGAAATTATTTTATACAGAGAACTGGCACACATAAACCTTTATCTTCTTTTAGTCACAATATCAGATCACATATGATATTTTAATGAAATCCAGGATGCAGTCCTATACACACATTCCTGTAAGTTTCACTGAACAGAACAGGACTTACTTCTGAGTAAACACACATAGGATGTGCTCTCAGACTCCCACAGTGGGGAAAAAAGATGTACCCATTTCATAACACTTCTTCACTTTCTGTTTTCTACTTCGGCAAACAGCCACATATGTCATTGCAAGGTGTTAGGCTATAGAAGATAACAGCAGAGATTCAGTTCACCTTCACTGCATGAAGATGGACCAAACATCCTACTGCACTGCATGCTATCTATGGCAGACATATAAGGAGCCTGATGTGGGTGAGCATATGGTTGGTACATAAAGTCTCTGAAGAATATGCTGCAGGTGAGTGCATACACAGTCCAGCAATCCTAAATACTGGAGTTAATATGAAATATAGTATCTGAATAACATTATTTGGTTATATGTAGAGTAATGTTTCTGTGAAAAAATATTAACACAAAAACAGAAGGAGCATTCCAATTGCAAAGGCACCTTACACTCGTATCCATTACAGGAGCATTAACTCTAGATGACATCCAGATATTACACTTACCCAAAAGTGTTTAATTATTGATGAAGCAACTTTTAAAATCAGACTATTCGTCTTTAGCATTAGCTAATATAATAACGCTTCTGCATTCACAGATTTTACTGTCAGTCAGTTCTATCCACTATCACATTTCTAAATTGATCCAGATCTTTAAAGTTACACTGGACAAGAAGTACAAACATGCATTGCATGAAATCATTTCTTTCTCACTTCAGAATGGTCTAGATCAGTGTTTTTCAATCAGTGGAACTCATAACACCAGTGGTACTTAACGTGATGTCTGGTAGTACTCATAGAGCCTCCAGACCCTCTCTGCCTGGCAGTGAGACCAGCAATGTGACGTGACAAGCAGCAGCAGGAGGCTTAACTCAGCAGGCAGAGTTCCAATGTGCATTTTTCGCATGCTCAAAAATGCCCTCCTATCCACCCTGAGTCTCTTACTGGTGTTTGTCATGTTGTGCCTGGCCTCTCAATTCAGAAGTAACTTGTGATGACATCATCATCACTTACTTCCAGTGGTACTTCCAATAGATAGACCATGCAAAATGGTACAGTGGGGGGACAAATGTTGAGAAATGTTTGGTCTAGATCAGCTGTTCTCAACCTTTTCTTAGTTCCACTTAGGAGCACTTCCTGGGTTCCAGGGTCTTCTTTTCAAACAAGGTTACATGAACAGATAAATATAAAATCATTTATTTTCGGTTTTCAGTTTGTAGTCGCCTTCAAATGTGCCAAGGCACCCCAGGGGGCCATATGGCTTCTGCTGAGAATGGCTGGTCCAGATAACCTCAATACCTTACCATCTCCTTTTTTCTGGATTAAAGATAACCTCAATACCTTACCATCTCCTCTTTTCTGGAATAAAGATAACCTCAATACCTTACCATCTCTTCTTTTTCCGTGTTTTACACAGCCTTAACATGTAAAACAAATGATATTCAATCACCAGATTCCATATTTTTTAATAAACAAAAATCTAAGCTACTGCTGACAGATTTTGAAAGCTTCATTTCCAGCCAGCCAACCAAAATTCTGTGACTCAACAGGAAGAACAGTCCCAACCTCTTCTGTTGTCACAGATTCTAATATTTTTGTTTTTTGCATAGCTGGGTATCCGAAGCAATAAATTCGCAGTAAATTAGCAATGTATTATTTAGAAGTTATAAAAGTAGATTGCATGATAAAAACCCTAAATCATAAAATGTCTGTTTTTCTTAAATTACTTTGAAAAAGATATTGGGTTTGCATCAGTCCATACCTGGCCAAAGGAAAACTGTGGTTGAGTTACTGATGTGTGACTAAAGGTGTTGGCAGACTTGGAAGAAGAAACTGGAAGACGATGAGATACACTGACTGATAATTGTGATCTGTTTTGCTGTGTAAGTTGATCTCCAGCAAAATTTCCTCCTGATGCAATAGACTGGGATGGTGGGCCGATGCTGGGGTGTGCTGTGTCAGAAGAACTCACAACAGTAAACCGGTTGCTTGATGGCATATTTGAACCTGCTAGCTGTCCAGGAGACATTGTGGTAAAGCCTGTTCTACTTTGGGAAATATTTCCTTGGCTGGGGGATAAATGCAAGACAGCAGGAGATGCCTGTGGCAGTGGAACCTGTCCACTAACTATTTGGGAAGTCCCATGGTTTACTATAACTTGGCTTCCGGGAGCTGCAAATGTTTGACCAGGAACTAACTGTACAGCAGTATTCTGATTATTCAGCATCTGTCCCGAATAGGATTGGTTAGCTCTAAGCATGTTTGTAGAGTTTCTGTTCAGCATAACATGTTCAGTGGACGCTTGATTAGAAACAAGTTGTGAAGACTGGTTCTGGAGAAGCTGCCCATTTATGGTCTGGACATGGTGAACTGAATTAGGATTTACTGACAGACTTGTGGGTATAAGAAACTGATTTTGAGATGCATGAGGCTGTCCCATAGGAGAATGGATTACAATACTACCACTGGTATTACTTACCGCTTGAGAAGTAACTTGTTTTCTTGTGTTTTGTTGACTAACAATATTAACAGACATATGTGGACCAACTACTGAATTCTGAGGTGAATTTGTTGAAGCAAAAGGAATCCCTTGCTGAACATGATGCTGCTGGATTCCCAAGCTATTCACATTATAAGTGGCTTGCTGGCCCATCTGAATAGGCTTTGGTTGAATATTGATGGGAACTTTGTTAGAATTTGGAGCAAGACCTCTTTGTATAATGATGTTATGCACAGGCAAAGATGTCTGAAAATTTGTACTGTTAAATGGAACAGTTACAGGTTGTGCTACTGGACTTGAATTTGAATTGCCAAATAGTGAGTTACCATTAGGAGTTTGTCTATGAACCAAGAGTCCACTACTCATGTTTGCAGGTGCTTGCTGTCCACTACCCTTCAATATAATATGAGATCCTTCAAGATTATTGATAGTCATCATGGAAGGTTGATTACTAAATGAACCAATTAACTGTATCTGTCCAGATCCACCAATCTGACTACTGTTTGACAAATGCTGGCTAGGAACACTTATCCCCACATGTTGCATAAAGCCATGTTGCACACCAACTGTATTGCTTGCAAAAGATGCTCCAACTGGTTGCTGTACCACTTGAGTAACTCCTATAGGCTGCAGCGTCTGACCTGAGTAATTAGAAACATTAGAAGCCTGAGTAAAAGATGCTGATGAGGAAGGATGAAGCTGAGTTTGTGCAAACTGTTGGTTAGAACCTATGTTGGCATCCAGATATGCTTCTTCTGCCAAAGTCTGTTCAGTAATATTAGCTTCCTGCAGAGATTTCTGGAGGATATCAAAAGGTTGATCTTCACCAAGATCAGGCAATGGAGAAGATTCAAGTTCATCATCAAGAAACTGAAGGCTACTTGGCAACTGTAGTCCATCACTAGGTCCTTCTCCAAGCTGACCACCCACACCTTTGATTGATGACTTAGGATCAGAGCTCTAAATGGAAAAACAGGTTACAAATCACATTGGTTTGTTTAAAATGGTGTTATATGTACACATTTATTATGTTTACAGTACATTACATTTCTTATTATGTATGTGGGGGATTTTTTTTCACTCAGAGCATCCCTCAAGAATACTAGTGCTAGCAAAGCCAATTAAGCATTAGTCAATTTAACATAATGCAGTTCTATATAGGAGGCTAGCACTTTCAGAAGATTTTTCAGAATTGCAGCACATTTGGCATGTGCCCACATCATCCCCACAGGGGTATCATTTAAGGTTAGTTCAAGCAGGCAAAGAGTCCAGAGCCCAACAGACAAGCAGCAGTGACGCCAAACCCAACAAGACCATTTTTTCAGTTGGTCAGCCTATTTAACAATGCAGAAGCAAGAAGAAGCTAGCAGTGCAAAGGGCACAAAAATGTAACACAAGCTTAGTTTATTCTCTTCTTCTTTAACCACATTTCAATCCTTCAGAGTAAGAAGAACAAATTTACAAATTCAGTTTTACTGTGGAGTAATGTCTGCATGCTAGTGAGCCAACTGATGATATGGAGTTTCACTCCCCTAAGATAGAAGCAAAATGCTATAAGGAAGCAGTCTTACAGGAGGCAGTTAACTCCCTGCTTCCTGTTCAACTTTGATCTAGTCTCTTCAAACATTCCGGATGACAGCAGCCTGCCTGTACACACTATAAGCTTGCAAGTTTTTAGCAACTTATAAAAGCAGGAAACACTTCACCACAGTAAGTCTTTAAACAACATTAATGGGCTTGAGGGGGGCAGGGTGAATTCACAGATACTGGATCCATGGATACTGGATCTGTGGATACAGGGGGCTGCCTGTATGGATATAGACTAGAATTTGTTATTATAAGAAAATCAACTTGTGTACCCACTCATTCAGTTTTATACAGTATCAACAGAACTATAATCCCACAAAAAAAATTCATTTTTTCCATATACTTACACTGGTATTGGCAAAAATGGAATTTGAGTTGGCTGCAGAATATCCTGCATTAGTCAAGTCTTCGTTGTTCTGTTACAGTGAAAACAGAGAAAAACAAAGTTAAACTAAAGAGTAGCACAATCATGTCTCAAACCTATTGGACCTTGACTCTAGCAGAACGCGTGTTCTGCTGGCAGCGACTGCCAAAAACAGCTGTAAAACTTGCAGTGAGTCAAGTAGCACCCTGCCCAAGCACCGGCTAGAGCCTTCCTACCTACATCAACAGACCCAAAAGAACTGGCCAAGGCAGGTAAGATGATGGGGAAGGCAGGGAGGAGATAGGGAGGACGGAACGGAGGTGGGAAGCAGCGAAACCGGGCAGGAAGGGGAGAGGAACAGGGCGCCGTGAGACTGCAGGAGTGTGGATTCAGTGGCAATGGCACAAACCAAATCCTATCCCTCCATCTGCAGCCTGCCGGCCCCTTTCTTTCCCCCAACTTGCACCAGCAATTTTGCTCACACAGGTCCGAGGAGACCCATTGCAGGGTGGGAGCCTTATGGAGGGAAAAGGGATACAATGCACACTTTTCAGCATGGCTGCACCAGTGGGATAGGGGGAGGATAGGATTGGGCTGTTAGTAAATTTAGATGGATCTAAAGCATACCAGAATATAACTTACAGATTTACTGCCTGCTCCATGTAGAAAGTAATTCAGTGCCTGTGCATCTCTTAAAAAATACAAACAAGAAAAATAAGATCAACCAGTTAAGGAACATGCACTTGTCAAAATATATTAAAATTATACTTGTAAAACTGTCACAAATAGCAAAATCCTTGAATCGTCTTGTGAGAAAGGTGGAATAGAAATATGGGCGGACCAGGCCCTGGAGGGGATCCTAACTTCAGTCAGATCCTAACTCTCTCTCTCTCTGGAGGGCTTGCCTAGTGCTACACTGCTCAGATCTGTGCAACCTCTTTAGGCCACCGCCACCACTGAAGCCATTCCAGATATCAATGGCAATATGCAGGAGGCCTGGAATGGCTCCAATAGCAAGTGGGCAGGAACATTTACATGGCACATTGTAGTACCTACACTATTTACCATTTCTCCCAGCTGTGCTACTGCTCAGACTTTGCCAGCAATTTGGTTGGCATAAATCCAAGTTGGTTCAAAGGGACGTGTCAAGCCATGGCTGGGGACATAGAGCTTCCACTGCTGCAGTGCTTCACACGCATTCCATGAGCATAAGGCCAGATAGGACTGGGATGCTAATTGTCTGTGACAGACAGCAACAGGTATTACACCTACTGCTATCTGCCCCCAGCTCATCCTTGACACACTCATGGCCCAATCCACCCACCCTGACCCTTCTCCAGAACACTCCGCTAATTGACCTGCTCTGTCAGGGGCTTCAGAGGCCACTGGGACTCCAGAGACCACTGGCCAATTGTGCTGGCAGTCCTGGCCTATGTGCCATCACACCAGCTGCTATGCCAAATGCCTGGGCCTTAAGCTGACACAGTATGTGTTCCAACATGCATTCCATGAGCATAAGGCCAGATAGAACTGGGCTGCTCATTGTCTTTGTGAAAGACAGCAACAGCTATTACACCTATGCTCATGTTCATCTCAGGCTTATTTACATACCTAGAAACCAAATGGTGAACATTAATTAGAATTATTTTGTCCATCATCTTCTCTGGTACACAGACTCCAACATAAGTACCCAGTCTATGCCAGCTCCAACCATAGAGTTTGCCAGACAAACACATGTCTACCATCTGCTATCCTTTTATTTGTAATGAGAGATCTGCAGGGCAGGGATGGGCAGGAGATAGAACATGGTCTTGGTAGACCATTGGTTAATTTCTGATGAACCATCTGGTGCCTGTGATTGTGAGAATTAATACAAAGAATGATGTAGTAGGTAGAACTTGCTCTATGTTCTGCAAAGAATTCAGATAGTCATAAGTGTGCGTACACAGAATCACTAAACACAGATTTGTCATTTATTTTATTACAAACACAGATCTGTCATTTATTTTTATCTTATTATACAGGTCCAGCCTATTTATACACTGATTTGACTCAACACAAATGGCCCCTGCAAATTAGAAGGAATGTGCTGATCCCTGGAGAAGGGGAAAATGCACCCCTCTTATCTTATATCACAAAGGTCATCAAGGCTGTTTTTAAATCACTGAAGCAAAGAAACTTTGTTTTTTAAATTGATTTGCTATAGTGTGTTTTTTGCAACCCACATGAATAATTCATCTCAAATTGTATTCCACCTTTTCTCCATGGCACCCAAGAAAGCCTACATAAGATTCCAGGCAGATTCCCAGGTAGTATTTCATCCAAAACATCTACTAGACCCAAACCTGCTTAATTTCAACAAAACTGCTATATCATCCTTAGACAGTTCATTGGGACCTTATGCCTTACTTTTTAAAAGATACTGAATGTGCATATTTGCTTTGTAAATTTAAATGTAACACTGGACCATGGGATTCTAGTTGGCTTAAAAAGACCGACCTTACAAAACAAAATAAGTCAGCCTAGACGTCAAGCAGTAGGTATGCTAGGGCATCAACAGGGACCTTTTTCAATTGTGTAACTATTCTCTGGAATGGTCTCCCTTTGCAATTCTGACAAATGACCACAATGGTTGCCTTAATCAAATTCCTTTAATTGGCAAGGTTTTTAACTAATTTTGGACCCAATCCTATCCAACTTGTCCATGCAGATGCAACTGCAATGCAGCACCAAGGTAAGGGAATAAACATTTCCTCCATGAAAGGAGGCCTCCAAGACTGCCCCCAGCCACCGAATGCAGTGCACACTCCATTGGCACAGCTTCGTCAGTGCTGAAAAGTTGGATAGGATTGAGCCCTTCAATTTGCTTGTTTTGCACTGGATTGTATCCCAAATTTGTGCTTCATTATTTAACGCTCCTTCTGTGAATAGGAGAGCTGCACTCACAGAGAATGCAGCTTTCCACGACTACAACTCTCCTTCCACAAAGGAAAGAAATGTTCACTGAGAGCAAAGTTAGGGCACAAATTGTCATCTGAGGTAACATTTATTATATCTTTTATTATCATTTGCTATCTTCTTAATTTTAATATCTTGTGTGCTATTTTGTTTTCATTTACATATGTAAATAAATGAATAAGAACTTCAGTTAGAACCCTAACAATTCCCAGGGAAAGGACTACAGCTCAGACACAGAACATGTGCCAGAGGTGTAGCTCAGGGGGTGCATGCACTGGGCAACAAGCTGAGCTTGACGCTAGTGGCCAAAATTGTGAAAACCTTGGTATATATGAATAATACCATCATGTTATATATCAGGGGAAAGGTAATTTAATGCAGAATGCAATGAAACAAAATGCATTGGAATATCTGCATTGTATCAAAAGTTATGGCCAATTAAGCAGAAAATGAAAACACATCTGCCTTATGGAACAAAAAGTGGATTTCTATAACTCAAAACTGATCGATGAGACTGATTGTTCAGAGAGCCAATGAGATGTTGCTGTATCATAACAACCAATAAGGATTGTTGGTTAACAATCCTGTTAACAATAATAACAATGCTTAACAACAGCAAGGAACCAATACGGTGTTACTGTGAGTCAGCTCTCATTTCCATGTATCATAATACAGTTACCCCTCCTAACTGGGTAAAGAGGTACTATTTCAAGTGTTGCTCCTCTTATATTTAGCAGGGGGAGAATAACCATCCCTCTTCACTCCAGCACAGTGTCTCTAACCAATAAAGGGCACACTTTGTATTTATTTATCAAGCTTTATAATTATTTACCAAGTATAAACTGAGACCACTGGTTTAAAACTTAAGTTTAATGTTCATGGTGAATAAAAGAATTTAATAATTTAAATGCTTCTTAAATATTGCAGCTCTCAAACATCTGAAGTTTGTTGTATATGGCTCTTCCATTTGGCAAGTTCGGTCACCCCTGTAATATAACATATATTGCAACACAATCGTAAGCATATTTATTCAGAAATTAGTTCCACTGAGTTCAATGGGACTTATTTCCAAGTAAGTGTGCCTAAGATTGAAGCCTTATTTTTCTTATAACCACAGACAATTTATAGGAAGCATTATTTTTGAAAAGTGAATTTTGCATAGTTTATCTGCAAGAATTACTAAAAAAAATCTTTTCACCAATAATATCCCAACTTACCCAATAAGATCAAAGAGACAGGACTCATCATCATCATCATCCATGACAACTAAGAAAAAAGGAAAGCACTCATATTGCATCACATGTCAATTTCATATTTCCTTCATATTTCCTTTAAAAGACAAACTGATTTTGCACAACCAACAGGTATACAGAATATGTGTCTTTACCATGAACATTTTATATAAAATTCAGCTTAAAAATTTCAAACTTAAACAGGTTTACTATGAAATAAGTCGCTTTGAACTCAATGGGACATACTTCTGAGTAAACATGCAGGGGATACAGGTAATATAGCCATCCATTAAACTTCACCTTGCTATTATCTATAACTGATGACAGAAGTGAGAGTAGAACAGTTGTAACTCATATTCTTTAACAAATATGCTAAAATGTATTTCACTCAGGCAGTCCAGTCCTACGGGGACTGCCCATGTTGTGATGCAGTGGCACAGGAACAGACACCAATGTATCTCACATGGACAGGGAGGCAGCTGGAGGTTGCCTCAAAGTAAGGCAGGAGGTAGCCAACACCCAGCATGCCACATACTTTTAGTGTAGAGAATCTTGAACATCTTAATGTCTTGACCCCATTTAATGTCACTTTTAGTAATTACCACAATATCTAGTCTCCAAGTTCAAGGGCAGTATATCTCCAAGTGCCAGAAGGTACCTATTTGGGGTTTTACAAACAAACCTGGCTGACTGCCTCCACCACCTTCTACAGGCCAACCCTTGTCTCTTCAGTACACCACCAATCTGGTCTTCTCAGGTAAGCAAATGACCTGCCAGTTAGCGGAATGCAACTCATTAACATCTGCCCTATTGGCTTTCTCTCCTATTCATCATTCTTTTCCTGGCTTTCCCCCCATTTTCCAGATCAAGTTGAGTAAGTATGGCCACCATAAGTGCACCCATTGCAGCATTAGAAACCTGGGGGTGTGTTGTGTAAGGAGTTGCAAAGAAGTCAAGCAAACCATGAACTGCTGTGGTGCTTTCTTCAACTTTGCACATACATTTAGAAAGGGTCTGGGCATCACCTGGCAGGACAAAGTTCCAAACAACACAGTCCTGGAACGTGCTGGAATCCCTAGCATGTATTCACTGCTGAAACAGAGACGCCTGCGTTGGCTTGGTCATGTCGTGAGAATGGATGATGGCCGGATCCCAAAGGATCTCCTCTATGGAGAACTCATGCAAGGAAAGTGCCCTACAGGTAGACCACAGCTGCGATACAAGGACATCTGCAAGAGGGATCTGAAGGCCTTAGGGATGGACCTCAACAAGTGGGAAACCCTGGCCTCTGAGCGGCCTGCTTGGAGGCAGGCTGTGCAGCATGGCCTTTCCCAGTTTGAAGAGACACTTGGCCAACAGTCTGAGGCAAAGAGGCAAAGAAGGAAGGCCCATAGCCAGGGAGACAGACCAGGGACAGACTGCACTTGCTCCCGGTGTGGAAGGGATTGTCACTCCCGGATTGGCCTTTTCAGCCACACTAGACGCTGTGCCAGAACCACCTTTCAGAGCGCGATACCATAGTCTTTCGAGACTGAAGGTTGCCAATACAAAGTGTACCACTGGTTGGGCAAATGGCCTTTTCCTTTAAGAGAGATTTTAAACTGGTTGCTAAGTAAAAGAAGACCTGAGATTATAAAGGTGTGGTTAATTTGGAGTATAAAAACCTGGGTGTGGGTTCACAGAATAAAGGAAGCTTGGGTTCATAATCTTCATGCTGCAGCATTTTAGAAGGCAGTTTATGGAGTATGGTGCTGACTGTCCTGCAATGTGGGTAATTCAGTAACCTTACTATCCTGTTAGATAAACTAGCTAACTTGTTCTTATTTTTGTATGCTACTGTAAATGCATGATACTAACGTTTATGGAGCAACAAGGTCTCCCTTAAGTACTAACCTTTTCTTGTAATAAAGTTCTTCTGTTTGAACATTAAGCACAATCCATTTTATTGACCAAGGGTAATTTCAAAAGAACTTGGGCACTTATCAGTGGACCACATTATCCCCAAGGGTTAGCTCAGGGATGTCAAACATAAGGCTGGGGGGTTGGATGTGGCCCGTGGAAGCTTTTTATCCATGAGCCATGCTGTTACTGCTGAAAGGGCAGCCCACTTGAAAATTGAGCTCTCCCATATCTTGAATATGATCAAGATATGTATATTTTCTCTTCTGTCATTTGCAGCTAATGAGTTCCCAAGTGAGGAAAAAGTGCTTAATTTTGATAATGAACTGTTTAATGACATCACTTCCTGCCTAATGACATCATTCAGCCCTCAGCAGGCATCATGAATGCTATTCAGCCCTCTGCATGAAATGAGTTTGACACCCCTGGGTAGGTGGATTAGGCTGGTGGAAAAGAATGTGGATTGCATCCTGCCAGGGTTTAGAATTTCCCTAATTTACCCCTGACTTGCTGGGTGATAATCATGACACTGTGGCCCAAATCCTAACCAACTTCCCTACACTGATGTAGCTGTACCAATGGGGCATGTGCTGCATCCTGCAGCTGGGTGGCAGTCACAGAAGACTCCTCAAGGTAAGGGGATGTTTGTTCCCTGACCTTGAAACTGCATTGCCTTGACCTTGGCACTGCAAAGTTGATTAGGAATGCATCCTATGTCCCTTATCCCGTATGCCAGCAGCTGCTGCTATTATTATTATTATTATTAATAACAGTGTTAGGTCTACCATGGGTCTACTTGGATCCATTCCAGCTCGATCACTGGTGCAGGACCAAGTACCACCATGTAGGGCTTTCAAGCCTGGGACAGGGGATAGGATCCAGCGGCAGCCTCTGCTGCCAACCCCACCCCCTCCTATGCCTGGACTGTCCTCCCCCTGCCCTCCCCCCACCCAGTTTTGCCCACCTTCTCCTGCCCCCATGCCTCTCCAACCAAGTAGACCCATAGCCTAGTGCCCTTAAGGGATTGAGCCTTTAATTATTTTTGTTTTTTATATTTCTCTCACTTAACCCACTTTTGCCTGGCCCACAGGTGTACACATTTGGTCCCTGTTGTGTATATGCAACGTTGTGCAGAAATGGCTTAAGAAACAGTATACAGGTCCAACCTTGTTATACACGAATTTTTTATACACAGATTTGACAACACAAATGGCCACTGCAAATGAGAAGGAATGTGCTGATCCCTGGAGAAGGGGGAAAATGCATCCCTTTAAAATCACAGTTTAAAAAAGAGAGAGGGCAGCCAGTTGACAATCCATCAATCAGTCTCTTTCTAGGCTTCCATCTGAACCAGCGACCCCTCCCTTCCCCCTGAGCACATGAAAGAAAGATCATCACTTTGCATTGGTGAAGGAAGGGATTGGAGTGAAGCCTTTCTAAACCTTTCTAAGCATCTGGAGAGAGATGGATTGTCTTCTTAATGACTATCTTACAAATGTCAGCAATGACTATCACAAATGTCAGCAAGGCTGCTTTTAAATTGCCCAGCAAAGGGACATTGCTTTTTAAATGGATTTGCTTTAATGCATTTAAGGGGTCACCAGAGAGGATGGATGCCTGCTGGCCCTATGCCACCAAACCAGGTTCCCAGGGTATTTGTCCCCCTTGCCCCCCTCAGGCATGCCACAGGCAATCACCCCATTGGTATGGCTGCATTGACACTGGTTAGGTAGTTAGAATTGAGCTATTAGATAGGCCTGCCACCATTAGCCATATTTATATACCTATGAAGATAATCATTATTATGACTGTTTATAGCCCGTTCCCTTCATGCTTCACCTACATTTTGTTTGTTGTTTGATAAAGTCTCCTAAAGGCTTAGGAGCAGGGTTGGAAAGAAAAGGTGCCAGTCAACTTTCCTGTCTACCAGCACAGATTTTCCTGTTCCTAGATTCTGGAATGTGCTGTCACCATTTTCTGGAAGAGATCCTATGCCTAAATAACTTAGGTAACTAGCAGGAATGCAACAGAGCCAGCTTTTCCCAGCACAGACAGGAAGTGACAGGGAAAGTTGTATCTACTAAATTTTTGCGTGTCATCATGCAGATTTTAAAGGTAAAAGAACTCTGCCAAAAAATATAAAAATAAAAACACCCTTGTTAACTAGCCATGTATGAAGCTTGTCTGAAGAAGGAAGGTTGTTTCCTAGATTCTTCTTTCTTGACCTCTATGCCTCCACCCCTCATTGTCCCTTGTGTCCCTGCTTTTGCTCCTATTACCTAGCCAATTCTGCTTCATTCAGCCATTATAGCTTCCAATCAGGATCCTTATCTGCCCTGCAGTCATTTCTTGCTCTGCTCACATCACTGCCAATATACAATTTCTGCTGTCCTTAGGTCCTTTGTGAGTTTTATCTGCCACACCCCTATGGGTCTCTTGCTGATCAATTCTTTCTCTTCTCTGTCCCTCTTTTCCTCAAATCATACTTCCATCATCTAATGCTACACATGTGTCATGTTCATGTAGTAGATACCATTTAACAAAGTTCTTTGCTGAGATGAAAAGGAAACTCCATACACCAAAGGCTCCCAAAATGTGCACTGTGATGCTCCAGAGTATCACAAGGCATTCTCTGTGGGGCATGGGACACACACCACCTGGCAGCGAGACCAAGCTGCAACCCTGCAAACAGCGGCAAGAAGATCAGCATGGGGGCAGAGCTGCTGCATAAAGTTTTTGTGTGCTTGAAAAGGTCCAATTACCGCAGCTTATAGGGTCACTTCCGGCCTCCAAACTTAGAAGTGGCAATGTCATTGCACAATCACATTCAATGTCATTGCCACTTCCTTCCTGGTGCCAGGGTGTCACAACAAAGGTATATTTGGGAAACACTGCTATACACTGTCCTATCAGTTTCATATAGAAAGTATATATTTTACTCTGAAAGTACAGGTTGAGACTAATTATTCATGTAGGTTCCCTTCCAAGTACTCAAGTGGATGGCAAAAAACACACTATGGCAAATCAATTTAAAAAACAAAGTTTCTTTGTTCCAGTGATTTAAAAACAGCCTTGATTACCTTTGTGATGTAAAGAGGCATTAAGAAGAAAACCCATCAATCAGTCCTCCTCTAAAAGCTTACAAAGGCACTTCACTCAGCCCCTCCCTTCACCAGTGCAAAATGATCACCCTTCTTTCACGTACTCAGGGTGAAGGGAGGGGTCCACTGGGGAGAGAAGGATTGATAGTCAGCCAGCCAGCTGCCCCTCCTCTTTCATTAAGGAGGTTAAAGGACTGTTCAATTTTTTAAACTGATTTTAAAGTGCATTTTTCCCCTTCTCCAGGGATCAGCACATTCCTTCTCATTTGCAGGGGCCATTCGTGTCAAGTCAAATCCATGTATAAAAAATCCGTGTATAAATAGGCTGGATCTGTATTACAGTTTAGATATAATTTAAATATCATTGATAAATTTACATTAAAAGCTAATAAAGAAAATGTTCAAGACACCAAATGACCTTAGATGTTGTGATGATTATGGCTGCAATCCTAAACACACTTACTAGGAATTAAGCTCAATTTGATACAATAGACCTTACTTCTGTTTAATGTGCAGCATATTTCTCTGACAGATTGATAAATTACTTTGGGCCAGCTCATCCATACTTGGAAGATATAGAACAATCCCAATAGGGCATAATAGATTTCTGTTTTCCACTTTTCTCACCTTACACTCAGTGCATGCTCATGGGCACAAGCACAGTTAGAATAACAAATCATCATGAGGAATAGAAATCAGTGCACACCTCCCATATCTCTGTCCAGCTCTCCCCACTTTATTCAGTCAGAAAAACACAAGATCTGAGCTTGCACTCTTTAATCAAGCAAAGGAAACAAGCTAGATGGTGATATGGGAGGTATGCACTGATCTTCCAGGCCATTAACTGCCCTGGTATTGCACCAGTTCAGGCACCCATATGACTAAGCTAAGGGGGAAAGAGAGCTCTGTAATGCTCTACTGGGATCCTGCCAGAGACACTGTGTCCATATAATCAATTATCATGTTCCTTATATAATAAAACTGCTGTTTAAATGAACACTGTAATTTGATTCATCTATTTTATTTATAGATTTATATGCCACACTTCCACCATAGTGATAAAAGCAACTGACCAAAAACACATTTTTGGGTCTACAGCAAAAAATAACTGCATTATTAGACATGCTGAGATCCACTATAAAATGTTCATTCTGAAAACGGAGAAGAAGAGCTGAAATAGATCTTAAATTAGAATATCTGACTGACATTTGGGGATTTTATATGAAATGTATTTTTTTTTCCGATTACGCAGCATTCTGACAGAGTTGTATCTTCCTAATAAGCCTCCATGCAAAAATATTTAAAAAAACCTCACTCAAACATTTCTTCCCTTTTACTTCCTTTGAATCCAGTTTTTTTTTTTAAATTCTTAACAAAATAAATGACAGAATGAAATAAAAATGGGCTGATGGGCAGCCCAGTCATAATGCTGGGCAGTGCTGGTGGCTTATGCACTACCCCAGCAATGGGTGCTGCAAACATGCTGTAAGGCACATTGCAGCAGTAGGGAAGGAAAGGCTCCAGGGGGAGGCCAGCACCAAATGGCACTGGGCCTCTGCATCAGTCAGAGGTCCAACAGCAGTATGCTCCCACCAAGTGCTCTGGAGGCATTCCTGGGCGGGAGGAGGGCAGGTCAGGGACAGTTAGGCCCTGGAGGGGGTAGGAACAGCAGCCTCAGTTTGGACCCTGACATGGGTCTCCTTGGTTCTGTGCTAGCTAAGAGCCCAATCCTGTGCTCGGCGGCACAGCTTCGGCACGGCTCCCGCCCGTGCTAGCCCAGTGCCGGCCAGTGCTGGGCTAGCGCAGGCTGGTCGCCCAGCCTCCGTGGCTCAGCGGTCTCATGGACACAGTAAACGGCACAGTAAGCAGGGGCGGGGAGGAGGCTTTCCAGGAAGGGGGAAGGCCGGCGGGGGGTGGAAAGAGGGCGGGGGGAGAGAGGGAGGCGGGTCCACGGAGCTCTGCTCTGCAGGATCCAAGGCACTCGTGGAGGGCTTGGCGCCCTACACAAGTGCCTTTACCTTACCATCGGCGATAAACTGAGTAGCCCCATTGCGGGGCTGCTTTCCTTACCTGGGGGAAGGGGGCGAAAGTCTCCTTCTCCCGAGGCGCCTCCAGCGGTAGCAGGATCCAACAGCAGCCGTTCTTGGTGCTGCCAAGCCTGGGCGCCCCGGGCAGTTCAGGACTGGACTGTGAATTACTTCTTGACTCATTAGGTCTCATCAATCTTGACCCATTGAGTCTCAACAGAAAGACACAATCTATCAAGAAGCAGAAGTTAACTGCCTTCTGTTAACCTCGATCTAATTTTTTCAAGCATTAAGGCTACCAAGTTTCCATATCCAGGGGGGTTCCTGGAACAGATCCCCCATAGATATGGGGGCACACCTGTACTTGAATGAGGGCCCAATCCTATCCAATTTTCCAGCACAGATGCAATCTTAATAAAGGCCCAAGATAAGCGAACAAATGTTCCCTTACCTTGAGGAGGCTTCCATGACTGTCCCTCCACAGCAGGATGCAATGCACACCCCATTGGCACACCTACATCAGTGCTGGAAATCCGGACAGGATATGGCCCTGAAGCAGGAGACTGAACCCAAAGATGGGCAAAATCAGAGCCCAATCCTGTGCTCGGTGGCATGGCTCCGTGCCGCTGAGCACTGTTGCAAACATGCCATAAGGCATGTTTGCAAGCCTCACCGCTGCACCGGCCGGTGCTGGGCTAGAGCGGGGCGGTCACCCAGCCTCTGCATCTTGGCGGTCTCCCGGACCACAAGCTGCAGCACGGTAAGCAGGGGCGGGGAAGGGGACGGGGAGGAGGCATTCCAGGGAGGAGGGAGGCCAGCAGGGTGCGAAGAGAGGGCAGGGGGAGGCGTGACGCCGTGGCATGACACAGGAAGGGGGCAGGCTGGAGGCGTGCCTGGGGGAGGGAGGGAGACGGGTCTGCGGAGCTCTGCTCTGCAGGATCCAAGGTGCTCGTGGAGGGCTCCGTGCCCTACACGAGCACCTTTACCTTTACCCATTACGAGGTTGCTTACCTTACCTGGGGGAAGGGGATGATAATCTCCTTCTCCCAAGGCGCCTCCAGTGGTAGCCCCAGGTGCGCAGGATCCAGCGGCAGCCGTTCTTGGTGCCGCCGAGCTTAGGCACCCTGGGCAGCTCAGGGTTGGGCTACCCATCCTGTATGTAGAGCAACAGTAGTTGATCAAAGAAATAAGTACAGGAACAGCCAACCTCAAACCATGTTTTACTTCTAAAATGGCAAATATTTGCTAGAAAGCCTGCTTCGTCTCATGTACCCCATAGGAAAAAATTCTATGAATTCTAATAGTGGAGATATTATCTGACTTTTTAGTTCAGGCTACCTCCATTGCTCCAAAGGAACTTACATGGAACCTATTCCAAACCCTGAATACTATCAGCAGCAGATAGTGTGGGTGTATCTCTGGATGGGATATGCCCCTAAACAGAATCATGTGCATGTTCAAAAGCATAAATACCCAGTGTAGTGCTTCTACTTCAAAGAATACCTCTTCTCACATGAGAACATGTATTTTGATGTCTTGTGTATACAGTGCAAAAGCTGTCTTGTTCTCTAGAGCCACTCAATGAACTTTCTGCCACAGTTTCTCTCAGGAGAATTAGGAAAATGGTTAGCAATTTTATTTAATGTACAGCAAAGCATAGTTCAAAATTTAGTTTTGGCTATAAACAGTGTGAGCAAATTTCTTGAGGAAAACTGGGATAGTATCAAATTTTAAAAAATTGCATTTGTATCAGAAAATGTTACTTAAAAAAGCTTCCATCCTTGGTAATATTCAAGGGTCAATGGTAGCTAAGGTAGAGTCCAGTTCAGCATAAAACACAGAACGCTCATGCAAAAGTGTCTGTGGTCATAGACTTGACACTACAGTTATTCTGCTGTCATGCAACCTTTTTCAGAAATTTTTTTCCAATATAATCTACCTATCTCTTAAGACAACAAAAATGTCTGGGTCATTTTTTAAATCATGTGATTACGCATTTCTGCAATAGGATTTTAAAAGGAAGGGAACTATTATTGTTTTATCAAAAACATAACCCTTCCTCTATCACATCAAGCTGGATTTTAAAAAATAATAATCAAAATTACAAAAATGAAGGTGTACATCTTAACTGGGAAATAGTGGGGTAACTAATTTCCAGGCATATGTAATACTATGTTGTCCAGTTATGTCATCTGAAAATGTTACTGTATAAAAAGTTAATTTTACACACATAATGAGAGAGCGAGAGAGAGAGCGAGAGAGAGCGCTGTATTCTTATTGGAAAGGACATTTGTTCATGGGGTGATTTAAACACTACTTATTTTTTGTTTTGGTTTCAAACCAAGATACTGTTAACAGTGCCACCATTTCTAAACATGAAAATCATTCTGAGGTGACAAAATTCAAAAGTACCTGTTTGCTTCCAAGAATATACATTTTATCCCATTTTAGGTTTTAGCAATGGGATCACAGGGATACAAGACAGAAATATCCACCTACAGTAATGCCCTAAATTTGAAAGGCCATCCAATTCAGAGCGCTGTTCCTCCTTTTAATCTGCACCTCACAAACCAAATACTTCTTGAAGTTTCCCTGCCATTACAGTACAGCACAATGAATTCATTTCAATTTATGTGGTTTGTTCACAGCAACCTTGTTTTCCTCCCAAAGTGGGGGGGGGGGGAGAGAAAGAGGCCAATGATAGAGAAGCTGAGGTGGAAATGTCGTCTACAAAGTCTTTGAGGCATTCCTGTCAGAGAGGTAAGTGGATGAATGCATGACAAGTATATAGCAAGGAAACTGCAGGAGGTAATAAGGGCAGGAGAAGCATCTTTTCAAGGCTACAATCCAACCCACACTTTCCTGGGAGTAAGCCCCATTGACTAATGGGACTTACTTCTGCGTAAACATGCAGAGGCTTGGGCTCTGAGGCTGCACTTGAAGTAAGTCCCATTGACTCTAATGGGACTTACTTCCAAGTAAACATGCAGAGGCTTGGGCTCTGAGGCTGCATTTTTCTGGGAGTAAGTCCCATTGACTCATGGGACTTACTTCTGCGGAAACATGCAGAGGCTTGGCCTCTGAGGCCGCACTTCTATGCACTTTTCTGGGAGTAAGCCCCATTGACTCCAATGGGACTTACTTCTGCGTAAACAGGCAGAGGCTTGGCCTCTGAGGCTGCACTTCTATGTCCAGGATGAGGCTGTCAATGTGCGCCCACCACAGTGAGACTCAGCGTCCTGCTTAACCCCTTCCTGCTCAGCCCGCAGGCGCACACATTTGATCCCTGCTGCGTACGTGCAACGACGGCTCCAGTAAACAGCAGTTATTCGAGAGAGAGCGGCTGTTCCAGCGGGGCGTGCCTGGCGCTGGGCCGCAACGAGCACCGCGAAGTGTTCCGCGAAGCCCCGTTTTGGAGGCAGCGCTTGAAGGCCGCCGAACAGAACCCGAGAAGCGGGAGGGCGACGCCCAAGTCGAGGCAGGCTCTCAAAATGGCGCCTGTCGGGGAGGAGGGAGAGGAACTGCGCCACAGACGCTGGCCGGTAGCCAGCCAGCGCCATCTTCTCCCGCTCGGACAAGGCGAGAAAGCCCCGCCGCCGCGGACTGGACGCTGCTGCTCCTGCAGCCGCTGAAGGCCTCGCTGGAGGGACAGGGAGCGTCCTCGAGCGGAGGCCTCGTCCGCATCTCTGCGCCCCCAGTCCGTGCCCCCTTCACGAACCCGTCCCTGGTCTGAAAGCACAGGCACAATAGACCTTTTACGGACTCCATACTGTCGCCCGAGTTCGCGCCCAGTGTTCGCAGGAAGAGCCCAGTCCCCGTACAGCCAGTGGGGCTCACTCCCAGGATAGTGGCTACGACTGCAGCCCCAGAGCCCCATCCTAGGCACGCCTGCCCAGAAGCAAGCCCCGCTTCAGTCCATGGGGCTCGTTCCCAGGAAAGCGTGCGCAGAACCGCAGCCTCAAGGTCCTTGCAGGGAAGAGGAAAAACAACGACCCACCTCCGAGGCTCCAACAACCGGGCACGGATTTTTCAATCGGTTCTTTATATAATCCTCCTGCCCCCCATACACACCCCCGCCGCCCCACAGGCTGTTCCCATAACTGATCATCTATACACGAAATAAAGTACTTTGGTCAGGAAACTCTCACCCAAAGGTTGACAAGCCCAAGCGTAGGCACCTCTACTCAGAAGTAAGTCCCACTCCAGTCAGTGGGGCTTGCTCCTAGGTAAGTGGCTAGGAGTGCAGCCTCAGCCCCATCCTAGGCATGCCTGCTCAGAAGTAAATCCCATTTTAGTCAATGGGGCTTACTCCTAGGTAAGTGTGGCTAGGACTGCAGCCTCAGAGCCCGATCCTAGGCATGCCTGCTCAGAAGTAAATCCCATTCTAGTCAGTGGGGCTTACTCCTAGGTAAGTGTGGCTAGGACTGCAGCCTCACAGCCCCATCCTAGGCATGCCTGCTCAGAAGCAAGTCCCATTCTAGTCAATGGGGCTTACTCCCAGGAAAGCGTGGCTAGCATTACTTCTGCAAGCGCCATCAGAGTCCTTCCCAGGCATGCCTACTGAGAAGCAGACCCCATAGCAGCCAACGGGGCTCCCTCCCAGGAAAGTGCAGGATTGTAGTCCCGGGACTGCAGCCGGGCTGGATCCATCCCAGGGCGAGCACGGAAGCGCCACGACAGATGCAGAGTGTTTATTCGCCTCGCCATTGAAGAAAGAGCCACGCAGCAGGAAAACGTCCACAGATGGCGGGTGGTGGTGAAGAAAAAGGAAATAAAAATTCGACGGAGGGAATCCCCCCGACCCAGAGCGGAGCCGGCCCCATCTGCAGTCCTCGGGACAACGACGCGGCGGCCGAGAGAAGATGGAGGAGGGAGGGCAGCCCGTGCAAGGAGGCTCGCGGAGCGGGAGAGGGAGGAAAAATCCCCGTCCGCGGCAGAGCCTGCTGGAAGCACGGTGGAAACGGCGGCGGATCCGCAGCGGGAGAGCCCGAGAAGGGGAGTCCTGGCAGCCTCCCGCCCGGGAGGGAGAAGACGGAGCGCCTCCATCTTCCCGGGGAGGAGGAAGAGAAGGCGCCTCGCAGCCCAGAGAGCTGGAGAGGCAGCGCGGGGAAGAGGAGGAGGAGATTGGAAAAGATTATTTTTCTTTCTCCCTCGGCCCCTTCCCCGCTCAGTCACACACACGCCGCGCACTCGCACTCACGCAGCGCTCCTCTCCTCTCCCCCTCGATGGCCACCGAGGGGGCGGCCAAACACACACCCCAAGCACGACAACAACTGATTTCCGAGCGGCTCCATCAATGAGTCATTAAAAGCGGTGCCCCCCCGCTCCCCTCTCCCGAATTTGCATGGCATCAGCAGCAAGAGGGAGAGGAGGAAAAACACACCCCGTCCTCTCCCCCTCGCGCAGCTATCAGCCCGACCTGAAACCTTATCTGTCCTCCCTCTGCGCGTCTCTCCTCGCCTGTCTCTCCCCCTTTAAGAAACCCATTTTGGGAAGTGCCCTCAGCAGCCGCCGCCACAGCCTCCTCTCCCTGCACAAGAAGTCGGCATTTCAGTGCCATGTGAAGCCACATCTGCCCAGCAAGCACCACCCGCGCCAAAATCGCCCTCTTCTTCTTCTTCCTCCCCGCCTGCCCCCCTCCTCCTCCTCCTCTCCCTCTCTCTCTCTCTCTCTCTCCAGATATATATTTATATACATAGCCCCAGAGCCAATGGCTCTCTGGGCTGAAACCTAATATCCTGGTTTTGGCAACTCCTGGTTGTTAATTTGCTCCTCTTTCTTGCTCTGTCTGTCTGGAGACAGATCCCCCCCGTCTTTTCCCTCCCCGAAGGAAGGAAGGGAGGAAGGAGGTTGTGTGTTTTTTTTTCTTCCTTGAAATTTTTATCACAAAATTATAATACACTCAAAGGGAAACTCACCGTCATGAAAAAGCAGTGCCTTGTCAACGGGGTTTCTTCGCCATCACATCAGGGGCTGGCAGTGTAAGAGAGAGAGCGAGGGAGCGAGGGAGGGAGGGGGGAGAGAGAGAGAGCACAACCAGCACACAGTGCGGGAGTACCCAGCCACAAGGAGAGAGCATAGGCACAGGCTGGCTGGCTGCGAGGAGAAACCAAGCACAGCAGCCAGCCAGCCACCCCATTCACTAGCATTACAAGATGGGGAGCGCAGCCCCTGCCTCCCAACTTCGGGGATCTCAAACTTGGTCCCCTTCAAAGGGCTTTGCTTGTTTGCTGGGCACAAAACAAAACAACACCCTCTGTGATGAGGTGGATTTCAAAGGTATAATCTACTTTCGGAAGCAAGGGAGGGGAAAACAAGTGTCCTCTACTCCTCCTTCTGAATCATGAAATGTCTAATTGGCCTTTTTTTTTTTTTTTTTTTTTTGGTTCTTCTCGTTTCCCAACCAGAGTTTTGTGCCCAGGTTGCATATATTTGGGAAAATATGAGCAAAACACTTCATTCCCTTCTTGCTCTTCACTCACCCACACCCAAATCACACAAACACATACACAAAGGAAGTTCAGAAGATTGGGTTGATTCTTCAAAGGCACTCAAAGTGCCCATGCAGTAAGTGGGTTGGCTCCAGAGAACCATAAGAATGAAAATAGCCACTCGTGTTATTCCACAGACATTTGCACAAGCTCTAACACAGCCATTTTTAACCTTTGTCACCTCACGGCATGCCAGCAAGGTGCTAAAATGGTCAAGGTGCAGCACTGTCCGTTTTTGGACCGTTGACACCTGCGCTACTGGAAGGGGGCTCACGTCCCCCAAAGGCCTTGCTAAGAAATTACCCTCCCCCAAACTCCTGTGGCACACCTGCAGTCCATTCGTGGCACACCGATGCGCCGTGGAACACTGGCTGAAAATAGCTGTTGCGGGATCTTGAACTGATGGTGGGGTTGTTGTCAGTAATTTACGAGCTACTATTAAAATTGCCAAAATATAAACTGTCAAATATTGTCAAAATATAAAGGCTATAACAGAATAAAGTGAGTAGTCATTATAGTTTTCTGTACTGTACTCACTTTCTCCTAAAGATCATTTAAAAGTCTAAAATTGGTAACACCATCCACTTATATCAGCTTTATCTTATCTGAGCAAAAAATGCCTTGTTCAACACCTGTCAATCAGTTTCCTTCAATAAGTTTCCTGTGCTAACACTTTTAGAAACAAATTACAATGTTATACTTCCTAATACAATTAACTTTCCAACACTGTTTTAACATTTCAGAGTATTTTTTTAAACTGCAGATGAAGAAATAGTGCATAATTTTTTTAAAAATCTCCCATTCTGGGGAAAACATAGAATTTGGAGATTCCCTTTAAGTGGGCAACATTTCTAAGAAACAATGGAAAGCTCACATCTTATTTGTGTCACACATGAGTCAATATTTTAAGAGACAATATAGAGTATGTTCAAATGTCTTTTTATTGGACCAACTTAAAGGAGGAAATATACAAAGAAATTGAGACAGATTTCACATATGCCAATTAAAACACATTTGATCTTCTTCCCACTGTTGGCATGCATATGAGAAAGATGGAATTACAGTTTTAAATGCTTTTTAAATAAAGTGATGGATTTACAAGCACATTTCAACTTTCTGCATTGTGTCACTTCTGAATGAAAACCCAATTTTAGTCCTCCACCCACATTTACTTCATCTCTCTCTCTCTCTCTCCCTCTCTCTCTCTGTTGAAAGGTTCATGTTAGTTTCACAACACTGGAAAAGCTTCACCCAGCTACCCTCTTCCCATGCTGCCTTTGCTGCTGCTGCTGCTATAGGGAGGCAAGGTTGTTTTCCTTCAGAAGGCATATATGCACACAAGCACTGGTGCACACAATAATATTTTAAATTACAAAAAAAGCAACTGACAAGGAAACAATGATAGTGATAGCCCAGCCTGTCAGTTTTATGAGGTGGGGGGGGGGAGAAATGACTGGAAAGAAGTATACAAGTGGGATTGTCACCAAGTCCGGTGGCAAGACACAGTACTTGGGAAAATGTGGGAATGTCTCCTTCCACACTAGCTAGAGGGAATGATGCTGTGGCATTCAAAAAAAATAAATAGAGTAGAACTTTGTGAACTGTGATAATGTGAATTAACTGAAGCAGATGAAGATTCTGAGAGTGCTAATTAAAGCACTTTAAAATACACATAGGATTTTGGCCTGAGTGTTTGAGTTAAACACATACAAACTAAAATGGTTAGAAAAAATGTACAAAGATTAAAAGAGCTGGGTTATTTAAGGCACAGTGAGATGGGAATTAGCTCAAACAAGAGTGACCATCTAATACAGGGGTGTCAAATGCATATCATACAGAGGGCCAAATAGCTTTCATGATACCCGCTGAGGGCCGGAGGTGAATGTCATTACACAGAAAGTGATGTCATTAAACAGGTCAAAACCAGAAATAAACACTCTGTTCTCATGTAGGAACTCATTAGCTGCTAATGACAGGAGAGAAAATACACAAATCTTTATCATATTTCAAGATATGGAAGAACCCAATTATCATGTGGGTCACCTTTCAGCAATGTCACCTCAGCATTGCTCAACAGCTGAGAGCCTGAGGCCCAGATAAAAAGCTTCTGCGGGCCGCATCCGGCCCCCAGGCCTTATGTTTGACACCCTTGATCTAATACATTGTTTATTTACTCTTTGCTTTTCTTTTTAACATTTTTTACTTGAGCACACTGGTTGAAGTATGAGCGTTAACTATATTTAGCAAACTTTTACCTCATAAATTTGTGAATATGTGATGTGATAAAGCATACAGAAATGTGCCCTAGGTTGGCGCATGAAAAGAAGGATGCCTCACTCGCTAGTTGGGCTTATCAGACAAATATATTCCATCCTAAAAGAAAAATTGAATATAAATTCTACAAATGTCAACCATAAGAACATAAGAACAGCCCTGCTGGATCAGGCCATAGGCCTATAGTCCACCTTCTGTATCTCACAGTGTCCCACCAAATGCCTCAGGGATCACACAAGACATCAAGGGACCTGCATTCTGGTGCCATTCCTCACATCTGGCATTCTGAGATAACTTACTTCTAAAATCAGGAGGTTGCACAAACATATCACGGCTTGTAACCTGTGACAGACTTTTCCTCCAGAAATTTGTCCAATCCCCTTTTAAAGGCATCCAGGCCAGATGCCTTCACCGCATCCTGTGGCAAGGAGTTCCATGGACTAACTCACATGCTGAGTAAAGAAATATTTTCTTTTGTCTGTCCTAACTCTCCCAACACTCAATTTTAGTGGATGTCTCCTGGTTCGGGAATTATGTGAGAGGGAAAACAGCCCCTCTCTATCCACGCTAGCCATCCCCTGCATAATTTTGTATATCTCAGTCATGTCCCACCTCAGGGAACTTTTTTCTAGACGGAAGAGCCCCAAAAGCTGTAGTCTTTCCTCATAAGGGAGGTGCTCCAGCAAGGCTGCTGAGAGTTGGGCCCGGGGCAAAATGCCTGATTGCCCGTCTTCCTAAATTTGTTTTGTACTGTATAGTTTGTTTGGTCATGGCTCAGGTCCCCTGAAAGCCCTAGGGATTTTGCCCCCATCCCCTCAGGCCTGGACATATGTTCAGTGTCAACAGCATTTGCCCCTGTTGCTCAAAAAACCAAAAATGGTTGGGGGAAGGAATGGATGGGTTAGGGCAGTACTTCTCAAAGTATGGTCCATGAAACAGTGCTATTTGGTTGTCTGTGGAAAAATTAAAAAAACAAAACATACACAGAGTGGTGCACAACTGATAGCAGGTCCAACAGGCAAAACCTGGAAGTTTATTGGAAATGCGAATTTGGGAATGTTCACCAGCTACCTGTTTTTCCATTCCCTATACTTCATCCAGGCTGTCCAGTGATTATGCAATCATCTACTGTAGGGGAGTTTCAACTGGAGAGATAGTGTCATGAACAGTCCAATCCTGAGCACCGGCGCTCCCTACTCTGAGGGTGCTATAAATGTACTTTGCAGTACAGTTATGGCACACAGCACCAGCAATAGGGTTCAGCACCAGCACTGGGTTGGTTTAGGATTGGGCCCCAAGTACATATGCAGTTACTGTTCTGTTACTGTGAAGTTACTTATGCCCTGGTTCTGATCCCACATGAAGAATGTCATGAGTATTTGGCCAGCACTAACAATAATCAAGTGGTGCTTGGAATATACCAGCAAAGTGACTGACTGATTGCTATATCGTTAATAGTTACTACAATCTTAAATATATAATCTCTTTTATTTTCTAGCAGACTCTATTTTTAAGGTTTAGTACAAATACCTTTTTCTTAAATCAGAACAAACCTGTGAGGAAGGCTTTTAATATTCTTTTTATTAAATATTCTTATTTTTATTATGACCAAGACTCAAAGATAGTCTCTCAAGGGCTATCCAGCCCTGCTAATAAATGACTTTTTTTTTCCCATGCAAGGCTTTTCTCATGACCATTTTTTTCCATGGAAGGCTTTTTAAAGGGGGGAGGGCAACTTGACTCAAGTCTTTTAGAGTCACAAAAGTGTGTCTCCACAACTTGGAAAGTGCCCCCCTTATGATTCTTTTTTGAGACGGGTTGCAGGGGGGCAGTGACTCTTGACGTGAGTCAAGCCCCGCTGAATTTTCCTATCCCTGTGCGTTATGGAGTAAGAAATCACTCCTTAACCTCAAGCTTATGCCTGCTTATGCCACTGAGAGCCAAATTCTATCCTCCTCCTGCACACACTGGTGCAGCTGTGCTGAAAAGACGTGCTGTATCTGGCAAGGGGGAGCAAGAGGCTTCAGAAGAGAAAAGGTTTCCATTCTGGAAGCCTCCTGCCCTGAAACGGGTCTCCTTGGACTTGTGCCAGCAATTTGAGGAGGGGGGCAAGGAGGCTTCTGCCAGGGGGATAAGATCTGGTACATGCCATCACTGCTGGATGCACCCCCTCCAACAGCCTCCCCATTCCCTATTCCTCTTCCCTCCCCAGTTTTGTCCCTTCTCTGCTCCTGTTTTGCTCACCCCACCCCCACTCCACCTCCCTTACCATCTGCAGGTCCTCTGTAGGTCCATCCGAGTCCATGGGAAGGTTCTGGCCTTCCTGCCCATGGTTAGGGAACATGCTTTACGGTAGTTTTTGGCAGTCATCGCCAGCTGAACATGCATTCCACTGGCAGCAAGGCCCAAAAGGATTAGGCCATGAGATTATGTTTGTGAATAGTCAATTGTACTTGAAGACTAGCTGATGATATTCTGTTGAACCTCTTACTGCTCAGCCTTATCCTCCACCATTGGTGCCAATGCAGCCATGCTGGTGGAGTGCACGCTGCATCCAATGGTGGAGGACGGCCAATCAGACAGCCAGCAGGATGTAAGTAAAACTTTTTTTTACTTACCCTGGTAGGCTACCAGGTCACCTCTGGGTCTCCTTGGACATGCCCATTAGCGGCTTCAGCCCAGAAGCACATGATAGCAGCCCAACTTTACCTGCATAGGGGCATCTGTTGGCCTGTTGGCCTGCCAGTGACACCTTGAAGGCCTCTGATGCCTTATTTGGTTTTCTAGTGGAGGAGACATCCAACAGTCAAGGGAGGAACAGCCCTTTCTGTGCTGCTCTTGGACAGATTAGAATCCATTCTTCAGTTAGCTGACTGGGTGGCATGCTGACTGGTACAAAACCAGAATGTGAGGCCATGAATTTAGTATTAAAGAACTAGCTCTGCTAAAGTCTCTCTTCTGTGCACAGTGAGGGTAAGGGGATTAAAAAGCCTTTGCCCACCTCTCAACTCATGTGAGAGGAAGCCACTGAGCAAAGCTAATGTTGATGGACATTCTGAAGCCACTTGTTAAATGTGGGTTGCCAACCAGGGCCTTAGGAGATACTTGTGAAAAACCTCTCCATTGATCTCATTAGAACTATTTTACTATGCCTATTCTGAAGAAGTATCTCTAAAGAAAAGATGTCCCACGCTGTTACATCAGCTGCTGGACCTGCTAATGAGATGTTAACAAAACAGAGGATGTTGGGATGCAGCAAGCGAAAAAATCCTTAAAAACCAAATAGGAGAATTTGGGCTTGTCTATCCCAGCCCATACCAAAGCAGCCTTGGAAGTTAATTAAAATACAACACAATAACATCTAGTAAGAACAGCATTAACATCACAGTACCAGAAATCAGCTTACCACTGGGATGGCATCAGGAGTCAGCCAGGTGTGGCACAGACCAAGGGCCCACACCTATCAGAGGTCCCATCTGCTAGGTCCACCCTACACCCTCAGTTATGGTGGCAGCAATAGTGCCAAACACATCAATCATTCATTCATTCATTCATTCATTCATTATTTATTTATTTATTTATTTATTTATTTGATTTGTAACCCGCCTTTCTCCCCGGAGGGCACCCAAGGCAGCTAACAACATTTAAAAATAATAAAATACATTAAAATACATCAAAAAAATACATAAAAACAGTAATAAAAGAGACAAAAAGCAACCAGCAGCAATAAAATCAGCAGTAAAAACAGTTAAAAGCAGCCATCAGGCATCAAAGGCTTGCTGAAATAAAAACATCTTCAGGCCTCGCCGGAAGGTTAACAGTGAAGGAGCTGTTCCCAACTCAAAGGGGAGGAAATTCCACAATACAGGTGCCACCACCGAGAAGGCCCTATTTCTGGCCGCCATCCCCCTCACCTCTCTTAATGGCGGCACAACCAACAGGGCCTCCTCTGGGGGCTGGAATATACAGGAGAAGGCGGTCTCTCAAATACGCAGGTCCCAAGCTGTTTAGGGCTTTAAAGGTCAAAACCAGCACCTTGAACTGGGCCTGGAAACGAACGGGCAGCCAGTGCAGCCGCCGGAGTAGTGGTGTGACAGAGTCAAACCACCAACCTCCAGCAATCACACGGGCCACCGCATTCTGCACTAGCTGCAACTTCCGGACCGTCTTCAAGTGCAGCCCCATGTAGAGTGCGTCGCAATAGTCTAATCTTGATGTCACAATGGCATGGACCACCGTGGCCAGCTCCGACTGAGGCAGGTACAGCCGCAGTTGGCGCACCAACCGAAGCTGGGCAAAGGCATTCCTGACCACAGCTGACACCTGGGCATCCAGGAGCAGCTGTGAGTCCAGGATTTGCCCCAAGCTGCAAACCTGCTCTTTCAGGGGGAGTGCAACCCCATCCAGAGCAGGATGACAGTCCAGCACCCGCATCGTGGATTTCTGCACCAATCATATCTTCAGAGCTTGGAGGGGGCCTTATGGGGCCCCAGGAACCTCAGCAAACCTCAGCAAACTCAGTGCTGGCACTGATTGATCCCAAAGGCACTACCTGTTAACAATTAATACCTTTTTTTTTTTAATACAAAAGGAAAAGAATAAGGAGAGGCATTTTTACTGATACTATATGATCCAGCTGAACACTCTGTGGTTAAACCTGTAACAGTTTGCCTCTTTTCATGTGTGTGCATGCGCGCATGAGCATATATGTTTTCTATTGCTTTGATTTTTTTTGTAAATGTCCCCTTATATTGCACAATTATTAAAGAACAAAAAATATTCATCTCTGGGATTCTTTCACATTTTTTATGATTTAGCATGGTTTCCTGGCCTAGGAGACACTGCTGATAAGAACCAGAATCTTTTTATGTTTTTTGAGGACCAGAGATACAAACCCATTAACTTGGGAGCGCTGAGCCAGTTAAGTGCTGTAATGCACTAAACACTACATTGCCCTTCTACATTCCATCCAAACAGGCTATTATATCTTATATGCTGGAAATCAATTACAACAAGGAAATTGAAATCATTTTCGTTATTGTGTTCCTATCATTTTTAACTCTTTGATTATTATTAGTCTCTTGCAAAGTAGAATGCACTTACAAGACATCATCCATTTTTTTTAAACAGCTTAACATTCACAGAAGTAACAAGCCTAACAGCTCCTCCACTTGCATAACTCAGAACAGTTAAACCTTGGAGAATCATTGCAGAAGCCAGTGAGATACAAGGCAATTTCCTTGCTAGCTTATCCCCCCTTTATGACCCTCTCCTCTAAGGATTTCTGAAGGTTGGTATTACTACATGTAGAGCTGGAAAACTCCCTAATGTCTAATACTGTAATTTTACATCTGACTTAAAAGCCAAACAGAGACTCTCTCTAGATAGAAAATTATAGCTTACAAGAGTTCACTCAAATTCAGACCCTCGCTCCTTACTGAGAGTATAAGAATGAGGCATACTTCTACACATGTGATCCATTATTGCCGGGCAGACAAAAACAGGAATTTCCCTACTAGAAGTTAAGCCCATCATATTTTTCTCCTGTTATTTAACACCTTTAAAGTTAGAGGATAGCACCTTAGATTTTTGAAACAGAACTAAAAGCATTAATTGGTTTATTTATACTAACCAGGTTACTAAAAAGGATAGTTTTTGAACTGGATTTTGGTCAGCTGCAGTGGCGTAGCTAGAGGGAGTGCAAAACACTATGTTTTGCATGGCACCTCACCACAGCATGCAAGCAGTCTCTCCTCCTCTTCTTTGGATTTGTACCAGCCAAGTGCTCTGTTAGGATTGCACTCCAAGAGGCTCAGGGTAGACAGGAGGGCTTTTTCTAGCATGAGCTTTGAAGCCTCGTACTGCTGTTCATCGTGTCACGTTCCTGGTCTAGCTGATGGGTGGCAGGAGTCCTGGGGTCCCATGAATTTCAGATACCACCTCAAGTACCATTGCTCCTACCCATACCACTGGTTGAGAAACACTGTCCTAGGAATTGATATTTAGAAAATGCTAGCCACTATCAGGTGGGCTGTGTGTGACTAACCAAAATAATAATAATGAGGAACTTGATTCTGTAGGCATTAGGCGTAGAATATTTCAGGGAGACTCACTTTCACCTCTCCTGTTCATAGTTGCTATGATACCACTAACAGCAATACTAAAACAAACTGTGGATGCAAAATATCAAAGGGAGTTGGAAGAATTTCACATTTGCTGTATATGGATGATTTGAAATTAAATGGAAAAACATAAGCAAAATCGATTCACTCCTAAATACAGTCCAAATATTCAGCCAAGACATAGCAGTGGACTTTGGAATTGACAAATGTGTGACACTGTTTGACAAATGTGTGACAAATGTGTGACAACAGAAGGCATCTATCTCCGGACCAGATCAGACGGAAAGCTCTTCAACCTCTCCAGACTGAGAGCAAAGTCCAAAGTCCAGCTGAAATGTCTGCGTGACTTCCTCTTTGCCGACGATGCAGCTATCACTACCCACTCTGCCAAAGATCTCCAGCAGCTCATGGATCATTTTAGCAAGGCCTGCCAAGATTTTGGACTGACAATCAGCCTGAAGAAAACACAGGTCATGGTTCAGGATGTGGACTCACCTCCCTGCATTACAATCCCTGCGTATGAACTGGAGGTTGTCCATGACTTTGTGTACCTTGGCTCAACGATCTCCGACACTCTTTCTCTCGATACCGAGCTAAACAAACGCATCGGTAAAGCAGCTACCACGTTTTCCAGACTCACAAAGAGAGTTGGAGTCTGGTCCAACAAGAAGCTGATGGAACATACCAAGATCCCACGTTTTCCAGACTCACAAAGAGAGTTGGAGTCTGGTCCAACAAGAAGCTGACGGAACATACCAAGATCCAGGTCTACAGAGCTTGCGTCCTGAGTACACTTCTGTACTGCAGCGAGTCATGGACTCTTCACTCACAACAGGAGAGGAAACTGAATGCTTTCCACATGCGCTACCTCAGACGTATTCTCGGCATCACCTGGCAGGACAAAGTTCCAAACAACACAGTCCTGGAACGTGCTGGAATCCCTAGCATGTATGCACTACTGAAACAGAGACGCCTGCGTTGGCTCGGTCATGTCGTGAGAATGGATGATGGCCGGATCCCAAAGGATCTCCTCTATGGAGACCTCGTGCAAGGAAAGCACCCTACGGGTAGACCACAGCTGCGATACAAGGACATCTGCAAGAGGGATCTGAAGGCCTTAGAAGTGGACCTCAACAAGTGGGAAACCCTGGCCTCTGAGCGGCCCGCTTGGAGGCAGGCTGTGCAACATGGCCTTTCCCAGTTTGAAGAGACACTTGGCCAACAGTCTGAGGCTAAGAGGCAAAGAAGGAAGGCCCATAGCCAGGGAGACAGGCCAGGGACAGACTGCACTTGCTCCCAGTGTGGAAGGGATTGTCACTCCCGAATCGGCCTTTTCAGCCACACTAGACGCTGTTCCAGAACCACCTTTCAGAGCGCGATACCATAGTCTTTCGAGACTGAAGGTTGCCAACTACTAGACACTGTTAATAAAAAGAGGAAATTTTGCTGACCCCAAAGGAATAGAACTTGAGGAAGGAAAAATAAAAGGTCTGGATAAAGAGAAAAACTACAAATACAAGCTGAGTATCCCTTATCAGGACTGTTTGGGATGGGAAGGTGTCTGGATTTTGGACATGTCTGGATTTCAGAATAATTGCATAAATATAATGAGAAATGCTTCCTCTCGCCCTTTTCACTGTTACCAATATGGGTGACTGCTGGCCTCTTTGACATTTTTCAACATCTATACAGGTATACTACAGAGCAGAGAGCAGAACTTACAGTTTGTACCTGCAATGTATGTGGGAATAAGCACAAGACTTTCTAGTGTTCACACTACAGAAAGTAAAAAAATAACAAGTCTTGGACAAAAATGTCTGGATTTCAGAACAGTTCAAATTTCAGGTGTCCAGATAAGGAGTAATCTACCTCTACCTGGGAATTTTACAAGCTGAAGGAATTAAGCATGCTACAGTGAAAAAGGAGATTAGTGCCAAATATACAAAGTGAGTATGGAAAATAAAATTGAAACTAAATGATGGAATCACAATCACAGCCATACATACCTGGACCATTCTAATGATTCAATATAGTGCAGGGATTATTGACTGAACTCAAGCAGAACGAAATGCTCTTAGAACTAGAAAACTTATGACAGCCAACCATGTCTTTCATCTGCACATCGACCGACTGTACTGACCGAGGGACATTTGTGGCCAAGGGCCATTACAAGAAAAACTGTGGAACAAAGGAGGGCACTTAAGGACTACATCGAGGACAGTAAAGAAAAAAATGTTGGGAAAAGTTTATAAAGAGAATGTAATAGAAGTTAATGAAACAAAAGAGGCCTACAAGGAGCAAACTGTAGCAAATCAATTAAATACATGGCCAAATAAACCTCTGCATGGCCAATGCATCAAGAAAAAAGAAGATAAGGTAGACAAGGGGAACTGGAAGTGATTGCAGCATGGCAAACAGAAGAAACAGAGAAACTGATAATTGCTGCACAAGACCAGGCATTACAAACAAATGTTATGAAGACAAAAGTGGAAAAGATCTAGGATGATGCCAAATGTAGGCTCTATAAAGAAAAAGATGAAACAATTTATCACAGTGGGTGCAGCAAAATTGCAGTGTGATGGTAAAAAATGCCACAAAGCCCAATCCTGAGCTGCCCGGGGCACGCGGCTGCAGCGGTGCCAAAAATGGCTGCCACCGTATCCTGCACACTCCAGGCCAGCAGCTCCTTGGGAGAAGGGAACTTTTGTCCCCTTCCCCCAGGGAAAAGAGAGTAGCCCCACAATGGGGCTACTCGATTCACCGCCAACCCAAAAGTTCTGCCTCTCTCCCTTCACTGGTTGCTCCACTGATTTTGCCTCCCCCCTCCCCCCAGCACGCCTCCTCCCTGCCCCCTCGGCAGCCCTTTTAGGTTCATACATGACACAAAAAACACTGGTAAGAGACTCAAGGCAGATGGGAAGGCTTTTCTGAGTGTGTGACAAGCACATAGCTTGGTGTTGCAGGTATTGCTGCCAGGCAGTGGGGGTCAGGGGGTCCCACCAGATACCACTATTAGAGAAACACTGTACTAGAGTGCACAGCAGGACTTAGTTTCATGTTGGCTTGTGCTGTTGTACACCTCAGTGCAAGTTCAACCTTTGAATGTTTGCTTGGAAATAAGTCCGAATGAATAAATGTGGAGAGGTGTGTGGTTTCTTTCAGAACACCTCACACCACAAGAAATGTGTTAAAGCCTGATGGTGCCACAGGACTCTGCCATTTGCTGCAATGCACTCATACAGCTGTGCTTCTCCAAATTAGGGTGCAATCCTAACCCCTTATGTCAGTGCTTTCCAGCACTGACATAAGGGCAATGCAGCTCTGAGAGAAGGGAACAAACATTCCCTTACTTTGAGGAGGCCTCCGTGAGTGTCACCCAACTGCAGGATGCAGCACATGTCCCACGTGGAAAGCACTGACAAAAGGGATTAGGATTGCGCCCTTAATTTCTGAAAAACAGACATGTCTATCACACAGTTGGTGGAACTAAATAAATATTTAATAATAGCTGCTACTGCTGCCGTTCTAAAGCCGCCCAGTTCAATCTCTCCCTCTTCCCTCTTCCACTCAAACATTCTCAACTTTGGCTCTGCTGTTGCAACCACTGCTTTTTTAACTCCGCACAAAAGAGAGATATTTCACCGCCTTTTGCCTCATTGCCTTCTGCATGAAATGTCATATCGAATGATATAAAACATGATGGTGTCATTCGAAGATACCAAGATTTTAAACACTTTGGCCAGTGGCGTCACCCCCTGTATGGCACATGCAGCCTCTGCGCGCACACCCCCCCTGGCAACGCCACTGCCCAGGGCTCCCAGCAGCTGCCGGGGAGGCGCCTCGCACAGCCACCTGCACACGCAGTCCCTTTAAGAAGCGAAGAGGCCTCGCCCACCGAGCCCTGACACCTCCTCTCAAAGCGAGCCAATGGGCGTCGTCTTTACTGCGAGGTGGGAGAAGCCGGACCGGGGCAAAGAAAGATGGCGGCGGTCTCCGAAGCGCTGGAGGAGGGCGAGCGGGTGGTCGTGGTCCCCGAGAGGCTCCAGCAGCGCCAAGCGGAGCGGCGGGAGGAGGCGGCGCGGCGGCGGCGCGAGCACGACGAGCAGGCGGTGCGGGAGGAGCGGAGCGACTTCTTCACGGCCGCCTTCGCCCGCGAGCGCGAAGCCGTGGAGGCGCTGCTGGGGCCGGGGAGCGAGGCGGAGGCGGCGGGGCGTCTGGAGGCGGCGGCGGAGCGGCTCCAGGCGCTGCAGCGGCTGCTGACGGACTCGGTGCGCTTCCTGGCCCCCTACGAGGTGCGGCAGGCGCAGGCGGCGCTGGGCAGGCTGCAGGCCGCGCTCTCGGAGCGGCGCCTGCAGCTGCAGCCCAAGAAGCGCTTCGCGTTCCGGGCCCTGAAGAAGGAGGCCGCCCCGGCGCAGGCTCCCCCAGCGCAGCCGCCGCCCGCGCGGGGAGGGGCCGCCTCCGCCTGCGCCCCGGCCGCGGAGCCCGCGTGCGGGTTCAGCGGGGTCGAGGGGCAGGAGCTGGAGCTGGGGCCGTCCGAGCTGCTGCAGCGTGACGTGATGCTGTCGGCGCTGAGCCGCTGCCGGGTGCGGCTGCGGGGCAACCCCAACACGCTGCTAGTGCGCGACTGCCGGGACTGCACGGTGCTGTGCGGACCCGTGTCCACCTCGGTGCTGGTGGAGCGCTGCAGCGGCTGCCGCTTGGCCCTTGCCTGCCAGCAGCTCCGCACGCACCACACCTCGCGGACCAGCTTCTACGTGCAGGTGACCAGCCGGGCCATGCTGGAAGACTGCAGCGCGGTCGGCTTCGCCCCCTACACGTGGAGCTACGCGGGCATCGACTCCGACTTCCAGACGTCCGGGCTGGACAGGAGCAGAGACAACTGGACCCAGGTGGACGACTTCAACTGGCTGGCCAGCAATGAACCTTCCCCGAACTGGAGCGTGATCCCCGAGCAGGAGAGAGTCACTGACTGGGAGTGAGCTGGCAGCATTCTCCTGCCACCTGCACCGTGGAGAAAGCCCTGCAGTGCCGTGCAGTCCAAGGGGTGGCTCTGAAGCTGCCTTTGGAGATACTTTGTTGGGGCACCTTCTTTGTTTTTAGCATTGGTTGTAATGAAGGTACCAAAGTAGTTGCCCCTGCTAGCACTCGCTAACAAATTGAGGCTGCAAGCCTCTGAGGGCTTACCTGGGAGTAAATCCCATTAGATGCACTGGGATTTACTTCCAAGTAAACATGCCAAGGATTGCACTGTAAGCATTGTCGTTTAGAGCAAACTAATTGTGTGTGTTATGTTAACTGTTAGTAGTCTTGGCACTGGGCATTTATCCTTCATATATATAGGTGAGCTACATCTTAAGAGATGGTACAAGTCACCTGGGTCTGTTAGTGACCTGTGTGCCTTCAGCTGGTTGTCTAATCTTAAAACAGTATAAACTTTATGGTTTATACTTTATGGTTTGCACCTTGGGGTGGACTTTGTATGGGCTTCCACTTCTGTTTCAGATATCCCTAATCCAAAGCCTTTCAATCTATTTAAATCCACATTCCTACCAGTGTGACAAACTTCTTAAAATCTTTGCACAGCATCACCCAAAAGTGATAAGATTATGGTGTGTTAAGTTTGGCTTTGGATGAAATTTTGCAGTGCTTACAAAAGCCCTTTACTCAGATCCTAACAAATGGTGTGTATATAATTATTAATTATGCTATATGTCTGAATATTTTTCTGATGTGTGCAAATAACGGGCCAAAAATGTATGCATACAGTAGGCACAGCCTAACTAAAGTTAAAGCACTTATAAGTTCCTTTGGTTCTTTAGGGGAAGCAATTAAACCCTTTTTTACATCCCACTGAAGTGCTTAACTGACTGGATTGTGCCTATCCTTAAGATTTTTGTTTACACACTATACCTTGACAAGAAAATACCCTTTTACAGTGATAGGGTGCTATTTAAAATTTCACATTTTGCATGTCTTTGTATAGTTGTCAGGGCATTTCAAGATTTTGAAGTACTGTCCACTTTTTCTGCACATGCTATCTTTGTTCAAGGAGTTGGATGAAAACAAGTTGTATATTCTTTAAGAATCTTGCCTTTGACATGTCTAAAAGCGGAGAAGATATTGAAGCCTTTCAACAACAGCCTGTAAAACTGGACCTTATTGTTAACTGCAAAAACAGTTAGTATTCTGTGATTTCTTATTTTTGTTGCCAATGTGTGAGTAGAAATGTACTGGTTGTGCAAAATGGAACCTCAGATAGTGCATTACTTAAATGCAATATGATGTTTGTACCAATTCCAGTATACTCTGAATGCACTAAGAAGTTTAAATGGCTGCTTCAATTAAAGTGGAGTCTTGCTTGTTTGAGCAAAGGCTTGGATTTTCTTTTCAAAGTGCTTCTCAATTATTCCATGCTTCATTGTAACATTTCTAGTCCTGCCTCATGCTGGGATTGAAGTGGCATGCTTCTTGAGTGTCCTAAGTTTAACTGTCCTCACATTTAGAACCAAGAACCCTTTACATTTAATTCAGCTGATGAATTAAATGCAGTACTGTTCCCTAATCAACTGACTTGGAAGTGGCTCTGCCCAGGCAAGCTGCTGCTGGTGTGAAGGGAAAAGTAATTAGAGCTATGTGGGATGCCATTCTATGTTACTGTAGCATGAGTTCTAGTGTCTCCAAAGTACACTAGAGTACACTTGCATGCTTCCCAATTAACATGCTCATGGACTGTTGCTTAGCTAACACATATGTGAAATGCTGTTTCTAGCTGAAAGTGCCCTTCCCTGAGGCATCCATTATTCTGTCTTCTCTCTCCTGCTTGAGGGGTGAGGCTTCACAATGGGCTTGCTCCAGCCTCCTGAGCAATTTTGCTGCACAAGGCCTAGTACTCCAGTCTGAAAAATCTTATCCCTGGGCTAAAATATTCCATGATCACTAAAGCAGCCCAGTGAGGGAAGAGTAATTGTTGACAAATAAATGTACTAGCAAATCAGATTGACTTCTGTTGGGAATAGCAACAGAGTACTCTATGGTAGGGATGCCCAAACCCCAGCCCTAAGGCCATGTGCAGCCCTCGAGGCCTCCAATCTCTGGCCCTCTGGAGATTTGTTGGAGCCCACACTGGCCCGATGCAACTGTTCTCAGCGTGAGGGTGACTGTTTGACCTCTCGCATGAGCTGTGGGATGAGGGCTCCCTCCACTGCTTGTTGTTTCACGTCTGTGATGCAGTAGCGGCAGCAAAGGAAAGGCTGGCCTTGCTTTGTGCTAGGCCTTTTATTGGCCTTGAGCTATTGCAAGACCTTCATTCATATAAGTTCATCTTTAATATGTAAACTATGTAAACATTTATGTAAACTTATGTAAATTTATTCAAATTTTAAATGTAAATTCTTTTTTTCCCCGGCCCCCATCACAATGTCAGAGAGACAATGTGGCCCTCCTGCCAAAAACTTTGGACACCCTATTCTAAGGTATCAAACATCTTTGAGATGTCTTTAAAAGTTGCATGAAAAGGATGGTGACTTTTCTTCCCATGGTAGTACAAACACAGTAGTATAACACAGAAAATCAAATCGGGAACTTTTAGAGAGATAAAATTCCTCTGAGTTTAGACTGAGCATCCCTAAAAGGACAGCAGATCTTAGCACTAGAAAAGAGCTATAATGGTATTGGGCTTCCCTTTGCCTTCCTCTTCCCAGGGCCCTGCTGCTACATTGCTGAAGTAGGAGGAATAACCTGGTTTACAATAGCATTTTAGGCCTGTGGAAGATATGAAAGCTTCCTTATGCTGTGGATCTAGTTTAATAACACAAATTGTGGGGCTAGGTACAAAACTTAGCCAACTAGAAATTGATAGGTTGAAGGTGGGCTGTAAAAACAATTACCTACTAAGTGTGGTGGTAAGCTTATCTACAGTGTGACTTCTAACAAAATATTTTCCAAAAGATGTGTGTGACTGACTCGAATACTCAATCTTCTGAGGTTTTTTGAAATAACCTTGGTGATAAATAAAACCTTTCTAATCTACTCGTCAAAGAATCCTGCAGTAGCAACAATTTTTGAATGATATAGAAAAATCAGCATCAGCAGTAATTTTACAGATAATATTTTTCCCCTAAAAGCAGTTCAGGGTTGGTATCTGCTGAATTGACAGGTATAGGGAAGTCCAAAGATAAGATTCCACAACTATTAGGTAGAGTTTCACTATCTGTGGAGTAGACTGGGCTGTATAATATGTCTACCCTGGAGACCAGAATAACCAGTGAGAACACTGAAGCTGGCCAACTACAGTATAGCAAAATACCAAATATCAACTTTGAAGGCTTTACAAGCACTGGTAGGCCTTGTGGAGCAGGGTCTAAGTGAGTCTGGGAGTCTTGATATCAGCAGTGAAGATGGCACCTTTTGGCCCAATCCTATCCAATTTTCCAGTCCTGGTGCAATGGGATGTGCACTGCATCTTGCAGTGGAGGGGCATCACTGAGGCCTCCTCAAGGTATGGGAACACGTTCCTTTACTTTGTGGCTGCACCGCTGCTGGAAAGTTGGATAGGATTGGGCCCTTAATCCTTACTGTCTGCCGCAAAACCTGAATAGCACCTAGCAAGACAGCCAGAGGATGAACTCAACCACCACCACCACCCCTACACTACAGCGAAAAAGAACATTGACATTTCCATTGATTCACAAATAATTCTCAGTGCTATTTGTGAGCACTCAAGAGTGCTCATCTGAGTGCATACACTTAGTATAGATGCATTCCAGCCAAATGCAGCTTGGGACTTTGAGGTTTGTGGCACACTTAATTGGATAGTGGTGTGCACAAAGGATTAGAGGTACATGCCAAATCACATGCAATAATATTTATTGGGGGGATAAATGCTGCACAATAATGAGGGGAGAAAGAAAACCTTTACTTGTAATAAAGCCATGTTCTAAATGATCAAAATACTCTGCTTGTGAAAAATGGTTTATCTCCCAGATAACAGAAGATAGAAAAAGAGATTCAGGTTTCTGGGCTAAGTGAAGGAAGAGGATGGAAGGAAGAGTGAAGGAAGAGGATGGAAAGTCTGAGGTGAGCAAAATAGTTCTTTTGGATGGCATCATATACTTGGCATCTATAAGGCAGCAAGAGATTTACTTAGCTGTAACTGGAGTTCCAGAAGATTCAGTTGCCCCTGAGCTGGAAGAGAAGGATGAAGAATCATCTCAGTATGACCACCTACATGCCTGAAAGACAATAATAATAAACGTTATTTATATCCTGCCCTTCTCCCCAAAAGGGACCCAGGGTGGCTTACAACATGTTAAAAACAGATTAAAAACATAATTTAACAGCGAATAAAAATGTATTAAAACACATTAACAGATACCATAAAAACAGTAGTCAGATAAAAAGTCAGATAAAAAGAGCAAAACGCAGCAAATCATAGAGGAATCAGGCCTGTAAAAATACTAAAAGATATAGAAAAGATGTTAAAAAGGCCATGAACTCAGAAGGCTTGTTTAAACAAAAAGGTCTTCAGGCCTCGCCGAAAAGTCTCAAGAGAGGGAGCCATTCTCAAGTCAAGGGGAAGGGAGTTCCATAACGTTGGCGCCACTACTGAGAAGGCCCTATTTCTTGCCGCCGCCCCACGTACCTCCTTAGGCGGCGGCACTTTTAAATAGGCCTTCTCTGATGACCTAAGAGGACGAGCCGGATTGTACGGAAGTAGGCAATCTCTAAGATACCCCGGCCCAGAGCAGTATAGGACTTTAAAGGTCAAAACCAGCACCTTGAATTGGGCCCGGAAATGAATGGGCAGCCAATGCAGCCCCCGGAGAAGCGGGCTGACAGAGTCAAACCGCCTACCTCCAGTGACCACACGGGCCACCGCATTCTGCACTAATTGCAGTTTCCAAACCGTCTTCAGGGGCAGCCCCACATAAAGCATGTTACAATAATCTAACCTTGATGTCACCGTGGCATGGATCACCGTGGCCAGGTCTGCACGATCCAAGTACGGCCGCAGCTGGTGCACCAGCTGAAGCTGAGCGAAGGCCCCCCTAGCCACAGCTGCCACCTGGGAATCCAGGAGCAGCTGCGAATCCAGGTGGACCCCCAAGCTGCAGACCTGCTCCTTCAGAGGGAGTGCAACCCCATTCAGAGCAAGCCGATAGTCCAGTACCTGCATCAAGGATTTCCGAACCAGGAGAGCCTCTGTCTTATCCGGATTTAATTTCAGCTTATTAGCCCCCATCCAGATCCTCACTGCTTCCAGACAGCGCTCCAGGCCCTCAACCGCCACCCTGGAGTCTGGAGGAAAGGAGAGATAGAACTGGGTGTCATCAGCATATTGATGATACCCCACTCCAAACCCCTGGATGACCTCTCCCAGCGGTTTCATGTAGATATTAAATAGCATGGGGGACAGAATTGAACCCTGCAGCACCTCGCACCTCAAAGGCCAGAGTGTCGAGCAGGCATCCCCCAGCACCACCATCTGGGACCGACCCTTCAAGTAGGAGCAGAACCACCGCAAAACAGTGCCTCCAACTCCCAACTCGGCCAATTGGCCCAGAAGGATACCATGGTCGATGGTATTGAAAGCCGCTGAGAGGTCCAGCAGGACCAACAGGGACGCACTCCCCCTGTCCAGTCCCCGGCATAGGTCATCCACCAAGGCGACCAAGGCAGTTTCCGTCCCAAAGCCCAGTCTGAAACCAGATTGAAAAGGATCCAGATAATCCACTTCATCCAAGACCCTCTGGAGTCGGGCCACCACCACCCGCTCAATTACCTTGCCCAGAAACGGGATGTTGGAGACTGGCCGGTAGTTATCCAACACAGTGGAATCCAGGGAGGGCTTCTTCAGGAGGGGGCGAACCACTGCCTGTTTCAAAGCGAGTGGCAACATCCCCTCCATCAAGGAAGAGTTGACCACCCTCCCCATCCAACAAGGATAAAAAGCAAAGCATTAAGAAAGTGCATAATCCACCACAACTCCCTCATTTCACAAGCCACAAAAGCCATTCTGGGGAAACCAACTTTGTGTCTGAAGAAAATGAGCCTCTCTGTTTGTTTTGCTTTCTTTAAAACCTCTGATTTAGTGTTTCAATTGCTTTTATGTTTAATGCTTTTAATATTAGTATCTGTTTTTATTCTGTAAGCTGCTTTTGATGGTGGAAGAAAGGTGGGATATAAATTCCTCAAATAAATAATACCGTTTTCATTAAAAAATTAAAAGAGCTTCAGGGCGCAATCCTAACCAACTTTCTAGTACTGACATAGCTGTGTCCAATGTGGCATGCACTGCAACCTGCAGTGGGGAGGCAGTCAAGGGGACCTCCTCAAAGTAAGGGCATGTTTGTTACCTTGGGACTACATTGCTGCTAAGTTGGTTAGGATTGCACCCTTAGACTATTAACCCTGGTTTCCTCCCTATGTCTTTGAACTCCCTGTGAACTAAAATCTAAGTTTGAGGAAGCCCTGCAAACAAAAGATACCAATCCCATAACTTTGACAGCATCAAGAAAAATGTATCAACTATGGCTAAATAAATCCAGAAATATTGGTGTGCATTGTGAGCACAGGGGGCTAATCATGCTGGATCAGTTGAACCCCCGTTTGTCCAGCATCAGCAGATAAAATCAAAGAAGAGCTAGAAGAAGTCTTCAGAATCAACAGCACAGGTCAGTTGCTCCTAATGTTACCTGAGATGCAATGAAAACTGTAAAAAGAGACACATGAATTTCTGAACATTAAAGAAGCTGAGAATGGTTAAACCGATATGCCTTCTAGGAAAGTGAAAAATCCTAGAGCAACTGCACAAAAATGCAGGCTTGCCAGTCTATAAGAAGCTCTATGATAAACAAGTTGAATTAAACTCAATGGACACCAATAAATTTCAAAAACATATATATTAATCTGAGATACTGCAAACATGGCAATATGCTCTGAATTATTAGCCTCTGTCCTAAAAAGTAAAGTGCCCCCAAATAGAAATACTGTAGTATTAAAACTGAACAAAGGATACACGATATGCCAAATGAAAAATATAGTAGAGGAATTCACATACTTTCCCCCCCCCCCCAAAATATATATTTCTACAACTCCAAAATATAACATGCAAGTTTGGAATGAATCATATAACCCAAGCCAATAATGATTCTATAAATCAAGCTATTGATGAAACAGAAATTTTCAAAGTGCTATTCAAATGAGAACCCTGTGAATAACCAAGCCAGAATGGCTTCTTCTACAAGAAATGTTGTACAGAAAAAGTCCTTGACAATTTGGAATGACCTTTTATCATCTCTGTGACACTGGAGATGCCAAAACCTTTTAGAAGCAACAGTTAGGTGTATCCACAAAGTACAAGTGGTAGTCAGGTTTAACAATGTTAACTATTACTGTTAAGAATGTTGCCCATTCTCTCTCTATATTTTTAGGCAGGGATGTCCACTCTCCCTCTTGATTTCTTCAACAGGCATGGAATTATTTGCAAGGGCTCTTAGGGAATCTGCTGAAATTAAACAAATAACAACTGCAGGATAATTTCATGTAAGTCATGAATTTCATGTAATTCATTTGCCAGTGACATGGCTTGCTTTCTCATTGATCCGTTGGAAGCATCCCAAGTCTGACAACTGCTGGGTGTCTATGGCGAAGTGGCAGTGTTCCAGATTAATTACAGCAAGTCAGCATCATTGTGCCTTCACTTGTCACTAAAAATTGCTACAAAATATAATGCATATCTCTATTAGAGAATGACAAGGTATTTGAAGATCAATGTCTCAGTTAAATTATCCAAAGTGAAAATAAATAAATTACATCCCAGTAAAAGATATAAGGCAAGATTTTCAAAACAACTTAGAAAATGCTAAAACATATGTAATAAACCAACTTCAGTATTATAACAATGAAGGACTTTAAAAAAAAACAAAAAAACACCAACAAAGCCAGGTTGGAACTCTTTCATGTTATTGCCCATCGATCTTTCTGTGGGGACATAAGGTCAGTTGGGAGAATAGTTTTTGGCAATTGATTGGGCAAAGATTGGAGCCCTCTCATTTCAGCTTTTCAGAAGCCACTTTTTTATTCATCCCTTGGTTCTGAAATGCTACTATATTGCAAAAACTTTCAAACAGACATGAGACCAGTGGTGTTGCTAAGTATTGCTAGGACAAATGCAGGGATATGTATAGATACAAGAGAGATAGTATAACTGTACAAGGGAATGCTATAACTGAGACAGTTTCCAATTATTTGTCCACAAAATGAAAGCAATTACAACCACTCCTATATTCTGAGTTCTGCCTCCACCATCAGAACACCCAGTTGAAGTTCTCAAGATCTATAAAAGCTCTCTTCTGTCTTAAGTGGTGACGTTGGAACAGAGATTCCCTTCCTAATCAGTGGAACAACTTCATCCTTGGTGTTGCACTGTGCAAGTGATATTTCTTCTTATAACCTTAGCAAGTCCTCCTGTACCGTTGGCCCAGCACGATTAGCCCCTAAGCTACTCATGACACAAACAATATTTTTGGAGGTTTTTGGCCATGGTTGATACAATTTCCCTGATGGTTCAGTATACTGCTGGTTGTCAAAGTTAGGGGACTGGTATATTTTGTTTTTAGGGCTTCCTCAAATGTAGAATTTAGTTGACTTGTAAAGTGACCTTAATTCCACCCCAAAAAACACATAAGCAGGAAGATGTCATTCAAGGTGAATGACAGAGGATAAGTGTCAACATGGTCTTACCGGCTTCAGCGGAACAATTTATGTAGTTTTTATATAGCAACCACTCTGTTAAAGCAGTTTTTAGTGAATCAATTTCCTCTTCCTTGCCCCAATATAATTTTCCACAGATGGAACATCTTGACCCCTTAGTGTTCAATTGTATTGTACATTCGCTGTACTTCAAAGTATCATATGAAGATAGAAGTCCACCAAATAGTAAGATGGGGGATTATTTCCACAGCTCATCGGCTGGCAGAGATTTCTCTAAATTGGATCACGCTGATTAGTATTAGAATGACGTCCTGTAGATCCAGCTTTAATCATTTGAAACCTTGAAACTGTTTCCTTTGCGTGGAAGTGGCCACCAGAAATAGTTGTAGGTGCTATTTACCAATAATCTTTCAAAAAAGATTTTATGTGAAATTTGTTAATCTTGCTCCACAGAAAACTTGTGCAAGCATCTCCTACTTCAGGATGATCAAGATGGAAGGGCCCAGCAATGGCTCAACTAGAGCGATGCCATTTGGAATCTTCGAGGCCTGAATAGTGGCAGATCCTCCTAAATTTCCTCCTGTTCCAAAAAAGGATTAATTCCGTGGAGTTTGGTTGCATCTGACATTGAAAAGATGGCTGTGATGAAAGTCAAGTTCAACCAGAAGAAAAGGGTAAAACTTGCACAAGGACTATGGCTCATGAACTGGTTTTCAGTATTTGCAGGAATCATTGTTTTCTCCATGGGATTGTTCCTGAAAATTGAACTCAGGAAGCGAAGTGAAGTAATGGACAATTCTGAAAGCCATTTTGTGCCCAATTCTTTGATATTGCTGGGTCTGCTAGCCTGCGCGTTCAACAGTCTCGCTGGCAAGATATGCTATGATTCTCTGGATCCTGCTAAATTTGCAAAGTGGAAGCCTCTCCTCAAACTTTACCTGGTGTTGTGTTTCTTTTTTAACTTCTTCATTTTTTTTGTCGCTCTTACTTGCTTTCTGGGGAAGGGTTCTCTTGAAAGTACACTAGCACAAGGGCTAAAAAGTGGTATGAAGTTCTACCGAGATACAGATACTCCAGGAAGGTGCTTCATGAAGAAGACAATTGACTTACTTCAGATAGAGTTCAAATGCTGTGGAAACAATGGTTTTAGAGACTGGTTTGAGATTCAGTGGATCAGCAACAGATACTTGGATTTTGCCTCAAAGGAAGTGAAAGAGTAAGTCCTGCAATATAATGTAATACATGCTTTGACATTGGAATACCTATGATCAGAATCTAAATTCAGTATCATCTGTGATACACTTTGTGCCTCTCATGCAACTTTTTGTAAACATTTTGTTTTTAGAACTTCTGATTAACTATGAATTGGTCAATATCATAGTTCTTTCCAATTTTTTTCAATTAAAAAAGCTTTATTGTGAATAGCAAGCTAGTGGCAGAATTAAATAATTCTTTGTTTTGTAGTTAAGATGGTAGTGAAGATGACGGGAATCAGGAAGACCAGATTTTTCAAACTCTCTAAGAGATTAGTTTATTGGCTGCTTAGTTAGTTGGCAACCTTCAGTCTCAAAAGACTATGGTATCGTGCTCTGAATGGTAGTTCTGAAACAGTGTCTAGTGTGACTTAAAAGGCCGATTTGGGAGTGACAATCCCTTCCACACTGGGAGCAAGTGCAGTCTGTCCCTGGTCTGTCTCCCTGGCTATGGGCCTTCCTTCTTTGCCTCTTTGCCTCAGTCTGTTGGCCAAGTGTCTCTTCAAACTGGGAGAAGCCATGCTGCACAGCCTGCCTCCAAGCCATCAAATGATGAAAGGGGTCTGATGTGGAGCCATTGGCTGCTTAAATATCTTAGAATTCACTATAAAATTTAGTAAAGGGATATTATATAGTTATAATAACAAAAAACTATTTTTTTAAAACAGTGTTTGGTGTCTCCATTCCTCTTGATTGTGTTCTGCATTTTCTTGACCTAGAGCTGACATCATAGCTAGTTTGGGGCTTTCTTGGTTTACAGGTGAAAGTGTAGAATTCAGTAATTATATATCTCAGCAAGACCATCAGCTTCTGTCCCTGCTAACTTCATAAAGGCAGATGGTAGTTTCTGCAATATCTCAATTTCATTTTGTTATCTGCAGTATGCTACACCATTGATGGAATGCATTAGTTACTTATCTTGCCTCATAAAGTACTACAATAATGAAACTGAAATATGATATAAACCTGTTTTCTTATGAAGAGTTTTCTTTTCTAATAAATTATGTTGAGCAAAAATTAAAGGCAGGAATGGATCCTCCATGTAGTTAATTTTGCAAGCAAGAGTTGAGCATCTCATTTTTGTTATGCCTTTGAATGCCTCAAAACAGATGAATGTAACATCTACAAGGCACCCTGAGCAAAAAGCATTACTGTTCGGTTAGTAGAAAATAGGTTGTCCCCATCCCTTTTTCATGCACAAATAAGCTACATAAAGGGCTACAGCTTTAGCTAGCAAATTTAAAGTGCAATCACAGAAAAATGAGCCCAGTACATGAGTAGCACAGTCCCCATTTTGTAGTTTGAGAATTGGTGTCACAGAGAATTGGTGTCAAAGAGATTAAGGGATTTTTCTAATTAGTGACTCACTAGAAATATCAGGATTAAAAAGGAAAAAAGCACTAGGCTGTCCTGCCATCACAGCCTATAGCACAGGAATGTAGCCCATCATATTGCACCACACAAAGGGTTTGTAAAATTAAAGGTGAAAAGCCAAAGTTCAGGATGGCTGTTTCCATTGAATGAGGGCTTTGCAGAAATGAGACTCTTCATCTGTGTCCAGGGTTTTCACTCTAAAAGCAGCAACTGTTACCTTGCACATGCCTGATCTTGTCTGATCTCAGAAGCTAAGCAAGGTCAGGCCTTGATGGGAGACTACCTGGGAATACTGGGTGCTGTAGGCTTATACCATAGTCTTTTGAGGCTGAAGGTTGCCAACCAACCACCTATATAAAATGTGGCCATTCAGGTTTAGTTTTCATTTAATAATCAGACATTCATATCTTAGTTTTCTTTTAAGACTAATATTATTGGGCATAGCCCAGCAGGTGCAGAAGCACCATTCGTGTCAATAGACCTTGTACAAATGAAGCTCCTTGAAAGACAGTGCTGGCGAGATTGAATAAATCACACTTATGCCAATATGTTTAATGCCTTTCAGAAAACACACATCTTTTCTAGACATCATATTTTCATGTGCCTGACTGGAAATACCATTAATGCCACGAGAGCAACTGTATAAGAAAATATCAATTTCCAGCTCTGTTTGATATTTTCCAAAAACATCAGAAACACATTCATTTATTAGATCAAAAAGAACTAAGGTCCCAATCCAGAGAAAGTTAGTGTATTTACAGCACAATCCTATGCATGTCTTCTCAGATGTAAATCCAACTGAGTTCAATGGGGCTTACTCCCAGGTAACTGTGAGTATAGCCTTATAGCCTGATTGCAGCTTTAAGTCCATTGAAATCAGCAGGACGGGTTTGTTGGGACTAATTTAATCTCATTGATTTCAACAGACGATATTCCTTTGCACAATTATGTGAACTGAAGCATAACTAAGGGGTTATCTATAGTCTGTAGTCTGTCTGTGTCTATATGTATGTGCACATTTCCATGTGATTGACTTTATGTGCATTCATTTCAAGAGGGGGACAGGGCCCCTCAAAAATGGAGAGTCCAGATCGCATGTACTGCTGTACACATATTGAACGTGTGTGAATAAATGCACTCACATGCAGATTGACAGTCAGTTGTACACTGTACATAGATTGTATATGCATTTAATATAATGCATAAACAGGGTTTAATTTTCTTTTGAACCTAAACATGAGATCTTCCAGCAGGAGTGTAGCGCTTAGCTTAATTTATATGTTTCAAGTATATTCAGCCTGTTCTTAACTTACATTAAAACAGGAAATGGCTGAGCAGCTTTTAAGTGGTGCATTAAATGGTGTTCAGGGTTGTGCATTGCAATTGATTTGCTTGTTTGGGGGCATTGAATTTTGATGATTTATTAAATTGTTCTTCTTTTATTTCTGTTGGTACCAGTGACCTGGTCCACAATTTTATAATCTCGAAGTAGCCAGTTATACCAATGAAATGGTGCAAAAAAGTTCTTTTCTTGGCTTATGAAATTTTGAACAATGCTACTATGTGAAACACTTATTTGTTGAAAGCAGGGAGTAAGTTGAAGTGAAGACATGTCCTTCTGATATAAATAACTAGCCAAGAAAACCTAATGAGATGTTCACCACGCTAGCATTATTGGAAGATTTGTGAGCTTGATCTTAATCCATCGGCAGCAGGAGGGCAAGGCATGAGGAGAAAACAAGATTATGCTCTGCTTAAAAGCGTGGGCGTCCTCAAAAATATTGACTTCCCAGAGATAGGGCATCACTACCAACTCAACTTATTGGTCTGGGTACTGCCTAATCCAATAGCAATGGTGGAAATAGGGAGTTATTCTGGATCGAAATTCTCTAGAAGCTACGTGTAAAACTATCCAAACATGTTAAAGAAAGAGTGAGATAATATGTAATTAAATGATGATCCAAAAGTACCATAGATACTCAGGTATAGTACCTGAAATTTTTGCCAAGTAATCAAGCTCCAGTTCTCACTTCGCCTTATCTCCGGGTCGATCAGAGGGCAGAGTCTTTCAACTCTGAACAGTTTTGTTTCTCTGCTAAGCTTAGGTACTTTCCTGGGACGTTCCAGCCAAAGTTAACCTTTTATTCCCCTCCGTTCCCTTTTGTTGCTGCAACCTGATTCCCTTTTGCAAAGGCTTTGCATTTGGCAAAGGTCTTTTTTTTTTCAACACCAGGATGGGATCCCCTTTCCATTTGAAGTAACAATTCCCAGACTACAATTCAATGCAGCATTACTTAAGAATAACACCCATGGAAAGCAGTGGGTCTACTTCTGAGTAAAAAGGGTTGCAAATATATGCAGCTGCATCTCTCTGCTGTGAATTGAATTGCACACTCTCAGTTATGTGTTATGGGTTGTATGTTGTATGTAGAGCTTCTGGCTTAACACACCAGACACCTTAAAGGTGGATTTGATTCATGGTTCTCCTGCAGTGGTTCCCAACCTTTTTCACTTGCATATCCCTTGGCAATAATAAATTGTACCCTTCATATTAGCAAAATGTTTGTAATAATACATGCCCTCATCTACAGCTGTGCTATAAGGACATTGCAAGAGGGATCTGAAGGCCTTAGGAGTGGACCTCAACAGGTGGGAAACCTTGGCCTCTGAGCAGCCCGCTTGGAGGCAGGCTGTGCAGCATGGCCTTTCCCAGTTTGAAGAGACACTTGGCCAACAGTCTGAGGCAAAGAAGGAAGGCCCATAGCCAGGGAGACAGACCAGGGAAAGACTGCACTTGCTCCCAGTGTGGAAGGGATTGTCACTCCCGAATCGGCCTTTTCAGCCACACTAGACGCTGTTCCAGAACCACCTTTCAGAGCGCGATACCATAGTCTTTCGAGACTGAAGGTTGCCAACACATCTCCTCTCTATGAAAACCCAGACTTCATGTATTCATCACAGTGTTTTCTCTTTTTATCTGTTTGAGGAACAGAAGACTCTGCCTTTGCACTGTTTTGCACCAGAAGTGTGCTGAGAAATTCTGGGTGATTGATCACTTTCCATATTATGTTTCAGCTTTTTTACTGTGCTGGTTTTCAATCACTGGTTCATACATGAATTGATGACCAAAAACTAGCTGTTGGTGGGGCTTTCAAAGCCAACTAGCTACCTCCCTTCCTGCCTTGCTGGTCCTTGCAAGGTATTCTGGAGCATGACCTGCCTTTTTCTACCATTATTCCATTCTTTTTCAAGTACCCCTAAAGGTCCTGTTGAGTGTCCCTGGGAGTACATGAATACCAGGTTGGGAACCACTGATTTACTGGTATGTTGTTTACAGTGCACTTACTCTGATAGTGTTTACAAAAAGGTGGTGAAGACCAGAATTTAAAAAGAATAAAAATGTATCTTATGATCTTTTACTATGTTTTTAATAAATTAGAGGCTACAGTTCTTAGGTAACAATTAGTGGTAGGTTATTTTTCAGGACCTGGCCTGGGGTAAAATCAGACAAAACTATAGTCAGACACCCCTCTAAGTTTAACCCCCGACTTAACCAAGGGTCATAGAAAATTCCATGATTGTTCGCTCAAGACCTGCCCTCGACTTATGACCTGTTTAATGACATCACTTCTTGCCTAATGACATCACTTCTGACCCTCAGCAGGCATCATGAATGCTATGTGGCACTCCGTATGAAATGAGTTTGACACCCCTGCACTAGACAATAAACCAGTGGTAACAGAAAAGCACAGGAAGAGTCAGATGTGGAATACAGTTTGGGAAACATACATCCTCCAAGTGTTCCTATTTCACAGGGTCAATCCCTATTTTCTGTCCCTGATAAGCATTATCCTAGTTTTGCTTTCGGGGGCTGCCTTCTTCAAATGCTGTTAGTGTGAGTTGCTAGAGTTGTTCTTGCTTCAGATTCTAACCCCCTTCCTCGGGTCTCTAGTCAGTGGGAGGTGGAAGCAGGTGGTTTCTAAAGAGCATTTGCTTGGAAATAAGGCCTCATGAAGTGCACAGCTGGCCATTTCACCTATTGCAGTGGGTGAGTGTCAATCTCAATATTGATGACATATTGTCAGGTGAACAAAGCATAGTTTTGTATCACAGTGTGATTCTCTAGTGCAACATTTTTGTCACACTGCTCAAGGAATACAGCATCAAAAGTACATAAAACTAAAAAAAAGCTTCCTTCCACATGTTCCAGCTCACATTCCAAGATCTGCCAAAGAAACCTTACTTTGTCTCCTGCTTCCATGCAAGATGCAGTTAATAGGTACATGCAACATGGTGCCCAGACCTTGGAAGGCCAGTCTAGCTTTCTCCCATCTAATCTTTAACGGATTGGCAAATGCAACCTTATTTGGAGGATGTTCAATCCAGACTAGCTGTTTGTCCACCTTGGAAAATGGTTTTTATGACAATCTGTATCTGGCTCTCTTGTTTTGTAAGATGCTCTTTTAATTACGTTTTGTTGTTTTATTGTATGTTTTAAAGTCATTGTATGTTGCTTTACGGTATTTGGTGAAAAGTGGCACATAAATTTATAAATAAGCTTTCCACTTCCTCCACATTTCCCAAGACACACCCACACTTTCAGAAATGCCCTGTCCCCCAGCAACAAATTATTATGATGAAATTTCCTATACTATGAAATCTCTTCTCCCCCCCCCCCAAGTAGTTTCTTCCCATTTTTGATAAGAGTCTGCATAGGAAGCCGCTGAGTAGTAAAAAAAATATTAAATTGTAGTGGTAGTAATATTATTAACAGTATTTAATACTGTTAATACTAGTAATAGCTGGCATAGGTCCAAGGAGTCCCAGTGTAGGCCAGGCAGCCTATGAGGAGGTAGGGGAGGAAAATCTCAGCAGCACTGTGGATTAGCAGGGGATAAGATTGGGCCCCTAGAGTTGGCTCCCTAATCTTGAATTCAGGCTTCACACAGGTATCATTAAGTGAGCAAGTTTATTGGCCTGCTTATATACAACGCCCTGGCAGGTGTTGCAGGGTTGCAGGCATTGCAAACTACAAGCCTGCAGCAGGGTTTCCTCATAGGTCGAAGGAAATGAGGAAGGAAGATGTCTAGTGAATAAACTTAAGGAGACTGTTCACTGTTAATGAACTGCATTCAACATAGTAGATTTACTGTACTCAGACTTGATACAGGAGATCTGGGTTCAAGTCCCTATTCTTCCACAAAGTGCACTAGGTGATCTTTGGCAACTGCCTCACAATCTTTGTGTGGATGAAACAACTGAGCTTGTAGAGAGTTTATACTGTAAAAGAAAATTAGGGGCTCTGGCTGTTGAAACAGTGGGGAAAGTTTTTGATCATTTTGGAGTAACTATGCACAGAAACAGCTCGTTGTGTTATTGCATTTGAGTGAGTGGGACTAGATGTAAATAGTTGACGAAAAGCATTATGTGTGAATGACTCAAGGGATTGTGTTGGTTGTTAGAAGAACTTGGCATTTACCTCATGTAAACAAAGCAAGAATGAGGTTGTCAGCTTAGAACAGGGCTGGCTAACTCATGGGACACGTGCCAGTAGTGGCACGCGGACACTTTCCACGTGGCACATGCAGCAGAGCCAATCCCTCCCATTGGCAACTTGGATGAAGCTTGAAGCTTCTGGTGGGGTCCCAGATGCATGCGGCTTAACTGGGATGCCCCACACTTCTGAGGGAGAGTAAGAACCGATGCTGCTTGCCCCCAGCAGTGGTCACACCTGCTGCACTTTGTCCTGCCCCATCTCATCCCACCATGCCCAACACCTTCTGCCCCAAAGGTCTCATCAGCAACCTGGGTGAATTCTCCACACCCGACCAGCTTTGCATGAATGCCACCACTGAGCCAGGGCTAGCACAGGCTGGTCAGCCACCAGTTGCCCATTCGCAAATCATGGGGCGCTAACTCCCAGCCCAGCATTTGGTGCAGGCAACTGGTGGCTGACCAGCCTGTGCTGGCCACAGCTCAGCGGTGGCCTTTCTGCTGAGCTGGTCCATGCAGTTGAGTGTGGAGGCTTCAGCAAGGTGGGGTCCTTTGATGCAACAGGGCATCAACACTGAGCCTTCTGGAGGCCATGGGCTTCCCTGCCTCCTCAAAACACCTCTCCGATGCAACCAGAAGCCACTTCCAGTTCACATATACAACTTTCAGTCATGTCCAGGAGGTGTTCTGAGACACAGAGAGGCCTGCAGCCCACTTCATGGACCTTCCCTTGCCTCAGAATATCTCCTGGACATGACAGGAAGTTGTGTCTGTGAACCAAAAGTGGCTTCCACTCATGTTGGAGAGGTGTTCTGAGGTGTTCTGAGGCATGGATTGGGCTGCGGGCCTCCCCAAGCTTCAGAACACGCTTGGTTACAACCAGAAGAGGCTTCTGGTCGCGTCTTGGAGGCCCTCTGAAGCATGGGATCATCTAGGATCCATGGATGCTAAATCCACAGATACTAAGGACCCACTGTATATCTCTACCTTTTCCTCCCCATTGGGAGGTGCCCAAGGTGGCTTATATTGTTTTCCTAATCATTAGTAGAAGACAAAAGTAAAGGGGAGTGGTAAAGGGAGGGGAGTGGTGTGCCTGCCTGGCTGCTGTTTCTCTTCCTTCTCCGCCTTCCCCTCATCATCACGATCAAACAGCATTTTTCTGTTTCTCTGGGGGGCAGGTGCACAGTTCACCTTAAAAGGCATCAGCAGGTAGAGGTGGTGGTGGTAACTGTTTGCCTTTCTGGCTTTTCCTTCTTCTCTCCTCCTCTTCTGCCTCAGAGTGCAGCTGTGTATGTAGATGTATGAGCATGTCACGGCAGCCATTATCTTAGAATATATTAATTACATTGATTAATAATTGGGGCACCTTTTTAGGTTGATTAATAGTTTAGAAGTGTTTTAAATTAATTATATAATTGAGTACAGGTTGTGTCTCATTACTTGTGAGGGCTCCCTTCTCAGAACTCACAAGGATGATAAAAAATGCACTACAGCAAATCAATTTAAAGAACAAAGTCCCTTTGCTCCTGTGATTTAAAAACAACCTTACTGACCTTTTGAAATGCACACAGAGGCAATCAGTCTCTCTCCAGGCACTTAGGCTTCATTAGGAGGAAGCAATCCCTCCCATCACCAGGAGCCACAGTGAGGGGGAAAGAATGGGTGATAATCACTGCCATTTAGCCTTCTTTCACATGTTCTGGGGAAGGCCATTCATGTTGAGTCAAATAAAAAAATCAGTGTATAACAAGGTTGGACCTGTATCAGTTAAATGTTGCAGTCCTTTTTAACACGGATTAGTTTTTCTTGAGCTCCCTGTAACAATTGTGGTGTCTCAAGAGAAAAGTTGGCCTACCTTATTAATATTATATTTAGCAGGGAACTGGGTGCTGGAATCTGCATTACTAATCTAACTTCTGTCCACCTGAAAGATATATATTGCATTCAACATTACAACCTTTGTTGAAGCTGCTCAGGAACTGAGAACCAAGCTAATTTTAGCAAATGTTGTAAACTGCTGCAGCATGCAGTATGCAACAATAAAAAGCTGGCTTCTGGCTTTTTGCTGTTTTATTGCTGCATTGTTTTTATATAGTTTTATAATTAATTTTATGTAAGCAACCTTGGGTGCCCACAGCAGTGGAGTAAAAATGCATTGATTGGAATTAAACATACAAATGTATTTAAGAGGCACCCTAAACATACAAATTATTTGCAACTCCTTTGTTTTCTGTTTCTTTTAACTGGGTCATTTAAGGTGATGAAGTCTTGTAATAACTCCATTGGATTGGTTTGGCAAAAAGTCTTTGATTGACTGGCATTAATGTGCGTGGGAATCCAGGATACTCTGGATGAATCCATTTAGAATACCTAAACTTTCTAAGAGAATGAAGGCATACCAAATATATACATTATTTTGTAAAAGACAGACAGAGACACGAGACTGGTTAGGCATACTGTAAATGAACAGGAACAGGAAACACTTTTGGAAACACAACATGGACACTTGCTATTTTGACCCCTTTCTCCAGTGGTTATACTTTCACCTCTGTAAGTAAGCAGAATCTTGATGTTTACAGCTCATTATTCTTTGCCCGTTTACAGCCGCATTAAAAGCAACGTGGATGGCAGATACTTAGTGGATGGCGTCCCCTTCAGCTGCTGCAACCCAAGCTCACCACGGCCATGCATCCAGTACCAGGTCTCTAACAACTCCGCACACTATAGCTACGACTTTCAAACAGAAGAGCTCAATCTATGGAACCGAGGCTGCAAGGAGGCTCTGCTGAAGTATTACAGCGGCATGATGAATTCCATGGGAGTTATTGTGCTCCTGGTCTGGCTTTTTGAGGTAATGCTGAGCTGGTATAGTGTGACCACAAAGCAACTAACTGTGAATCAGGACCTTCTTGGTTCAATTTTTGCCTCTTCCATGAACTCACAGGGTACCCTTAGGTAAGCCGCTCCTCTCAGCCCCAGTTCCAAGACAGGGTTAATGATCCTTATTTTACAGAGTTGTTGTAAGGGTAGCATCAAGTTAATACTTGTGAAGCACGTTGCAGTCAAAAAACAAGTGCTAATGCATTTGCTTTGGCATGGGAAAGGCGGGATATAAATCTTTTAATTAAATGACATAAATAAATGCCTGAGCATGGCAGTTTCTGTATCTTTTTCAAGACCAGAATGAAAAGAATTAAAAAGAATGAAAAGGAGTGCAAGAACAAGCAATAATAAGTACCAGAAAGAGTAAGGCTGTGCAAGCCCCAGTGACAGAGTGGAAGAGATGTGGTCCTAACATTACTGCCACCAAGCACACAGACCTCATTCACCATACCTTAGCATGAAGGTTCGTGCCCTCGGCACTATAGATGGGCTGTTGATCATAAAGTCAATGCAGATGCATGGTTTGCATTAAAAAAATGACCTGTGCGAAACACTGTCTCTACTAGTGCATTTATTTATTTAACAGATTTATATCCAGGCTTTCCACCCATTCGGTTGTCAGGGCAACAAACATACTGTTGTTGGCATGGTTCCAATCCCTGGTGGATGAACCTTTTGCTATAGGTTTGCTCAAAGATAGAGTCTGGGAATCAGAAAAGGAGATCAGTGCTCCTGTATAGAAGGCAGATGTTCCTTAATGACAGGTAAGTGTTGGAAAATATACAGGCAGGGCTCTGGAATGGGGAAAAGGTTCCAGAGTATATAACAACATAAGGATATTTGGATTAAACTGTTTTCAGAGGGAATCTTCCACGTGTAGATCTTCCAACCGTTGGCACACTTCTTCATCCCTCATCAGATGTCTACTCTAGAGGACACTCTGGCATCACTCTCTCATAATGTATCTATGGGGGAAGTAGGGCAAAGGGCAGACCCTCCTAGAATGTCCTATATTCACCACAGTCTTGGAGCAGAGCAGCTGGCAATGTCCAAACCAGAGCAGTTGCTTCCACAGAGTTCCCACAGACAATGGGCTTGATCACAGTTAGGATCCCCAGAACAATCTGGAAGGGAAGCAGGTGACAAAGCCAAATGGTGTGGGGAATTACTGAAAGATGCTACTCCAAGATGCTGTTTTCCTGAAAAGCCAACACAAACTCCCTTGTGTGACTAAGGTTGGTGGTTGTCTTTTACTTCTTTGCCAGTTTGCTGGGTCAGAGTTCAGGACTGCTCTCACCACTCTGCACTTCATTCCCAAGTGTTGTGAAAGGGCAGCTGGAGGCATAGCTTCAAAAAAGAGAGGGCACCACCATCTCCAGTCTTATCTAAAACCCAGCAGCTTCTAACAAAGAGTTTAAAAATAAACAACAGGATGGATCTTCTCATGTTGTGGGTGCAAGAGAAATATCTGCTGTTAGCAGAGCTGGACCAAGGCCTCCTGACACTTGAGTAGTCTGCCTACCACCTGGTTTTGTATACTCTAGCTCAGTGGTTTTCAAACTGGGGTGTCACGATGCCCCAGCCTGAAGGCCCTGGCCTCTGCTCCCTTAAGGGGCAGGGACAACGAGGAGGCAGGGGGGAAGCAGCGACATGATCCCCAGGATCATGTTGCTAATGGGGCTACAGGGACTGGGATGCACTCACCAGTCCCTGCAGCAGCCGTCCTGGGGTGTGGGAAACCCTGCGTGAGTGTCTGCAGGGCTCCCCAGGTCATCGAAAGTGAAAGTGGAGCTATCGCACTCCACTTCCACAAAACTGGAAGTGGGGTGCGATCCTGAGAGTTTGAAAACCGCTGCTCTAGCTCACCACACTCCTTTCTTCCTCATTTCTTTCACTCTGTCCCACTCTTCCTTTTCTAATCCAGGGAGTGGGAAGAGGAGAAGGTGTGAAATCAAGTGGATGGTTAGAAGTGGGTGCTCACTTCTGCCTGCCAGTCTGCTGCGTGAGGTGACTGGCTGAGACAGCTGATGGGTGGACTGGCCCTGGCTGTTTGCCATGATGGTTATTTGGCTCCAGTATATAACTGAATGTCAGGGCCAACAACAGGAAGTGTCTGTAGAATATAACAGAATTCTACTCAACTAACAGCACAATCCAAACTGTTCCTTGGGCAAGTCCCTTGTGCCAACCCAGGAGGATCGCAAAGGTGCCATAAGGCATGTTTACACCTCCTCTTCATGAGTCAGCTAGACCGGTGCACAGAGGTGCACTGGCCTGCGGAAGCTGACATAAACCTCCACACCAATGGAGGCACCGAGCCTTGCGTCGGCCGAGCTGGAGGCTCTGTGAGTAGGGAGGAGGTGGGAGGGAGGTGGAGAGAGGGTGGTCCTGGGGGCAGGCAGGGAGGGAGGAGGCAGGAAGGAGGTGGGGAGAGGGTGGTCCTGGGGGCAGGCAGGCAGGGAGCAGGAGACCGGGCTGGGACCCGGCAATTATGCTTCAAGTTATGCCCCTGCTTCAAGCTGCTCCACTCTCCTCTCCTCAGACAAGGCGCAAGTCCAAAGAGACTCATTGAGACCAGGGTGGCTTACCCAGAGGTAAGGGGAAAAGTTTCCCCTTACCTCTGGCTGAGCCACTTTGGCACCTATCCTGTGCTGAAAACAGCGCAAACCTCTTGACTCGCCTGTTCCAGCACAAGATAGGATTGTGCCCTAAGGGCCCAATCCTGTGGGCCATTAGCACCGGTGCTGAGCTCTATTGTTGGCACTAGGTACTGTAAATGTGGCGTAAAGCATGTTTATAGCACCGTGGGAGGAGGGATTGCCAGCTCTGGGCTCAGCACCTGGAGAACATTGCATGCTCCTCTGCCAAACAGTGGTGCAGCCTTTTGGGGTGAGGGGAGGTGTTCTAGGGCAGGGGAGAGTGGGGCAGGACAGGGTGGTGGGAAGAACGAACCCAGGAGGGGCGTGGGACTGGTAGAGGCCTCCTCTGCTGGATCCTATCCTCCATGTTGGACTGAAAAGCCTGACACAGAGGTTCTCATGTCTGTGCCAGCAAAATAGCCAGCACAGACTTCAGAAGCCCCATTGCGGTGCCTGCACCCTTATTTGGGGGAAGGGGATGAACATCCCCTTCCCCCAGGGTGACCTCTGGTGGCTTTCCAGCACCTGCAGGATACAGCAGTTGCCATTTTAGTGCCACTGTTTCTCCAGGTGTCAGGAAGTTTAGGATTGGGCTGAAAATCTTATACCAGGACTACCTGGTATATCTAAGTGGCCACTGTGGAAGACAGAATGAAGGACAGTGGGCCTTTGAACTGCTCTAATAGGGCTCTTTTATATTCTTTTGGCTAGTTAAAAAAGATACAGTGGGATAAAAACAAGCTCAGTGTTATTTAGATATACTCTACAAGAAACTCCAGTTTTATGTAGAAAAAAATGCCTTGGTTATCCAAAGTTGCAAAACTGTTGATAGAGGAGGCTGTGACACCAGCCTGACTTACTCATGATTTACCCTTACATCATTCTGTGTCCCTCCCAGATGGCGGTGATGGTAGGGCTGCGGCTGTTGCATACCTCTCTGGAGAGCATTACCAATCCTGAAGATCCTGAATGTGAGAGTGAAGGATGGGTCCTGGATAAGAGCTTGAAAGACACTTTCAAATCCACCCTGGAGAATTTGAAAAATTTTGGTAAGTCGAATCAAGTGGATGCTGGTGCAGAAGGAGATGAAGGCGCGAAAACCCAAGTGGTCACAACCGTCAGTTGAGTTTCTCGGCTGACAAGACTGTTACCAAAGACTGAAAATGGTGAATATTCACTTTAAAAAAAAGCAGAAGGAAAGAAAGGTGCAAGTCATCACAGCTATACCTTTGTATACACAAGATGCTCACTTATGTACATATGGCAAATACAGTATACTACACTTTGGGATAACACACAGGCATCCTTACAGTAGACATGTTGAGACAGTTGATAACTTTTCTGAGAAATGGCCGTAACAAGATGCTTCAAAGCAGATACATCCACTTTAGGAGTATTATATTCACAACTCAAATAATACTCCAAAAGAAACACAATGTGGAGAATTGGTCAGCACTACCTGATGTTTTGTTGCACAGTATTAGGAGCCAAACAGGGAAATTTAAGCTTGAATATTTTTGTACTTAAGTTTACAAATATATTTGAAAAGGAAAAAAAATCAATTATGGGGGAAAGTTAAAGGCCATTAAATATACTTTGGTAGGTAGATAATGGAAAACTGTCTTTTTTAAGACTCTTTATTGGCACAGACTCCCAATGCCAGGAGTTTAAAGTCTGAATAAATATCTTCTTCCATGTACAAAACTAGAGAGCGCAGTTGTACTGAACTTTGATGCACTGACCACAAATTTGTGATTTAATAGAAGCAGAATTGTTAGCAGAACTAAAGGAATCAACACAGTTGCACACACAGCAAACTGATTTTTCTTAAGAACTTTTCTGGGACACAGAAAGAACTGCAACCATTGTAACAAATGCAGAAACAACAGGACAGGAAAATAAGTCAAACCAGAGGTCAACCAGATGTTAGGATAGAAGCAACCAAAAAGCTTTTAAACTAGCAATAAACTCCCTACTTGGTGGATACCAGTATTTCCATGGTTGCTGCCTGGGTGGCTCAGGTCACATGTTGCCATTCTCCCAACAAAAATCACATTTATCTGAACACCAAAATAAACTATAGCTTATGGTAGGTGTTTATATATTTCACTTAGTGGAAAGGTACATTTATCTAGCACTTTGTTTAACATGCATGCCAGTTAAAATTAATCTGGTATGAAAACTAAACTTTGTCTTGTGAAGTAAACATGTGATGCTTGGTTGCCAAATGAAGAAGTTGCTGAAACCAACACTTGGGTTTGAGAGTTTTCCCAGGCATTGAAATGTGCAAGCTAATAATAAAAGCAAGATCCAGATATCAAATGAATCAGATTCATTGCAAAATAATAATAAAAATAATAAAAGCTCAGTCTGGTAGTTTGTGTGCAACTCATGTCCTATGGAAGACATAGTTGATTCAATTTATTTTGGATACAGCATAATTGTATATTTTTCTTAACAGGGTGCATCATAGCAAATACTTTATAATTTTATAACCTTGAACAAAGCATGGGGACGCACTTGCTATGTAAAGAGATTTTTATGCTTGTTCTATATGAAGATAATATTTTCTGTTGATACATACAGTACATACTACATACACTTCCCAGTTCACTTTTTCCTTCGAGAAAGCAAAAAATTCTACTCTTGACAGTCAACCAACTCCAACAGTGTCCTAGGCAGTGGCGTCACTAGGGTTTGTGTCACCCGGTGCAGGATGCCAGCACGTCACCCCCCCATGCAGTGGGCGGGGCAACCCCCGCACCCCTCTAGCAACAGCAGTGGTCCTAGGTATTGTGCAGAAGATGGAGTTGACCTGGTCTTTATCCAAAAGGCTTACAATCTACAGAAAGAGATGAGGATGAGGGAGAGGTGAGAGATTTTTTATGAGTAGTGTGGAAAGAGGGGATCTATGGTGATAAAAGGAAGTAAGAATTGCTGAAGGAGGATTTCACAAAATGAAAATAAGAATGGACTTACAGAAAGAGAGATGAAGAGCAAGAGGAGGTATTTCTAGGTACAAGTTGCATTTGAAGTTATAAAGCTGCCTTATGCTGAGGTAGACCCTTGGTCCATCGTGGCCAGTACTATCTACTCTAAGTGATGGCAGCTCTCCAAGATCTTTGCCAGCTTTGCTACCTGAGTTTCTCTTAAATGGAGATGCCAGGAGTCAAAACCGGGTCCTTCTGCATGCAAAGAATATGCTTTACCATGATCACATGAACAGTTTAGAAGATTTCTTGCATCAAATCTAAGCTTATTGCAGTCTTAGACATTGCTGACTTAGACCATCACTTCATATGATGTCTGTCCCCCTCATGCTCTGATTTTGTTTTTAATTCAATATATTCTTTTACTACTGTATTATAATACCTAGTTCACTTACAAAAGCACAGGTTTTGTATGTGGACTTTACCTCAGTTGATCCCCTCTTCAGTTTAGATATATGGAGAGAGATTACAGAAAACAGGTTTGTATTGAAACACAGGAGCACAGAAATTATCTGTTAAGGAAATGAGAGTTAATTTTTCTAGATGAATGCCTTTTCTCCTCCATCTGAAAATGGAGAGTCTCCACCTCTATGTTGCCTTCCATGGGAAAGGAGAAGCAAGATTTTGGAACTTACTTCCATCTGATTTGCTGACCACATCCCTTTGGGAGGAACTCAGACTATTGGTGTTGATTGCCCATTGAGGAGGTCATGAAAATTGGTCACAAGGAAAACAGCAGAATACAAACACTTGTCATGTAAAATAAGGCTTTCCAGTTCATGAGGGTCTTTTGACATGATTACTTTGTATTGTGCAATTTATAATATCTATCCGCCCTGTCAAACATGAGGTTCTATGATATTGTAAATGCCATTTAAATAGATTTGTAGGTGCTATCTGCAAATGTGAATGTAGATATTCAAAAATATATTTTAAAAGTACCTGTTACAAGAAAATATTGAAAAATATTATGTTTATACAGTGGTTTTTCTCTTTATTTGCATGATTGGTGCCTCTTAGTTATCATGTAACTTTTGTTCCCTCCCAAATGTTCATTGATTGCAAAGATTTGTTAATAGAACCAGTCTTAATGCCTTGGTAAGAAAAACCCTGCTCCACAATCAAGGCTCTGCTTCCCATAGTCCATGGCACAAATTCAAGTTTGTCTGCCAGAGTGCAGTTTGCAGAATTGCAGCCAATGGAGAATCTAATTACACCAGGGTGTAAAGGCATATGATGCAACATCCTTATAGGTTTGTGTCTGATTGGGTGACTGGACGGGTGATTGACTGGAAGCCCTATGAACACAGACTTGAGTTCTGTGGTAGAAGAAAAGCAAGATATAAGTGGAATGAATGAATATAATATGCACATTTATTAACTTCACACACACACACACGTGTACACACACACACACACACACGTGTACACACACACACACACACACACACACACACAGAGAGAGCCTATTTGTGAAGGCACTCAAGGTGGTTTGCATTTAAAATTCTTGCATAAGACCTAAAACATAAAGACAAAACTCTAAAATAGTAGAACTGCCTCTAGCTGTGGGTGGTTGCTTCAGGAACCAAAGAGCACACAGTCCCTCTTTTTATTTTTGGGTGTCCACTTGAAACATCTTTGGTATACACCTAAAATTGTATCTTCTTTATTTTTTGTACTTTATTTATTTATTTAAAAGATTGTCCATTATACCTACAATACACTTATCTTACAAAAGCATGTTCAAGATATACACTCGTACAAGTCTTTTCTCCAAAAGCTGACAAAAGAGCACCAATTTCATAAGTCACTTCCTTCCTAAACTCTAAGTCACTTTGCTTAGTTAGTACTGCTGGTTTATGGATCTTATGGTTCCCAGTTTCAGGAATGTAACTCTTCCTACAACATTTTGCATACGCCAACATTTGTAACTGTTGTAGTTGCCATAAACAGCTCACCAGCACTCACTGACAGCAGTGCAAAGGATGTGCACACTTGACAGAATACATCAACTCCATCTGGGTAAACTGATTAGCTTCTATTGAATATTTCTTTGCAAACTACAAAAATTGGCTTGTAGCTAGGATCATCTAGTTCAGCATTTTGTTGCTAACAGAAGCCTTTGAAAGCCCACAAGTAGGGCATGATGGTTATTTGCAGTCCCTCATTACTGCATTTATAACTCACTTCAGAAGAAGCTCACTTCTTCTGAATACGGAGATTCCATTTAGATATACAGTACTTCTTGTCCATTGATTTGTGTAACTCTTTTTTTAAAGTCATCTAACTCATCACTATTACCACCATCTGGGGTAGTGCATGCCAGAAACTCATGTTGGAACCCAATTAAACTCACAAACCTCATAAAGCAGCTGTTCCCAAACTTTTTACCTCTGGGATCCACTTTTTAAAATGACACTCTGTTGGGACCCATCTAGCTTTACAAGAGTAAAAAAAATTCTCTTTACCAGCTGCTCAAACCTCGGTGTTTATCCTTTTTACTATGGTGGGGAGGGGGCCGCCTTCTAGAGTGTTTATTGAGCTCCATGTTCATATGATCAGGACCATTCTGGTGGCTTTGCATTTCCTTTTGCATGGCCTACAAGAGCCAAAGTGTGGTCACCTACTCATGAGTGAATGTGCTGCTCTGTTTCAGTTTCCATAGGGCTCAATACATTTTCTGTGTCAGCTATCAGCTTGTCAATTTTACAAATTACCAAAAATCACATCACAACCCACTGGTGGGTCTTGACCCACAGTTTGGGAACAGGTGTCATAAAGCATATCACTGAGCAGAGGTCTCTTTGAGTTTAAGGGTGCAATCCTAACCAACTTTCCAGCACTAAGGTAAGGGCAATGCAGTTCTGAGGTAAAGAACCAAACATTCCCTTATCTTCATCCGTAAACCTTTATTGGCAATAACAATAATAGCAATAACAAAAGAGCAACATTCCCTTATCTTGCGGAGGCCTCCTTGCGTGCCACCCAACTGCAGGATACAGCACATGCCCCACTGGCACAGCTATGTCAATGCTGGAAAGTTGGTTAGGATTTGGGTCTAAATGAAACACCCATCCATCAGAGACAAAGGGCTTGTTCAGGCATGTGATCTCTACACAGGTATCAAGTGAATGCAGGCTCTGAGCTTGTGTGGAGACAAAGTTTGTGGAAACCAGCACCTTGATGTGTCTCAGGGTACACAAACACCCTGAGATTATAGTGATGGTAATAGTAGAACACCCAGATGCTTGTACAGACCTACTACATGACCGATCTGGACTGATTCAGGGAAATGCACTTAACAGCCACACCTTTGACTTTAAAAACTGGTACTTAATATCAGGCTTGTGAAACATGAAATGATTGGCTATCAACAAGCCCAGGATATAAGATCACTTAAAGTCATGCAGCCACCCTGCTTTTATGGAAGAAGAGCTATTTCCTGTATTTCAAACTTCTGACTAAGAGTTTCCTCTGTGACTCCTTTGACTATTTGAAATGTGTACATACATAGCATATAATCTATTCTTAAACAGAAAAGGGGCTTAATGCCAAAAAAGGCTTGCTCTATTCTCTGTTTTGTGAATATGTTTCTGCTAAAATGTAGAAATGTAATCACTTTGTCAAATAAGTGAAAACCCCAATTTTCTCCCAATACATGTAACACATGAAAACCATCCTAACAGGAGGATGGTATACACAGCTTTATCAGAGCTAATTATTTCTAAGTAACCTTAATACAATTTATAAGATTAACCTTCATGCATTCCTCTATTCTGGACACCTAATACCAGACCATGGTTGCTTCTCTGTGTATGCTAAGCAGGGAACGGCTATATCCGGCTCTTTAGGCTAAGGATAACCTCTAGTGAACTAACAGAGTTTACAATAAATGAAAAGCATCCTCAAATCATTCAGCATTAGTGAAGCTTATTGCTAACTTTCCTGTATTAAAGATGGCATTGACCTTAACTAAATAAATTTAGGAGATCACATGAGATTGTTAAAATGCTCTTCAAAAGAGAACATTAGAGGTTAGTTAATTAAGAGATAAGGCTGGAGAAACAGAACTACGTCACTTGCTAACAGCTCCCTGCTGAGAGATGAATGCCTGGACAAATTTGTTTTGACAAACGGAACAGGTTAGAAAATGTAGTGGTCTATTTTTAAACTCAAATGCAACATTATTTTTCCAGTTAGAAGAAATTGTTGTTCCAATGGTGACAAATGCAAAAGAATTTAATTTTTATCATCCTCAAAGTGCATTGTGCATGATGAGGGAATCCTGCTTAAAGCTGCAATCCTATGCATACTTACCTGGGAGAAAGTTCCACTGAAATCATTAGGGTTTACTTCTGAGTAGACATGCACTGTAAGAGATATAAAGGAACAGGTGCTCCACACCTACATTACATGATAGTTTGTAACTGAATGAGTGAGCCAATTCCTTTGAAAAAGGGTTATGTTTGAGATGGCATCAGGTGATTTGAAAGTCTTATCTGTGGGATGGACTATAGTGGCTCATTCATACATACAAGTTGCTTCACAACACTGCATCTTCACAGGGTGAACAAGCATATGTGACCCTGCTCATGGAATCTATGGGCATATTTTTTCACACCTCCATTCCTCCAAGGAGTTTAGGGTGGTGTACATGATTCCTTCCCTCCTTTTGTCCTCACAACAACTCTGAGCAGTAGGTTAGGCTGACTGATAGTGAATGGCCCAAGGTCACCCATGAAACGACATGGCTGAGCATGGATTTGAACCTGGATCTTCCAAGTTTAAGTCCAACTCCTGAACCACCACACTATTTTGGCTCTTAATACCAGTGTTGAAGCTACCTACAGTGACCAGGTTTCAGGATGTCTGATCTCCCAAGTACTCATGTGCATGATGCTACATCTCATGCTATTTTTTTCCTTTCCTGTAACTAAAAAAGATCATCAAAGAAGTGAAGAAAAAATTAGCTGCCTGAACAGGAATATTATTCTCCATTTGTTACAGTATTTATATACCGCCTTCCTCATCGACTTAAGGTGGTTTACATAGGCAGGCTGACCATAAACCCCATTTTATCAAATGGGATTTTTACAAGTGTTGTTCAACAAGAGAGACTCATAGAACCCTCAATTTCTCCAGATTTTCCCATCATCGTGCAGTCTCCTCCTGTCCTGACAGCACAGCTCTTACCTTCTAAGCTTCCACAGGCAGCTGCAAATCAATCTTCGGACGGGTTGTCAAATAACATTTTTCAAGACAATATCATCCAGAACAATTCATGACATACTTAATTGCAATTTGTGCATGATTACTGAGAAGAAAGCACCACTGAGTTGGGACTTACTCCCAGGTAAGTGTGTGTAGGTGTGCAACCTTAAGTTTTCAGTTGGTTTAAGTCTAGAGCTAAATTTATTTTTTGCACTTATATTCCACCCTTCCTTCAAGGACTTCAGCACAGAGCATTGTTCATCCCCCATTTTATCCTCACAATAGGCTGAGAGACTCAAGGTTACCCAGGAAATATCATAACTGGGTGGGGAAGTGAACTAGGTACTAGTCTGACACTGTAGGGCAGATAACACATAATTCACATCTGAAAAAGGAGAAAAGAGGGCAATGAATCTGTGAAGATTCTTCATTTTTCTTTGATAGTTTGGGGGAGGGTGTCAAGCCCTACTATGGCTGACACTGGGGAGGGAAACTGCAGTCCACAGACAGTTTCTGTTCACTCCTATATCCAACACAAGCTCCTGGTCTTTATTTTCAAAACTCTCCATGATCTCACCCCTCCTGACCTTTCTGCTCCTGTTACACTCCTGCTCATGACCTTTTCTTCACTGGCTTCACCATTCTCAGCTGCCCAAATATCTTCTGCTCCCTCAACAGCCTCCACCCCTTCTTGCCCATAACTCGCTCCCTGATTACCTGCGGGATGCTCTCTCTCTGCCGTCCTTCAAATCCCTTCTCAATAATCAACTTTTCCATTAATCATTCAGCACCACCCCCTAGACCGGGGTGGCAAACCTAAAGCATATGTGACCAAGGTTACATGCTGTGCCACCCCTTGATTCTTTAAGCCCCACCCATACAATATTTTATTTATATATATAAATTGGTTGCCTAAACAGACTTAAGAATGCTTGCTAATAGCATAACATTGCATGCGATGGGGGGAGAGCCTGGTGCTTGAGGGGAACCTTTAAGACAGGAACTCTCCGGAAGCAGTCCCTTGGCAGTTTTACAAACTCTAGGGAGTAGGGTGACCAACTCCAAGACTCACACATTGGTAATCACATCTGACCACTGATGCACAAGGTCAAGGAGATGATCCCCTACTGGGGCTGACTCCAAGGTAAACCCAAAATCAGGCTTTGAGCCCCTTGTTGAACTTCAGGCCCTGGCTAGAGGATGCAGCATTTGGGGACTTGCCAGAAGGACAATGGAGTTTGGCCAGTGGGATCTAAACTTACATTGACCCTTGAGATGAAAGGATTGCTTGTGACCACAAAAAGACTGGTGTTGTTTATATTTGGAGTTGTCCTTTCAAAGAATGGGCAAAGCCTTTTACTTATCTCTGTTCTCAACAAGAATGGGATCTAGTATCTCCATGAAAAGCTTATTTCCTGCAAAGGGGTGGACGACTAATCTGGCTTGGGAGCCTGTGTCAACATCCCAGTGTTGGAGCCAGACATTTCTTCATAAGACAGAAAAGGCTGCTGACAAAGTAATTTTCTTCCAGTGTATCCTTGGCAGTCTTGGATAGGTTGGGGTCTGCACTGGCCAGTTCTTCCACCCCTAAATAGGTAGCTCTAGACATCAAGGAATTCATGGCAGCTGCCCTAAGAGCCCAAGAAGTTTCATGGGCCTTTTTGAGGGCCACCTCAATCCCTTTATCACAGGGGCTCCTTGGTCCCCCTCTGCCTTCAGATGGAATCACAGCATGCAAGGACAGGACAGCAATGGGAACATCGACTGTTGAGATCTTTGGGGTTCGCAAAACATTCTAAGGCAGTGAATAAAGCTTGCCTAGCAATTAGGAGGTATGCTTCTTCTGAGAAGGCGTTGCACACTCATCTTCCAAAATGGACCAAAATGCCTCCAGAAAGGGAACCTGAGGTGCCTTGGTGAGACCCTGAGGAAACAGATAGTTGAATCTCAGCCCAGTCGGAGTGGCAGAGGCAGAAGCTGACCCAACCTCTGTGCCAAGATTCAGAGACTAATGGCGTAATCCTATCTTGCACTGGAACAGGCAAGCCAGAAGGCTTGCACTGTATCCAGTGCAAGATAGGGCTCCACAGTGGCTCAGCCGAAGGTAAGGAGAAACTCTTTCCCTTACCTCCATGTGAGCCACTGCAGCTCCTATGGATCTCCTCAGTCTTGTGCCACCTCCTGAGGTGGCACAAGTCTGAGGAGAGCAGAGTGGCTTGAAGCCGCTACATGCTGCTCGGTTACAGGGGTTGGGATCTGGCATAACAGCCGGATCGCAGTCCCACCTCTCGCTTCCTGCCCACCCACCGGAAGCTGCTCCGGAAGCCTCCCTCCTGCCTCCTCCCTGTCCACCCCAGAGCCTTGCATGGGGTAAGCTCAGCCAATGCAAGCCTCGCCCTGCAAGCTGCCAGAGGCTGGATGCAGGCTCCGTGTGCTCTAGAGGGGGCGCAAATATGCTTTACAGCATGTTTTCGATCCTCCTAGGCCTGCACAAAGGACTTAGTTAGGATTGTGCTGCACCTAGCTTTAGATTAGTCTACAGTCTCTTTAGGAAAGAGATCCACAGGGAAAAGCTTGTCCAGGTTATTCTCTGTGTTAGTGGCTTCCTCCCCCAAGAGTCTGCTTCCTCAGAGGATGTGGAGCCTGAGGCATACATTTCAAGAAGCCAGTTAGTATCACTTTAGTATGGGGAGCCCTCTTACATTGGCTGTGCATCTAAGCCTGAGAACTTCAATGCTGTGGGAAAGATAAAAGGATGTGGGGGACCTGTGCCTCTTAGGTGGAGTCCCCTCAGAGTCAGAGGAAGTGGAACTTGGTGCTGATGGGGAAGGGAAATGAGTGTTGGTGCTTTGGGCGCAATCCTAACTGGCAGTTATGCCGGTATAGGAGTCCCTGGAGGGTCGCAAATGTGCTGTAAAGCACGTTTGCACCTCCGTGGAAGTAAGTCGCATTGGCACATCCAGATGCGCCAATGCGTGGAGGCTGGCAGAGGCCTCCACAGTGGCTTCCTCCCCGTCACTTGTGCCAGCGCACCCACACTGACACAAGCAGCGAAGGCAGACGGGGCAGGGAGGAGGCGGAGGGCATTTCTGGGCGGGGGGGATGTTGGGTGATGGGCGGCCCCAGGGGCCGGCTTGCGGGGAGCTGGGGGTGGGGCTGGGACCCGGCAGATATGCCAGATCCCAACCCCCATCCCCGGGGAGAATGGAGCAGCTTCGAGCCGCTCTGCTCTCCTTGGACTTGCGCCACCTCCAGAGGTGGCGCAGGTCTGAGGAGACCCATTGGGACACGCAGCCCTTACCCAGGGGTAAGGGGAAGAGCTTCCCCTTGCCCCTGGCTGAGCCGCTGCACCCAACAAAGCTGCGTTGGATGCAGCGCAAGCCTTCTGGCTTACCTGCTCCAGCACAGGTTTGGATTGCCCCCTTAATGTCTTATCTTCTCACCCCTTGCTGAATCCCCATAAGCTGTCCCAATTTGGAAACCACTGTCTGCCAGCCTAACACTAAATTCTGTGCTTCCTGGGACGCTGATAAGGCAGCCTATGCTTGGGGAACAGTGTCCTGGGAGAGAGGCACCCCAAAATCCCCCTCAAGTCAACCTCCAGTCAAACCAGCACTTCCCCCCCACTGTCATGGAGAAAGCAGAGAATTCAAGTGTGCTGACGATCAAATCCCTCAAAGCCTTGAGGGGACTATGACCAGTGCTTTTTTTGTAAATAAAAAGGTGCAGGAACTCACAACTTGTTAATCTTTTATTTATTTATTTTTAAACCATTTTTTATTGGAGAAATAAAAATATTTTTTATGGGCTTCCCCCCTAAAGATGAACTTACTTCTGAGTAGACATGCATAGGATTGGGCTGTCAATCTCCACATCCCCTTCCCCCTAGCTACTTTTTCTACACAAGGGGAAAAATACTGTACAGGTGCACTTGTAGCGTGTAGTATGTAGTGTGTCACTACTTTGAGAGAGGAAGCAGTGAATGGATTCCAAAAAATGGCTTACATGAGTTCCATGTAGTAAAATTACTCTAAGCAACTGTGGGAGTAAGAACAAAAAAGGAATTCTTACACGAGAGGGGTCCTTAGGTGCACACAGAAACAGCTACGTTTGCAAACAAGCGATTAAATATGGTTTAATTCAGGTATCAAAATACTCTGTGTCTTTGGGAAGGCGCTTGGCATGCAATTGTATGTTCTCTGCTGCCCTGAGCAGCTGCTGTGCATTGCTGGAGAGGAGCTGCAAACGCTGGCTGACGGAGGGCATGCTTGTGGGGGAAGGATGAGGAGGATCTCTGGCAAGGCTGGACAGCACATTGTACACACGTAGAATCCCTTTTCACCTGCCCTTAGCATGTGCCTTAGGATGGCAGCCTCAGGGCCCCTCCTCTGCCTGTCTACTCAGAAGTCTGTCCCACTAGAGGCAGTGGGGCTTCCTCCCAGGAAAGTGTGGAGAGGACTGCAGCCATAGAGCCTTTCCTCTGCCTGTCTACTCAGGCTGCAAGGCTATGACACTTTCCCGGGAGTAAGCCCCATTGAACACAATGGAACTTACTTCTGAGTAGACATGCTTGGGCTCTCAGGCTGCAAGGCTATGCACCCCTTCCCAGGAGCAAGCCCCATGAGACATACTTCTGAGTAGACACGCCTAGGCTCGTGCTGCAGATTGGCACGGGGCTACACCAGCCAGCTTCCTTCCTCTTCTCCTCCTCGGCCAAGCCAGTACCTGGGCGTTCCGTGGGTGCCGCAGCCCGTCTCTCTGGCTGGCTGGCTGGCTGTCCTCCTCCTCCTCAGCGTCAGCGCATGTCCCCCGCGCCCTCCACCAGCTTGGAAGCTGCGTGGGGAAGCAGAGCGCGGGGGTAGGGGAGGCAGGCTGGGCTCAGGCGAGAGCTTGGAGATGGGGGCAGGAGGGGGTCGTTGTGTGGTCAGGCAGGAGGCAGGGGCCAGGCGCCTGCCCACCCTGCACCCCCCAGCACCCACCCAGTGAATGCCTCTATTTTGCTCCCCCCCTCCTGGAATGCCTCCAAAGGGGAGGGGCCCCTGCAAAAAGGTGCCGGAACTCCGTCCCTCCATGTTCCATTAGAAAAAAAGCCCTGACTATGACTCTCAAAATGGCACCGTTAAGGCACGCCTCAGCAAATGCTGTGGGCATAACGTGAAGCTCAGGAGTGTGGGGCAGGCTGGACACAAAATTTATTTTAAAGCTACTTCACTCCCAACGTGTCAAAGCACAGCGCATGGGTAGACAGGAGGCCTGTTGCCTCCTTGCTGCATTGAACTGCATTGAGGCGTAAAGGGGTAAAACAGTCCCAGCTGAGAACTGGCACGTCAGTTAAAGCCAACTAGGTTGGCAGCCTCGTGATTTCTTAGAACTGCTGCTGCCCGCACCTGATGGAACAGGCTGAAAACCCCTCTCAGCTGGAAATCTGAGGAGCGGAATGCTCCTGGTTATGAGCTTATCAGTCCTCTAAGTGTCGCTGCAGCTTCTGAGGTAAAAATTCCCTCCCCTGACATTGATAGTTTTAGCACTTAATTAAGAACTTGCGGGGGGAAACAAGGAGAAGACTTTTCTTCGGATGGAAAGACCAAAAAATTATTTTAAACTAGTATTCGCTTTCTGAGGTGAAGGTAGTAATGCAGCATCTGATCGATCAGTCAGCGAGGCAGGGTCTTTGCTGAGATCACATGACCTGACTGGACCCTGCGTGCTAGCAATGTCGGGGCATACCCACTCTTAGGAATGCCCCCTTTCTTCAGTGGGAGAAAAATGGATTAGTGCACAAGCATGCTGTTGCACTGGGGTGGACAAAGTTGGAACATTGTGCTGGAACTCTTGTTCAAAGCTTCAGAGGGAATTTTCAGAGCAAGAGCAGGTGGGGGAAAAGAGTGAGTGAGTTGCACGTGAAGAGAAAAAGTGTCTATATTTGTGTGCATGTGATTGATAGAGGAGGTATGGAGGTGACACTGGACCATGCAGGGTTTGTTTACCTAATTACATTGAACAAAATTAGAGAGACATTTCCAGCTTCTTATGCGAGGAGGAAAATATGGTTCTGACAAAAATGAGTGCTGTCAGTGCAATTGCAAAGCTTTCTCCAAAGCAGCCCTTTCCCCAATAAGTAAATTGCCCCTAGACAATACAGAATCAGAGGGTGTTTCAGCAAAGTGGAGAGGATGCTATATACTTTGCAATGTATACAATTTATTAATAAAAATGTTGACAAGGAATTTAACTCAGGGCCATATAATTATGATGTGTATAGTTATTTTAAAGTTTTGACTGGAAGCTGCAAATCCAGACCATTTTTCTTTAAACATAAGTTAGCAACTCACATATTTAGCACAATTTTCTCCATTAAAAAAGTGAGATGACACACCAATCGAATGTCAACACCTAAAGCATTTATTCTTATACTTTTATACATATGATACATTTCAATTTTTACAAGTTTCCACAGATATGAAAGTTATAGCCAATTTATTACAGGTATTAATTCCCTGATACTGAAAGCTCATTATATAAACATTTCTACAATGAACATAAATACATGCAAAAGAAAAATTCAGAGAAAATGGGTTGTTGAAGAATGAGTAACCTTACAGAAAACCAGGATAAATTATACTTTTCTATGTCTTATAAGTCATAATTCTGTCAACCCATTTGAACTCCATCTTGAACAATAGTACCTGAGAGGGAAAAATTCATTATTTCTTTCAATATTTTACTGTACAGAGAAAATATTGAAATTTCTCTGTCAGATTAAAGGCAGCGGATTCTATTCTGCTGTTTTGAGTTACCTATGCACCCATGAGAAAACGCCGAATGTATTGTTACTATATGTCTCAAAGTAAGCTTCTCAAAATCCCAAAAAATAGTGTTACAGCAGAACTAGTACATTAAGTGTAACATGCACAGCTACTAATCTTATCTACAACCTAATCAAAGAAGTGAAATGAAGACTGGATATTTTCCTGTTAGTTACACGACACTCATAGCAAAGGAGAAGAGGTTCAAGAAGTACTGATGCATGTAGGAAGACTCTGATCAGACTTAAAAGCATGTCCTGCCCTAAGAAAAAGGAAGCCAAACTGGTCTAGCTTTATATTTGTATCTTTTGTGTTAACTGCAACTACTTTGAGCCAGTAGAAAACTGCTGTGAACACCAGCTGATGCATTAAATCTGTAAAAACTCAAACCTACAGCAATTTCAAATATATTGGATGTTCAAGGGATGGCTTATCAGCATTGAGGATGAAATCCAAAAAGCAAGACTTATCAGACCTACCTAAAATGATGGATTATAATTATGCAGAGGACAATGTAGTAAATTGTCAAAAAACAAGAGGGCAATGTTTTAAAAGGAAAGGGGAGTGTATGAAAGCTCTCTGGAAAGTATAATATGCCATTTTACATAGTTTTCTTGGAGGCCTTATGTATATCTAGAAAATTCGCAGCCTTCAGGCACCCATGTGCCAAGTGCAAAATCTGTGCAGTTATTTCAATACACTTATAAAATATACTATAGACAAATTTCTTTACAGAATGCCAGACAAATGTAAGTTTACGTTGTTGATCGTGCAAGTGAAGAAAATTAATAGGTGCAAAATCTTGCAATTGGAGGTCTGTAAATGCAAGGGAAAACATTGTTCATGGTTTTCACTTTGCTTTCTATGTTTTTATCCTAAGAACTGTAAAAAGGCAAATGGGACTCTGAACCTTGAATGCTGGAAGTCAATGAAAGAAAAGAAAAAAAACTAGTCTCATTCTCTGCCTCTTCAGTCTGTCACCAAATCAATAACTGCACATGACTTCTCCAATGGGTGGTTACTATCTCAACTAAGTATGTCAGTCTTTTAAAAATTGTAGACTACCAATCACAGCATGGAAAACAAAGCTGTTATGCCCACTATGTCAATATCACAATCCACACAAAACTTCTAGGGAGTGTGGGACTTCTAAAGATCTTTAAGTCAATTTTCTTTTTTAAGTGGTCTCTCATTTAGTAAGAATACAAAGGCAAAAAAGCCCTGCAAGGCTGCAGATTACAAAGTCATTTTAGATACAGTGAGTGTTCGGTTTCACTCATACAGGTAAGTCCATTGCTACATTTTTTGCAGTCTTATTTTATTCCATTACAATTATAGAACAGTGTAAGTACTAATATGCAAAATGGCTCAGATTTACTACAAAAGGGCGAATGCACCACTTCAAACATTGTGCTTGGTCTAGTCGCCATTTCAGCAGAGTTTTTCTCCCCTTTTATTTATCAAAAACATTTCAGCCAAACTCCAAGGAGACAGCCAGTTTTGTATCAGAAATGTAAATTCACTAGCCCAAGTTATAGAAATCAACAGATTGTCTGTGAAGGAAGCACAGTGCAAATAATACTATTGATCAAATTTACTACACAGAAAAGTTTACATGTTATGGTATCCAGGAAATTTACAAAACAAACATGGAAAAGTTAATAAAAGAACTAGATTCTTCTCTTTATTATTTAAATCCTCTCCCCCATTTTCCTTTTGTTTGATGAGTTTTGCTGGATTACAAAAGAATGATTATGAAGTTCCAAAAAATAATCAGTTATAAATGCTGCCAGTCAATGCCTACTAAAGTTTGATTTGCTTCTTGTGCATGTCCTATCTCCTCTGTAATACTGTGCTGTTGCCAGAGTTTTTGAATCTTTTTAAATCGCTCTCTGCAAAGATGTAAGGGATTTCCACGTCTGAAAGAAACAAAAAGGGCTTGTAAATAAAACAGCAATGCAGAACATGAAGTACTATTCCAGGGCTCCAAATGCTTAAGTTGCCTTACACATATAGTGACCTGATTGGGGGGCCCAATCCTATCCAACGTTTCTATCCAACTGTTGCAGCCCCAATAAAACAGCAAGGTAAGGGAGCAAATGTTCCCTTACCTTAAGGAGGCCTCCATGTCTGCTGCTCCATCACAGGATGCAGTGCATGCCCCGTTGGCATGGCTGCATCAATGCTGGAAAGTTGGATAGAATTGGGCCCTGGGATAATAAACCCACAAAATACGTAGCATCATGGCTTAAAATGCCAACTATAAACCAGGAATTCTTCAAGTCAAATCTCTAGCCACTAATTTAGTTGTGACCATAGGCAACTCATGGTCTCTCAACTTTATACCTTGTTCTTCTTGAAATAATATAGTTTAACACTTGAAACATGATATACGAAAATGCCATTCCATCTCATCAGCAGATGTAGCAGCTGGAGCCTGCCTTGCTTCCTCCTTCCAATATGCTGTCCACAGGCAGGTGGTACTGTAACTTAAGCAAAGGCTTTCCCTCTTCAGATTCAGACAGAAGAAGTTTTCAAACCCAGGCATCAAAAGACCTGCCCAGTTTAAAGATTACCAGAAGGCTAGTACAACAAGGTAAAAGATTCAGGAAAGTTGAATGAAAATGGAAAAACTGCAAACACTAGCCAGCCTAATTTTCCATGATGCTCCCATAGAATTATAATAGATTCACTGTGCTCACTGGGCAATGTCCCAAAACATGCAAGTTCATTCTCCTGTGCCAAAACAAGATTCACTGTATCCAAGTGCTGTGACTGATGGGGAATCCACTTTATTTAGAACCTGTAGGAAAGGTTGTGCTATGCAACTTCCCAGAGACATCAGATTCAACTTTTGAATGGATACTCCTATACACACTTAAAGAACCCATGGTAATATTGGCCATCCTTACTGGACAATAACCGCTGAAAAATGACTTCATACCATTGTTTTTGTAAAATGCAGGATTAATAAATACAGGATTAACTAAATACAGGATTAATAGCAGGATATTGGAAAAACTACCGGAGTCCTTGATCTGTCTCTCCATAGTCATCAAGATAGGGTGGAGCATAGAAGCAGCCCTTTGTTTTTCCAGCTAGGAACAGCACTTGACACTCCCGTACCCTGGAAAAAACACAAGAAGGCAATAACCTAATCAGTGCAACTTATGGGTCCTTTCAGCAACAATTCTGTTAAACTCCAACAGTTCCCAGAGTCATCACAGGCAGAAGGGATGAGAAATTTTCATAACACCACAATCTTGTAGCTTCTTTTCAATGGTCGGTAGCAATGAATCAATGCCAAGTAAAAGCCATTAAAAGGAATTGCATCATCTACTCTCTTCTTGTATAATGGAACTGGTGTCTTACCTGAGAAAAATTCCCACTCCAGAGCCACAGGTATATGTATGTGCTGTACAAGCTCCTACATCTTCTCCTTCCAATTCTGTTTGACAGCAGTAACTCTGAGAACACAGCATGGTCCCACATACAAGGCACAATGTTGGTGCTCTACTTTTATCACCACCTGACTTTGGACACCTTTGTAAAAAAACAGGAAATGTGGTCAACACACTGAAGTATATAGGATCATGCTATATATTTATTTTGACTGGGATGATTAGGCACATTGTACAGTCAAAGTTTATATCTATGAATAAACAATAACAAAAGATTAGGTTAAGTATATAAAAGTGGAGGACTTGCACCACTAAGGATCTGCTAAAGATGATCACTATAAGGTACAGGTTGAGACTTAATATTCACAAGGGTTCCATTCCAAGAACTCAGTGGATGGCAAAAAAAAAAAAAAAACCACTATAGCAAATCAATTTAAAAAACAAAGTCTCTTTCCTCTGGTGATTTAAAAACAGACTTGCTGATCTTTTGAAATGCACAGAGTCAATCAGTCTCAAACCAGGAGCTTAGGCTTCACTAGGACACAGGGATCTCTCCCTTCATCAGGAGCCCCAGAAGGGGGAAAGAATTGAGGAGGTGATAATTGCTGCCATTTGGCCTTCTTTCACTCAGGGGGAGTGAGGCCTGCAGAGAGAATGACTGATAGATTGTCAGCCAGCTGACCTCTCTGGCATTATTAAATGACAGTTTTCCTTTAATTTAAAGGGCCCTTCTCATCAGCTTTGAGATAGAAAAGTCTGTGCATACTTTGGTTATATCTGTAATCACTTGTATGACTATCTCTCTGCAAGAGTAAAAAGCAGTTTTTTAAATGGGTGCATTTTTCCCCTTCTCTGGGGATTAGCACATTCCTTCTCATTTGCAGGGGCCATTTGTGTTGAGTCAAATCCGTGTATAACAAGGCTGGAACTGTAATTTCATATGTTTAATCTTAGAATTCCTTATATCTTGAATGAGTTCTTTGCATCTGTCTTCACGGCAGAAGACCTTGGGCAAATACCGCTGCCCGAACGGCCCCTCCTAACCAAGGAATTAAGTCAGATAGAAGTTAAAAGAGAAGATGTTTCAGACCTCTTTGATAAATTAAAGATCAATAAGTCACCAGGCCCTGATGGCATCCACCCTAGAGTTATTAAGGAATTGAAGAATGAAGCTGCTGATCTCTTGACTAAAATATGCATCTTGTCCCTCAAAACGGCCACGGTGCCAGAGGATTGGAGGATAGCAAATGTCACACCTATCTTTAAAAAGAGAAAGAGGGGGGACCCAGGAAACTATAGGCCAGTCAGCCTAACATCTATACCGGATAAGATGGTGGAATGCCTCAGCAAAGATAGAATCTCAAAGCACATAGAAGAACAAGCCTTGCTGAGGGAGAATGGCGTCTGTGAGGGTAAGTCTTGCCTCACAAACCTTTTAGAATTCTTTGAAAAGGTCAACAGGCATGTGGATGTGGGAGAACCCGTTGACATTATATATCTGGACTTTCAGAAGGCGTTCAACACGGTCCCTCACCAAAGGCTACTGAAAAAACTCCACAGTCAGGGAATTAGAGGGCAGGTCCTCTCCTGGATTGAGACCTGGTTGAAGACCAGGAAACAGAGTGGGTGTCAATGGATAATTTTCACAATGGAGAGAGGTGAAAGTGGTGTTCCACAAGGATCTGTCCTGGGACCGGTGCTCTTCAACCTCTTCATAAATGACCTGGAGACAGGGTTGAGCAGTGAGGTGGCTACGTTTGCAGACGACACCAAACTTCAAGTGGAGAAGACCAGAAATGATTGTGAGGAGTTCCAGAAGGATCTCTCCAAACTGGCAGAATGGGCAGCAAAATGGCAGATGCGTTTCAGTGTAAGTGTAAAGTCATGCACATTGGGGCAAAAAAGCAAAACTTCACATATAGGCTAATGGGTTCTGAGCTGTCAGGAGAGATCAGGAGAGAGATCTTGGGGTGGTGGTGGACAAGTCGATGAAAGTGTCGACCCAATGTGTGGCGGCAGTGAAGGAGGCCAATTCTATGCTTGGGATCATTAGAAAAGGTATTGATAACAAAACTGCTAATGTTATACTGCCGTTGTACAAATTGATGGTAAGGCCACACCTGGAGTATTGTGTCCAGTTCTGGTCACCGCATCTCAAAAAGAATAAAGTGGAAATGGAAAAGGTGCGAAAGAGGGCAACTAAGATAATTGCTGGGTTGGGGCAGCTTCCTTATGGGGAAAGGCTATGGCGTTTGGGCCTCTTCAGCCTAGAAAAGAGACGCCTGAGGGGGAACATGATTGAGACATACAAAATTATGCATGGGAAGGATAAAGTGGATAGAGAGATGCTCTTTACACTCTCACATAACACCAGAACCAGGGGACTTCCACTAAAATTGAGTGCTGGGAGAGTTAGGACAGACAAAAGAAAATATTTCTTTACTCGGCATGTGGTTGGTCTGTGGAACTCCTTGCCACAGGATGTGGTGATGGCATCTAGCCTGGATGCCTTTAAAAAGGGATTGGACAAGTTTCTGGAGGAAAAATCCATTATGGGTTACAAGCCATGATGTGTATGTGCAACCTCCTGATTTTAGAAATGGGCTATGTCAGATGCAAGGGAGGGCACCAGGATGCAGGTCTCTTGTTATCAGGTGTGCTCCCTGGGGCATTTGGTGGGGCCGCTGTGAGATACAGGAAGCTGGACTAGATGGGCCTATGGCCTGATCCAGTGGGGCTGTTCTTATGTTCTTAATAGACTCAGAATTCTCAGCTAAACATACGAAACTAGCTTATAGGAAGTTGGATGATTGGTACCTCTAATCCAGTAATATCTACACAGGCTGGCAGCAGTTCTCCAAGGTCCTAAGAGTGAGATCCATGTCCCAAGGGACCTTTCCACAGGGAGACACCAGGGACCGAACCAGGGACATGAAAGGCAAAGCTTATATCCTACCACTAAGATATAGTCCAGGTTTATAATTATCCCTGTAGGCAAAAATTATCAACATGAATTACATAAGACTTACGAAAAATTAGATGCTTGATTAATGAGGCAACTGTAATCATCAGGAAGGTCTATTAATTTGTTAGAGTCTCGTGGATAGCTAAAATGAAACAAAGAATAATCAATAATGGACATAAAACATTCCAGCTTGCATGTAAAGCTTGATCTGTGACTGTATACTATGATGTTGATACACTCTTTACAATATAAACTAAACTTTGTACAGTACTATGTATCACATATTCAGTGAAGGGATCTTCTATATTCTTCTCTAGAAGGAGCACTCTTTTAAGACTGCTGTACAGGCTATCTATAGGTAGCTTCTGGACCTTAGCCCAGATAGCATTTTCAGGTGATTTTGTAAATATACAGGTTTTCATGGCAGATCACATCTCCACACTTTATGCACCTTCTGTTTCACATGCTTCAATTTACAAAATGTTTTTCCACTGTATTTCTCCCAACAATAATTGTGTGGTATTTCAATACCATTCCCATTTTACAGATCCTGAAGATGAAGAGTTTGTAAAAATCAGAGCTTCAGACCCAAGACTGTGTCAAGCAACTGGCATATATTTTTTTTACTTTGTTGAGATCCAAAGCAGTCTGAGGACCAATCCAATCCAACATTCCAGTGCTGATGCAGCCATGCCAATGGGGCGTGCGCTGCATTCTGCAGTGGGGGGGGGGGGGAGTCACGGAGGCCTCCTCAAAATAAGGGGATTTCTGTTCTCTTACCTCAGAGCTGCATTGCGGCTGCATTGGTACTGGAATGTTGGAGGGTATTGAGCAGCTGAGAGTAATCCCTGAAATTTCAACTGCTTTGGCAATTTATCAGTTGATATTTTAGGTAAGAATAAGGATGTAACACCCTGACAATTCTTCAAGTAACACAGTATTTGCAGATTCAAAATAGAGGGTGATAGTTAATGAAATTCCAAGAACTATCCAATAAGCCCATAGCAAAGCTAGAACCCCTCATTTCCAGATCCAGCTAGCTAGTTAACTGGGCAGCCATTAGTTAAATCACTATCTTAGCATGTTCAGTAATGGTTCAAGCATTGCAAAAGGTAAAGAGAAAGTTAGACAAAGCAGGAAGTCTAGGAAAGATGGAATAAAACAAGCAAGGACCAAAAAAAGGAAACTTAGGGCAGGAAAAGCAAGGAGAATAAAGAAAGGAAAAGAACACAGGTAGTGTGGAAAAAGAGACAAAGTTTGCAGGTAGTGCAAGGGCAGCAAAGAGAGGCATTAGCAGACAGAGGCAAGAAGGAGGGTTGGGAAAAAAAGAAATAAGAAGATGAAAAAATCTGGGAGCAGAAAATTGCAATAAGTTAAAGTTAACATTTACCTCTCTATTCGTATTTGCACAGTGGCAGTCATCTTGTTTGCATTATATAGTCCCTTTTTTCTATAAGATTCCACACCCCATTTTTAGAAACTAGTTGCAATTAGAGGTAAGACTTGAGAGCTAAGTCAGATATTTAAATATCCAAACCAGACAAAATGGGGCCATTGCTCATGTGTCTGCTCTATTCACATATAAAGTGGGGGCACATGGGGTCAACTTTTAACAGTAAAAAAGTAGCATATGAGGGATAAGATGCGGAACACTGTTGCTCCTATCACTTTGCTCCCACTCTTGATGCCAATAATGGAAACTGGGAACAGAAACACAACTACAGCACTAGGCGTCTCTCTATCCACGTTTTCCACACCATGCGTAGTACTATAAATATCTATCAAGAAAGTCACATTTCAAAATACAGTTGCATCCTGTATTCCATATCCTTAGACATCTTAAGTCCGAGGACTAGCTCTCATTTTCAATAAGACTTTCACTGAACGGGCCTGTAACACATATGCATCTCTCATGTATCAACATGCATTTCCTCTTCCATGCTGCATGGATGGGAGATAGAGACAAGTAAGGCAACCCTGAATCATCTTCAAACAACAAATGTTTATCAAGGAAATTGAGAAATCTTGTAACTGAGAAACAAGTTGAGGAATAATGTCTTACTTACCTTATGGCTTGTCTCTGACCTTGCAAGTATCTTTTTATTTCATCATTGCTACACCAGCTTCAACAGAAGGAAGAAAGTTTTAGGTTTCAGTTGTGCAGCAACCAAGAATCACATGATATAACTGCATACCAGGAACTCTCTCACCATTTGACTTGTTTAACATTCTAACAGCAGCAACATACACTTGGCAAGTGGGAAAATCCACCTTGCTGTGTGTAAAAGGTTCCAATGGTGATAAAACAGCCAAGAAGAAAATTAGCATGTTGTGCAGGAGTATTCCCCCAACTTCTCTCCATCCAACTGCTTCCCACATAGGGTGACTATCAACAGTGAAGTAGCTTTGACTAATTCTGCTGTGTGGCACAAAATTTTGAAGTCAGTCTGTGATGCCTGGCACAGCACCAGAGGTATGTGGTTCAACAATGATAGCACACAATCTTAAAACACCACTTGTTTATTCACACAACGGTTCATAATGCTTGACCATTAGTCACTGTTTACAACTGCATCAATTAGAGCATGCGCTCCCCACCCATGCACACAGAGCAAGATTTATATTGATTCAGTGCATACATTTAAATTAGAACATTGAACAGTGCTCCTACCTTTCTACTAATGCATTTGTAATTTTGCTGTTCTCTTGAAAAAGGCAGATGAGGTTGTTTGGCAAGGAAAGATAGCTACATAAGTGTTCAAACTGATTTGCCCCACTCACTGAAAAGTTAGAAAAAGAATTAAGCCTTAATGCAAGATTACTATTATTAGCCGGTATTATATAGACTTATAAGTAACTACACCTTTTATACATATATACAGTAATGTGTAACTGCAAAGACAACAGTCAGAGCAACACTACGTAAGGGCTCCACATGGAACTTGAAATTATTTCAAGTTTTTAATAGAAGAAAACACAACCATAGAGAAACTAATTTGATATTAAAAATTAATCTAAAAAACCGTGTGTGATCCAAAGTCAAATACTATAGAGAAAACTAGGTTTTTCAAATACTTCCTACATTCTAAAACCTGGAAAAAATTCCAGTCCAATTTACCAGATATGACTTGCTGAAAAATACGACACTAATATTTTATTTTGCCCTTTATGCCTACACAAGTAATTAACTGTAGGCATTCTACAGAGCTCTTGTGTATTTTTGTCCCAATTTTAATGGATGGTTATAAATGAATAATTTTATATAATATAATATATAATATACATGAATAATTTTAAATATAGAAGTTGTCTTATACTGGTCCCTTCTACTGGGACCCATAAATGGGTCCCTTGGGGAGAAAGGCTGGGTAGACATACTGTAACTAAATACCACAATCAATTTGAAATTATGCACCGATATATTTTCTATACAATTGCAATATATTCCACTTTAAATTTTCCTGCAAAATAAGAACGTATAGCTTATAGAAACTTGGACATGTATGTTAATTCTTTAGCAGATTAGATTACTCAGTCACTCACAGCATTGCCTCAATGTGGCTTATTTATTCAATACCTTGCAATTCTGGTGGTACTGGAACTCCATTTAAATAGTGGAAGAACATAGCAGAGCACCTTAGAAAAGGCATTACTCCAGTTTTTATGCTTTTCCACAGGTGCCATCCAGACGAAATTTCTTTCAAGGCACTAAAAATAATTTACAAAAAAGAAACACAAATTTTAAAAAGTTATACATTATGTGCAACATATTATATTATTCATTAAACAGGTGCCTGGGCAAGGAAATAAACACCTTTCCTTGTGATGGAACACACTCAAGTCAAATCACTTTTTACTCATTTACCTTTTTAGTCCCAGAGCAAAGTTAACACCATAGTTTCTCTCCAAGAGAGACATACTGATTTACTGCAACACTACAATTTCCTCAGTCCTGCAAAAACACCAATATTTCAGGAAACTGAATGGTTTCTCTTTAATAGTAAAAGACTCTTCAGCATAAATATAATTTTGAAGTTTGTAGCAAATCCTCACCTCTAGCAAACCCATAGAAACATTAGGGGTCAAACAAAGACAAGAAGGAAAACGGGAAAGAAACTCTGCATTAGTTTTACACTGCATATGGCCTAATAAATAGGATTAGACTGCCATACATGATGTCTGCTCTCCCTTGTCTGATATGGTGCAAGTGGCATCAGTTTTAGCTGACTCACCAAGTGTGCTCCCTCTTAAAAAGGTAGTGACTTGGCCACTAAAGAACTCATCTCTATAATTTCTAAACTGAATTATTGCTTACTCAACAAGGAGCTGACTTTCAAGAAGTTTATAAATAGTGGCAAGCCCAGAATATGGTAGACAAGTTACTAGCTGAAGCTGGCTGCAAAAAGCGGTTACCTTCCTGCATACTGGCCAAGACATTTATACAAAGCAAGGACTGCTTCTTCTTCACCAGTGGGGTTTTCTTGGTCCATACCATTTTCTTCTGAAAAAGCAAACAAAGAAGTCACCTTTGTTCTAAACCTAAAGGTATCAAATACAGTTATGGGGAATAACACAAAATGACAGCCTACTAATCTACTTAAAAAAACCTACTTCAGGTCCAGCCTATTTATACATGGATTTTTTATACACGGATTTGACTCAACATGAATGGCCCCTGCAAATGAGAAAGAATGTGCTGATCCCTGGAGAAGGGGAAAAATGCATCCCTTTAAAATCAGTTTTGAAAACTGAACAGTCCTTTAACAACAGCCTCCTTAATGAGAGCAAGAGGGGGGCAGCAGGCTAACAATCCATCAATCCTTCTTTCTCCTTCTGACCCCTCCCTTCCCACAGCACATGAAAGAAAGGGATCATTTTGCATTGGTGAGGGGAGGGGCTGAGTGAAGTTGTGATGGATTGTCTTCTTAATGACTCTTAGAGTCAAAAAGTCAGCAAGGCTGTTTTTCAATCACTGGAGCAAAGAAACTTTGTTTTTTAAATTGATTTGCTATAGTGCAGTTGTTTTTTTTTATCTTGGATGCTTGGAATAGAACCCACTTGATAAATTAGTCTCAACCTGTATAGTTCCATGTTGGATCAATAAAAAGTACCAATGGAATAATGCAATTTGTTTCAAACACAACCTAACTAGATATCTTACATACACACTTACAGCCCCTTCTAGTGCCCCCCCAACTTTCCCCTCCCACACTGCTCCCAAGCACCAATTTTCTTTTGCCAGCTTCCCTCTGCAGACAGAGAGCTGTGCTTGATGCATTAATGATTTTTTTTTTGGGGGGGGGGGGGTAGCCTGGATCATGGCCTTTATTTTTCCCACTATGGTGTTTAAGCCATTTCTGCCCAATGTTGCATATACACAACAGGGACCAAATGTATACACCTGTGGGCTGGCAAAAATGAATTGAGCAGTTCATTTTAAAAAACCATCAACAAGAATTTATATTTCACCCAAATTCTTGAATTCTAATTCAGTCTTGGATAAAGCACATTTATCAGTATTTTAACTACAAAACCTAAAATTATGTTGTAGTGACCATCCCTCCCATGAGTATGGGTTAATGCACTGATCACATATAAACACATAACACAGCAGGTCCAAAGAAAGGGCATAAGAAATCATACAGCATTTTCTACAGTCAACCTTTTTTTAAAAATCAATGTTACACTGACAATCTTTTTTTTTTTAAACAAAGCCACATTAAGACCTCAAAATCTTATATGCCTAATAATTTTCCTTTCTTTCCCTTTCCCTTCCTTCCCTGCACTAACAAACCAGCACAGACTAGGCAAAATATATTACCTGTGGATGAGGTAAATATGATCTGTACAATATGTGCCATAGTGACAAGATGGAAGATATGAATCTCTCCAGTACCAAGACTAACTCCTGAAAAATCCTGACAGTGTACAGCAGGAAAAGAGAGCACCAAGCATACCTGTAGATTGGGGGAAATGTGTTGAATTATTTTTTTCACCATTCCCTATTTATATCTACTTGGCCAAACACTGAAAACACACCTCCTCCTCGTAAACTAGCATAACAAAACTAATTTGGAATATAACTAGTGACCCTTTTCTTTAAACAACAAAATAAAAATGATCATGCATTCAATTATACATTGACTTACAAGCTTTAAGGTGGGCCTCTGAGGTTTTTTGCTATATTTATTAAATATTTCTAAGCACACCACATTCTCTAAATGTTATGAAATCTGCCAATTGCAGCACTGTCAGAATTTGAGATACTTACCAATAAATGAAACATGTCAATATCAAGAATGCAGGCAGGAATCCCCTTTTTTTCATTAGGCACCAGTGCTAGACATTTAAAACAAAAAATAAGTTTTAAATGAATATTGTTGGCATCCTTTAGTCTCGGAAGACTATGGTAGACATTTAAAACAAAAAATAAGTTTTAAATGAATATTGTTGGCATCCTTTAGTCTCGGAAGACTATGGTATCGCGCTCTGAATGGTGGCTCTGAAACAGTGTCCTCTCCAGTACGCGAAGCCTGGGTAAAGTAGGTATGGAGGATAGGCTGTTACCCATGCAGCAAATCCCCCCTCTCCACGTCACTGAAATGGTCCAATGGAAAGGCAGAAGCCAATACGGTTGGTTCCAGCGGCATCGCAGGAGTTGCCAGAACGTGACTGTGTTCAGCCATGAACTGCCTCAGGGACTCCGGCTCCTGATTTTGCTTTGAGGTTGACTCCTGAAGCCTTTTCCTTAACTGGATGTAGCCACAAAGCAGTGGAGGTTTGGGATCAGAGTTTTCCTTCTCTCAGATGAGCTGCCTTCCCAGGCTGACGAGCCCCATCTACCCGGTGGCTGTTTAGTCGCCTCTTACGACAAGTACAGCCAAACTGAGGGCCTATTCTTATCCCCAGCCCCCAGGGGAGAAATGAATATTAATGAATATTCATTAATATTAATGAATAGAAATGAATATTAATATTAGAATATTAGAATATTAATAGTCTAACTTCTGAAACTATTTAATAACTGGCTATAATTCCCACTTTTTGGTGACACTTGAGCTTCAGAATAGTATGATGTAATTTGAAGTGGGTTCTAAATGCAAGTCCAGTTTCCATGGCTGGTTTAGAAGTATAAGGAAACATAGCTTAATGGTATAGCATAATGCTTTGGTCTAGCACAGGGGTGCCCAAACCCCAGCCCGGGGGCTAACTGCGGCCCTCGGGGACTCCCAATCTGGCCCGTGGGGAGCCCCCAGTCTCCAATGAGCCTCTGGCCCTCCAGAGACTTGCTGGAGCCCATGCTGGTCCGTGCAACTGCTCTCAGCATGAGGGTGACTGTTCACCTCTCGTGTGAGCTGTGGGACGAGGGCTCCCTCCACTGCTTGCTGTTTCACGTCTGTGATACATCAGTGGCAGTGAAGGAAAGGCTGACCTTGCTTTATGCAAGGCCTTTTATCGGCCTCAAGCTATTGTAAATCCTTCATTCATTCATATAAGTTCCATCTCTAATATATTCGTTTATGTAAATTCATTCAAATTTGAAATGCAAATTAATTTTTTTTTCTGGCCCCCAACAGAGTGTCTGAGAGATGATGTGGCCCTCCTGCCAAAAAGTTTGGACACCCCTGGTCTAGCAGATCCAAGTTCAATCCTAGCATCTCTAGCTGAAAGGCTGTCTGGTAACAGACTGGGAATTGTTTGCAACACCTTGGAGAGCTGCTGGTAGTAAGATTAGGCAGTACTGAATTAGGTGGACCAATGGCCCATTTAATACTGCTTCATGAGTTAATTTATGTTTCAACAAGACATCCTGGGAATGACAGACCTGTGAGAGTAGTAAGTATTCTAATCAAGTTTCTGAGCAAGAAGCATTTCCAGGCCACCTCAGCAAAAGCTTTGATGATTATAAAGTAGTCTGAGTATGTTGAAATATTGCTTAGGCAAATTCACTTTTCCAATTCACTTGTCAAAACTTTAATCTTCAACCCCCAAGGCATTAACCCAGAGTTGCATGTACCCACCGAAACACACATGGGCAGCTCCTGCAGGTCAGCACAACAGAGGGTTGCAATACTGAATTGGGCAAAAAATCAGGGATCCAAAGAGAAAGCATGCTCCATGGTCTCTTTTTAGTAACCCTGAACAGATATCATGGTGCTGCACTTACATGATAAAAGCATACAAAAGTGATCCTGTACTGCCGAAAGTGAAGAAACTGTCCAGTGTGCTGCTGCAAATCTAGTTAATGAAGTAAGGCAGTCATCCTAAAACAGAATACTATAATTAGTTTCACTAAGGGCCAACAAGACAAACAGACACACACACACACACACCCCCAACCCTAATCACACCTGAATGCAGTTTAACGTTAATTAATTCCTGTGGAATATTCTTTTCCATGCAGTAACTTTGGGGTAATAAGCAATACTACAAACCTCTTACAAGAGCATATTTAATGTTTAGGAAATGTTGCCAAAATTATTACCTCCAATATTTGCTTGTTATAGGATTTTATCAAAACAGTTAGTTGTTTTCTATTACTGTATGGCACCCAAAACAAGAGATACTTAAGCTTTGTCATGCATTCCTGTCCCTCACTGCTTCAAACTAAAGCAGCTGTTACATCGTACCTGTCGACAAGATAAATGTCCAAATAATGGCTTCTCTTCATCAACTAAAATTCGTTCTGCATAAAGGCAAAAACAACAACTGTTGTCACATGAGATGAGAACCACAACATTCAACTAGGTCTCCTGTCCCACGATTTTCCACAGATTAAATGAATGATGTCTGTTACCTATTGTTTGTATTGTATATGCACAACTGCCCCAGCACATGATTGGTACACGTCGATCTTCTTCATTGGGATGAACTTTCAGACCAACTTTGTATGTTGCGGTGCCAAATGTTCTCAGCATTTCTTTCATGCTTTCAGAATACGGATTCCTTAGATGAAGAGTGAATAGGTTTTATATATTTAATTTTAACACAGAATTTTTAAACATTGGTTAGAAGCTTCACAGTTTTCTGGTCAAGCACCACAAGCCACAGAATTTATCCATGTTGGTTAATACATCCTTTAGATTATCGGAGACTTTTATTTTGATATCCTGGTTCATGATAAAACAGATTGTTCAAAATGTCTTTTGAACACCATATTCAATTTGGGAATAAGTGCTGCAAAAATGAACAAAAGTGATTTGATGACACTGGCTCAGTTTTGATGTAACAAATTCATGTTATTGTTATCAGCATAATGATTTGAAACTTCCATTTGTGGTTTGTTAAACTACAGTATCTGGTTTCTAACAAACTGCAAATATTAAATGCCCCCCCCACATGCATTTTTATCCATTTATATAAAGAACCACCTCTTAATCTAAAAGTGCTTTCATGATGGATTTTATTGACCCGATAAAGTAAGTTGTCAAATCCAATTATTTACCCACCTAATAAGCTTTGTTTACATATGCAAGACGTTCTAGACTGAGGTTCTCAAACTGGGGTGTCACAATACCACAGCCTGAGAAGCCCTGTCTCTGGCCCCTTAAGGGGTGGGGAAGGGGGGGAAGGCAGTGACGCGATCCCCAGGACTGTGCTGCTGCTGGGGCTGGTTGGGGGCCTCCTCTGGAGGGGGGGTGCAGGAAGCCCCATGAAGCTCTCCACAGGTTCCCAAGTGTCTTGATCAGTAAAAGAAAAGCTATCCAGTTTCATGATCAGAAACTGTTTCAGTGTTTACATTGAACTCTGAACATTTTTGCCATGCTCTTTTGGCAGATATAGTTGGAAAATAATATCAGAATTCTGATCTCTCTCTCTACACAGAACAGATAATGACTATGATAGCCTGAGGACAGGCAACCGTGAGACCAAACCTGTGCTTGGCAGCACAGCTTCGTGCCACTGAGCACTGTTGTAAACGTGCCATAAGGCACGTTTGTGAGCCTCTCTGCTGGGCTCCCATTCGTGCTAGCCCAGCGCCGGCTGGTGCTGGCCCAGCGTGGGGTGGTCATCCAGTTTCCGTGGCTCAGCAGTCTCCCGGACCGCCGAGGCATAGCACAGTAAGCAGGTGCAGGGACGGGGGCGGGGAGGAGGTGTTCCCAGCAGGGGGGAGGCCGGCAGGGGGGTGGAGAGAGGGTGGGGGAAGACGTGACATGGAGGCGTGATGGGGGTAGGCTGCAGGTATGCCGAGGGAGGGAGGCAGGTCCACGGAGCTCCACTCCGCAGGATCCAAGACGCTCCTGGAGGGCTCTGCGCCCTACACAAGCGCCTTTACCGCTGACCTTTTGGTCAGTGGTAAAGTGAGTAGCCCAATTGTGGGTCTGCTTACCTTACCCGGGAGAAGTGGTCAAAAGTCCCCTTCTCCCGAGGCACTTCCCGGGGTGTGCAGGATCCGGTGGCAGCCGTTCTCGGTGCTGCCAAGCCTGGGCGCCCCAGGCAGCTCAGGATTGGGCTGTGTGTTGGTTAACACAGAGGCAAGGATTATCAGTTATCCCAAATGCTTACCAATTTGTCAAATTTATGAAAACCATATGAATATCATAATTACACATGGCCAAATATGCACACAATCTACAATTATTTGGTTAACAATACATATTTGATGTGGCCCTGATTCATTAGGTCCTGAACAAGCTCCCAACCTTCATTAGAATAACGTCACGAATTCTAGTATTTACATTGTTTTTCACTACCTTATAAAGAATGAATAACCAATAAAACAAATTCATACTTTGGTTGGAACTCTGGTCTAAATCCTTCAGGCGGCTCTGTTTCCTCCATTTTGTTGAAGTTACTACAAGTGGTGTTACCTGAAAGTAAATTAATCATATTATTCTAGCTACATGTCAATACTGTTGCTCATAGCAAACCACAAAAGGTCACCTTGCTGTTTGCAGAAAATATCACAGCAATCTCAATTTAAATCAAATACCCAAAGAAAGAAATTTTCCAAATAAGAAGAGTAAACCATCGAAAGTGGTTTCATTTATTCTTCCTTAAAAGCAGCGGTGGCCAAACTTGCCACCACTGTGCAATGGAAATGGTCCTCATTTGGACTGCTTCTTCCCATTCCACTTTGGCATCACATGACATCCCCCTTGTTTGGGAAACAGGGGTGCTCTGGGCAGTTGCAGCATCTGCCTGGCATCCCAGAAGGCTGCATGAAAGGACTTCCAGGTAGATGTGACTGCCTAGAGCAGTGGTTCTCACACATTTAGCACCAGGACCCACCTTTTATCTGTCAGAATCTGTCAGGACCCACCGGAAGTTATGTCATGACCAGAAGTGACATCATCAAACAGGAAAATTTTTTACCGGAAAATTTTTTACCATTCTAGGCTGCAATCCTTCTCACACTTACCCAGGAGTCCCATTTACTATCATTGTTAAAATAATATATATAGTAGCTTGTTAAAAGTACAAGTCTGTAACATTTCCCCAAATGCAGTCACATACCATGGTAGCATCAAGTCTAACATATTAAAAATAAAATTGGGAACCCACCTGAAATTGGCTCGCGGCCCACCTGGTGGGTCTCGATCCACAGTTTACTGGCCTAGAGGGTCCTAATCTCCTAAACTAGGGGGACATCACGTGGCACTGAAGCAGAATGGAAAGGTTCGCTCACAGCATGGATGGATGAACCCCAGATCAACTGAACCCTAGATCTGGTCCTCGGGCTGGGGTTCAGCCAGCCCTATTTAAAAGTATGACAATGTAAGAAAGACAGACTTCACACTTACTAGCGCTTTCCTGATCTCGAAGCTGATGCACGGCTTTGATTTGTTGAGATATTGTTCTTATCCAGTGAGCTAGATTTTGTTGACCTGAATAATCTAACCTGTCAAGAAACACCACATATTTTAGGTTATCATTTTACATCAGGTGCACAAAAATAAAACCATTCTTGCATTCCACAACCATCTAGAATTATAACTAATAATTATTTAAATTAAATGTTTCTGAGAACAGAAATCTGGAATATAGAAAACCCAATTCCATTCCAATAAGAGTTCTTTTTTGACCAGAATAACAAGCTGGCAGTTAGCTATAAAAGTTAACATATTAGTTGAATTGTTGTTAATTTTTTTCTTTTGTATTATTGTATAATTGTAATATTGATGTCAAATTTTGATGTAAACTGTTTTGAGCATAAAATCTAGAAAGATAGTAGGGAAAGTATAATATTGACACACCAATATATTTGCCAATCTATAATCATTAGATTATATAAATATGCAATTTTAAAAGTGGTCTAGTTTGCTGGTTTTATGACTAAACTTAAGACACATTTTTATGGATAACAATGTAAACAGACTATGGGGTGATTGTCTGTATAGCTAACCTTCCTCTCCCTCTTTTTAATTTGAATCTATTATTGAATGTACTATATAATTAATGCTTTGTTAGATTGTGAAGGCTAATTGCTTTACCATAAATACATGGCAACTCCTACTACTCCCTTATACAGTATGTGATCCTTAGAGTCTGCCTGAAAACAAAGCTGATGTGTACAGCATCATGTCTATTCTGAACATAACAAGTCTACACATGTGCATAACACACTGAAACATAAGAGCTCTCCAGAACCGATGAAGGGTCCATGAATCTTGGTGCAGCGTTGTGGCTGAGAGACTAAGGGCACAATCCTAACCCGCGCTGGAGCAGGCAAGCCAGGAGGCTTGCGCTGCATCCAGCACGGGATTGCAGTGAGCGGCGGCTCAGCCACGGGCAAGGGAAAGCTCTTCCCCTTACCCGTGGGTAAGGGCCGCGCGCCCCTACGGGTCTCCTCGGACCTGCGCCACCTCCAGAGGTGATGCAAGTCCAAGGAGAGCAGAGCGGCTTGAAGCCGCTCCACTTGCCCCAGGGACGGGGGCTGGGATCCAGCATAACTGCTGGGTCCCAGCCCCGCCCCTGGCTCCCCACACGCCCGTCCCTGGGCCCGCCCTGTAAAGCCCCCTCCTGCCCCTACCTTTGCCGCTTATGTTGGCGTGCTCGTGCCAACACAAGTGCCGGCACGGGAGCTGCGGTGGAGGCTTCTTCCTCCGTCAGCACATCTGAATGCGCCAACGCAGCTCCCGCTTAAGGAGGCGCAAACCTTTGCAACCCTCCAGGGCCACCTATACCGGCATAACTGCCAGTTAGGATTGCACCCTAAGCTGCAGTCCCTCTTTTGGATCTCACCTCTATCTCTACGTAACTTTAGGTACTACTCTTTGAGCCTCAGCTCTCCATACAATATCAAGATAGTAATACTGGCTATCTGAAAGGGTTGCAAGGACAGTAAACATAAAATGAGTCAAACACTAAAAAGTATCACATAAATGCCAAGCACCATCATCAAGTTTGTCTGGCAACCCATTTCCAAGTGGCGAAGAAGCCCACAAGCAGGAAATGAAGACAACAGCCTTTCCTGTATGCCCAGTTTTTGCCCCCTTACTCTATCATCTTCCATCTCGCCTCTCTTCAATTCTTTCCTCCAGCTTCTTCCATTTCCCATCCATGGTTGCTGTTGCTTACTCCCTTTGCCATCACAGCTGGGGAGGAAGGGTACACCCCAACAGTTTACTGACCAACTTTCAGGGCAAAGCACTGTTCCAAGTCCATCAGCATTCTTGGCTGAGCAGGGCTCTCCATTCAAGAGACTCCTCCCACCATTACAAACACCAGCTTTGAGAAAGAGAAAAGAGCAGGCAGGCAATGTATTTTCAATACACTGCTTCCCTTCCTTCCCAGTCTCAGGTCTTTAATGTCTTTTGTGGTTGGGCTCTAACACTGCTACAATGTGACAAAGAAATTGAATGCGGAGAACTACCAGTATTATAACAAGTACATGACCAAGCAATCAGAACAGACATACAGGTGTTCAGTTAACAATATAAATGTTAAACACAGTAACTTTTACTAGAATAATGATGGCTACCTTCTACCTCACCAGCAAAACACAGCTTATAAGTATCTTGTATCCAACCTTTGGGTTAGGAAAATTAGTGGAATATTTTTAGCTTCCATCATACAGTTCAAGGCCTTTCCTCTTGAGACTTAGTCTCAAATTTCTGCAAAAAGAACTGTCATATCCTGGGGCCATTATATATAATCCTGTAATTCAACAGAAGAAAACCCCTAATCTCTATGACATAGTTTGAGTACAGCAGATTCTACTGTGGCACAGCAAATCTCTTAATGCAGCTCTCTGCCCAGTTAAGCAGATGATTACTGATGTTTACCTATCAACGCTAAGGTTTAGGCAAGGCAAAGTCACACGTGGCAAGTCTTTTGCAGCTTTTGCCTAGCAAATCTAATACAAGCTAAACACACACGACTCTACAAAGTAAAGAGCCAAATGATATTTTAGAAGTATTAGAGGTATCCTGCTGATTTGTAACAACTCAAAAAACAGCACACAAGACAGAGCCCAATCCTAATGGGTAGCCCAATCCTGAGCTGCCCGGGGCGCCCCAGCTCGGCGGCACCGCAAGGGCTGTTGCCGAATCCAGCGCCTCCTGCACTAGGGGACGTTCATCCCCTTCCCCCAGGTAAGGGAGGCAGCCCCACAATGGGGCTACTCTCTTTAGCGGCGACCACAAGGTCGCCGCAAAAGTAAAGGCGCTCATGTAAGGCACACAGCCTTCATGAGCGCCTAGGATCCTGGGGAGTGGAGCTCCACGGGTCAACCTCCCGCCCGCTTCCGGCACGCCCCCTTCCCACATCACACCGGCCTCCCCACCCCCCTTCCTGCATCACGCTGGCCTCCCCGGAACGCCCCTGCCCCTGTCCCCGCTCCTGTTTGCCGTTCCGCAGCACTGTGGTGTCATCCACCGCAAGGCTGCAAAAGCTCCTCCGCTTCCTTGCGCTAGCCTGGCGCTAGTACCGGTGCTAGCTTGGCGGTAAGCCCCACAAACGTGCTTTGCAGCACGTTTGCAACTGTTCTTGGCTGTTCTCGGGTTCAGGATCAGGCTGTTAATGTGCAATAAAGGAAAATGCTATTCTAAGAATAAGAGAAGCTGCTCTCAGTATATAGCACACTTTAAAAAAAACATTAATTGTTTAATCAAGGCAAGGAAAATCTGGCTGCTGAGGTGTGCCTAACAGAAGAGATTCTATTCCACAGAAGTGGAAGTAACTAGAGTTGTCTCCGAAAAAGAAACTCCCCTCCCAATAGGGCCTGACTAATTGAAGGGTGGAAGGTTGGAGGAGCCTAAAAGGAAAAGAAAATATTTAAAGTAAAATGGTTGCAAGCGAACTGGGGAAGCAGTCAGCCCTGACTTGGAGGGGACTAATGGTTCTGATGCCATGGTTCTGACGCCTCTCACTGGCATGAGAGGATTTTCCCATTCTGTAACAAATGCTCCATCCTATACTAGGAACACATTAGCTATGTTTTAATCACAAAATCAATTAGTCTAAAACTCCAGCATGAAATTTAGTGAACTAGAATTTATCTGTATGTTTGATTCTATTCATTTACACCTCATCCAATGCTACAGTTTTCTCCCCTATTTCTTAGTCCTGGTAAGTGTGGGTAGGATTACAGCCTAAGATTGTGAAAAATTTTCCTGCTTGATGATGTCACTTCTGGTGGGTCCTGACAGATTTTCATTCTAAAAAGTGGGTCCAAGTGTGAAAAGTGTGAGAACCATTGTGCTACAAGATTTGTTGCTTTTGCTGCAAAGACTATACATGACTACCCCCCAGAAACAATAACCTGGAAATACTGATATCATAGGTAGGCCACTTCAGGACTGGGTAAGAGAAAAGGAGAACTGCAGCCTGAGATCTTTTATAAGGTATTCATTATTCCCATTTGATTTTTTTTTCTGCCTAAATCAGCGGTTCCCAAAATTTTTAGCACTAGGACCCACATTTTAAAACAATGCTCTATCACAGGGGTGCCCAAACCCCAGCCTGGGGGCCACTTGTGGCCCTCAGGGGCTCCCAATCCGGCCCATGGGGAGTCCCCAGTCTCCAATGAGCTTCTGGCCCTCCGGAGACTTGCTGGAGCCCAGGCTGGCCCAACGCAACTGCTCTTAGCGTGAGGACAACTGTTCAACCTTTCACCTGAGCTGTGGGACAAGAGCTCCCTCCACTACTTGCTGTTTCACATCTATGATGCAGCAGTGGCAGAGAAGGAAAGGCTGGCCTTGCTTTGTGCAAGGCCTTTTATAGGCCTTGAGCTTCTTCAAGACCTTAATTCATTCATATAAGTTCCATCTCTAACAAAGTCATTTATGTAAATTTATTCAAATTTTAATGTAAATTAATTCTTTTTTTTTCCTGGCACAGTGTCAGAGAGATGATGTGGCCCTCCTGCCAAAATGTTTGGACACCCCTGCTCTATCAGGACCCACTTAGGTTTACTAGACTTTAAAAAAAACTGGAAAGAATATTCTATTTTATTTATAAGTAATAATAACCAGTTTAAGACCCTCTAACATTTCCTTATATTTACAGATGCTTGCAAACTGCAGAAGTTGAACTCTTTGCATGGTAATTAGCAGCTACAGTATCTGATTTTTGCATAGCCTCAGGGCTTGAGGTAACTACTTATCTGATCTTTGCATCACCCTTTGGCAGCCCACCAAAAACCAAGTTGCAACCCACCAGTGGGTCCCTACCCACAGTTTGGGAACCAATGGTCTGAGTTCACAATCCGGCTCGTCCTCTCAGGTCATCAGAGAAGGCCTTTTTACAAGTGCCGCCGCCTAAGGAGGTACGTGGGGCGGCGGCAAGAAATAGGGCCTTCTCAGTAGTGGCACCAACGTTGTGGAACTCCCTTCCCCTTGACTTGAGAATGGCTCCCTCTCTGGAGACTTTTCGGCAAGGCCTGAAGACCTTGTTGTTTAATCAAGCCTTCTGACTTCATGGCCTTTTTAACATCTTTTATACATCTTTTAGTTGCTTTTTACAGGCTTGATTCCTCTAAGTACTGCTGTTTTATGCTCTTTTATTCTGACTTTTATCTGACTACTGTTTATCTGACTACTGTTTTTATGGGTTCTGCTAATGTGTTTTTTAATGTGTTTTTATCCATTTGTGAAATTATGTTTTAATCTGTTTTATATGTTATTAGCCACCCTGGGTCCCTCTGGGGAGAAGGGCGGGACAGAAATAAAGTTTTATTTTATTATTTTATTATTATTATTCACAATTTTCTCTTCCCTTTCTTATTACTTCAGAAAAAAAGCAGCTGCAATAGTACAAATTTGTGACAGTCCCAATAAAAATCCTTATTTGCAATTGCAATGCTGATTATTTAGACCTCACAATTCTGCAACCGATTAGCCAAAATCGGGGGGGGGGGGTTTGCTCAATTCCAAAGATAAGGCAAATGAAAAATTTCAAAAAAGAAGAAGGGAGGAGTTAAAAAATGAGCAAAGAAAATTACTCTTTTTGGAACTAACCTGTTAAATAAGCTCCTTGGAGAAGGAAGCAGAGGAATGACAGTGTTGCTTAAACATTCACAAAGGGGGCAAAGGAATTCACCATTTTCTACATCATAACTTGTGTGTACTCGTAATCTTTGCTGTCTTCTCTGCTCCTTGGCTTGGACAGCATCAAAATACCTTTAGAGAGAGGCATAAGATCAGTAAAAGGAGCATAAGATTAATTTAATATTGCAAAATGAATTCTACTCCACTGAATACAATATTTTCTGTCTTCTCACAAGAAAACTGATACATCTACACAGATGACACCATCAACATACCACACATGTGCTAAAAGGTTTCTATTGTTGACCATTCAATTATCATATACAGCTTTGATCTTAGTGAACATGTGTACTTGAGGAGAATGAAGATTATGGAGAAATAACATTATTTTAGAGGCAAATGAAACTTTTTTTAACCACAACTAGAAAAATTGAATTCTAGCAAACATTCAAATTTCTATAATCTTAATGATTTGCAGACAAAGATGTGAAATCTTTAAAAAAATACTGCAGTTTTATTAACCATTACAGCAACATAAATACATCTGGTGAAGTACTGTCCTGTAGAGATGAACCTAGGCAAGGAGCTTAAAAAAAATCATGGCTATTTCTTTTATTCTGCCACTCTCAATAAAAGTAAGATGTACTATGTGCACTTTCCCATGCCCAGTCCCTTGCCTATATGGAAGCTCCTAACCTTCATGCCTGAGAAGACTGGTACAAATTAAGAAACCATGTTCCTTTACTGCCTCATTTACAGGCTTCTAGCTTGCAGTCCAGAGTGATCCCTACATGATCCCTAGATAGGTTGCAAATATGAACAATGAGAAGACAATAGAGCCAAACATCTAAAACAAAGCCAGGACCAACAAAAAATGAGAAATTGTGGAATCAGCTTTCCTGGCACTGACCCACTGATTTACATGAGTGGCTGAGCACAAATGCTTGGTCAAGTGCACCAGACCAAAGAAAGAACTTTTGATCTAGCTGCCTAGACATCACATATTTGACATCTGTTAAGAAAGGAGTTACCTTTGCCAACAGTGAGCATGCATAATATGTCCACAGCTACCAGTGTGTGTACCACATGACAGGTCTGGATGCATGAACAACGGGTCATATTTTTCTGCATAAACACATTATAAAACATATTAAAGAGGCAAAGTTCACCATCACAAAGTTTATTAAAATTAAAATCATTCTTAAATTATTAACATTACTTTTAATTGACTAAAAGTATGAAAGTAAAATACTTTTAGTCCACTGAAGTGTTATTAAAACTTACTTCCCAGATAACATCCAACTAGTCCACAAGTGCCAGCCTCAGACACCAGGAAATTCCTGGTGGCCTAAGGCTCAGACACATAAGCTAGAAACAGGTAATTTGAAGGGTTTGATTAGATTACAGGTTGATTTTCTATCTGTGGATCTGGCTCAACGTGGGTCCCTTGGACCCATGTTGAGCCAGACTTTGCAAACCGGAAAGCTTTGAAGGTGACTGGAGCTGTGTTTTGATCTGAAGGGCTTTCTAGCAGCCTCTGTGGGCTTCAGAATGTCTTGCAGAGGCAAAAAAGCTACTTCCAGTTTTGGAGAAAAACCAGAAGTGACGTTTTTATGCCTTTAAAAGGCATTCTGAAGCCCTCATTGCCATGAATTTGAACACTTGAGCTGTAAACAGAATCTTCTTGTTTTGGACACAATCTTATGCAGTTGAAATTATTATTATTATTATTATTAACAGTATTTATATACCGCTTTTCAACTAAAAGTTCACAAAGTGGTTTACAGAGAAAAATCAAATAACTAAATGGCTCCCTGTCCCAGAAGGGGTCACAATCTAAAAAAAATGCAAATGAATATCAGCAGACAGCCAAATCTTGAACACCAGCTGAACTATCCATCTAGTAGGCAGTGTTATACAATAATATCAACGCTACTCACCAGGATCTGGAATAACTTTGTTTCTATTTTTGGACATGACCGTTGATCTCTGAACAAAGGCTGCCAGGACCATAGCTCTGTTGTCCACTTTGACTTCCTGTTCTTCTTGGCATAAGATACAGGTAACCACTTGCCTCTGCTCAGTCACCTTAGTCTGCTCAGGACCCAAAGCTATAAGTTTGGTATCTGAAACTGAAGGACTACAATCAAATGATATTAGTAAGTATTTCACTGAAATGTTTTCAAAAAATAAAGCCATGATCACATATGGCTATGAATTCTTCATCAATTTTCTTTCTGCTATTAATCAGCATGTGCCATATGTACACAACTAGGGCTGCAATCCTATATACATTTAGTAAGCAAGTTCCATTGAATTCAATATTGATTACTTTTGAGTTGACATGTATAGGAGATTGTGCTGTAGAGAGTCCAATAAAAATTCTTAGAAGTTCTATATGGTGCCACACGGTGGCCACAATTAAAATTAATCTCAAAGAAAGTGTACAGATGTGCCAATATTATGTTGCAAATGCCAAGTCTAAATATACCCAAGAATGTGCCTAAATTTTTGGGTTGACCTCACAGTGACAGTAAAAGCACAAAAGACTAATATCTCAAAGATGCTGTAGGAAACTATAAACACACCATACAAAAAATATTTCCCCATGTTTTAACACAATCTCTCACCTAACTACTAACTTTTCAGGTTTATCAACTGAATTAGGGATCAGAACTGGTATAAATAATAAAATGATAAAATTCTAATACCACCCATTTAACAAGCTTAAATATGACAGAAACTTGTCAATGTGAACAAACATGTCATAAATCAATTTAGGGCTGCTTTTAACACAGGAAATTCTCTGTATATGCAGAAAGCATGCTCCTGATGCAGATTCCCATGCATGAAAAAAGGACTGCCACTGTTTCTCCAGCAGTAGGTGCTACACAAGTTTCTTACTTGTGCAAGTTACAATCTTTCATGAAAAAGTAGTTAATTAGCAGTATGTAGTTATTCAGCACCACCCATCTGCATGGTGCCTTACATACTGCTTTAACTTAATGCCTCAATTCTCTTGAGTTGCTGAAAGTAGTTTTTTTTAATTGCAGATTGCTATCATATAAACACACACATATAATAGGAATATCTTATAATTATCAGTTTTATCACTCCTGTAAAGCTTCCTTTAGGCTGATCGTCAGTCCAAAATCTTGGCAGGCCTTGCTAAAACGATCCATGAGCTGCTGGAGATCTTTGGCAGAGTGGGTAGTGACAGCTGCATCGTCGGCAAAGAGGAAGTCATGCAGACATTTCAGCTGGACTTTGGACTTTGCTCTCAGTCTGGAGAGGTTGAAGAGTTTTCCGTCTGATCTGGTCCGGAGATAGATGCCTTCTGTTGCAGTTCCAAAGGCCTGCTTCAGCAGGACAACGAAGAAAATCCCAAACAAGGTTGGTGCAAGAACACAGCCCTGCTTCACGCCGCTTCGGATGTCAAAGGGGTCTGATGTGGAGCCATCGAAGACAACAGTGCCCTTCATGTCCTTGTGGAAGGATCTGATGATGCTGAGGAGCATGGGTGGACATCCGATCTTGGGGAGAATCTTGAAGAGGCCGTCTCTGCTGACCAGGTCGAAAGCCTTCGTGAGATCTATGAAGGCTATAAAGAGTGGCTGTCGTTCCCTGCATTTCTCCTGCAGTTGTCTAAGGGAGAAAACCATATCAGTGGTGGACCTGCTGGCTCGGAATCTGCACTGTGATTCTGGATAAACACTCTCTGCAAGTACCTGGAGCCTCTTTAGTGCAACTCGGGCAAACAACTTTCCTACAACGCTAAGGAGAGAGATGCCACGGTAGTTGTTGCAGTCACCCCTGTCACCTTTGTTCTTGTACAACGTGATGATGTTTGCATCCCTCATGTCTTGAGGTACTTCACCTTCTCTCCAGCAGAGACAGAGGATTTCATGCAGCTCAGTAGCAATGATCTCTTTGCAGCACTTTAGGACCAGCAGGGATGCTGTCTTTTCCAGGTGCCTTGCCAAAGGCAAGGGAGTCCAGGGCCACGTGAAGTTCTTCTAGGGTTGGTTCACTGTCAAGCTCCTCCAGCAAAGGCAGGCACTCAATGTTGTTCAGCGCTTCTTCGGTGACTACATTTTCTCTGGAATATAGCTCAGAGTAGTGCTGCACCCAGCGCTCCATCTGCTGCGCCCGATCCTGGATGACCTCACCTGTGGCAGACTTCAGAGGGGCAATTTTCTTCTGTGTTGGACCTAGGGCCTGCTTGATACCGTCATACATCCCCTTGATGTTGCCTGTGTCAGCTGCTACCTGTATCTGGGAGCAGAGCTGAAGCCAGTAGTCGTTAGCACATCTCCTAGCAGTCTGCTGGACTTTGCTGCGAGCAGCTCGGAGGACCTGCAGGTTGCACTCACTGGGACAGGCCTTGTGTGCTGCTTGAGCTCTCCTCTTTTCCTCAATGACTGGTGTCAACTCCTCAGAGTGGGCTTCAAACCAGTCTGCCGTCTTGTTGATCTTCTTGCCAAATATGGACAAGGCGGAGTTGTAAATGGCATTCTTGAAATGTTCCCATCTGTTGGATGCGTTTGCAACGACCGGGCCTGGAAGAGATTCCTCAAGTGCTCGTGCAAATTCCTCCACTTTTCTCTGATCCCGGGTCTTGCTGGTATCAATGCGAGGTCTTCCTTCCTTTTTCGTGTGATACAGTCGCTTTGTTTGCAGTTTCACTCTGCTGCACACCAGGGAGTGGTCAGTGTCACAGGCAGCACTCTGATAGCTGCGTGTGATCTTGGTGCTGGGAAGGCTGGAGCGTCTGGTGAGGATCAGGTCGAGCTGGTGCCAGTGCTTTGATCTTGTCTTTGATCTTGGTCTTTGATCTTTGATCTTGGTCCAAAGTCCAGCTGAAATGTCTTTGTGACTTCCTCTTTGCCGACGATGCAGCTGTCACTACCCACTCTGCCAAAGATCTCCAGCAGCTCATGGATCGTTTTAGCAAGGCCTGCCAAGATTTTGGACTGACGATCAGCCTAAAGAAAACACAGGTCATGGTTCAGGATGTGGACTCAGCTCCCTGCATTACAATCTCTGCACATGAACTGGAGGTTGTCCATGACTTTGTGTACCTTGGCTCAACGATCTCCGACACTCTTTCTCTTGATACCGAGCTAAACAAACGCATCGGTAAAGCAGCTACCACGTTTTCCAGACTCACAAAGAGAGTCTGGTCCAACAAGAAGCTGACAGAACATACCAAGATCCAGGTCTACAGAGCTTGCGTCCTGAGTACACTTCTGTACTGCAGCGAGTCATGGACTCTCCGCTCACAACAGGAGAGGAAACTGAACGCTTTCCACATGCGCTGCCTCCGACGCATTCTCGGCATCACCTGGCAGGACAAAGTTCCTAACACAGTCCTGGAACGTGCTGGAATCCCTGCATGTATGCACTGCTGAAACAGAGACGCCTGCGTTGGCTCGGTCATGTCGTGAGAAAGGATGATGGCCGGATCCCAAAGGATCTCCTCTATGGAGAACTCGTGCAAGGAAAGCGCCCTACAGGTAGACCACAGCTGCGATACAAGGACATCTGCAAGAGGGATCTGAAGGCCTTAGGAATGGACCTCAACAAGTGGGAAACTCTGGCCTCTGAAGAGACACTTGGCCAACAGTCTGAGGCAAAGAAGGAAGGCCCATAGCCAGGGAGACAGACCAGGGACAGACTGCACGTGCTCCCAGTGTGGAAGGGATTGTCACTCCCGGATTGGCCTTTTCAGCCACACTAGACGCTGTGCCAGAATCACCTTTCAGAGCGCGATACCATAGTCTTTCGAGACTGAAGGTTGCCAATACAAAGCTTCCTTATTCAATTTATTTTTTTAAAAAATAAGTCAAATGAGATATCTGTAAGTATAATATTTAAAGCACTGGTTCCCAAAAGGTGGTCCACGAGACCCTGAGAAGTGGTCCGTGAGGCCTCAGGAAAAAAACGCCTTCAATTGCTTCCAGTGTCTCACTGAGTGAACACTCCTGCACAGATCACCAGAGAGGGCGGAGAACAGACCTCCCATAGCAGGTACTGAAGCGTCAACTGCAGCTAAGGATGACCCATTCTTTGCCCTCTCCAACAGTCCATGGGAGAGCGCTGGCTTGGGAGACACTCCCTCATGGATCACCAGAGAGAATGGAAAATGGAACACTCACAGCTGCAGCCAACAACAAAATCAGCAACCAACAAATCTTCTCTATAAATAAATCTTCTATAAGTACTGCAAATTTAATTGTATTTTTTGTGTCCAGGGGATGGGGGGTTGCATGTGGTCCACAACGATTCCAATTTTTCCCTCAGAGGTCCATGGGATCCTAAAGGTTGGGAAACAATGATTTAAAGGAAACAATTCTTTTCTACTTAAAATTCACTTGACGCTGTCACGGCTTTCATTTAAATAGAAAATAAACTTTTTTCCTTGGGCTCTTTTGATGATTGCTATCTATTAATTGCTGCCACTTAAGCAGTTCAATTTTGGTGGTGCTTCGCTATTTATGTATTAACTGATATTTCTATGGTTTTACATAAGCCACAGTGGACAATGAATGGTAACAAGTTGAGGTAAAAATGTAAATAAATGAGTATAAAAGGAAAACAGGAAAAAAATTAGCAGAGCAGATGGTAGCAAGAAACTCTGTTTCAAGATGTCAGTGTGAAGATTTTCTTTTAAAAAAAAATGGAGAAAGTGACTAGCATTTCAAAGTTTTTTCTTCTTACCTATTATCATGCCCTCTGGAGGTAGATGTTTCAAGTTCATCTAAAGTTTGCTGGAAGAGCTCTTTGTTCTCATCAATGAAATGTCGCTGCATCTCAGACATTTGTGCCATGATCTTCTCTCTTCGTAGCCTTGCAATCTCAGCCTTCCGCTTTCTCTCAGCCTTTTCTTTATCTTGTGAGCTCTGCACAGTTATATTAAACAATCATAGCAGAATACTTCAATTATGTATAAATTACACTACCAATGCATGCATTAAATAAATTCCATTAGACAAATAAGCCGTGCATTTTAATACAGTAATGTATTTGCCATTCTCTCTCTCTCTCTCTCTCTCTAGTCATACCACTTTAAGGGAGCATGCTTTCACACACACAAAGATACAATAATTCAGAATGCAAAATTATTTTTAGAAGTCTCATTAGTATGAGTATCATATTTTTGAGAGTTAGTGGAGGTATGTTTGTAAATTTCCCACATATACCCACTTCTTTTTCATTACATTATTTTTACCTCTTCCATAATATTTCCTTCAGTCTCTGATACAGGACTTGTCGAAGATCTTTCTCTTAGCTTTTTAACAGCATTAAAAGTCTGCAACAAGAGAACATGTATTATTGCTTGCTATTTAAAAGGGTGTTTAAATACTGTAAAGCGTTCTATCTCCACTATATAAACAAATGGAAATAATACAGTATATTTTACCTTTAATATCCATCTGATCATATCTTTGTGCACTTCTAGATGAGATGCATTTTGCAACGTTTCTAGCATAGCTAATATACTTGGGGAAGTACTGGGCGCCTCACCAGGTCCTGTTGTAAATAAGGATAAAGGAAACATCTCACTCCAAGGATCTGGTAAACTTATTTGAATCTATTTTGCAAGCTTAAATTCAGTATAACAAAACAATGATCCAAAAGAGTGTTTATTTTAAAGATATTCTAGATCTCTAAAAAGACTTGTTCTAGGTCTGTGGAATGTTTCAAACACACTGGATTAATTGTGGCTACCAGTTCATTAGCAATCTCCAAAAGTTTCTTTCTCACTTTCAGAAGGAGGATATGATTAGTTTTGATTTTATATTACAGTAGATGAACTGAGTATTACCATAGATACTGCCTATAGTACATAAAATTTTTGCCAAGTAATCAGGCTCAAATTATCACTTCTTCAATCAGAGGGCAGAGCCTTTCAACTCTGAAAAGTTTCCTCTCTTGCTAAAGCAGGCTCATTAGAAGCAATGCAGAGATCATTTGTTTCTATAGTAACTTTCCTGGGAAATTCTAGCCAAAATTAACCTTTATTCTCCTTTCCCTTCTGCAAATGTTGCTGCAACCTGGTTCCTTTTTGCAAATGCATGCATTTGGCAGAGGTCTTTTTTTTTCTTCAACACCAGGATGGGATCCTCCTTTCCATTTGAAATAAAGTCCCAGGTCAGTGCACCATTACTTAAGAATAACTCCCATGGAAAGCAGTGGGTCTATTTCTGAGTAAAAAGGGTTGCAAATATATGCAGCTCATCTCTCTGCTGTGAACTGAATTGTACACTCCCAGTTATGTATTATGGTTGTATGTTGTACATAGAGCTTCTGGCTTAACACACCAGACACCTTGAAGGTGGATTTGATTCATGGTTCTCCTGCAGTGGTTCCCAACCTTTTTCACTTGCATATCCCTTGGCAGCCTATTTCCATAAATTGTACCCTTCATATTAGCAAAATGTTTGTAATAATACAAGCCCTCATCTCCTCTCTATGAAAACCCAAACTTCATGTATTCATCACATATTCATCATCTGTTTGAAGAACAGAAGACTCTGCCTTTGCACTGTTTTGCACCACAAGTGTGCTGAGAAATTCTGGGTAATTGATCACTTTCCATATTATGTTTCAGCTTTTTTACTGTGCTGGTTTTCAATCACTGGTTCATACATGAACTGATGACCAAAAACTAGCTATTGGTGGGGCTTTCACAGCCAACTAGCTACTTCCCTTCCTGCCTTGCTGGTCCTTTCAAGGCATTCTGGAGCATGACCTGCCTTTTTCTGCCATTATTCCATTCTTTTTCAAGTACCCTAAAGGTCCAGTTGAGTGTCCCTGGGAGTACATGAATACCAGGTTGGGAACCACTGTTTTACTGGTATGTTGTTTACAGTGCACTTACTCTGATAGTGTTTCCAAAAGGTGATGAAGACCAGAATTTAAAAAGAATAAAAATGTATCTTATGATCTTTTACTCTGTTTTTAATAAATTAGAGACTACCGTTCTTAGGTAACAATTAGTGGTAGGTTATTTTTCAGGGTCTGGCCTCGGGTAAAATCAGACAAAACTATAGTCAGACACCCCCCCCCCCAAGTTTAACCCCTAACTTATGCGAGAGTCATAGAAAATTCCATGATTTTTGGCTTAAAACCTATCTTCGACTTATCTGTGGGATCGACTTATGGGCGGGTGTCTGCGGTGCTTCAAGTATTGCCTGGAAATTAATGTTTCTACTAAGTAGCCACAGGAAATCTTGGTTCTTTGGTGAGTGTGCCTTTATTAGAGGCATATTACCTCTCTGCTCATGCTCTCCTCCATATTTTGGCCCTGCACTGGGCACTGAGCAGAAAGAATGCATGTACAGCTTTATGCACATAGCGCCAGTATGTGCAAGCAGGAACTACGATAGAACAAAAAGTTCCTGAACATGAGCTGTAGGTGCACAAGAGCCCATTCTTATGTCCCCACTTAATGCATGGAAAGCAAAGAGCAGGGCTGGCAGTTGCACAGTGGTCCAGGGGTAGGGTTGGCTTGCACAATCCTGTTCTCTTGTACATACGGATTGAACATGTGAAGGGGAGCATAAGATGATGGCTTCTGTTAAGCATGTTAAGCATGTCATAAAGTATACATAAAAAGGTTGTATGTACTTGTTAAACACCCCAGTGTATGAAGCAGTCCTTGGACAGAAAAATAAGCTAATAATTTTATTGTGTTCTCGTTTTAAATTACAATTGATGTTTGTAAACTGCTTTTGGTGCCTAACTGACAACAAACAATGGTGACAAATTGCTAGTGACATTTTCATAGCTGTCTTCTGCAATAGTGGAGTGGCACATTTTAAACATTTTATTAATGAGCCGCAATGTTTAAATTCTGACATTAAGATTTTGAAAACGCTGATTTTTTTTTAAGGAAAAATGAGTTAGAAAATGCCTTACTTTAATCATATTGCAATATATATTTTTTCCTGTAAAGTATCAACCTACTTGAAATCTTCTGACTGAAGGTAAATGTTACTACATTGTCTTCATCAGCACTCTCTATGTGTTGTTTTTCTTCTTGCAGTGCCATTCCAATCAAGTGTAAAACCTAAACAGAAATTGATAGGATTAAAGTTCATCATTCTAAAAAGCATTCATAATTCTCTAGCAGTGGAAAGGGAATTAAATAAAAGTCTTAAACACACCCTTTGTAGCATGGATTCTGACCAGGCATAACCATTGTGCTCTACTGTCCATTGCAATATCGTCCTCATAATGCCCAACATGACATCACACTGCAGAATATTGATCAGACTTTCAAACAAAGGGCAGAATGGAGGAAGTACAGGAGGTGGGAGTGCTGAAACAGAAATGAATTGATGAAGTATTGTACAGCTTTGGTAGAGAAACTTTTATAATAGTATTTAAGAATTCATCATCCAGGGGCCTTTCAAGATGGAAAAAAAAATGTATCAACTGATTTTGTACTCAGTGTCCCACCATTTATGCCACCAGAGCAGCTTGGCTGCCAGCTATCCCTGGTATAAGCTCTCTCGCCCCCACCATTCTTGTTACTTTGATAAAAGAAATAACATGGAAAAGAAAGATCACACAAAACATTCTATATCAATTCTCCTCTTCCTTCAGAGGCTGCTAGAACATGAGAGCTTCATGTGAACCATGCCTACTACATGATTTCAGACATCGAAAACTGACTTGAGTAACCATACACACTCTGTGGAAAAACCACAAAATTCTGGTTTACAATACTTGTTCCTGAAAACCTCTAGCATCAACCTTTCTGTATGCTTTATTTTATGAGATTTATTCTGATACAAAACTTTTGACAACTTTGGGCAAGAATACAAATGTGTTTGTAAAGGACTCTAAGGGTGCAATCCTATCCTGCGCTGGAACAGGCAAGCCAAGAGACTTGCGCTGTGTCCAGCGCAGGATAGGTGCCCGAAGCGGCTCAGCCAGAGGCAAGGGGAAATTTTTTGGGTTTTGCTTATGTCAGCTGTGGAACTACAGCTATGAAAGTCACAAAGAAGGCAGCACAGAATTGCTCCTCCGGGTTGCAGTCTTAGGCCATTGCTTGCAAACAAAAGAAAACAGTAGCTGTATATTTATATAGGACTGAGTTTAACCAGAGGTAATTGGAACTCTGAAGGCAAATATTGATTTTTAAAAAGTGAGAGAAACATCCATGGGAAAACCATTATAATTGGCAAGCCAGATACCTGTATCTTCCCGATTTTGTCGTCTTAGTTTCCTTTGGGCTTCCTCTGCCTTATAAAAAAAAGAAAAAAGAAAGGTGTTATATTTCAAATGCAGGCATGTCTACAGACATATCATCACTGTGTAATTAACGGGCACTGTGCATTTTACTTTTCCATTCCATTTTTCTAACATGTATAGGTGAAGCAATAATCCGACACCTTCAACTTGGACATCCTCATTATTAAAGATAGCAAACAATGAAGTATACTTGATGTTATTGAATAACAAGTCAATTTGCTCTAAAAAAATCAATATACATTGGATTGTAAAATGCTGTAATCCTGCATGCACAAAATTCCCACCATCAAGAAGTCCAGATGTACCAGAATTTGAACCCTAAAACCAGTTAAGTATTTTACTGAACTGAAACTGAATACCTTGGTTGCATTACTAAAACCAAACACTATACACAATAAATTGTCCTTAGATTAGTTCTCTCTTTAGCTGCTACTTTTTATTTGTTTGCAGCTCTTGAAATTGTTTTCATTGTTGATAAATATTTTATTATGTTTTTGTTCTCCACAAAGAGGGATAAAGCAGTGAAATGTTTATACAATATATATAAAAGCACAGTAAGTACTCACAATATGTGAACTTGACAGACAGACCAAAAAATATGAAAAGTGAATTCAAATGAACATAAACCCTTTATTCACATCCAGACTGGTTTTTAAACTTCTTTTACAGTACCATTCTATTGCCGAAACAGTTAATCTGGATTTAGGATGCTATACAGTCATTGTAGGCAATTATGTCTGCATTAATGTTTAGAACTGTTATCAGGCAGCCCAATCCTTAGCTGCCCGGAACTGCGAGACCTGGCAGCTCCACAAAGGGCTCCCATTAGATCCAGAGCCTCCTGCGCTACCGCGGGAGGCTTCTCAGGAGAAGGGGACTTTCGTCCCCTTCCCCCAAGTAAGGGAAGCAGTCCGCAATGGGACTACTCACTTTAGTGATGACTGTTTGGTCACAGCTAAAGTGAAGGTGCTCGTGTAGGGTGCGCAGCCCTGCTTGAGCGCCGTGGATCCTGCGGAGCTTAGCTCCTCTTCTCCCCACTCCCGACACACCTACCCCACGCCCCAGCCATGCCTCCCCCTCCCCGGAACGCCTCCCCCACGCCCCCAGACATGCCCCCATTTCCCATTCCACAGCCCGGTGGTCACAGACACTGCCAAGCCATGGAATGTGGGCGCCCACCACGCGCTGGCTCAACGCCAGCCGGAGGTGAGCCAGCTCTGGCGGGAGCCCAGCAGCAAGCCCCAGAAACGTGTCTTACGGCACGTTTGCAACTGTGGTGTGTGCCGCGGAGGCGCAGCACGGACCACAGGATTGGGCTCTAATACAGTAATTCTGCTCAGAATTCTCTTCAGTCATGTAAATTCCCACTATTTCAGCCATACATATTCATGTCCATTGCTTCTGACCAAAATAAGCAAGTGATCTTAAAAAGGTTTCACAGCATAATGTTATTTGAATGAAGGAAACTCCTACAATCAGTCACACTGTTATAGTTAATTTTCTTTCTTTTCCATAGTTACCTTAGATTGCTCCGCTCTTGAAAAATGATAAAAATATAAATTGAAATCTTTACCACATTCTGGCTTCAACTCATAGAGTCCTCTGCCTGTTAAGCCTGGTTTCCTAAAACACAATTAACAAAAATCAAAATTTACAAATTAACAACTAAAACCATCATTAAAGAGGTTCCATGTATATAAAACAGCCAGCCCCAGAATGCTCAGGTTAAGTTATGGTGGCTTATTTAGGCATCCTTTTAATGAGAGCACCAAGATGGTAACAACGTCCACTTAAGAACTTATTGTCCAGTTTCTTCCTGATTTGGTTAGCCTAGGAGAGCAACAGAGACAGTTGCCACTGCAGTTTACAATCAAATAAGACATTTTCCTAAAAAGACTACTATTTATTTTCTGGTGTTGACAGTAAGAGACCAAAAGGAATTTTTACTTCACATGAACAGTATTATCTCAGATAAAGATGACCGATATGCTCCCCACATATATTTATTAAAATGGCTGGTTAAATTGTGTACTAGAGAGAAAAGCATCTCCTGTTTTAGGAATGTAATTGAAGTTTTAAGCAATATAAACTGGACCTACAAGTCCTCCTTTTACATATTTAAAATTATGATTGTACAAAAAGATATTACTTGAAACAGGCAACGGCTTCAATCACACTTTCCATTCCAGTCTCTTTGTTCTCCTACATAACACAAACACAAACATAAATCATTTATTACTTTTCAAACATACTCATGTATTTATACCATATCAAGCTAAAGCAGAAGCAACAGGTTTTAAGTATCTCTTAGGACTGTATGCTAACTTTGAAAACAAGTACTGGGATGGGGCAGGAAGGATGCATAAGTCCTGCTCTGTTAAAATGGGCGTAATGTTCCTGTAACTTTTTGTACTATTTATTGCTACTTTTTTGTTTGTTTGACTCATATGCCAATAAAGGTAAATGAATGAATGAATGAAATCCTGCTCTGGCTGCCCACTATGCGCACTGCCATGATTCCCCACCTAGATAGAGCAACAGAAATGATGAATATCTGAAAGACTGTCTTATTCCATGGTTCTGGGCAGTTTTTCTTTATTCCCTTTCCCATACAGCCCCTTGTGACCCCTGCAACCTCGCCTTTTACAATTGGGATCCATCAAAATGAGTTCAAGTGAGAAAATTAAATATATTGACTAATTTCTATAAGATGGCAGGTTAGCAGCTCCAAGAATATCCTCAAAAGCACACTGATGGGAAGAAACTACACTTACTATTTGCCACTAAAAGGTATACCAACCCTCCCCCCTGGCATCACCAAAGTCTTTAAGGCTTTCCACTAACTAAAAAAGTTATACTGAACAATTTTTAATACTCACATCTTCTGGCAATGCTTTTACTAATTCACTGTGAGCCATAGGTCTGATGCTCAACTGATGAATAATCTCTCGTTTGATTTCATCTGTAGCATTGACCTGACCAACACCAGGAATAAATCTCTCACCTGAAAAAGAAAATCAATAGTATGTTTTGATTTCTGCCTTTTAATAATTATTCACATAAACTATGTGAACATTTATCCTGTCAACCCACAAATAATAAAAACATTAGAAAAAGCTACTCTTGGTCTTATAGATGTCTAGGGTTTCGACAGGTTTGACACCACAACCAGACCATGCAGGAAGGAGACAAAGGGGTTCACATCGAGTTGCTGCCTTCCACTTGGTTTTTTCGGGGGAGGGGGAGTGGAATTTGCACCCTGACTCAAGCAGCACTTGATCTTGGGCTGTATGACATTTTACATTTATTTGATAGAAAGTAACTGGAATAAAACCTCTTTAGGATCTGACACAAACGAAATCCCAGGGCTACTCCCAGAATATGTATAATGGGGGGAAGCAATCAAAAGTGATAGGACATTGTAAACTGCTTCTGAACTTTCTATGGAAAAGTTTTCTTAAATATTTCTTAAATATTCTTAGCACCACCACCCTCCATATAACAAGAAACAGCATTTCACACCATCATATGAAGTTGGGTGAGCAGTCTCCACATCTCACCATAACATTGGTGTAAATGTTTCCCTTTCAACGCAATACCAGAAGTATGAAGACAGCATGGAAGTTGTTTCCTATCCCATAACATGCAAAATTGCTGTCTCAAAAATAGTAAGGCATTCTATGCAAGAATTGTAAAAGGAAGCATATTCCCTTTATGATTCAAGACAAAGCCAAACATAACATGTGGGGTTCCCAGCTAGGTTTTCATAGCCACCCAGCCCATAATAAACTGGCTAAAATAAATGCAAACTTACCAACAATAATAATAATTAGGTACAGCATTTCTTCAATAAGTGTATTATTTTGCTGAACAACATCCTGAAAGAAAAATAAACAAAATATCTGATAAATAATACTTTAAAATGGTATCTAAGTGGTCAATACAACCCAAGGTTTACATTACACATAATGGAAAGTGTCTGGTATTTCATTTGATGCATACTTGAAATAGAAAATGTAACTTTCAACAGCCCATAGCATACCTTGTTGGAATTTTCAGAACTGAATCTTTTCCCATAATCTGGAGTGCTAAATATCTGGTAGAGCTCAAAGCGACTCAGCATTATCATTAGGAAATGATTTGGATCCATCATGGATGCACCTGTCTAAAGGAATTTTTAAAAATATATATTATACAGTTGGGTGAAAGTAAAACATTATGCTAATTAAAAAAGAAGGTTGCTATCACTGGTTTGGGCAACATGGTGTACATCAAGTGCTTTGCCACATCAGAAATGTGAACAATTTTCCCTTCCCCCTGCACCCCATCCCAATTCTGAGGGTTCCCCGATTGGCAGGAGAGGTTTTTGGGAAGACAAAATGCACGCCTGTGAGAAGGTGGAGAAATACCCATATGGCAACTTCCTTCTGCATGAGGTCCTTTTGACTCCACCTGATGCCAGAAAATGTTCTAAAAATCAGCAATTTTTAGAATACAGCCACATTTGTGACATCTTCAGTGCCCACAACCCTTTCTACAATCTAATTAAGCTAACAGGGAAGAAAGAGCATAACACATATACAGTACATAAATATCCGTAACATGGCATTAAACGATGTTACCTGGAGCATCACTATGTCTTTGTCGAACATCTCTCTTCTGCATTTCACATTATGATAGTAGTATATCTAGGGGCCAGAAATGGTTTTTATAATTTATAAATAAGTCATTCAACATATGAAATAAAATGCAGAAACTCCATCAGAAATTATTATAGCAACTGGAAGATTTGAGAAGATAGTCTGACAAAACTAGTAAGATGACTGGGGAAAAAACAGAGGAGTATGGTTGCCAAGCTGGTCTAAAAGAATAAGGTATGGTTTTGTTTCAGCTGTGCCATCTTAATATGCTCATCTGTGCTGGCAAACATGTGCAACATGTCTAACTTCAGAGCTACTCTGAATGGAAATTAGTCTAATGAAAAGATATAGCTTGACGTGTTACCAGTTGATTTATTAGCATCTTATGCACTTGGGTGAATTACTATAGCACATAGCGTTTTCATTAATCTTCAAGTTATTTTAAAAACAACAGAGAGAGAGAGACATCTGAAAATATAACTGAGGTCTCTTGTTCAGTGACATACAGGCTACAACATTAAGCATACAGTGTTTAACAAGGTCAATTAACAAGTGTTTAACAAGTGTTTCGCCTTGGTCAATATATAGCTAAATGGCTGGCAATCCAGAGAGACTTCAAAGATTATTATAATCGAAGTACAGCAGACTATAACTTTGCAGATAGCCACCTATCAACTACTTGTGGATCAGTTTCTCAAACTGCCCTATAACTTGTGTGTTCACACAGGAAGAGGGGCTGGTAAACTTTTGCATTTAAGACTTACTTGGTTAACAAGTGAGAACCCATTTCTTCTCCACATTCCAGCATGTACTTGGGCACAGAGAACTAGACATCGTAGGGGATGTTCTATTAGCATAGGTGGACTAAGTTCACTCTGCATTAATCAAATGCAACACATACAGAGAAAACCTTAGACATCATGTATGTTTTGCGAAACCTTTAAAAGACATTTATAAATAAGACAAAAATCTCTTCTTGAAAAAAATTGGAAATGCTTATACTAGTTCACCGAAAAAACATCCTTTGACTCGATAAGTGGAGACCTCCACTAAAATTATTTATAACTTTTAGCCTTTTTCTTTGTATTATCAATTACATAAAAGTCAGCATTTCCCACTAATGAGTCTCATTAACAACCAGAAGTACCTGATAGACAAACTATTCTGAAAGATCTTTTGGGTAGTAAAAATTTAACCTTTGCTTTTACAAATCACTCTTATTATCTGGACATGTCTATTTCTTAGGTTCCATGTAGACAACCCTTAAACTATGAGTTTACTTAACCATGGATAAGAATATCTGAATACCCAACAGACAAATCCTAACTAAATTCCTCCATGTTGATGCAGTAGTGCTGGTGCAAGTTCCATTACATCCTGTGGGAGAATTTTGGCTGCTGGAGGTCTACTCAAGGTAAGGGGACATTCGTCCCCTTGCCCTAACATAAGCCCCAGCAGCTGGGAAGGGAAAACTTGGACCTGTACCAGTAATATCACTGGTACAAGTCTGAGTTGATCTATGTTGGCTGATCAGGCCCAGGAAGGGGAACAGGATATGGTGAATGCCGATGCCTCCAATTCCACACCCCTTCTGAGCTGGATCCTCCCATCCCCGCTGCTGCCCACCCCCTGCCCCATTCCACTCTCCCTCTGCCCTTCCTCCACCCCTCAACTGCAATCACCTGCTCCGGCAGGTGTTGCTCCATGCTCTGTGCCAGTAGAAGGGCTCTGGCTTTCCCGCTGGCATGCACAACCACTACAATGTCATAAAGTGCTCTATGGCACACCAAAAGTGTGCACACCCTGCAGGGACACATCTTGAATAGGAGTGGGATCTGAATCATGATAATGACTGCAAACCACAATACGAAATCATTGTATTAATCATGGTTAAGTGTTTTATTATCTGCACTGATAAAATCATGGCTAAATTCCTCTGTTCCCTTCAGCCTCTTTCCTCACAAGGTACAACAGATCTTGCTTATACAATCCCATACACTCTCCAAAGGCAGGTTTAGTTCAGTAAACTAACTAGGCTGGGCAGAAATGGGTCAAGCATCATGTTTTCATTGGGTCTTAGCTTTACACCTTTGCTTCATCTCCAAATCCCAAAAGCATTCTGGCTGTTAGTATGAGAGTAAACATCCGAAGTAACTTTTTCTACATATAACATTGTGTGAAATATTAACATCTCTTTACCACCAACAATTTCATTAAATACCCCAATCCACAAGACTGATGAACTTCATTACTACTCACCATTGGCAGCTGTTCTGGAAACTTGTATGCTACTTCACTTTTGCTCAGAAGTACATGCAAACCTATATCAGGAAAAAAAGAGCAGCATTTTTGCAATAATGAAGTATAGTGCCCATGGTGTTTATTTTTTTTTAAGAGTTCCTCTTCAACTAAACCATGAAACCAATGACTTGGATCAAAGTTTCTCTGAATTGACTTCTACTCATGGAATGAAACTTCCCTGCCTTTCACTGTAGCTCCCTGCATTCTCCCCTCCAAGCTATTGGAGTTTTCCTCTAGAACATTGAATGTAGCAGAAAGGGAAACTGCTCAAAGTGGAGCGGAAGGTGATTACACAAACTGAAGTGGCTTCTATTCACTTAAGGGCAATTTGGATCCAGACCAAATATCAAATAAAGCTGAGAGAAATGTTCCCCATTTTTCCATGAGGGAAACTCATATTACAAATACACTTATGTGTATCACTGAATAGTCTTGCTACTTTAATAAAGTTGCAATAGAAGTACTGCTTCTTTGAACAAAATACTGAACTCAAATTGGCATCTATTAACTCTTCCTTTGTTCAGAACAAACAGGAATCATTCCAGCCTGTACACAACAGAAAGTCAACCTAAAAACTCAATTTAAGAGCATGTATTACACTGGAAAGAAATCTATTAAATTGTTTATAAGTACATATGATATTAAGTGAGTTAATATGCCATATTTTCTTTTAAAAAAACTTAAACACCAGTATGATGGGGGTTGGTTGGCAACCAGCAGTCTCGAAAGACTATGATATAAGCCTGCAGCACCCGGTATTCCCCAGCGGTCTCCCATCCAAGTACTGACCAGGATTGACCCTACTTAGCTTCCAAGATCAAATGAGATCGGGCATGTGCAGGGTAACAGTTGCGTATGGGGAAACCCCAGACTCAGTGTATGGGAAAGGGAGTTAACCCTTTGCCATGCGGGAAAAGCTACTGTTCGTGCCAAATAGCAGCTGTGGGAGTTCTAGAGAGAACTGTGAATGAAGCAAAGAGTTAGCTTCTCAAGATGCCATACCATAGTCCTTATAAGGTTGCCAACCACAACTAGTCTTTGAAAAAAGACCAAAAAAACCACAAAGATGGAGTTACAATTATTAACTTAATGCTCAACCTATACAGTTTAGATCAGTGGTTCCTAAACTGTGAGCCATGGTTTCCTGGGGAGCCACAGAAACCAGACAAGGGAGACACGGAATCCTTGCGAAAAACCCACTGCTCTATACAATGTATAGGATTGTAGCCCTAATTGGGAGCCGTGGACATGGCCCACTAGGTCAAGGGAGACGCTAGTCAAAAGAGTTTGGAAACCACCGGCTCAGATCATACACAGCATGGAAACCACACACTGCTGCTTGAAAGTCTCAACAAGTCACATTTTTGCAGACTGCACCAAACAGAGGGCCCACGAAAGGCCTGTCAGGGCATAATGCATATATTTGTTCTAGACTATGTTTCAGGTAATTCTGTAGAGATATATCTAAATACCAATGTGTGACAAACTTACATAGTGCACAAGATAGTCTCATGGCCAGCTGCAGGCTCATGCCATAGTCTTGGTAGTGCATCAAGACACAAAGTGATGCAGAACAGTAGAGTTCACATGTTTGCAGGACAAACATGTTATCAGCCCTCCAAAAAAAAAAAGTTACATGTGTCTTACAGCTAGGAAACTATCTAACCTTTCAATCTTTGCTTGCAAAACTTGCTTGGGGAACACACACACAATTTACACACTATATAATTCTTACCTGCAAGTAAACGGGAAACAGGGAGATGAATGCTAACTTTTTCCTGAGAAACACAGTATCGAATAGTCTCAACAGAGTGTCCACACATACTGAGAACAATAGGCTGCTCTCCATCAGTAAAGCCACTGTGGCATTGCATCAGTGTTGTCAAACATTTCTTATAAGCTTCAATAAGCACTTTTTCCTATAAAAAGATTTAAGTTAAAAACATTCAAAGAAAACACAGCTCTTCAACATTAAAACAAAATGACAGTGTGTTTATACTCAAAATACATGGACCAAGATTTGTCACCTTCAAGTACTGTTCTTAATCTATTGTCTTTAAGCCCTACCACCAACCTTAACATTAAGTTTGGTGATGCTTATTGTTCAAGCCAGGGGTGCCCAAATCCCGGCCCTGGGGCCACTTGCAGCCCTTGAGGCCTCTCAATGCGGCCCTCAGGGAGACCCCAGTCTTCAATGAGCCTCTGGCCCTCCGGAGATTTGTTGGAGACCGCTCTGGCCCAACGCAACTGATCTCAGCAACTGAGGGTAACTATTTGACCTCTCGCATGAGCTGTGGGGTGAGGGCTCCCTCCACTGCTTGCTGTTTCACGTCTGTGATGCAGTAGTGGCAGCAAAGGAAAGGCCAGCCTTGCTTTGTGCAAGGTCTTTTATAGGCCTTGAGCTATTGCAAGACCTTCATTCATTCATATAAGTTCATCTTTAATATATTCATTTATGTAAACTTATTTAAATTTATTCAAATTTTAAATGTAAATTAATTCTTTTTTCCCCCAGGCCCCTGACACATTGTCAGAGAGCTGATGTGGCCCTCCTGCCAAAAACTTTGGACACCCCTGGTTCAAGCAATGGTGGGCACAGAATTTTTACCTTCTGTAAAATGTTTTCTCTCTTCCCTTGCCTCAAGGTGAGAGCTACAGTTCTAGCCCAAATCTAGTGCTGTTAGTATTCCAAAGTCTACTAATTAGTCTATTTCAGTAGTTCTCAAACGGGTCACTCTTCATCCCTACAAAACTCCTGGAGAGTCTGAGAACCTGAAGAGTCTACTCCAAAGCTCCTTGTTTGAAAAATGTGCATAACAATTGGGGCCTCATTTTTTAAATAGTTCAATTCTATTTAGATGCATGTAAACTCTTACTCAAAAAATTAAGCTATTCTATTAATTTAAATGAGACAACTTACATCTAAAGCACACCAGTCCTGCATCATAGAGATGACATGTGTTAATCTCATCTGCAATGTGAATGCTGCTTCCCACTCTGGTTCCATTTCAATATGCTGCCCTACTTGACGTGTTATCGGATCCATACCCTTCACAGAGAGATAACATCACAGTTAAGCAAAGAAACTGGAAAGCAAGAAAGTATGTTAACAGCACAACTCACCAGAATTTGCCTAGTGATTGCCAACAGAGGCCTATTGAAACAACCTGCTCTGTGGCAGTTATTACCCCAGAACCTCTAGAACAATGAAACCCAACAATAAAATTTTACAAGGCACTGGTGATAAGGTACATGATGAGTAACCTAGACTATGTCATATATATATTAAAGGTCACCCACCTGCATACACTTCAGCAACTCCAAGAAGACATCAAAGCCATCTAGAAATCTTTGTCTCAGGTCATCTGACCAGTCAGTTGGTTTGCTTACCAACACATATCTAAATAGAGCAGAAATAAGTTTAAGGGTTTATTTTTGTGTACCTGCACAGAAATATTTTGATTATTAGACACACATACACTCACTTTAAATCCAAAATCAAGCTTTGGACTCGTCTGAACTTGAAAGCCTGCAGGGCAGTATAGCGTTCAAATTGAAATCTTCCCTGTATATCCCGATGCCGCAAATGATCCATAAAGGCTGAGATGATAGTAGTCATAAGGTTCTCTTCTATTATTAACATCCGAGCCTAAGTTAAAATACATCAAAAAGTTCATTTCAATCAACATCCATACCAGAAACTCATAGCCCAAACCAATGCTTCCAAGTGACCAGGGCTGCAGCGGCACTGAAATGGCTACAGCTGCATCCCATGGGGCTAGGAAGCAGTGCCAGGGCTACTTGGGGAAGGGAAAGGGCGCAGATTCAAGGAGACTTGAGTTGGGTCACTCGGAATGGAGGGTGAGTGGGTTAGGATATGACGGCAGAGCCTGCAGCCATCTCAGCCCCACTCCTGCAACTCCATGTCTTCCCCCACCCTCCCTCCATCCAGAATGCCACCTCTGCCCAGACTTACCATTTCACCACCCGGTGCTTGCCAGGAGCTCCGAGCAGTGGTCCCCTGACCTCCTCCCAGCACTGCCTCAGTGTGGGCTCATGCTAAGCCAGCTCTGGCACCAAACCAGCGCAGACTGTTGCAGGTGTGCCTTACAGCACATCTGCAACACTGTGCGCTGGGCTGGCGAGAGCCCCAATTGGATCTGGCTCTCAAGCAACAGAGATTCATTCTAGATACTCATTTCTAGATTCCTGAAGTAATTCCAAAATAATAAGTACTTGTATGGGATACCATCTAGGAATCCAATGTGTGTACCTTCTGTGCTCCTTGGACAGAGGATGCGATAGGGATATAGTTATACAAATCTGTATTTCTTTCTAAGAACTGTACTTTTTAAGAACTACTGGGCTGTACCTATTGTTTACATGATCACATAAAACACCAATCATTAACTGGAATTATTCATCTGTGAATTCCATAATCACAGATTTTAACAACAGATTTTTAAATTGGTTAACTTAGATCAGGAAAAAGTACCAAAAACAAAACAGTAGAACCACTACCCTAACTAAATTCTGAACGAAGCAATTATAAGACCTTTCATCCTGCCCCAATAAGGCACGAATTGCTTGTGTCAAGATAGACCTCCTTCTGTTGTTTTCCCCATTGTCTGTTTCAGAATGTAAACTCCTTGCACATTGCACTATGCACATTGATGGCACTGTACAAAACAACAACAATGAACTATCAGTGGAAAATCTGAGTTACAATCTAAGCAAATAGAGGGTTTCATTTAACACTGAAGTACTTACAAGTGAAGGCACTGTGAATATCTGAACCGACAGGTCAGCAATTGAGTACTCTCTGTCGTGGTCATCTTTCACATAATCATTCTGCAATCGCTTATAATTCTATTAAGAGGGAGGCAAAAAAGGCAAAGGGTGCCAACTATCAGTTTAAAAAAAGGCAGCACTACTCACCAGAGTAGGTACAGTGAAGAGCTGAACAGATAGAGCAGTCACCGACACTGCCCGCTCGTGATCATCCTCCATAAAATCTCTCTGCAACTGCCGGAAATTCTAAACAACAAGGGGGAAATTCACCTCTAATCCGCACTGACTGGATGTTTTGTCTAAATTTAATGTTTGTAGTGGGAAAATCCTGGGCTAAAACTGTGTCCTTTTAAAGTAAAAAGCAACTTTGCAATATTATTAAAATTTCCAGGGTCAAGAACATAAGAAGATCCTGCTGGACCAGGCCAAAGGCCCATCTAGTCCAGCTTCCTGTACCTCACAGTAACCCACCAGATGCCTCAAGAAGCACACAAGACAGCACCTGTATCTTGTTTCCTCTCCCTTGCATCTGGAATTCAGAGATAGGCTACCACTAAAACCCAGAGGCTGCAACCAGTCACGACTTGAATCTGTAATGGACTTCTCCTACATAAATCTGTCCAGTCCCCTTTTAAAGGCATTTAGGCCAGGTGCCATCATAATGTCCTATGCCAAGGAATTCCACAGATTAATTATAAACTGAGTAGAGAATATTTTCTTTTGTCTGTTCTAACTCTCCCACCAGTCAATTTTAGTAGATGACCCCAAGTTATGTTGTTGTGAGAGAAGAAAAAGAACTTCCCTCTATCAATCCCATCATAATTTTATATATCTCAATCATGTCCTCCCTTAAGCACCTTCTTTCTACATTGAAGAGTTCCAAGAATAAAATAGTTATAGCAGCAGCTGTTACTTGCATCAAGCAAAAGGAATTTTTAATTAGAAGTATAAGTTGTTACTGAAAATAGTGGGTGGCAGCCCAATTAGTACTTCGCCATTGGGAGTTCCCTGTGAACTTTGCAGAGGGAGCTCTGGAGAGCAGAAGTGTTACCTGGGATGCCACCCACAATGATGTGTGATATTCAGAGCGTATATCTGAGAAGCTGTGCAACAAAAAAATGTTTATGGAGTTACTATAAAAATAAAACTTTGAGCCTATCCAAGCCCATGCAGAACAAAACAGGAATGGTTAGGAAAGGACATTTGACAGGCAGATCACACAGAAATATAATCTAAAGCATTGTGTCTGCTCCAGTGTGCATACAGAACTCTTATGGAAACACCCACTGACTTTAATTTTAAGGCCAGATCCACATATGGAGTTGCTCAACATTTAAGTCAGTGGGAAATCCTTTAGGCAGGAGCTCTACAAATGCCCGAAGCTCCCACAAACATAAGGAGCCCTTGCTCCAAGTTGTTACTCTTTAGTGTCAGGCATTCTATTTGAAAGATTAAAATCTGCATTTTAAAATATTTTTCATTAAATAAAGAAAAGTCACTCACTCTTGCAAATCGGATAGCAAAAAGCTTCTTGTACTTCAAATCCATGAGTAGGCTGCTCATGAATAACTGATGATAGACACTTCTAGCACCTGTTGAAAATATTTTTACATATTAATATGGAATATTATATAAGAAATAAAAAGACAATTTGAATAGTTACACAATTTTCAAGAGTAACAGTGCTATGACAGCAGCAGTAATAAGTAAAGATCATATCAGTTAAGATTCTTTAAGCCCTTACCAATGTCAGGTCCCAGAGTGCACAAAAGTTCCAAGGTCTTCTTAACAATTGCCACAACAACAGGCCCCATTCAGAAGTTATGCTCCCATGTGTTCCTGTACACAGCAAGGGCTCCCTGGTAGCAGGAATGCTACCAGGTGAAGCCCCCACCCCTCAATCAAAATTTATCTATATAGCAACAAATGCTGAGTATGGAAAGAGATCTTGCCTGTGATTACTTCCCTAGAATGTTTCCAGATAACAGAGCATCAAGCAGCACCTGATGCAACTAACACCTAAACTGTGCTACTGCTTCAGCTCCTTAGGGATGCAGCTGCTTAATTTGGCTGAGAGTTGCACCACCCCCAGCTTTGCACCCTATAATCTTCTATGCCACACTTCCCTCTTTAGAGCACCTTCCTCTAGGACTGTTGTAAACAAGTGCTAGGCAAAACAGAGGAGGTATTTGGAGATTCTGTGTCTGGTGCTTGAAGGCTGTGAATCTTATTTCCTGGCTGCTTGTTTCTCTGTGATAGTCCAGGCTATTCTAGCCATGAACAAGGTGCATATGTGGTACCTAGTTACAGAATGTGACCCAAGAAGTTCTAGAAAATCCCACCTTTCCAAAGTTTAGAGTCAGAGAGCATCAATTTATCCACAAGGGAAGAATTTTCTCCCTCTGGTCCTTCCTGTAAGCCAACTTGACACAATATTCTTCGTAAGCCATCTAAACAAAAAACACAACATACAAAAGGAAAAACAGGTTCACTTTAAGCATGAAATTTAAGTAGTACTTCTGACATTTAATCATGTGTGTGCAAAATCCTAAATTAAAATGTTATTTCTCTAAGCCTGAAATCCTATGCACACATACATAGAACATACATAGAATTCAATGAGATTTCTTTTTGGGTAGACGTGCATAGGATTGGGTTAATCTTGCACTGGCCAGTAAAATGTTCTAGACATTGAACATTTTACTGGCCAGTAAAATGTCTGGAAAGCAGGATGGCTGCAATGTAGTAGAAACCTCACTCAAAATAAAGCCAGGAATTACGGACTAAATTAGACAATGCATCATTCTTGCTCTTCAGATAGTTTTTCTTTAAAAACCCTTTGCCATGCTGTTTTCCTACAAAACAAAACAAAACAAAACCCTTACAGTGCCACTTAATACAACGGCACCTTCCAGTCATTCTAGAATGAGATATTTCTTAGGAATACAATGCGAGGACAAAGGGTTAATCTCCACCTTCTCCAATGTTGCAGTGCCAATCCATACCCCCCCCCCCATTTTTACACACACGCACACACTCTATAATGTGCCAGGTGGTTCTGGCATTGGACTATGACCTGGAAGAACCAGGTTTGAATCCCCCACTTACCCATGAAGTATCCTGGCTGACCTTGGGCCAGTCACTCTCTCTCAGCCTCACCTACCTCACAGGGTTATTGTGAGGACAAAACTATACACCTGAGCTCTTTGGAGGGGTGATATGAAAATGTGAATGAATGAACGATTTGGTACTTACAGGCCTAAATTCCTAAAACCAGAAACCAAAGGGGTCATTAGCCTGTTTACAGTGCTGACAAGAGTGCTTTTACATTGAACAATAAGGACCCCATTAGGAGCCTGAATGGTATTTTTATGATAGTGATATCACTGTCTATATAACAAGTGAAAAAACTAATTTTGTGGAAAAAAACACAGAGGAAAGAAAAGCTTTGTTGGAGTGCCCATTTATCATTGTGTCCCCAAAGAGGTATTTTTGATCATGTAAGTTTTTATTCTCATCTATGTTATAAATTCCAGTACCTGAATATCCAATAATATTGCCCAGCCAAGTCAAAAGCTTCAAACCAAAGCTCTGATGTGCAACAATAGATGAATGCATAACTTGAACCTTCAGTGGCTTGGTCTGGCGACTGGTATTTCTCTTAAAAAGACCAAATGGGAAGGAGAGAGGAAGACAGAAACAAGATTAACAGGTTTTTCTACAACACTTTTCTAACAAGATTTATAAAATACAAGTCTACAGATTTGTTTTGTGTATTTTTGGGGGGTTTTTAAAATTACATATGTTTCCAAAAACATGATATGCTCACAACCTTTCCATGTAGCATAATAACTTATTTTATTATTCATATAGCCTCCTGAATATGCATGGCACTTTTCAACAGAAGAGAAGACAGGCTCCTACCCTAAGAGGGTCATAATCTAAGAGAGATACAAGGGAAAAGGGGAAGGGAATTGTGCCAGGACAGATGGGGTGCCATCTGGGGTACCAGGACAGAATATGCAATTATTTCATGTTTCAGTTTCAATCCTGACCCTTTTGGCTCTGATCCAGAGATACACATTGGAGCGAAGGGTTGCCAATATGCTGCTGGACCTGTAAAAGGATGTCATTAACTATGCATAACACAAGTAGCTAACAGTCACAACCAAGTGCCAAATAGCTCTTCACCATTCTATACAGAGTTTCCAATCTAGTGTTGAAAATTGTGCATACAGTTCTCATACATATGGCCAGTATCTATTCCCGATTCAGTAGGTGATGCATTTTGCTCCAACAGGCCATATATTTATTCACAAGTTGTCCTTGAATCTTGGTGCACAAACCAGCAAAGTCAAGAACTTTCCACTCCAAGCCTATGTTTGTTTTCTCAAAATGTAAGCCCCAAGAAGATCAATGGGTCGTACTCCCAAGTAAGCATGTACAAGATTGACTTTGATAGTAGTGCTGAATATGTGCTTTCTTCCCTCACTGAAATCAATGGGATATAAAAGTGCTTTACTTTGGTGACATCATGACCTTGGTTTATAAATATCCATTTCTTTTATGTGAGTGAGCTGAAGTATAGTATCAGAACATGAAATGCCATCATTCTAAAACAGGTATGTTCAAAAAAAATCCATCATAAATGAACTTCACACAACATAATGTACCCAAACACATTCTATCTGTCCATGAGACATTTCTTCAGATCTTCTCTGGAACAGAGTTCATAGTTAACCAATATATATTTCATATTCAAGTTACCTTTCACATTTATACACCAATTGTCCTCATCTATATTAGGTAGTTGTCGTAAACCTAGGGGGGTTTGGGGTGCTCAGAGTTCTTGGTTCTCGAATGTTAAAGCCCTCAAGGTCCCTCTGCTCAGTAGTACTGCCCCCACCCTGTATGTGCCAGTGCCTCAGTCCAGGGAAACTGAGACCCTCTAGGCTTAATTCTATCCCTTGCAGGCACTGAGCGCTTTCTCCAATTAAAGCTTCAGATCTAGACCTCAATGAGCACTTGGTAGCTTGCTGAACAGCTCAAGTTACTAGACCTCAATGAGCACTTGGTAGCTTGCTGAACAGCTAGGCAGGATTCTGAACCTTTGTTCCCAACAAACAATGAAACAACTTAGTAAAAGAGATTTTAGTTTATTAAGTACATAAGGTTACACACTGTACAATAAGGCAGCAAATGCTAGAGGCATAAACATCTAGGAAACATATCAGCAATAACATAGCAAAACTAGCTGGCTATCTCTATTAATCCCTATCTCTCACCTGGGTCAGTTACTCTTGTAGATCTCTTAGTTCCAGGGCTACCTTTGAGGCCAAGCGCCCAAGTGTGAAGGAGCTCACACGCGTGCAGGATGTTGCACCCAAAACTCTGTCCAAGAAGGGAACACTCACACCCCCTGTGCACTCATTATTATACTTCTTATACTAATAGTGCTGAGGTGACTTCATACTATTCAGACTGTCCAATCAGAAACTTTTGAGGACAGAACCTTCTCGAAGTTGGCCTGGTTGCTAACCTCTCATAGTTCTTTACCCCTCCCAACTGGAGATCCACAGCTGCACTCCATCAGCTTGATAAGGCGCCTCTCTGTCTGCAAAGGTGCTAAACATTCCAATGGGTTGTAATTCTTGTTATCTGTCCTTTTTGGCCAGCAAAGGAGAGACAACAATCCTTTTGTTTATTTACTCACATTCCTACAGCTAGGAATGGCTAGCAACTTCTCAGTCCCACTGCCTTAGTTTGGTTCAGGCTTCACTGCCAACATAGGCCTAACATGCACTTATACATGATAGTAGTGTGCAAAATAAAATCATAAAACAGAACTATAAAGATAGCAAAACTAGCAGCAAGTTAGGGAGTTACTGTTGCAAACATTTATCTTCAGGTGAACTGATCATTTTTCCTAAAATCAGTATACTGTATGAGAACATACACAGACTCTTTTTTCCCCAGATATGAAATACTAAGCAACAAAAATGCTATAGTAATTTACAACAGAACCGTTATATTCATTTAAAAGGTAGAATGCACAAATGTTTAGGTTCTGAAGAACTGAAGTATCATCAGACAACTGGTTTAAGTATCATACTACCAGCCCCATCACAAATACATCTTTAACACTTCACACACAATTTTAGGTAGCACATAGGTATGTTACATAGGTATGTTATTCAGTGGAGAAAATGAATAAATATCACTTACCACTATCACTGATTTGGCTTGGTCACAGTACTGAAAGCCTCCATAGCGAACTGACCTGCGTCCCTTTAAACCATTATTAACAGCTAATTAAAAATATTGTTAAACCTTTATGCACTATAATTTAGCATCATACTGACAGTAAGAACAGTTGAGTTACCAAAATTGTAATTTGAATTACACAATCTAATCTGTACCAAGGTTAGCAAAACAACTTCAAACCCACACAGCTAGAATTAGCACTGGTGCAAGTATAGTGCAACACTATAGTTAACAAGAACAAAGGAAAGTAGGAAACACACAGCCCACTCTCACTCTCTGAATAAGAGACTGAGAAATTTCAACCTCTTATAAATCTTATTTTTAAGTCACTTTGATAAAGTTTACACTTAAGCTTCAAGCTACGTATATCCTATACAGCAGTGGTTCTCACACATTTAGCATTGGGACCCGCTTTTTAGAAAAAGAATCTTGTCAGGACCCACTGGAAGCGATGTCATGACCAGAAGTGACATCATAGAGCAGAGAAATTTTTAACAATCCTAGGCTGCAATCCTACCTACACTTACCCAGGAGTAAATTCTATTTACTATTATTGTTAAAAGCATATACATAGTAGTCTGTTAAAAGTACAGGTCTGTAACATTTCCCCAAATGCAATCACATGCTATGGTAGCATCAAGTCTAATATATTAAAAAAATATATTGAAATGAATGGGGATCCACCTGAAATTGGCTCGTGACCCACCTAGCGGGTCACCATTCATTTCAATATTTTATTTTTAATATATTAGAGTTTGAGAAACAGCTTGAGAAACACTGCTATACAGTATTAAAATTTCATACATCAAATTCAGTTAATTTTGCAGCAGAAAACAAACAGAATCTCACATTTACTTAGGCCTTAGGTAAGTGTAACACTTAAGCTGTATGTATTATACAAGCAGCAAAGCACACTCGTAGAAAAATTAACAACATTATGTAATTTCTCAGTAAGTCTCAAAGATCCACAACTGCATGAGGAACACCTGCTTTAAGATACTGTCATGTTCCATGCCATGTCGATGGTTCATTGGATCTCTAGTGGACAAAGCTATAGATGGCTAAAATACCCTACAAACTTTACAATAAGCTTCATCTCAGCTGAGTGACTGATTGGGGTCATAGGACAAAACAGCTGGGAACACAGTGTTGTCAAGAATAATAGCCTGCTTTAAGAATTCTCCATGCTTCCTCTCCACTCATACTACCACTAACATACTGAAAGGTATTTTTCATGTGATGAGCACTCAGCAGTTCCACTTATATAGGAAGTGATAACACATTGGGGTTTAGACTGATACCAGATGTTATGGAGATTGCATTTGCCACTAATTTTCTCCATTTCTCTTCATTACACAGCATCTACTCACCAATTTACATACCGATACTTTACAGATAGTAAGTAAGACTGTAGTTTCTCTTCTCTAAAGAAAAACTTGGTTGAGTTGCCCCCAAAGCAAAATGCATCTGAGCTCAGTAAACTCTGTAAGCTCTTCAGCTCTTCAAGTTTGCTTTTCTTTTCAATACTTGTATTGGTTCCCTTCCCCCCAACCATCTTTTCTGTTTTCAGCAGCAGTCACAAGATTTCTGCATCTACATTGAGCCTTAAAGTGGCAGTGCTGCTTTAAAAAATCTATTCTATGTTATAAAGTTAAGAGACTATCTCACTTCGTTTTTCAAAATTTCACTCTACTGTCTATTGCCAGGGAGTAATTAAAACAAATATTTAGGTTGCATTGCATAAGAGGAGCAATAGCCTTTAAGAAGAGAGTGCTTTCAGTTACTTGTTGCAGTAATGGTGGCTTGCCAATGTACTGCCAAAGAATTTCAGCCTGGGAAGCCACCCAGTAAAAAAAGTATCCCAACTAGCACAGTATGCTTTGCCAAACAAGAGAGTGGCGAGAAATTGCAAATGAACAAGTGACCTCTGGAGCTAAGTTAAGAGGGCCAATTACAGAAGACCAAGCAAGCAATGAGTTATATTCCAACTGCTGCTTTGGAAGTTGTCCAGTCTTCTCCATTCCTCCAAGTTGTTTTTGATCAGCCAACAGAAAGGAAGGAAGGAAGCAACTACATACGAGCTAACTTCTCTTGAACTCAGTATGCTTAGCTATCTCTCCTTCCCACCCCCTCTCCGTTACAGAAGACTATGAAACAAAGTTACTTACATCTCTGTCCACAGTTGTGGCAAAACCAATGGCCTCTTTTTGTGTACAATAGACAGCTTTTTGAAGAGTATATATAACCTGCTCATATGTGTGAACTTCATCATTAAAAAGCATGCAGTAATATGTATCACTCTTCTCACTGCAAAGACAGTATGAACATTATTAGTAATAATTTACATCAATCGAGGTATCATATTTCCCATCATGTGATTTAGCAGAACCTCTATAAGGCAACATATTGAATCAGACAATAAGGACTTGCAGTTCTTTTGCGACTATCGTTCATTAGCCTATAAGATTCACTGGATCCTTTCACTATTTTTACAGGGTTGAAATTCCACTCATGCAAAGGGTTTCCCAATCTTTCCTCTCCAATCTAGCTCCTATGTCCACCCTACAAAAAGCTGATGCTGAAGACCATGAGACACCCTGATACCATATAGCACAAGATGTGGCACACAGGGCAGCAGAAGCGGGGATAAAAATAAGACAGGTGCTTTGTGTGAATGGAAGTGTCTTCTACTTTCACAAAGAAAACTTTAGATTCAAAACATCTCTAACCCTAATTCATCTGGCCTTGCTTAAAAGCCTTCTTTATTCTGAACAAACCTTGTGTTGTACTCTACAATACCACCTGAATGTTTTACACATCCCTGAACGTCCAGAACTCACTCTCTATCACTGAAAAACTTCACATGACAAAGGTGCTGGATATGGCATGAAAACATAAGAGTAGCCCTGATGAATCAGATCAAAGGGCCATATTGCCCAGTATCCTACTTCCAACAATTACACTAAATAGCTCTGGGAAGCAAACAAGCAGCAGGTTTTTTAAAACATGTCATTAATTATGACGCACTACATGGCCAGATGACCAAACAGGATAGGCCTGAATCCTCAAAATCATTCTATCTCAGCCCTCACCTATACAAGACCTATAATAGTTAATCACTAAAAATGAATTAAAAATGAATGAATTAAAATGAATTAGAAACTGTTACTGGCATACTATAGGTGATCAAATGTTTCCTGAATGCTGGAATGGAAAGGCATGACCAAGGCATGACCAATTTTATTCACACTGTACCTAATATTGAATATGAATTAGAAGGTAGTTAACATTTTAAAATAAATACTTGCGCCAGTCTTGAAAATAAACACAACTGTTCTACTTACACTGTCTCTAAGCCTGGTGGCAGCTCATTTTCTTTTTCCCATGTTAATATATCTACAGCATACTGAAACATGATAGCAAAAATATTATAAACTTTTGCTATCATATCTTCCGACAAGTGCACTAGAGGATCCTAAAACAAGAGAAAGGAACTTAGTCATGGTAGACAGAGATTACAGTCAGTCAACAAAACCTTTATTAGGCATAAACATTTGATAGATGAGGACTCTGTAGACAGAGATTACATTCTACAGCTTTTCCCCCCCTACTGAGTAGGCAGCTAAAAGATCACATTTAATGACCATAAGATTTTCGTACATTAGTTTTAAAGTCTGAGTGTTGGTGAGCTTTTTTAAAATATTTATTAGCTGCCTGTCCATTGAAGCTCCTGAAATGATGAACAAAATGCTAAATAATATTCACATCACTGGAATAGCAATCTTGAGATCACCACTTACATTTTGGCCTCAGGCTCTGACCAGACAGCACAAAGCATGATACCATGAGTAGACCTACAACTAGGTCAGCTAATGTGGTCTCAGAAATCTCACTTGCCAACCTTTTTCTCATTCAACACTGGTACTTCAACAGCATCAGAGTATTAATTTTGAAAAACTCTGCATTGCTACCTCCTCTTCTTCAGTTTCTGAAGTGTTATGTTCATGCTTTTGGCAGTAAGGACCTTCTTTCCAAGCTTCAGTATCACCACAGTCACAGAAACCTCCTCCACCAGACGTCGTCATCTAAAATAATATTTAAAAATATGTAAGTCTGCTTGTTAAGCAAAACACTAAGATTCTGCCTTTCTAGAACACTGGCAGATATTCTATTCTAAGGCAGCTTGATGTTTCAGAACATAGTGAAAAAGACCAGAGAGACAATTTACAATGTGTTTCAATTCTCACTAACTAGCAATGGTTTGTATAACATTTTTAAATGTGGAGCAGATAGCACAGTGAATACGGAAACCACAGATGTGGGAATCCCCCAAGTTCCCATAAACATGATTTAAAGGCTTACCAGACCAAAAATATTCTTCCTTATACAAGCTGCTATAAGCCTACAAGCTTACAACAATTTGCAGGTTGCCTCGTGGCAGCCTGAACACTTGAAAACATTCAGTGGTGTCTGATCAATGGTTTTATATGAATAATTGGCAGAGGGATGGAAATTAGATAAAAGGTCATATGGTTTTGAGCAGGGAGAGACATTATTGGAAACAATTATGCACAGAAAATATTGCAGTTATTGCAAAAATGTGTAAGTTGTTGAAAAATAAGACAGATGAGGAATAAGTGAACAATTGTATGATTCAGTGGTTGAAAAATGTGGGTCATGTCATTTCAGTGGAGCAATGGGAGAAATTATGGACTAAATGAATGAATTTTACATTGAATATGAATCTTAAAGAGAATTTTTACAAAATGATGTACAGGTGGTATATGACTCCAAGCAGCTTAGCAAATATGTGTGATAATGTGCCAAATAGATGTTGGAAGTATGAAAAACAAGAAGGTTCCTTTGGACCTGTGGCAAGGGAAAAAAAATTGGATCCAGATCCATATGCAGATACAGTTAAATCTAAAAGTGAATAAACAAATGAAACCAGAAAACTTTTTGCTACGTTTCATAAAAAATTATGTAAAAAAATAGCTTTGAATTATTTTTATATATGGCATCTGCAGCAAGAATACTTTATGCACAATATTGGAAAATAGCAGAAATATAGGGTGTGCCTATATCCATGGTTCCCATATCTGCGGATTCATTTATCCATGGATCAGGTCCAGATCCCACCCCCCGCGCACGCAACCCATCACTTCTGGAGGGTCCTCTGAGCTCAACAGTGAAAAAAGTCATTTCCTGTTTCCCTATGAAACCGAGAGTGACTTTTATTCACTGTCTGGCTCTGTCTGAGCCCGGCAGAGGCTGCAGATGGACGTCCGCGGCCTTTGCTGGGCTCAGAGGACCCTCCGAAGGTCCTCCTTAGCTCCGGAGGGTAGGGGAAGGTGTTCTCCCGTACCCGTTGTTTCACTTACCTGCTGGGGGGTGGTCCATAATGGAATCCCCGTGGATGTAGGGGTTTGCCTGTACCATCAGTTGAAGACTGGTGGACAAAGATTACAGGCTTCGCAGAAATGGATAAATTAACAATTTTACTTAAAGTCATTAATGACATTTATAAACAATTGGAAACCACTCACTGACTTTCTGCATACTATAATAGATTAAAAAGTGAGAGAGAAATAGAGAAATAGAGAAATAGAGAAATAGAGAAAAAATGAAAAATAGAGAAAAAGAGAAAAAATGATAAATAGAGAAAAAGAGAAATACTCTTATACTGCATACTATAATAGATTAAAAAGTGAGAGAGAAATAGAGAAATAGAGAAAAAGAGAAAGAATGATAATGATTTCTATACCTGAGGAATAGAGAGAACCTGAAATAAACTATTGAGAAGATTCTAAATAATAATAATAATAATAATAATACATGTATATAGGTTAATTAATAATTAACCAAAAAGTTAAGAAGAAAAGAATTCTATAAGTGCAGACAGACGTATTTCTTGATACTTGGACGAGATAGTAGGAAAATTACAGGTGGAGCCTATTTATCCGCGTTAGTTCCATTCTGTGACTCGGCGTGATTAACAAAAAACACATTGTGCTAAATTGCATAGAGTTACGCAAATACACTGCAGCCAGACACTTCCGGATGAAAGGAAACTAAGGCAGCTGTTATCAATCCCCTCCCCTCTGTACTCAGCCCTCCCCGTTGCCAGCTGTCCCGCTGAGGTTTTAAGAGTCCAGCCCTATGCGTTTCTACTCAGTAGTAAGCCCCATTGTAGTCAATGGGACTTACTCCCAGGAAAGTGAGGAGAGGATTGTAGGCTAAATCACATGCTTTGCTTGCTCAGAAGGCTTGCTTGTGTAGGTGATAGCCTGCACCATCTTAGTGGGGGGGGGAGTTGCTTGCATCGGTGATTGCCTGAACCATGGGGGGTGAGGGAAATTCAGCAAACATTCCCTGGGTTTTTTAAAGCAATCCGCTCTGTTGCTACCACATCTGCCCCTGTGTGTGTATGAGTGAGAGAAAGAGAGCAAGAGTGAGAGAGCAAGCTCCACCTTGCTGCACATGTTCTGGCTGCAGAGGTTTTCCGCCCCCCTCTTCAGCCTCTTTGCTGGCTCAGGTGCTCCAAGAATATTACTGTTCCTTGCAAGGGGAACCTCTTCCAGGGCTCCAGGGCTATTTCCCTGCCTGGGCGAGGTGGAGCCTTTTTGCAGTGTTTTGGGCTGCCTGGAAAAGAAGCGAGATGCCAGCGCAGGGCAAAGGAGACAAAGATGTGTGCGACTTTCAGTACCCCCACCCCATTCGCATTGAGACAAATCAGCAGATAAAAAATCCATGGATAAATAGGCTGCACCTGTATAGTGAATTAGGATACTCTCCATAAATTTATAGGTTTATACATATTTAAAAAAATGTTTTTTCTATTTGTTAGTAGATTCGATTGTGCTGTTTAGTAGTTTTTTGTATTGTTTATTGATTTTGCTTGTTATAAACAAATAAGCAAACAAAGAAAGAAAGTTGGGGGAACTCAGTTGAGGTTAACAGGAAGTTCCCGCAGATACGGGAACCATGGATATAGGGGCCCCTATATTTCTGTTGTTTTCCAACAGAAGTTGACTGCTTCCCGTTAACTTTGATCTAGTGTTTTCAAGCATTCAAGCTGCCAGTAGGTAGCCTGCATATTGCTATAATCCTGTAGGCTTATAGCAAACTGTGTAAGGAAGAATATTTTTGGTCAGGTAAGCCTTTAAATCATGTTAATGGGCGCATGTTCCCCTCCTGGGCACGTAGATAATTTAAACAATGGATACAAGGACCTGCCTATTTAAATACAGAAAATTAGATATTTAAATTACAGAACTGAATGATTTTTGAAAATAGGGTAGATGCTGTGCTACAACTGAAGGATAAGTTAATTTAATTTGCTATTCAATTTAAAAAATTCTACCTACAGTACACCTATAATCTTAGATTATGAACTGAGAAGCCAAACCCCTTTTTCAATGTTAATTTTAATAAATGCTTGCATTCAATCAAAGTAATAAAGTGCACAAAAACAAGAGAACTGCCTGGGCAAGTAGGAGCAGTCCTTCTTCCTTCCAGCGACTGCAATGTTCTTTCTGCTGAAAGAACACCATGGGGGATGAAGGGAAAGAATGATAGGGGAGGGAAGGGAGAGAGAACAGAGCTGCAACAAAATATACTACTATCAGTTTTTTAGATACTGAATCAACACCAGATGTTACTAAAAGTCATATACATATTTTAGTAACTTTACTAACCCTGTATCGATGCTCTCTGTGAACACTTCCGAGAAAACATTCCATGCATAACACACAAGTTGGATCAACTGCACAGTCTCTGGAAAAAGGAAAGAAAAAAAAGGAGAATGTGTAATGATAAGGGACACACACACAAAACTTGGAATTGTTTTAAGGTAAAACCTACAATGGCCATAATTCAGAGCCCTGAATTCTATAAGTGCAGACAGAGGTATTTCTTGATACTTGGACAAGATAGTAGGCTACAGAACTGACTTTAGCATCCTAGTACTAAACTGCAAGATGAGATCCCTAAGCACAGCATGTCATAAGGTTTTGCAGCCTGCCAGCTAAAATAGATTTTGGGAGCATATGGTGAAATTTGCTCAAATTTTTTTTTTTTAAAGTCTGACCTGGTCTTGGCCTGCTTTGATTTTTCTCTCAACAACACTAAGCTTATGATGCAAATGCAAAAAGAGAGGAAATGTACATTTGTTAAATAAAAGTACTGTAGAAAACACATTTAAGATTCTCAATACCTTGTAAAAGGGAAAATTAAACATTCATCATGAACCCAGGTTTAATAGTCTTCTAATTCTCACAACTGTCTCCTTCAATAGATGCTAATCATTCTGAACAAAATACCCAGAGGTATACCAATAACATTAAAAATGCATGATGGCTATTCATTTGACTCTATGTTTACATACAGATCAAATAATTCCAACCTTATGGGATACAGTACTTTAAGATAAATGGCAGATATACTTACCTGCAAGAATATGTAGGTTCCCCAACTTTAAAAACCCGGCCACAAAGATGTGAAGGTTTGTTTGATTGCTCAAGCTTCTGGAACCCAAATGTAGGATCTTCACCACAGAGGTACCATTCCATTGGACCCAACAGAACATGCTGTGCAAGCATATCTTCTCTTTTGGGGGTTGGGTTTGGACCCCTGCAGTAAATTTTGGGCACATAATATGCCAAATGCTTGTATACTTCTTTAGGAAGATCAGAAGTTTGCAGCCATTTCTTGAAGAAAAAATTGAAATCCATTATTAGAAACTTGAAATGTTTTACAGCTATCCAATGTTTTTCTTTAAAAAATACAAAACATATGATAGAAACAATTTCCTGCATACAGAATTTCCAAATGAAAAATTCAGTTAATTTCACTGTCTACAATTCAGAATGATATTCTGAGCACACCTAGGTGCTTGATGTTTCCTTTTTAATAAGCTCCCAATGGTGCACTTGTGTGTTTTAAATGTGTTTCCATGTGGCATGATGTAGGTGAGTAGGGTGTGGGGGCAGGCTACTGTTCAAGAAATACAAGTCCCAAAGATCAGCAGGATCTGCACAAGTAGTTCTCTGAATTGCAGGCATTGTTTCCAAAGCTTGTTTTTTTAAAAGGCCTTCAAAAGCAGATGCAACTACTAAACACACAAAAATAAATCCACGGTAAGTGATCTCATTCTGGATAAAAGGTGAACAAACTTGCATTGGCAAAAGTCACAATAATATTTTACAGCTTTGAAGGTTTCCCTCAATGGAAATCTGCTGACACTGTTACATTCAGAGTTGCAGGACTGGGATAAGGGGGAGTCATGAGGTGTCAGCTAGGATGAGGGGATGCCTTTAAGAGAATAGAAAACGTTTTAATTAACAAGATGACATAGTTTAAAAGCCTATCCAATTGCTACTTTCTTTTGAAAAACACATTCAATGAAAAAAACAAAGAACATGCAAGTGGGTTTTCAAGGCTTGCCAGGAACACAAAGTGAATAAATTTTAGTATGCATGGCCCCAAATAACCCTAGCTGCCAAGTTTGGTGTTTAAGCAATGTGCACACAACCACAAGAAAAAACAATGTTAAATGGACATATGTTTAGTCATATAGTTTAGGACATATAGTTTAGCACAACTATAGGTTTCTATTTAATATGAAAAGGGAAGAAGAGGGCTCAGAGTATAAATGAGAACTGATAATAACTAGTCCTCCAACAGTGCTACTTAGAGCAAAAGAACTCACATAACAAAGCAGAAAAGTATTACACTGTCTTCTAAGAAGCCTTCCAACTTTACTTATGTACTTTCAGATAAAGATATGAGATAAATAAGCCCATCAGAATGGCCTTGTTGGATCAACTCAAGGTCCATCTAGCCCAGCACTATTTTCCTAATAGTAACCATGCATATGCTTCTGAAACTTCAAAAATAAGCACAACAGAGACATTCCCTGTTGTTTGCCCCTAACATCTGGCAGTAATATTCATTATATGGGGGTTCTCCTTTATACATATCCCAGATATAAGTGCACAACAGTTTGAGGAACTAGATGCAAAAATTCACTTACATAGTTTTACTGCTGATTTCTGAGCTCCTCAAGGGCCATCCCTGATATCTAGATTTGTTGGGCCTGCATGCTCTTCTTTCTCCTCCCCACACCCTCCAAGCTCTTAAAGGAACATCATTATTACAAGATTGTCAATTCTGGCATTGCTATTGTCATGAATTGCAATAAGATAAAAAGTAACCCCAATACCTGTCTGCTTCACTTACCTCCTTCCTTCAACATCCAGTACCACTACAACTGCTTCCTGTAATGAAGGGGTCGGCAACATTTTCTTTAAAGTGGCAGGTTGCCAAGTACCCAGAAGCAGACAGTGCAGAGCTTGGCTTGGAAAGTTTCACCTCAAACCTAGTTTGCTGTGCGCTGGATGGGGAATGGTGCAACAGCACAGGGACTCTGCAAGCCCAAACAGGCAGCTCCACCATTACCTATCCAGCGCGTGGCAAACTGGGTGGGAGATGAAGTCTCCCTAGCAGAGCTCCACATGGGCCAAACTTCAGCTGGCAGGCCAGACTTCAGCTGGTGGGTTGCATCTGGCTTACAGGTCATTGGTTGCCGACCCCTGCTGTAATGGCTGCAAAAGGGAATGCTGGGCTCCCAAGCATTCTTTCCACCAGCTGCTAGAGGTAGCAGCAGTGCTTGACACCAGGGGGAGTACAGGGAGAGCCTACCACTCTTCCTTGGCATCCAGTGCTATTGCCATGTCCTCCTCAAAATGACCAGCAAAGTGAATGCTGGAAGACCTGTATTCTCTCTATGGCCATTTGAGGAAGTGGTGGCAGTGGCACTTGATTACGGATGGAGGTACCCTTGCCAATTCACTGTCCCCTCCAATTTGCTGCCTGACATGAAATTCTCAACTCAGGTCATGGACACCCTAACCCTGCACAGGGCATACTGGTTTATATACGTTCAGGACTTCATGCCACTCTTTATAATCCACATAGAGGGTTGAGCCTCCATTTGCCTGAAGATAACATCCGAAGGTCGCAGTTTGAGGCCACCGGCACTATGCGACCTTGAAGCAGCCGACAAGCTGAGCCAAGCTATTCCATCTGCTCTGAGCATGGGAGGATGGAGGCCAGGATGTGCGACCAGATCAAGAAAGAAACACCTGAATATTCTGGTTTCTTGAAAGATAGAAACCTTCTTTCAAATTGTAAAAATCCCTACTGGGATTTAATTTGCTTGCCTATGTAAACCACCTTGAATAAAGTCTAAGGAGAAATCTGAGGACCAAGAAAGGCGGTGTAGAAATACCTGTATTATTATTATTATTCCACTTTTCTAATGAGAGAAAATTCCTCTTTAATGAAGAGCATGAATATGCATACTGTTCCCATTAATATATGCATGGTTCCCATACTTGTGTTATTTCTTATGGAAGAAAATTTCTCTTTATAAGTTATTTCCCTACAAGTTCAAACTGTCCCAACCCTAACCCCAACTTATAAAGGGGTCTCCCCTGCATGGATGGAACCATGAAAGTTCTAAAATTCACCCTAATGTCTGGACACATCTTTGAAATGCCAATTGTAATAAAACTGTTAAACATTATACAGGAAAATAATTATTGCAGGAACTCAGGGCCTAATCCTATCCAATTTTCCAGTGCCCAGTGCAGCCGTGCCAATGGGGCATGTACCGCATCTTGTGGCGCGGCAGCAGTCACAGAGTCCTCCTTAAGGTATGGGAACATTTGTTCCTTTACCTTGGGGCTGCACTGCAACTACACCGGTGCTGGAAAATTGGATAGGATTGGGCCCTCAGTCTTCCAAATAACTCAGTGATGGTGACCCACAGCTTGCTAGAACAGCGCAAGTTTCTCTGCTTTTCAAATGAACCCAGCGAGGAGGGTAAAAAAATGTCTCCTGCATATGTAGGTTGCAAACTACTATGAGGGTGATCCAAACTGCCCTACTGGCATCAATAGTGTGAGCCTGTGTTCTTGAAGAGCAAGAAAAATCAGGCTGTGACTGCCAATGTCTCCTCATCTGTGGACTGGCAAGACAGCTAGTACCTGATCCGGGAGAGCAAGGAAGTAGCAAACTGCGTAGTTGCATTAGTTATAAAACTTGCTATACAAGTCCATTCACACATGCACTGGTTAAAGAAAGTACATGGTTTTTCATAGCTTCTTCCAACAAATCAACTGATTTCCAATGGGTTCCTCAGTTCAAGAAAACTAATGTGGTGTGCGAAGCACAGAAATTAATTATACAAAAAACTAAGTTTGAGCAGCCTGACACTTAAGCCACATCATCTGAATTATTTATTGGTTGCATAGCACTTTCTAGTGACCTCACAGTAGAAGCTAAATGCAGCCACTTAATTGGTGTAAGTTATAACTGCAGTGGAAGTTTTGACTTAAGTTTATATCAAAATTGTTTTACTGTGCCTGAACACAAAACATCAACTTTGGAAAGTGGAAAGTTGGAAACAACTTTGGAAACAGTGGAAAGTTTTCCACTGACAGTGGGCAAAAGCCCATGAGGGGAAGGGGAATTAAGAGAGAGGCACCAAGTAAAATGCAACAATGATTCTCTCTGTTAACCTGGATATTCCCATCAGTGACTGGAGTGCGTTACATTTAGTTACCTTCAAAAACTTTATCATTCTTTTTGTTGGCATTAGAACATTTTCAAAATCTGTCTCACTTCTGAGAACTAAATGAAGTAGAACTGAAAAACTGTTTTCAATAAGTCACAATATGAACAGATAAATTTGGTTGCCATTGTTATCCAAGTACGGTAACTGTAGTGACTTTTTTGAAAAGTCTTACTCTTACTTACTTGAAAGGATTACCATTTCAACAAACATGAATTTCAAGAAGGCTGAAAGTGTTGCATGAACTGCAAACTGCTTACATTCTAGTACAAAAGGATTTACGTGTAAAACATATCTACGAAAGTAGTTACTTATTTGAAAAAACAATGCCATGATCCAGAGCAGCCATTTTCAACCACTGTGCCGTGTCACACTGGTGTGACGCGAATGGTCCCCAGGTGTGTCGCTGGAATTTGGGAGAGGGTCATTTATCAATAGGACCACTGGGGGATGTGAGCCCCCATTGACAGCACAGTGTGCCTTGTCAATTGTCAAAAAGCTGATGGTGTGCCTTGACCATTTTAGTGCCTTGCCAGTGTGCCGCAAGATGAAAAAGGTTGAAAATCACTGATCCAGAGGGATAAGTAAACAGTATTTGCACAGATTCATACATTTCCAAACAGCTACACCTACTGAAACTTCAAATTATTTAAAAACATCTTGAGTTTGAAAATATCATTTGGAAATTTGGCAGGAGACTATCTGGGGGATACCATGTCAATTTCCCCAGTTTCTCTTAAGACAATATCAAATTCCTACACAGCCCCCCCCCCCCCAGCAAAAGTAAGATTTTTGGAACATTTTAAATTAAACAATCTTTTCAGCACCCTGAAAAAAATGGTTTTTTCTTGACTGCAATTCCTCTCTCCCTTACCAAGAGTTCTTTGATCTTTAGGGGAGGCTTTTCAGAAGGCATGGGGACTGTTGTATGGAGCAGGAAGGAGCTCCCTTGTGGGAATTTATTTCTGCAGGTGCTATGTAGAATATATTCCAATATATTTTAGAGAGTAATACAGAGCATTTTTGTACTACAAACATATCAGTTTTATACAAGTGCAACTATCATGGCTTCCCCCAAAGTATTCTGGAAACTCAAGTTTAATGAAGATATGGAGAATTCTCTGTTGAAATTCCTAGCTTTCCTCACAAAATAAAAGTTGCTAATGGATAGGGAATGACTACAAAATATTTATATAGTGCTTAAAAACAATTTCCACAAAACTTGTATTTTTCATAGTTTTAGACACACAGCCTGTAATACAAATTTTAATCACATTATTTGTATGCCAAAATACTGTAAACCTGATTTCAGCAAGTTATGCCAATGATTGCTGAAGTTTCCATTTCTTATCATACTTAAAAGGTATACCTTACAAACAAAGGGGTATACCACTGGTTTGAAAAATTGTGTTTATCGTTTCAAATATGATATTTTCATATGTAAATGAAGTCATACAATTAGTATTTTCTGGTACAAATGTTGCATAATCACCAAGAAACATCAAACCAATGCTACAAATTATATCTATGTTTTATTCTTAGTATAGTATACCTCCAAAATGTATAATCAAAATATAGCAGCTGAATAGTATAGTTGTAGAGAGTTGTAGTTGTAGAATATTTGCAGAAAATCTGTATAATATTTCTAATAATTCAACAGTGATATGTTTACAATTAAATAAGAAAGCTTGCATGCAAATTAATACTGCACTTCTCTGGCAGTTGCATAAAAGTATTGCAATTACAAATTAACATTCTGCCATACAAGATAAACTCCATTGTTCCCAAAGTTGCTAAAAGAATAAGATTAAGATTGTAACATGACCATAACCATTTTGTTTGTTCAATGTGTGAAAAGGGCAAGTTACTATAGCTTTCTTTAAAAACTGAAGTCTATATATTAAACAGAGAGCTTTATATAGTACAAAGAGGATTCAATTTGACATGCCTTCCTACTAAATATTCAAAATGTATATTTAACATGCTAGAGGTACTATCAGAACCAGAAATATTTTTTAAACTCTATGTGAAATAGGCAAATTGCTGCGGGAAAAAACTGTATTTCAAATGTGCAGGTATCAAATATCTAGGCATAGAGATAAGGCACCCAGGTTATTACCCAGCTCAGAACAATCTCAAATCCCTAAACACTACTTTTAGATTGCAATCCTATGAATCCTAGGGAGTAAATACTTTTGAAAACAGTGGCGCTTCAAGTACACATGCAAAGGATTGCATTGTAAATAACAAAATTCTCACCATAATCTGTACCAAAATCAGGTGAAAACATTTCAAATTATTAAAAATATTTATATCCCATTTTCAGTAAAAAGTTCACAAAACAGGTTACATAGCAAAATAAATGAAAGGATGATTTCCTACCCCCATGTGCTCACTGTCTAAAAAAGGCATCTGCAAATAGCCACTGGAAAAGACACGCTGGGGTGAATAGGTGAATAGGGACAGCAGCCATCCACTGCTAAATATAAGTGAACCACCACTTCAAAGGTGTCTCTTTACCCATTACATTTAGCAGAGAAAGAGCAACTATCCCAATTCACCCCAGCAAAGCTTCTTTTCCAGTGGCTGCTGAAAAACAACATCTCACAACATATAACAGACTGATATTAAAACACCCCAGAAATATATACACTGTCACATCGTGATGCCCTATAAAGCTACACATTTCCAGCCTTGCAAGAGAAGTGCAACATTTTACCAGGTTGCTCATGCATCACACAAGACTGCTTCAGAGGTGAGTCTATTTGACTGCAAGGAACTGTTCTTAAACTCCAGGTGAACAGCTAAATGTCATTACTAAAAAACCTGCTTCCTAAAGTTGGTCTTATGAACAAATGATGTCAGATGACCAACTTCAGAACTATAAAGGCGAACACAGAGTTCTGTTTAAAAGGCAACTAGAAAGAATATTTCCAGAAGGGACAATAGCATGGTACCTGAGCTATCTGCCACGCAAAACTATTGAATCATAAATTCAACAGTACTCAGAATCAACAATTATTTGCTGCCTGTGTGGCATGGCATGGGGCAGGTTGGCATCTCCTTGGGCAGCGATAAATAGGTCTGCCTGTGATAAATAGGTTTAGATGGAAAAGAGATTCTGGCATTTTGGAATATGACAACATGAACATTATAAAAAGCAAAAGAGCCTGAAACCAGAATAGGCTAATCAAAATGTTTAACATTTTAATGCAAATCACAATATGAGAATTGCTAACTGAGTCCCAGCTGGCCAATTTACAAATGTCATTAAACTTAAAAAAAAAAAATTAAACAGATATATTTATTTAAGAAATCAATTTCTACTAGAACCAGGATTAAAAAGAAAATGAAAAGGCACCACTTAGGTTCATACAATCGGCATGGGTGTTCCTTCAAATGAAGCCTGCCCTTGCTAGCCACTTACTACTCCAACCCATTCCTTCCTTAGCCAGCATGCAACTGATCGATCACTCCTGCAAAGATGTCTCATCAAAAGGCTTCCTACCCTCCTTTTCATGTTCACTGGAACAACCTGTCAAGTTGAACAGCTCCACTTTCCAGATCACTCCTGATTGGTTCTAGAAGAGTTGCTGGGTGAATCTGCAGCTGCAGCAGCCCAAGACAAAAGAGGGCACAGAAGTTGCCCCCTTTTTAGACTAAGAACTTTTTTGTGACAGGGAGGCCCTATCGGAGGCCCTATTCTTTTTCCTTCTCATAAATCCCCTGCACCCTCTCCAGAGCAGACAAGGGGGAAACCCAAGGCCTGCTGTCCTCAACCAGTGTGCATGGCTCATTGGTGTGCCGTGAATGGTCCACAGGTGTGTGCCGCAGGAGTTTTGGGAGGGCTCAGTTATTAGTAGGGCCGTGGGGGGATGTGAGCCCTCCACTAGCAGCATGGTGTGCCTTGTCGATGGTCCAAAACCGATAGTGTGCCTTGGCCATTTTAGTAGCTTATCAGCTTGCCATGAGATGGAAAAGATTGCAAATCAGTCCCACGGAGACACCAAGCTGCCCCATGCCCTGCCACTCTGTCCTGCCCAATCAACTGCCCCCCATGGCAGCCGAGAAGACCCACCACTCCCCCCTCCCCTTGAACTTCTGCTTCCCAAGGCTGCCCTACAAGCCTGCCTCCCCCTCCCCAGCCTGAACTGTGGCCCTCCTGCCACCTCTGTCGCTTCCTCCAGCCCCCCAATCACCTCTCAGAGCCCCCACGCAAGGAATGGCATGGCAGGGCAGGGCAGGCGCCACCTGCCCCCATCCAAGCCTGACAGCCCAACTCCTTCCGTGCTCACCTGCCTTCTGCCAGGCCGGGCCTGAGGGGCAGGGGCAGGGGCCGGGGCCGGGGCCGGGGCCCCTGCCTCTCTCCCCCCCCCTCGCCTGAACCCCAACTCTGGGCAGGCAACCCGCCCGCCGCGGCCCCCCAGCGGCTTCTTCCACAGGCCCCCCCGGCTGCGCTCGCGGCCCCTCGCCGGCCGCACTCACTCACCAGAGCGGTCTCCTCTGCGGAGCACTCCAGCAGGCTGCTGTCAATAGCCTGGACCTCCGTCTCCAAGTCCGCCGCCATCTTCCTTCCTGCCTCCCTCCACCCCCGTCGCCGAGTAGGTGACACCCGGAACCGGGCCCGGCCGGCCTCCCTGCCAGCAGCGCCCGCTTCCGCTCGGCGGCCCGCAGCCCTGGCAGTCGCCCTCGCAGGCCTTCCCGGCTCCCCCGCTAGAGGGCCTTTGGGGCGGGGAGGCTCCGGGAGAATCCCGCCTCACCGGGCGGCCCGAGTTCAGCCAAATAAGGAGCGGCCGCGCGGCCTGCCCGCGTCTCCGGCAAGGGACCCCCAACTAAGGCGGGCCTTCAGCCCTGGCCCTCCAAGCCAGCGCTACGCAGTCAGGGGAGGCAGAGCCTCACCAGGCCCCGCAAGTGAAGAGAAAAAGTACCTGGCCTTTTTTCCTCCAGCAGAGTCCAACCCAGTCCTCTCCAGCACCAGTGCAGGCCCAAGGTAAGGACCAAGTGCTCCCTTGCCTTGAGGAGGCCTCTGACTGCCTCCCCACCACAGGATGCAGTGCTCACCCCACTGGCACAGTTGCAGCGGCACTGGGAAATTGGATAGGATTGGGCCCTCCATGAGTTAAGCAGCACACACACGTACACACAGGAGACAGTCACTGGGGAGGCAGCAGGCAGAGTTGCCTCAGTTCTGTTCAAAGAAAGCTGCACGACTCTCTACAGCACCAGTGGAGGCAGCTGTTGAACTGCCTCAGGGAGTGTGTCACTTGAGTTCTCCCTAGCTCTGAGTGAAAGAAGAAGAGGTGAGTTTTTAAAATTTATTTCCAGAGGAAAGGGGGAAGAGAGCGAGTGTGTGTATTTGTGTGGCTGCGCCTCCCCAAGCCTGGACTTCACCACTCATCACTGCTCCAGACACAGTGCCCCCCCGAGTCTCTTTTCTCAGCTGAAGAGGCCCAAATGCCATAGCCTTTCCTCATAAGGAAGGTGCTCCAGCTCAGCCGCTCTTAGTCGCTCTCTTTTGCACCTTTTCCTTTTCCACTATGTCCTTTTTGAGATGTGGCGACCAGAACTGGACACAATACTCCAGGTGTGATCTTACCATCAATTTTCACAACAGCATTATAATATTAGCCGTTTTGTTAACATGAAGGGCACTGTAGACTTTGATGGCTCAACATCAGACCCTTTTGACATCCGAAGCGGAGTGAAGCAGGGCTGTGTTCTCGCGCTGACCTTGTTTGGGATTTTCTTTGCTGTCCTGCTGAAGCAGGCCTTTGGAACTGCAACAGAAGGCATCTATCTCCGGACCAGATCAGACAGAAAGCTCTTCAACCTCTCCAGACTGAGAGCAAAGTCCAAACTCCAGCTGAATGTCTGCGTGACTTCCTCTTTGCCAACAATGCAGCTGTCACTGCCCACTCTGCCAAAGATCTCCAGCAGCTCATGAACTGTTTTAGCAAGGCCTGCCAAGACTTTGGACTGACGATAAGCCTTAAGAAAACATAGGTCATGATTCAGGATGTGGACTCACCTCCCTGCATTGCAATCTCTGCGCATGAGCTGGAGGTTGTCCATGACTTTGTGTACCTTGGCTCAATGATCTCCGACACTCTTTCTCTGGATACCGAGCTAAACAAAACGCTTCGGTAAAGCAGCTACCACATTTTCCAGACTCACAAAGAGAGTCTGGTCCAACAAGAAGCAGACGGAACATACCAAGATCCAGGTCTACAGAGCTTGTGTCTTGAGTACACTTCTGTACTGCAGCGAGTCATGGACTCTTCGCTCACAACAGGAGAAGAAGCTGAACGCTTTCCACATGCGCTGCCTCTGACGCATCCTCGGTATCACCTGGCAGGACAAAGCTGGAATCTCCAGCATGTATACACTGCTGAAACAGAGATGGCTCTGTTGGCTTGGTCATGTCGTGAGAATGGGCGATGGTCAGATCCCAAAGGATCTCCTCTATGGAGAACTTGTGCAGGGAAAGCGCCCTACGGGTAGACCACAGCTGCGCTACAATGATATCTGCAAGAGGGATCTGAAAGCCTTAGGAATGAACCCCAACAGATGGGAAACCTTGGCCTCTGAGCTTTCTGCTTGGAGGCAGGCTGTGCAGCATGGCCTTTCCCAGTTTGAAGAGACACTTTGCCAACAGTCTGAGGCAAAGAGGCAAAGAAGGAAGGCCCATAGCCAGGGAGACAGACCAGGGACACACTATACTTCCTCCCAGTGTGGAAGGGATTGTCACTCCCGAATCAGCCATTTCAGCCATACTAGATGCTGTGCCATCTAAACAAATGCTAAACAAACGCTTCGGTAAAGCAGCTACCACGTTTTCCAGACTCACAAAGAGAGTCTGGTCCAACAAGAAGCTGACGGAACATACCAAGATCCAGGTCTACAGAGCTTGCGTCCTGAGTACACTTCTGTACTGCAGCGAGTCATGGACTCTCCGCTCACAACAGGAGAGGAAACTGAACGCTTTCCACATGCGCTGCCTCCGACGCATTCTCGGCATCACCTGGCAGGACAAAGTTCCTAACAACACAGTCCTGGAACGTGCTGGAATCCCTAGCATGTATGCACTGCTGAAACAGAGATGCCTGTGTTGGCTCGGTCATGTCGTGAGAATGGATGATGGCCGGATCCCAAAGGATCTCCTCTATGGAGAACTCGTGCAAGGAAAGCGCCCTACAGGTAGACCACAGCTGCGATACAAGGACATCTGCAAAAGGGATCTGAAGGCCTTAGGAATGGACCTCAACAAGTGGGAAACCCTGGCCTCTGAGCGGCCTGCTTGGAGGGAGGCTGTGCAGCATGGCCTTTCCCAGTTTGAAGAGACACTTTGCCAACAGTCTGAGGCAAAGAGGCAAAGAAGGAAGGCCCATAGCCAGGGAGACAGACCAGGGACAGACCGCACTTGCTCCTGGTGTGGAATGGATTGTCACTCCCGGATTGGCCTTTTCAGCCACACTAGACGCTGTGCCAGAACCACCTTTCAGAGCACGATACCATAGTCTTTCGAGACTGAAGGTTGCCAGTGATGATGATGCTGTGCCAGAACCACCATTCAGAGCATGATACCATAGTCTTTTGAGACTGAAGGTTGCCAACATGTTCTCAATACCTTTTCTAATGATCCCAAGCATAGAATTGGCCTTCTTTACTGCCGCTGCGCATTGGGTCAACACTTTCATCAAGCTGTCCACCAGCACCCTAAGATCTCTCTCCTGATCTCTCACAGACAGCTCAGAACCCATTAGCCTATATGTGAAGTTTTGATTTTTTGCCCCAGTGTGCATGACTTTACACTTACTTACATTGAAACGCATCTGCCATGTTGCTGCCCATTCTGTCAGTTTGGAGAGATCCTTCTGGAGCTCCTCACAATCACTTCTGGTCTTCACCACTCGGAAAAGTTTGGTGTCGTCTGCACACTTAGCCACCTCACTGTTCAACCCTGTCTCCAGGTCATTTATGAAGAGGTTGAACAGCACCAGTCCCAGAACAGATCCTTGGGGCACACCACTTTTCACCTCTCTCCCCTGTGAAAATTACCCATTGATACCCACTCTCTGTTTCCTGGTCTTCAACCAGGTCTCAATCCAGGAGAGGACCTGCCCTCTTAATTCCCTGACTGTGGAGTTTTTTCAGTAGCCTTTGGTGAGGTGGCTACTTACCTGGGAGTAAGCCCCCTTGACTATAATGGGTCTTAGTTCTGAGATATGTATAGGATTACATGCATAGCCAATTACTACCACTCACAAAGTTCAGCCAGCCTCACAAAGTTCTTGTCAGGAATACAAAATGAGTGTATAAGGGTTGGGGGAACCATACACCAGCTTGAGCTTCTAGGACAAAGGGTGAAATTTTAAAAAGGAATAAATGAATCAATTAAAGAAAAAAACAACCTGATCACTCACGTTCATGTTTGCCATTTAGAATTCTAAGGCTGCAATCCTAACCACACTGAGAGTAAGCCCCATTGAACAAAATAGGACTTACTTCTGAGTAGACCTGGTGAGAATTGCACCCTAAGTTGAGTACATTGGTAAGAGATGCATTATTTGCATATATTGTAATAACAATTTTAATTTTAAAACATCCACCCTCATTGGAAGACACCATGTGTCCCCAGGGTGACCAGATATCCTCTTTTTTAGCCTCGTCTCCTAGTAAAGAACTTAAATATCATATTTTTCCCTGTGAGCGGGCCCCTGCAGGCAGTGCATTACAAGCCTTCTTGTAATTGATAAATTATAAGTCATACAGTATTTAAATTAGCCACATGAAATCAATATATGAGTGATTTTAGCTTTTATTTTGTCATCCTACATTTTTCTTGGATATCCTACATTTTGGGGTGCCATTTGTGGTTATGACATCTGGTCACCCTGTAGTGCCCTGCATCTGGAAACCTGCAAGGATGACCTTCAGCCATTGGCCAGTAATTTTATTATTTTAAACATAATTATTTTTTTTTATCAGTTTTCCTTCCCACAGCAGGAAAGCCCTCTGCGTGTACCTTGAACTTCTGAGTAACTTTCCCAATGGACAGTAAAGGAGGTCTCTTTGGCAGCTTTTTCTGGTAACCCTATTGAAGACTGCAGGAGGAGATGTTTCGTTGAAGTTCTACTCCAGCTGCCCCCTATAACTAGCCCCCTGCGATAGAAGCAGAGGGGATTTGGAGGTATCATTCCCTATTTTATTTTATTTGGGCTCTAAAAGATCCTATTAGGGCAGATTTCCCACGCAGATGAATGGCAGCCGCAGCTCCTTTTGCTCAAATGGCCCCCTAGTGGAGATGCTGTGTTGTCTGTATTTGAAAGGACTTCCGGGTTCGTGTACATCTGCTTTGCCTGTGTCACCCTCGCTCTCCTCCCCCCTCCCGCGCGAAAGGGGCTCCATTTTGGGATGACGCGAAGCACCCTGGGAGTGGTAGTCTTTCTGCTGGGAATCACCCAGGGGAAGGACTTGACGCCCTTCAGTGAGGTGACGTGTCCTGGGTTTGAACCATCACCACGCCTGTTTGGCCCACATGCCAACCTCGCGGGTAAGCAGAGAGAAGCCAGCGTTGACTCAGCTTCTGTAGCAGCAGCACACGCTCTGGACTGCTGCCCAGGCTTCTTCCACTTATTGCTCAACTTTTTCCCAGTGCCCTGATTCAGCCAGAGACAATAGGTGGTAGTCAGCCTTGAGCATGCACAGAGCATGTTTGCTCTGTATTCATTAAGCATATGCACTGAGTCAGCTTAGCCAGAATGCACACGCAGAAGCATGACTTACAGCCAGCTTTGAACCCCAGCACCTCTTACTGTAGAAAGTCAGAACTGCTTATTGCAGAATATCTCTTACAGGTACTGTACTTGAAATCCAGTATAGGACTTGCAGCAGCACAATCCTATGCTTGTCTGTTCAGAAGTAATTCCCATTTATTTCCATGGGGATTACTGGCAGGAAAGTGTGTATACCAGTGGTTTTCACACATTTAGCACCAGGACCCACTGTTGGGACCCACCGGAAGTGACCTCATCAAGCAAGAAATTTTTTAACAATCCTAGGCTGCAATCCTTCCCACACTTACCCAACAGTAAGTCCCATTTACTGTCATTGTTAAAAGAATATACATAGCAGCTTGTTAAAAGTAGAGGTCTGTAACATTTCCCCAAATGCAGTCACATACCATGGGAGCATCAAGTCTAATATATTAAAAATAAAATATTTAAATGAATGGAGACCCACTTGAAATTGGCTCGTGACCCACTTAGTGGGTCCCGACCCACGGTTTGAGAAACACTGGTGTATACTATATGTTTCCCAAACTGTGGGACCCACTAGTTGGGTTGCGAGCCAATTTCAGGTGGATCCCCATTCATTTCAATATTTTATTTTTAATATATTCGATTTAATACTACCATGGTATGTGACTGCATTTGGGGAAATGTTACAGATCTGTACTTTGAACAGGCTACTCTGTATATGCTTTTAACAATGATAGTCAATGGGACTTGCTCCTGGGTAAGTGTGGGTAGGATTGCAGCATGGGATTGTTAAAAATGTTCCTGCCTGGTGATGTCACTTCCGGTGGGTCCTGACAGATTCTCATTCTAAAAAAGTGGGTCCCGGTGCTAAATGTGTGAGAACCACTCACACATATGGAGGATTATGTGTATACCTATGGGTATAGGATTGCAGCCTTGGTTTTTAAATGATGCTGGGACACCAAACCTGCCTGAAAGTTCTGATGCAGGGGAGGGCACCAGGATGCCGGTTGTATCTACTTGTCTTGTATGTTCCCTGAGGCATCTGGTGGACCACTGTGAAATACAGGAAATTGAACTAGATGGGCCTTTGCAGTGGGGTAGCTAGCGAGGGGCGGGGGGGCGGTCCGCCCCAGGTACCAACCTTGTGGGGGTGACACCACAAATAACAACCATCACTAACATCATGAAGGTTAGGAGTAACCTCATCATGCCATATACCGTTGGATGCGTAATATCCAGCAGAACGCAATGCAAAAAACCAGAGCGAAATATCACTTTTCCATCAAAAGTTATGGCCAAAAAACCAGAACAACAAAAATGCATAGAGCCCTATGAAAAGTGAAACTGAGCCATATCACGCGTTTACTTGTGGGTAGACAAACGTGCCATAGTCCATCAGAAAGGGCAGGCAGAAAGGAATCCAATGACACCAGAATGGTTCCTATCCAATGAAAGCAGCCCGCCCAAAACACCCAAGAAGGTAGTCCCTCCCAGCTACAAATGTATTGAGCCCTATGGAAAGTGAAACTAAGCCACATGGCTGCTTTTACTCGCGAGCAGGCAAACTTGCCTTAGCTGCTAGTCAAGTCAGGGAAAGGGGAATGCAGGGCTAGCTGCCTGGTCCCAATCTGATGAAAGTGGAGGTCAAAAATGCTCCAGAAGGCAGCACCACAAGGAATAAAACAGAGGCTTGAGCCTTAAGGTAAATTTTTATTTGTTTTTACACTTGCAAAGGCAGTGCAAGTCCTGATAGTGCAATCCAGTCCCCAGGATCGTGTTGCTAAGGGGAGATAAGGGGGGTGCTTGTGACTTACTTTAAGAAGACAGGGCTGCAGGAGGTGCGGGGAGACCTGTGCAGCCCTCCACAGTGCTCCCCGAGGCTTGGAACTTTCACTGAAAGCAGACGCCTGCAAAATGGAAGTGCTTTGTGCCCGCTTTCAGTGAAAGTTAGCCTCGGGGAGCGCTGTGGAAAGCTGCACAGGTCTCCCCTCACCTCCTGCAGCCTGTTGCAGTCTTGCCTTCATAAAGTAAGTCACAAGCAGCCCCCATTGCCCCTCCATATGAATGTGATCTTGGGGATTATTTCCCTGCCTCTCCCCTTTCCCCACCTCTTAAAGGGACGGGGGAACATTTACACGAACTGGTGGATTGCGACCCATTCGTTTGAGAACCACTGCCTTAGAGGAAAGTGGTCTAAAAATGTGTGTGTTTGTTTGTTTGTTTGTTTGTTTAATTAACTAACTAACTAACTAATTAATTAATTAAGTCATATGGGGGTGACAAAAATTTATGGGCCCCAGGTGTCAAATGATCTAGCTACGCCACTGGGCCTTTGGCCTGATCCTGTGGGGCTCTTCTTATGACCTATGCAGTAGATACGCATTCCAACAGCACCTGTTGACTGCTACCAGTCCCTGGGAAATCATTAATTTTTTTCCCCCTTGCTCTTGGCTTTTAATGAGATTTTTTAGGTTGTCTGCTGTTTTTTAGGAGATTTTAATGTTTATATTTTTATATATAATGTTTATATTTTTATGATTTTATAAGCCATTTTGTATGCCCATCAGGGAGATAAAGCGGGGTATAAATTTGTAAATAAAACTAATATTTTGTCCTTTGTTTTGCCTTTTGAGACTGTTCTATTAGCGTGCGTGCGTGCGTGCGTGTAAATGTAATGCTATAGTAATTCCCTAGTTCCACTTGTGTATAGAACAGTGTTTCTCAAACTGTGGGTCGGAACTCACTAGGTGGGTCACAAGCCATTTTCAGGTGGGTCTCTATTCATTTCAATATTTTTTTTAATATATTAGACTTGATGCTACCATAGCATGTGATTGCATTTGGGGAAATGTTACAGATCTGTTCTTTTAACAGACTACTATGTATATGCTTTTAACAATAATAGTAAATAGGACTTACTTCTGGGTAAGTGTAGGTAGGATTGCAGCCTAGGATTGTTAAAAATTTCTCTGCTCAATGATGTCACTTCTGGTCATGACATTGTTTCCGGTGGGTCCTGACAAGATTCTTTTTCTAAAAAGTGAGTCCTGATGCTAAATGTGTGAGAACCACTGGTATAGAAGCTAATTGGAGGCATACAGTATTACCACCAGGCACTGGGGCAAAGCCCTGTACTGGACCCTCATGCCCTTCCTGATAACCTACTGGATACTGCCACTGATGGTTTAGTGGTCAGCCCAGCTGGGTGAACCCACTGATGGGTATGTGACCTTGGCCAGTGTCCAAGCTGACCCACTTCCAACATCACCACTGAATGTGTTTTGATTCAGATGCACATATGTGTAAATGAGTATAAATAGACAATGGCAGCTCATGGTCAGATGTTTACCACAATGCAGCTGCTTTGGTATCTTTTGAACTGATAACATATTGAAAGACAACTCTGTTTTTCAAATGAATCTTTAACCAAAAAGGCATATTTTCTGCCTGTGAAGGAGGTAGACTTCTTATATGGTATTAATAATTATAATAATTAATAAAAAAATATGTATGGCAGAGAAAAGGTGAGTCATTTTTGGTCCTTTGTCCTGTAGGGATCAGCAGTGTACAAACATTTGCATTTCATACACCCAAATCTGCATAAGCTGTTTATTGGAAATGTATGGCTTTCTACATTATTTGCATATGCATGCATAATATACTGAGACCTAAAGGAAATTAAACTTGAATTGATTGAAAGCTTTTTTGGTCTTTTATATGGGCAGGATGGCAGACATCTGGAAAAGTTTGTCTTTTTGCAGAGAAGTGTAAAAGCCCAGTCCTGTTTTTGAGATACATCAGTATGTGGCATATCTCCACATATGCCAATGCATGACAGCCCCACAATTCTAGAAGCCTGCCTGCTGATGGACATACCATGGACACCAGCACAACTTTAGAAAAATGCTGCACCAGGATAGCTCAGATGTCACTTGGATGCAGTTGCACTGGAGGTGAGGCCAAAACAGGACGAGATTGGGTTGTGACATTGGAGGGACATAGGAGGGAGGAGGAGTTGTCAACATACACCATGTCCTAGCCCCTCTTCAGACAATGGGCATGCCTTTAATGCCAAAATAATACTATGCCAGTGTGTATAGAATCCATATGTAATTGTCCAAGGCAATTTATTATTTTTTCTATCCTACCATTCCTTCAAGAAGCTCAGTGTACATGGTTGCTCCCTACCCCATTTTATCCTGAGAAGCAGGTTGGGCTGAGAGATAGTGACTTGCCCAAACTCACTGGATGGATCTCCCTGGTCAAAGTCCAACCACTAACTACACTGCACTGGCTCTTATTGTTTTTCTATTAACTGCCTATGTTCCTTTGTTCAGTTTACTCTTATCTCTCCAAGAGACCTGAGCAGCTGTTGGAATCACTGGTCCCTTCCTTCTGAATGGCAATAGAAATACTTGGGTTGTAACCCGTACCTATGCATGCTTACGTGGAAGTGATGGCCTTACTGACATGTTGTAATCTCCTGCCTACTTCCAGTGGTAAATCCATTAGTCATCCCTGCTCTGTCCGATGAACATCAACAACTGCCAGCAGCAGAGGGAAAGGTTGGTATCCCAATTTTATAGAGAATGATTATGATTCTTGCTATAATGATTATCATATTTATTAAAGAAATATGATAGTTATATGTTCTTCACTTCTAAGCAATGAGAAATTCCAGAGACACTTACATAGGGTCTGGCTTCCTTTGATGAGAGAGTACTGGTATTTTTTACAAAATGTGTGCTGTATTTACAAATATATAAGCTGAGCCTATTGGAAACAAGCAGATTCCTAAAAACTGTCCAAGGCCAGTGTCCCGGCTTGCAGCTATCTTGCAGGAGGAGGACTCTCCATTCTTTTTGTGCCTTTTAATTAAAACAAACTACTGTTCTCTGTATATATTCTTCTTCTCTCCCTTCCTCCCTCTCTGGTTTTCATACTTCAGATCCTGTAGGTAGGTTGTTCATTCAATAGAACAGGGGTGTCCAAAGTTTTTGGCAGGAGGGCCACATCATCTCTCTGACACTGTGTTGGGGGGAAAAAAGAATTGATTTACATTTAAAATTTGAATAAATTTACATAAGTTTACATAAATGAATATATTAAAGATAAACTTATATGAATGAATGAAGGTCTTGCAATAGCTCAAGGCCAATAAAAGGCCTTGCACAAAGCAAGGCTGGGCTTTGCTGCCGCTACTGCATCACAGACATGAAACAACAAGCATTGGAGGGAACCCTCATCCCACAATTCACGCAAGAGGTCAAACAGTCGCCCTCATGCTGAGAGCTGTTGCACTGGGCCAGTGTGGGCTCCAACAAATTGGAGAGGGCCGCACTGAGAGGCCTCAAGGGCCTCAAGTGGCCCCAGGGCCGGGGTTTGGGCACCCCTGCAATAGAACATCCCAACCATGAAAGCACATTAAGGCTTTTTGTCAAATCCCTGAGTCCAGTCAGATCACACTTTAGGCAAATCCAAAGTGTGCAAACTCATTTTACAACATCCAGACCACGATACCCGCAAGAGTATTATTTTGTGTGGTTACTGTATGCAATGCAGACATTTTCAGCTGCCAGGAACATGTCACGGCAAAACAGCGTATACATAAGAGAAATATGTTCTGTGAAGAACAAGCAGAAAGTCTTCTTTCTAGTTAGATTTTAATTCATGCTCAACAATTTTGAGAGATGGGGATCTGTGAAGTGAACATGGTGGGAAGAGATAAATGACTGGGAAATTCCACTCACAGCACAATACATTGCTGAGCTCTGGGACTAGATGGATAGATTTCTGCTAATCTAACTTGGCACTGGTGATCTTGGGGGTGTGGGGGGGGGTATCCAGGAGTGCCACTTGCATGGGCACTGTGACTCTTCCCCGCCAGCATTTTTCCTTTTTTTTTTTTTTCCTTCAAGTGCAACTGGCCAGTTTTTGAGGCCTTAGAAGGCCTTTAAAGGGTCAGGGAGGCTGCCAGCCGCCTCCCCGGCCCCTAGAAGGCCTTCTTAAGTCTTCAGAATGCCAAAAAACAGCATTTTTGGATTTTGACAAAAATGGGCCATGATGTTATTGGGTGGGGGGTGCGTTATTTTGCAGTCCTGGCCCCAGGCACCACTGGGGCCAGGTTTGCAATTGTAATTTGGAAACTTCAGAGCTATAATGCATTTGCCCTGTGGTGTTGAGGTTTGGAGTTAGGTGAAGTAGATGCAGGGCTAGAGATGACCCATGAGACAGAATGAAGCAGTTACTTTGGTTAGCGGGTTGGGGGAGTCAGTTAACTGGTGGGGGGTGCCTGATGGCTCCATCTTGCTGCTGTCTCATCCTCCTTTTTGCTCACTCTCCTTGGAACAGGGCTGTTTACCTTTTCATCCAGCAGCACTACCAAGGATTGCAGTGACAGTTAGAGGAGGAGGCAGGGCCACTGCAATTCCTGTTCCGGACTGGGGGAATTATAATCACTGCTGCCTCCTCTTCTGCAGCTTCTTCAACCCCGGCTGGGCAGGGAGGGTCCTGGGAGCAGGCAGTGGAGGAGGTGGAGGAAGTGATGAGGGGCAGGGCATGTGCATACTAATGTATCCACACAAAACAAAGGAGGGGCTGAATGTGGGTGCTGTTTCAGGCACTGCTTTCCATTGCACAAGTTTGAGTGGAAGCTTCTAGTCCTGAACATTTGTGGAGGCAGGGAGGGGGTTGAATAAGGCAGGGGTTTATGTCTTAACTTTTTAAATTTTATTTTTATTTCAGTGTGTGCATGTGCACATGGCAATGGGTGCCTGTCAGGAGAGCATGGCCCAGGCCAGTAACATGATGCTAGCAACAGATGCTCAGAGGCCAGATAGATAGCCACACTTTTCATGATCAGAGCAATCATTCTTCCCCCCCCCCCGCCCCCACTGTACCAGGTGGGCTCCATTGGAGCCTTGCCTGCTCCAGAGTTCCATGAGCAACTGCACCTTGTTGGTGCAGCAAGTTTGGTCTTGTAACTATAGCCACCTCCTAGGAGTTTCCTAGAAAAACAAGTTGTTAACCAAAGAAAAGAAGGATCCCCAACCTTAGTGGTCCTCAGCAACTTCATGGCTAAACTCAAGCAAGGAGGCATTTTAATGAGCCAACTGAGCTCCTGAGCTAACTATTGTCCTCTCAGCCTGGTGCAAACACAAAGGGAGCACCCATCAAGGGCAATCAATTAACAAAGAAACATTCTTGTTGACATCACCCCACAACTGACCTCAGGATTCTGTGGGACAATCTCTGCTCTCCTCTCCTTCTCAGTCCTTCCCCCATCTCTCTTCAAGTGCAACTGAAGCTTCTGTGCCAGCATGAGCTGGACAGCAAACATTTATGGGCTGCTTCACAATGCATCCTCCTCTCTTGGAAAGCAGTTCTGGCTCTCTTGCTCTGCTTCCCTCCTTCAAGTGAATCCAAGTTACTGCCTAGTTTGGGGGGGCCTTCTTGAAAGCCTTCTCTCTGCCTTTAAACCCCATTTTAACTCTGGTGTTTCACCCAGTTCTGGCATCCTTACCCCACAGCTCCTGCAACACATCACATTCAATTCAATGAACTGGTACGCTTGACCTCTGGTGCAGCCTTGCCATTGATCCACAACTTCATCACTATCCTTCAATGTCTTGTCTTGTGTGCAGTGAAACTAACAGCATGCTTAGTGGTTGTGATTTCTTCCTTTTTGGGTGAGAGCTGTACATAAGAACAGCCCCACTGGATCAGGCCGTAGGCCCATCTAGTCCAGCTTCCTGTATCTCACAGCGGCCCACCAAATGCCCCAGGGAGCACACCAGATAACAAGAGACCTGCATCCTGGTGCCCTCCCCTGCACCTGGCATTCTGACATAGCCCATTTCTAAAATCAGGAGGTTGCACATACATGTCATGGCTTGTAACCTGTAATGGATTTTTCCTCCAGAAACTTGTCCAATCCCCTTTTAAAGGCATCCAGGCCAGACGCCATCACCACATCTTGTGGCAAGGCGTTCCACAGACCAACCACACGCTGAGTAAAGAAATATTTTCTTTTGTCTACCTCTCCCAACCCTCAATTTTAGTGGATGTCCCCTGGTTCTGGTGTTATGTGAGAGTGTAAAGAGCATCTCTCTATCCACTTTATCCTTCCCATGCATAATTTTGTATGTCTCAATCATGTCCCCCTTCAGGCGTCTCTTTTCTAGGCTGAAGAGGCCCAAACAACGTAGCCTTTCCTCATAAGGAAGGTGCCCCAGCCCAGAAATCATCTTAGTCGCTCTCTATTGCACCTTTTCCATTTCCACTATGTCTTTTTTGAGTTGCGGCGACCTGAACTGGACACAATACTCCAGGTGTGGCCTTACCATCGATTTGTACAACGGCAGTATAACATTAGCAGTTTTGTTCTCAATACCTTTTCTAATGGCCCAAGCTTAGAATTGGCCTTCTTCACTGCCGCTGCACATTGGGTCGACACTTTCATCGTCCACCACCACCCCAAGATCTCTCTCCTGATCTGTCACAGACAGCTCAGAACCCATTAGCCTATATGTGAGTGTGCCCGTTTGAGACATATTATATTGCTTTATTTTTATTTCCACTCCGTATTACAGGTCCAGCCTATTTACACATGGATTTTTAATATACGGATTTGACTCAACACGAATGGCCACTGCAAATGAGAAGGAATGTGCTGATCCCTGGAGAAGGGGAAAAATGGACACCTCTCCCCCCCCCCCAAATCAAGTTGTACCTTTGGCCACTATAAATAACCCTAACGCACTTTGGCGACTATAAATAACCCTAAGGCACAAATTAATTTTCTCCCTTGTGTGCAGATTGCATGTGTTTAAATGCATCCCCAGTAACAATCCCCCATGACCTTTTCAATCAAATCAATTTTCCCCACCCTGTTTTCATCCCATGCTCCCTTTCAATTGACATGTTCAACATTCCATGCCTCTTAGAGGGTAATGAACATGCTTGGTCATCATCAGGTTGTTTGGGGTTTCATTCACCCTTTTAAATTTACAAATGCATGTTTTTGTGGATATGAATGCATGGAAAGGAGTGACTGGGATTGTGCCTGTTGCCTAAGCCCTTCCTTCAGTGCCTATGGCCCAAATCCTAATGAACTTTCTAGCACTGGCATAGCTGTGCCAATGGGACATGTGTTGCATCCTGCAGTTGGGTGGCACTCATGGGGGCCTCCTCAAAGGAAGGCAGGGGTGCCAAAACCCTGGCCCTGGGGCCACTTGCGCCCCTCGAGGACCCCTAATCTGGCCCTCAGGGAGCCCCCAGTCTCCAATGAGCCTCCAGATACTTGCTGGAGCCCGCGCTGGCCTTATGCAACTGCTCTTAGCGTGACAGCCAACTTTTCAACCTCTCATGTGAGCTGTGGGATGAGGGCTCCTTCCACTGCTTGATGCTTCACATGTGTGATGCAGCAGCAACAGCAAAAGTAAGGCTGGCCTTGCTTTGTGCAAGGCCTTTTATAGGCCTTGAGCTATTGCAAGACCTTCATCATATAAGTTCCATCTCTAATATATCCATTTATGTAAATATATTCAAATTTGAAAATTCTTTTTTTTTCCCCAGCCCTCTACACAGTGTCAGAGAGATTATGTGGCCCTCCTGTCAAAAAGTTAGGACACCCCTGAAGTAAGGGAATATTTGTTCCCTTACCTCGAAGCTGCATTGCCCTTATGTCTGTGCTAGAAAGTGGGTTAGAATTGCGCCTTATGGCAGTGAAGCAAGTCAGTGCTTTCCCCCACCACTTTTGCAATTCCCTCACAGACACGCCACTGCATGCACGCACATCCCATCTTTTTTGGGGGGGGCACCTACTGCTCCTCCACTTCTTCACACCACTCCCAGTTTAAGAACATAAGAAGAGCCTTACTGGATCAGGCCAAGGCCCCATCTTTTACAGTGCTAAACCTTCAGTTTTCTACGACAGTCCAGTAGCATTATCTCTTATCACAGATGGGGGGGGGTTGAGCCTTGTGGCATGCCTCATACTACTAGGCCAGTGGATAAGACCGATTATTTTTGATGGGGAGGCATTTCCCAATGTCAGGAAATCACTGTACTTTCAGTGGCTTTAGGTAGACTACAATCCAACTGACTTTGTGCTAAACATTCTTGGCAAAATTTCCTGCAGGTTTTAAAAGCACAAATTCAGAACTGATTTTTACACCTGCTGACTTAAGAATTGAGAGCATTCTCTCTCTCTCTCTCTCTCTCTCTCTCTCTCTCTCTCTCTCTCTCTCTTGCTTTCCCAGCCTGATTTAAGAGTGAGACTGTTCAAAATAACTGGGAGAGATGCACAATGTAATGAAACAGTTAGTGGAGGAGAGGATGCAGGGCACAGCAGCAAACCTAAACGGAAATATTGTGAGCATTAACTACCAAACATACCAGTATGCCTCCAGAAAAGAATGTGCATGATTTTTCTATCATAGATACTCCATGTGACTATTTGTTCAGCTCAAGTCTGGCTGCAGGTTTTCTCAGGTCAATATAGTAACCAATATGCCCGATGATTCAAAGTTGTCACCAAAGCCTGCTATTATCTTGGGGATACACATATTGGGGAAGTGATTTTCTCTGTCAATGCAGAGTTCATAAGCTCTAAGAAAGTACACTGATACATATCTATATACACTTGTATAGAAATATATATGTATATATACATACACGCAGAAGCACCTTACCTTGTTCATGAAACCACTTCCCTTGTGGGATGACACTGTGAACAGTTACATCAGAATTAGCCCATGTGACCATGATATGCACATTGTGGATCCTTGCCTAATTCTCTCTCTCTCACACACACACACACACCATTCCATCCTCCTCACAAACAAAAGTTGATAGTGACCTTGATTCTAGGCTACCTAACTGCACAAAGAGCTAAAAATACAATGAAAACATGACCTTTATTTTTTTTTGCTAATCTCTCAGTTTGTGTATTTTCATACAGAAATACCATGAAGCTGACTGCATTTTTAAGAAATAATGCTTTTGTAATGTTTGACACATCATACAGTATGTGCAAATTGCTTCTGTGACATTCAAGTGAAATTGAAACATTTAAAACTTCTAATTAATGTTCTCCTTGCTTTAGAACATGATAGTTCCTCAGTAGCCCTATGGTGCCAGCTGAGGAAGAGAGGGGCCACTTCAGCTGTTCTAATTAGCCCACTGTTAAGGCCAAGGTGAACCGTCTCTTCTTCAACTGCCAGCATAGGGCTACTGAGGAACCATCTTGTTCTGAGGGGAGGAGAGAGAAGGTGGAAGACCCTGATAAGCTGTACGCCATCCAGCTCCCAGGTGTCCCTGTTAAGGTGGCCCTACCGTCACACAGCAGCCTTCACAGGACTATTGAGGGCCAAATTATACATTGCAATAAAATCCATATTTCACCTTTTTTTCTTTTTAAACAAATGGCATAGTCTGTTGCCTTGTGTGCTCCCTGCGGCCTTTGGTGGGCCACTGTGAGATACAAGAAGCTGAACTAGATGGGCCTTTGGCCTGATCCACCGAGTCTCTTCTTATGTTCTTATTGTGCAGAGGTTCTCAAACTGGGGCATCATGATGCTATGATGAGAAGCTATGACCCTGCACCCTTAAGAGGTGTGGCGACCTTGATAGCAGCGCTGGTAGCATTGGGGTTAATTTTAGACCAAGGCCCACAGATGCTCTCCGGAGGGCAGGCAAAGCCTGCGGGGTCCTCGGCAAGCCGCCCTGCACCTTAGAATTGTTCAAAAATACTTGTACAACCCACTTTCAGTTTTGCAACAAAAACGATTGAGAAGATACCAACTTGAACCAACAGAATAAACATAGCATTAAATTGCTATGGAAAAAAACTGATTTTAAAGTGCAGGGAAAAAAAACACACCAACATAGCCAGGAACCAGTAAACATGAACATGTAGCCCAGTTTCGCTTACCATAGGATTCTGTCACGGGTTGAACCCCGGCCTGACTGGTAATTTACTGGCTGCAGAGTATCAGGCCTGAAGCCTTGGCCAAACCAGGAGTGCACAGCATCCTGGGAGCTTCATGCTGATGCAATATCTGGGGAAAATATTGACATAGTGGGCATAACGGAAACCTGGTGAAATGCAGAGAATCAGTGGGATACCGCAATCCCGGGCTATAAACTCTACAGGAGGGACAGGCAGGGGCGTGTTGGAGGTGGGGTGGCCCTTTATGTTAAGGAAGGGATAGAATCCAGCAAAGTAGAGATTGAAGGTGGGTCCGACTCCACCGTAGAATCTCTGTGGGTTAAATTACCAGGCTTGTGCAGCGATGTAATACTGGGGGCGTGCTATCGTCCTCCAGACCAGAAATCTGATGGGGACCTTGAAATGAGGAAACAGATCAGGGAGGTGACAAGGAGGGACAGGGTTGTAATCATGGGGGACTTCAATTATTCTCATATTGACTGGGTCAATTTGTGTTCTGGTCATGATAAGGAAACCGGATTTCTTGACGTGCTAAATGACTGTGGCTTAGATCAGCTAGTCACGGAGCCCACCAGAGGACAGGTGACTCTGGATTTAATTTTGTGCGGTACGCAGGACCTGGTTAGAGATGTAAACGTTACTGAGCCATTGGGGAACAGTGATCATGCTGTGATCCGTTTTGACATGCACGTTGGGGGAAGAATACCAGGCAAATCTCTAACAAAAACCCTTGACTTCCGACGGGCGGACTTCCCTCAAATGAGGAGGCTGGTTAGAAGGAGGTTGAAAGGGAAGGTAAAAAGAGTCCAATCTCTCCAGAGTGCATGGAGGCTGCTTAAAACAACAGTAATAGAGGCCCAGCAGAGGTGTATACCACAAAGAAAGAAGGGTTCCACTAAATCCAGGAGGGTGCCCGCATGGCTAACCAGCCAAGTTAGAGAGGCTGTGAAGGGCAAGGAAGCTTCCTTCCGTAAATGGAAGTCTTGCCCTAATGAGGAGAATAAAAAGGAACATAAACTGTGGCAAAAGAAATGTAAGAAGGTGATATGGGAGGCCAAGCGAGACTATGAGGAACGCATGGCCAGCAACATTAAGGGGAATAATAAAAGCTTCTTCAAATATGTTAGAAGCAGTAAACCCGCCAGAGAAGCAGTTGGCCCTCTGGATGGTGAGGGAGGGAAAGGGGAGATAAAAGGAGACTTAGAGATGGCAGAGAAATTAAATGAGTTCTTTGCATCTGTCTTCACGGCAGAAGACCCCGGCAGATACCGCTGCCCGAACGGCCCCTCCTGACCGAGGAGTTAAGTCAGATAGAGGTTAAAAGAGAAGATGTTTCAGACCTCATTGATAAATTAAAGATCAATAAGTCACCGGGCCCTGATGGCATCCACCCAAGGGTTATTAAGGAATTGAAGAATGAAGTTGCAGATCTCTTGACTAAGGTATGCAACTTGTCCCTCAAAATGGCCACGGTGCCAGAAGATTGGAGGATAGCAAATGTCACGCCTATTTTTAAAAAGGGAAAGAGGGGGGACCCAGGAAACTATAGGCCGGTCAGCCTAACATCCATACCGGGTAAGATGGTGGAATGCCTCATCAAAGATAGGATCTCAAAACACATAGACGAACAGGCCTTGCTGAGGGAGAGTCAGCATGGCTTCTGTAAGGGTAAGTCTTGCCTCACCAACCTTATAGAATTCTTTGAAAAGGTCAACAGGCATGTGGATGCGGGAGAACCCGTGGACATTATATATCTGGACTTTCAGAAGGCGTTTGACACGGTCCCTCATCAAAGGCTACTGAAAAAACTCCACAGTCAGGGAATTAGAGGACAGGTCCTCTCGTGGATTGAGAACTGGTTGGAGGCCAGGAAGCAGAGAGTGGGTGTCAATGGGCAATTTTCACAATGGAGAGAGGTGAAAAGTGGTGTGCCCCAAGGATCTGTCCTGGGACCGGTGCTTTTCAACCTCTTCATAAATGACCTGGAGACAGGGTTGAGCAGTGAAGTGGCTAAGTTTGCAGACGACACCAAACTTTTCCGAGTGGTAAAGACCAGAAGTGATTGTGAGGAGCTCCAGAAGGATCTCTCCAGACTGGCAGAATGGGCAGCAAAATGGCAGATGCGCATCAATGTAAGGAAGTGTAAACTCATGCACATTGGGGCAAAAAATCAAAACTTTAGATATAGGCTGATGGGTTCTGAGCTGTCTGTGACAGATCAGGAGAGAGATCTTGGGGTGGTGGTGGACAGGTCGATGAAAGTGTCGACCCAATGTGCGGCGGCAGTGAAGAAGGCCAATTCTATGCTTGGGATCATTAGGAAGGGTATTGAGAACAAAACGGCTAGTATTATAATGCCGTTGTACAAATCTATGGTAAGGCCACACCTGGAGTATTGTGTCCAGTTCTGGTCGCCGCATCTCAAAAAAGACATAGTGGAAATGGAAAAGGTGCAAAAGAGAGCGACTAAGATGATTACTGGGCTGGGGCACCTTCCTTATGAGGAAAGGCTACGGCGTTTGGGCCTCTTTAGCCTAGAAAAGAGACGCTTGAGGGGGGACATGATTGAGACATACAAAATTATGCAGGGGATGGACAGAGTGGATAGGGAGATGCTCTTTACACTCTCACATAATACCAGAACCAGGGGACATCCACTAAAATTGAGTGTTGGGCGGGTTAGGACAGACAAAAGAAAATATTTCTTTACTCAGCGTGTGGTCGGTCTGTGGAACTCCTTGCCACAGGATGTGGTGCTGCCATCTAGCCTGGACGCCTTTAAGGGGGGATTGGACAAGTTTCTGGAGGAAAAATCCATTATGGGGTACAAGCCATGATGTGTATACGCAACCTCCTGATTTTAGAAATGGGTTAAGTCAGAATGCCAGATGTAGGGGAGGGCACCAGGATGAGGTCTCTTGTTATCTGGTGTGCTCCCTGGGGCATTTGGTGGGCCGCTGTGAGATACAGGAAGCTGGACTAGATGGGCCTATGGCCTGATCCAGTGGGGCTGTTCTTATGTTCTTAAGTTTTGTGTTATAGCAGTGTTATTTTGTTTCACCATTTTAGACTGCCCCTATATATTATGCACAGTGATTGATTTGGTCAGTGGGTTGCAGCGGTGAGACCCCAACTTCACTTGATTCTTGGGAAACATCCTTGCAAGAAACCAGGGTTGGAAAATACATCCTATTAAGAATGTTTCCTGTTAGGGGAACCCCACATCTCCTTGGTTGAAAACCAGAGGTGCTAAACATTGGGAAGAACTTCCCTGTGAAAGTTGGAGTGGAGAACCAAACAAGGGTTCCTGGGATTCCTACAGAGTAAGGAAGTTTGCTCAAGGTTGACTGGCATGGTTTCCATTATGACAAAAGCCCTGGATTGCAGAGAATGTTCTTCTCTTGTTTGCTTCCTTTCCCCTTGTCAGGGGTACCCTAGCAAAAAAAATGCTGCGCCTGGCACAACTGAGGATAGAGATGTACAGGTTTGACCAGAGTCAGTGCTATCATTAGGACACCTAGGCAGCTGCCTAGGATGCAGACATCAGGGGGTACAGTACTGACCTTTGAGGGGCACAGTTTTATACATACAGTCCATTCTCATTGTCCGCTAGGGTTAGGTTCCTGGAAAACCTAGTGGATTCTGAATTAGCGGATACTGAATCATTGAGCCCAAGGGGGAATTGGGGCTAGGTTCCAGGGGACTCTCTTCACCATACACTCTATAAATCTGAATCTTAACTTGAAGTATATGGGGTGATAGTGAGAGCTAATCTACATCTCAAACATCTGATGCTTCCTTCTCCATGATGGATATCTGTTGATGTGTTGAAGGGTGCTGGCCCAACAATGAGGCCTCAGAGTTCAACAGTGGGAGGGGTTTGCTTCACCCTTTCTCCTCCTCCACCCGGTCTTGGTTCTTTTCATTGGCTTGCCCCAGCACCACTCAGGCAGCCTTCCAAAGACCTCTTAACATCGACATCATCACTTGGGTTGTGAAGATTCAGCTGGAATCCCTGGGATGGTGATGGCCCAAGATGGTGGAGCAAGTCTGGAAGTGGACATAAATGTGTCTGACAATTCTCTATGGGCCAATACCAATGCCTGTTTGATGAGGCACTGGCACAATATTCGCCAATAACAAGAACGGAGTTTCAGATAACAAGAGGTAGGTGGCAATTATGCCCCTGCAGATAAGAGAATTAATGGATAGTGAATTCACATATAAAGAGAACTGACTGTCAACCCAATCCTGAGTTGCCTGTTGTGCCAGGACTGCTGTGGTGCTGAAACAGTCACTGTGGCATCCTGTGCTCAAAAGGACAGCTGCTGCTGGCACCCGGGGGAAAGGGAATTTTCATCCCCTTCCCCTGGGTAAAGGAAGTAGCTCTGCAATGGGGCTACTTGATTCTGCACCAGCCCTTGAGCTGCCACAGAATCAAGAGCCTCTGTGTCATGCCCACAGTCTGACACGAAGGCTCTGGATGCAGCAGAGCGGAGCTCCGCCAGTCCCACCTCCCTCCCACCCTGTTCCCTCCCCCAGCACACCTCCTCACTGCCCTCTCCCTGCCCCAGAATGCCTCCTCCCTCCATCCCCCACGCCTCCACCCACCTCTCCACCGCCCCATGGTCTCTGTGACCACCGAATGGCAGAGCACCAGCGATTCACCAGCATTGAGGCTGGCATGAGGGCCACAGGCGTGCTTTATGGCACGTTTGCGACATTCACTGCTGACCAGCGGTACAAGCTTAGGATTGGGTTCTGAATTAGTTTTTTAACCCATGTACAAAATGCAACTGCAAAAAATACAATAAAAATAATGATTTATTTTATTTTAAGATCATTTTAAGATTTATTTTATTTTATGATATCTTAATTCACTAGAGAAGTCAACGATGTTAGGAATTGTTAGTGGAACAAGAAGAAGGGACAGGCAAAGAATCTGTTTGCTTGATACCGTCAAAACAGATACAGATATGAAATCCAACAATTGAAAGAAGCTGTGCTTGGCAGAGTAGCATGGAGAGCTCTTGCCTATAAAGTCACCAAGAATCAGACGTGACTGAATGGATAAAACACACACACTCAAAAAAAAACATACAGGTGGGCCTCTGTATCTGCAGATCAGGTATCCATATATTTAATTATCTGTGGATCCGGGGAGACCATGCACCCCCTGTGCCAATTCCATTGCCTTAGTTTTTATGTACTAGTGCTGGAAGTGCTAGTGTTTCTTCCTTTAACAAAGAAAAATTGTTACTGAAATGAAGAGCAACTAAACCAGCATGCTAGATGGAACCTCACTGAACATTAACAGGAAGTGCTTCCTGTTAACATTGGGTTGATCTCCCTCAAGAGGCCCCAGCACCAAGGGTAGTGAAATTATGACATGATTTGACATCATGTCACATGACATCACTTCCGGGTTCTCCGGAAAGAGGGTGTGCTCACTGCAGTAGCTTTGCGCCCCCTGTTCCTTTTCCTGTGGAGACAATAGAGGGCCTCCACAGGAGGAGATCCACAAGAGAAGGAGAAGGAAAGGGAGATTCACAGGAAAAGGAACCCCCGGTGTCCGCCAGTGAAGCTGCCAATGTCTTCTCCTCCAGGAATAACTGTCATTTCTGAGTTCTCCCTGGAGGAGGGGCACTCACTGCATCTGCTTCTCACCCCCTTTTGTTCTCCTGTAGAGGTTCCCCTTGAAGTGCCTCTTCCTCTGGGGAGAACCCAGAAGTGACTGCCTTGTGTTGCTTACAGTGAAGCAAAAAACCACACACTTGCTGCAGTGGTTTCGCACCTCTGTTACTTACCAACAGGAAAAGGAATGGGGGTGCAAAGCCACCAGCGCCATTTCCATAACTAGGGCAGAGTCTGAGAGACAGTCATATGCCTCCCCTTGGTGTGGTGGCCAGGGTAGGAGTCCCTCAGTCTCTGCCCTAATTATGCCTCTGGTCTCCTACCTGTAGTGTACAAGCTTTTTGACTGTATGTCAATCTTCGGTTTAGCAAGTATTTCTCTTTTTTTAAGGAAGAAACACAAAAACTAAGGTAATGGAATGGATGGGGGGGCGGCGTGTGGGGGTTGCTTCACTATTGGAATAGTGTCCCCTGTTTCCACAGTTTCTGTATCTGCATGGTGTGTGTGACTGTGTAAGAAGTTAGCCTTGCACAGGGCACAAAATAGCCTGGCACTGGCCCTGGGTGTGCCTCAATGATGCCTGAAGAATGGACAAATGGTAGATCTGCTCTTCCCAGGAGTCTGACTTGAGGGTTGGGCACCCCCACAAGCCTTTGAAATGTTTCTTTTTAATATTAAATTTAATGATGTGGTGGTTCATGACTTTGTGGCAAATCCTTTTTAGCCCAGCTCCAGGGGGTCAGGGTAAAGTGCCCCAGATATCCAGTTGTATCTTCCATTGGGGCATCAGATGGTGGGCTTCCTGATAGGCTTGGGATTTCATCACTTGCCAAAGATGAAGTGCTGCTCAAAGAGCAGGGTGACTCCAAGGATGTTTTTGACAAACAAGATTGGCACCTAGTGGACACAAATATATACCAGGCATTAGAACTCCAATTCACCGTTGAGCAGAAATGAAGCAGAGCTGAGCATTGCAGAGGCTTCTTCCAGGTGCATATGCACTCCAAAAGAACCATAATCTATGCCATGAGATGTGAAATGGGGTGCATCCTTCCAGATACAGAAAGTGATGTCAGGGTTGATGCAGCCACAGAAGGGACCAAAACAAGGCAGGCATAATGCTTCTATGATGTCATGTCCCCCACACCTACAAGGAAAGCTGTGGATCTAAGGTTGACACTATGGGGTAGTGACTCTCTGCAAGCGCAGCAAAAAGGAGCATTGGCTGCCACTTATTTCCCTCTTGTAGCCTTCTCCTCCTCCTTCAGATCCCAAACATAGAATTAGCCTTCTTCACCACCACCACACATTGGGTCAACACTTTCATCAAGCTGTCCACCAGCACCCATCATCCATCTCCTGATCTGTCACAGACAGCTCAGAACCCATTAACCTATATGTGAAGTTTTGATTTTTTGCCCCAGTGTGCATGACTTTACACTTACTTACATTGAAATGCATTTGCCATTTTGCTGCCCATTCTCCCAGTTTGGAGAAATTCTTCTGGAGCTCCTCAGAATCTCTTCTGGTCTTCACCATTCGAAAAAGTTTTGTGTTGTCCGCAAACTTGGCCACCTTGCTGCTTAACCCTGTCTCCAGGTCATTTATGAACTGGCTGAAAAGCACTGGTCCCAGGAGAGATCCTTGGGGCACACTGCTTTTCACCTCTCTCCATTGTGAAAATTGTCCATTGACATCCATTTTTTCTGTAAACCGCTTTGATAACTTTTCGTTGAAAAGTGGTATATAAATACTGTTGTTGTTGTTGTTGCTGTTGTTGTTGTTCATTTGTGCATGATGGAGAAAATGGCTCCAGTTCAATGTTGTATCCAAAGGAAAAAGTCAGGTATATCTTTCCTGGTGTGGTTGCCTCTGTTTCCATTGTTGCTTCCACACAGATCCACGTGTAAAGACTTCAACCCATATGGTCCTGCTTTTTGGTGTGTTTACAAACCATGCAAAAAAATGTACTAACTTGGCCTTCAGAAATGTGGGAACAATCCCAGGGGCTGTTGCAACTATGCCCAAAACAGTATATGTAAAAGGGGCTTTCATTTTTAGAATTATACATTGGAATGATGCCTAAGTACCTGACTGGCTTCTTGCTCTTGTGGGCCCAGCCTAGCATTCAGTGCAGGAATTACAAATGCCAGAATGTGTCTTGGCTCACTCACGTAGCATGCAAGAGGTAAGCACACAGGCCTGCCTTCATTTTCCCTTTTCCCTTCATTGGTCACCACAAACAGGAATTGCAACTGCTATACAGATTGCTATACAGGCTCCTGCTTGAAAAGAGGTTTGACTCAGTGGTGTAGCTAAGGGAGAGCAGGGGATACTTTGTCTTGGGTTTGTTTGTTTGTTTGTTGCATTTATATCCCGCCTTTCTCCCCAAAGGAACCTAAGGCAGCTTACAACATAAATAAAAGAACACAAAAACATAAACACAATTAAAAACACAATTAAAACAAGTTAAAAACATTTCACAAAATATCTTAAAATCAGCAATCACACATTAAAACAGTAAAAAGAGCAACCGCTGCAATTTTATAAGAGCCCTGAGCCTGTGAACCAGATGTCAAAAAGGACAAGAACTCAGAAGGCTTGCCTGAAAAGGAATGTCTTCAGGCCTCGCCAGAAAGTTCCAAGAGAGGGAGCAGTTCGTAAATGCCATAGTGCTGGTGCCACTACTGAGAAGGCCCTATTTCTTGCCGCCACCCCACGAACCTCCCTGAGTGGCGGCACTTGTAAGAGGGCCTTCTCCAATGAACTATGGGGATGAGCCGGACTGTATTGAAGTAGGTGGTACCAGGTCTTGAGGGGATGTCAAGGGAGCTTGACTTTAGTGGTCAAAATTGTGGAAAATCTTGGTATTTATGAATAATACCATCATGTTATATTTCATTTGATAGGTAATTTAATCCAGAGTGCAATGAAACAAACCTATAACCAAATAACCAGAAAAGGAAAATACATCTGCCTAATGTAACAAAAACTGGATTTCGTTAACTCAATACTGACCAATGAGAGTGATTGTTCCGAGAGCCAATGAGGTGTTATTATGATACAGCATGGAGCCACTAAAGTGTTAGTATGAGTCAGCTCTCATTTCCATGTATCATAATACAGTTATCCCTACTAACTGAGGACCCAATCCTGAGCCTCGCATGCCAGCTCACCGCCAGTGTGCACTGTTGCAAAAGTGCTTCAAGGCACGTTTGCAAGCCTTACTGTGGGCCCAGCATGAGAGCTAACCCATCGCAAGCTGCAATGGTCCTGCATTCTACTGCCTGGCACTCGCCCGGACCGCTGGGTGGCAGAGAGGTGAGTGGGAGCATGGAGGGAGGGTGGGGGGAGATGTTCTGGGGGGAGGGTGGGGAGGAGGTGTGGAGGGAGGAGAGAGTGGGGTGGGAGCAGGAGGGGAGGGGGCGGATCCACTGGATCCAGAGCCCTATGTCAGGCCACACAGGCAACATGAGACTCTTTGATTCTGCACCGGTGAAAGTGCAGACACAGAATCAAGTAGCCCCATTGCAAGGCTATTTTGTTACGTGAAAATCCCCTTTTTCCTTTTAAGTTGTGATTTTTATGTTATTATGGACTAAAATATCATACAGGCAAAACTTCTCATACAGGCCACAAAGGAGTCAAGTCACAAGCTCACCTACATAAGAACATAAGAACAGCCCCACTGGATCAGGCCATAGGCCCATCTAGTCCAGCTTCCTGTATCTCACAGCGGCCCACCAAATGCCCCAGGGAGCACACCAGATAACAAGAGACCTCGTCCTGGTGCTCTCCCCTACATCTGGCATTCTGACTTAACCCATTTCTAAAATCAGGAGGTTGCGCATACACATCATGTCTTGTACCCCATAATGGATTTTTCCTCCAGAAACTCGTCCAATCCACTTTTAAAGGCGTCTAGGCTAGACGCCAGCACCACATCCTGTGGCAAGGAGTTCCACAGACTGACCACGCGCTGAGTAAAGAAATATTTTCTTTTGTCTGTCCTAACCCGCCCAACACTCAATTTTAGTGGATGTCCCCTGGTTCTGGTATTATGTGAGAGTGTAAAGAGCATCTCCCTATCCACTCTGTCCATCCCCTGCATAATTTTGTATGTCTCAATCATGTCCCCCCTCAAGCGTCTCTTTTCTAGGCTGAAGAGGCCCAAACGCCGTAGCCGTTCCTCATAAGGAAGGTGCCCCAGCCCCGTAATCAGCTTAGTCGCTCTCTTTTGCAACTTCTCCATTTCCACTATGTCTTTTTTGAGATGCGGCGACCAGAACTGGACACAATACTCCAGGTGTGGCCTTACCATCGATTTGTACAACGGCATTATAATATTAGCCGTTTTGTTCTCAATACCCTTCCTAATGATCCCAAGCATAGAATTGGCCTTCTTCACTGCCGCCGCACATTGGGTCGACACTTTCATCGACCTGTCCACCACCACCCCAAGATCTCTCTCCTGATCTGTCACAGACAGCTCAGAACCCATTAGCCTATATGTGAAGTTTTGATTTTTTGCCCCAATGTGCATGACTTTACACTTACTGACATTGAAGCGCATCTGCCATTTTGCTGCCCATTCTGCCAGTCTGGAGAGATCCTTCTGGAGCTCCTCACAATCACTTCTGGTCTTTACCACTCGGAAAAGTTTGGTGTCGTCTGCAAACTTAGCCACTTCACTGCTCAACCCTGTCTCCAGGTCATTTATGAAGAGGTTGAAAAGCACCGGTCCCAGGACAGATCCTTGGGGCACACCGCTTTTCACCTCTCTCCATTGTGAAAATTGCCCATTGACACCCACTCTCTGCTTCCTGGCCTCCAACCAGTTCTCAATCCACGAGAGGACCTGTCCTCTAATTCCCTGACTGTGGAGTTTTTTCAGTAGCCTTTGGTGAGGGACCGTGTCAAACGCCTTCTGAAAGTCCAGATATATAATGTCCATGGGTTCTCCCGCATCCACATGCCTGTTGACCTTTTCAAAGAATTCTATAAGGTTCGTGAGGCAAGACTTACCCTTACAGAAGCCATGCTGACTCTCCCTCAGCAAGGCCTGTTCGTCTATGTGTTTTGAGATCCTATCTTTGATGAGGCATTCCACCATCTTACCCGGTATGGATGTTAGGCTGACCGGCCTATAGTTTCCCGGGTCCCCCCTCTTTCCCTTTTTAAAAATAGGCGTGACATTTGCTATCCTCCAATCTTCTGGCACCGTGGCTGTTTTGAGGGACAAGTTGCATACCTTAGTCAAGAGATCTGCAACTTCATTCTTCAATTCCTTAATAACCCTTGGGTGTATGCCATCAGGGCCCGGTGACTTATTGATCTTTAATTTATCAATGAGGTCTGAAACATCTTCTCTTTTAACCTCTATCTGACTTAACTCCTCGGTCAGGAGGGGCCGTTCAGGCAGCGGTATCTGCCCGAGGTCTTCTGCCGTGAAGACAGATGCAAAGAACTCATTTAATTTCTCTGCCATCTCTAAGTCTCCTTTTATCTCCCCTTTCCCTCCCTCACCATCCAGAGGGCCAACCGCTTCTCTGGCGGGTTTCCTGCTTCTAACATATTTGAAGAAGCTTTTATTATTCCCCTTAATGTTGCTGGCCATGCGTTCCTCATAGTCTCGCTTGGCCTCCCCTATCACCTTCTTACATTTCTTTTGCCACAGTTTATGTTCCTTTTTATTCTCTTCATTAGGGCAAGACTTCCATTTACGGAAGGAAGCTTCCTTGCCCTTCACAGCCTCTCTAACTTGGCTGGTTAGCCATGCGGGCACTCTCCTGGATTTAGTGGAACCCTTCTTTCTTTGCGGTATACACCTCTGCTGGGCCTCTATTACTGTTGTTTTAAGCAGCCTCCATGCACTCTGGAGAGACTGGACTCTTTTTACCCTCCCTTTCAACCTCCTTCTAACCAGCCTCCTCATTTGAGGGAGGTCCGCCCGTCGGAAGTCAAGGGTTTTTGTTAGAGATTTGCCTGGTATTCTTCCCCCAACGTGCACATCAAAACGGATCGCAGCATGATCACTGTTCCCCAATGGCTCAGTAATGTTTACATCTCTAACCAGGTCCTGCGTACCGCACAAAATTAAATCCAGAGTCACCTGTCCTCTGGTGGGCTCCTTGACTAGCTGATCTAAGCCACAGTCATTTAGCACGTCAAGAAATCCGGTTTCCTTATCGTGTCCAGAACACAAATTGACCCAGTCAATATGAGGATAATTGAAGTCCCCCATGATTACAACCCTGTCCTTCCTTGTCACCTCCCTGATCTGTTTCCTCATTTCAAGGTCCCCATCAGATTTCTGGTCTGGAGGACGATAGCACGCCCCCAGTATTACATCGCTGCACAAGCCTGGTAATTTAACCCACAGAGATTCTACGGTGGAGTCGGACCCACCTTCAATCTCTACTTTGCTGGATTCTATCCCTTCCTTAACATAAAGGGCCACCCCACCTCCAACACGCCCCTGCCTGTCCCTCCTGTAGAGTTTATAGCCCGGGATTGCGGTATCCCACTGATTCTCCGCATTCCACCAGGTTTCCGTTATGCCCACTATGTCAATATTTTCCCTTGTCACCAGACATTCCAGTTCTCCCACCTTTGCTCGTAGACTTCGGGCATTCGCATAAAAGCATTTATACACGGAATGCCCCAGGATGGGCTGCTTATTTGCTCCTTTGTCCCCGCATCCTCTCATTGTGCCAAACCGTCTATCACATCCCATCACCCTACCTTTCCCAATTTCTTCTCCTACCCTGCCTTTGTCTTGTTGTTCTCTAACCTCCCCATCCTCATCCCATAGGGATGAGGAGTCCCGAACCGGATGCCCCTCGGCTCCTGTCGGCCTTCCCCCAGGGATCAGTTTAAAAGCTGCTCTGCCACCTTTTTAATGTTATGCGCCAGCAGTCTGGTTCCATTCTGGTTCAAATGGAGCCCGTCCCTCTTGTACAGGCCCCGCTTGTCCCAAAACGTTCCCCAGTGCCTAACGAATCTAAACCCCTCCTCCCTACACCACCGTCTCATCCACGCATTGAGACCCCTGATCTCCGCCTGCCTAGCTGGCCCTGCGCGTGGAACAGGTAGCACTTCAGAGAACGCTACCTTTGAGGTCCTGGCTTTCAGCTTCCTGCCTAAAAGCCTAATTTCTCTATTTCTCTAGGGACAAGTAAATGTCTCCTATTCTCCTAAATGTCTCCTAAATGTCTCCTAAAAATGTGTATTGTTTAACCCAATCACTGTGTCTCCTAATCCAATCACTGTTTATGCAAACACATTAAACTTCTCACAAGCAAAACTTCCAAGAAACCCTGGTCAAGCTACAACACAGCTTCCATCTTTCTAGGCTGGAATAGTAAATCCATTGGATCCTGAAGTTTCCAATAAGGGTAGTATACTAATTCCCCTAAACAAAACAGCCCTTTTTGGTATTATGGACTAAAACTCATGCAGGCCAAACCTCAAAACACAGGACACACTTCTCACAGGCCCAATTTCAAAAAACCCTGGTAAAAGTCACAAGTTTACACAACCCAGCTCTCCATGCACACAGCAACAAAGACTTTAGCAGCAAAGCCTAAAGAGTGAATCATTGTTTGTCTCCTAATCCAATCACAGTATATGCAAACACCTTAGGGGAAGGGGATGAAAGTCCCCTTCCCCCGAGGAGTTGATGGCAGCTGCCCAGCATGCTTAGGATGCCATCGCAGCCATTTTCAGTGCTGTGGCAGCCCTGTGCAAGAAGCCAATCAGAATTGGGCTGTGAGTAAACAAGCACTTTTTCAAGTGATGGTCCACTTATATTTAGCAGAATAACTGCCCCTCATCACCCCAGCAAATGTCTTTTCTAGTGGCTGTTTGCTGGCATTCTTTTGTATCTTTTTAGATTGTTAGCCAATATTTTAAGATTGGAACAGGGAGTCATTTAATTGTTTGATTTTCGCTGTAAACTGCTTTGTGAACTTTTTTTGTTGAAAAGCAATACATAAATATTCATCATCATCATATTAGAACTCCTATTCAGTTGTGTGCATGTCATCAAGCTGGCCACTGGTTTTTTGTTGGTTATTGATTTGTTGGGTGACCTGTGCTTTTCATCCCACCCCCACCCCGCTTTTCAAGAAAAAAGGCGAAAAAGCCATCTGCCACTCTGCACAACCACTCCAAGCACACCATAACCTAGAAGTAATTGCCAGTGACATCACAGAACTACAATTACATCTGGATTTTGATGTAAAAAATTTTTGTGCCCCTTAGCTATGCACTCTTTGTTTATAAAAAGAAAGAAAAAATGGGGGCATAGATACATTTACCACAATGTGTCATTTGTTCCAGAGGTATCATCTTCTTGTTGCAAAGGGAGGAGAGAGAGAACCTGAAAAGATCTGGCTTCTTAAAAGATTATAAAACTGGATGTGTCAGAGACATTTCATGCATTTAAACATAGAACTGCTCCATTGCATAGGAGGGGAAGATCCCACTGTAAAAGAAAAAGGGGCATGTGGATAAGGAGAGCTGAGGCCCCCCTCCCCCCGGTTTATGTCTGCAATCCTGCTTCCCAAACACCTTTCTCTCAGTCAGGGGCATTTCCAATACTGAAGCCTAGGCTAGGAGAAAACTACCTGGAAAAAAAGGCTGGAACCAGGAGTTAACTCATGAGCAGGTGTTGGTTTCTGTAATTCGTACTGTTTACCTCTTAAATTTGACTCTTTTTCCTATTGTGTTGGGATAGTTCTGTATTTAAATCATGGAATTGCTGCTGTAGCTTCTGAGAATTTGTCTGAGACAGTGTAGTATAAGAATCCCGAGATGAAAAGGTAAGGTGAAATTCAAAGATTCGAGGCACTGCAATGGAGTTGCATCATATGTGCATTTGTCTTACACAAATGTATACGCACTCAGCAAACTCATCCACATAGTGTGGGTGATTCCACCCACCACTCCACTCAGTGAGCATGTGCCCCACAGTGAGCATGAGATAATAATAATAATAATAATAATAATAATAATAATAATAATAATAATAATAATAACTACTTTATTTTTATCCCGCCTTTCTCCCCAAAGGGACTCAAGGCGGCTTACATCATATTAAAAACATAATTTAAAAACAAATAAAAACATATTAACACATCATAAAAAACAGCAGTCAGAGTAAAAAATAGGTAAAAAGAGCATAGAGCAGCAGCAAGTCATAAAAGAATCAGGCCTGTAAAAAATATTAAAAGATGTTAAAAAAGATGTTAAAAGGCCGAGAACTCAGAAGGCCTGAGATGGGAGACTTGAATCTGTTGTTCCCTGAGATGATCTCAGTTTCTGCATGCCTCTCATAGTGTGATTCTAGTTTTTAATGATACATATCTTTTGTACAACATGACCCATAAATGCAAGGCATTTAATAGATTTTCAAAGGTGATTTTGACTATAGGTGGTTTTTGCCTTACCCAATGACTTTAGGATCTAAACCCAGCATAAGATGCCACTCAACTACACATTGTTACCGGTGGCATATCCAAGTTATGACAGGTAGGGCACATGCCTTGAGTGCCACTTGAAGGGGGTGCCACTGAACAGCAGCTTTCTGGCTGACTCAAACACTAAAGTCCCATTGATTTCAGTGAGGACGAAGCACCTTTTTGCAGCCAGTATGTTCCAAAATAATTTACAACGTATGTGTATTTTGAGGCATCATCACAGTAAGCTGGAGATATTACTAAAGCTTCACTGAAATCTGTGAAGAACTCCAGGAATCCTACAGAAACAATCTATTATTATTATTATTATTATTATTATTATTATTATTATTATTATTATTATTATTATTATTATTATTATTTTAACAATTGTTAACAATTTTAACAATTGTTAAAAGCAGCCATCAGGCATCAAAGGCTTGCTGAAATAAAAACGTCTTCAGGCCTCGCTGGAACATTAACAATGAAGGAGCTGTCCTCAACTCAAAGGGGAGGGAATTCCACAGTACATGCGCCACCACCGAGAAGGCCCTATTTCTGGCCACCATCCCCCTAACCTCTCTTGATGATGGCACAACCAACAGGTCCCCCTCTGATGACCGAAGAGAGCGGGCCAGAATATACGGTAGAAGGTAGTCTCTCAAATACGCTGGTCTCAAGCCGTTTAGGGCTTTAAAGGTCAAAACCAGCACCTCGAATTGGGCCTGGAAACGAATGGGCAGCCAGTGCAGCCACAGGAGCAGCGGTGTGACAGTCAAACTGCCAACCTCCAGCAACCTCACGAGCTGCTGCATTCTGCACTAGCTGCAACTTCTGAACCATCTTCAAAGGCAACCCCATGTAGAGCGCACTGCAATAGTCTAATCTTGATGTCACCATGGCATGGACCACCGTGGCCAGCTCCGACTGAGGCAGGTACGGCCACAGCCGGTGCACCAACTGAAGCTGGGTAAAGGCGCTCCTGGCCACAGCTGACACCTGGGCATCCAGGAGCTCCTGTGAGTCCAGGAGAACCCCCAAGCTGCGAACCTGCTCTTTCAGAGGGAGTGCAACCCCATTCAAAGCGGGGTGATAGTCAAGCACCCGCATGGTGGATTTCTGCACTAGAAGGACCTGTATCTTGTCCGGATTTAATTTCAGCTTATTCACCCTCATCCAGATCCCAACTGCCTCCAGGCAGCACTCCAGGACAGAGACAGCCACCCTGGAGTCCGGTGGAAAGGAGAGATAGAGTTGAGTGTCATCAGCATACTGGTGGCACCCAATTCCAAATCACCGGATGACCTCTCCCACCTGTTTCATATACATGTTAAATAACATGGGGGACAGAATAGAACCCTGCGGTACCCCACACTCTAAAGGCCATGGTGCCAAACAGGAGTCTCCCAGTACCAGCATCTGGGACCTGTCAGCCAAGGAGTGGAACCACCGCAAAATACCTCCAATCCCCAACTCAGCCAACTGTCCCAGAATGACACCATGGTTGATGGTGTCAAAAGCCGCTGAAAGGTCCAAAAGGACCAGCATGGATGCACTCCTACCAGCCAGTTCTCGGCGTAGGTCATCCACCAAGGCAACCAAGACTGTCTCTGTCCCAAAGCCCGGCCTGAAGTCACACTGAAAGGGATCCAGATAATCCACTTCATCCAAGGCCCTCTGGAGCTGAGACGCCACTACCCATTCGACCACTTTGCCCAGAAATGGGAGGTTTGATACTGGCCTATAATTATCTAATATAGAAGGGTCCAGAAAGGGCTTTTTCAGGAGGCAGTGAACCACAGCCTGCTTTAAAGCCAGTGGCAACACTCCCTCCCTCAAAGATGAATTCACTACCCTCTCTGTCCATTTGGCCAGTACCTCTTGGGCAGATCTAATCAGCCATGCTGGGCACGGGTCGAGCGGGCAGGCAGACGGCCTTACACTCCAAAGGATCCTGTCCACATCCTCAGGTTCCACAAGCTGAAAAGAATCCCACACTGGGACTGACAGATGCCATGGGAACATCACCAGACACCAAACACAATCTAGTGTCAATCAAGCCTTATTTGGCATCCTAAACTAGAAGGATCAAAGTTATCTAGTAGATGTTCAGAAACACTGGACAAAACACAAGATGAAATGGACCAAGGCCCATTTAATTCATCATTTATTTCCAAAAGCGGTCAGCTACATGCTTTTGGGAAGCTCATAGCCAGACAGGCAGGAAACAGCCCTGGCTGTTTACCCCCACCCTCCCAGCACTAACTAGTACTGTATTTGTTGAAATGCTGTTTCTGAACTTGGTTCCTGCATAGTGCTTTCATCAATGGATTTGGAAGTGGGAAAGCCAGATTCAGATCCCCATTGGGGACATCAAATGTAGCTCTACAGCCCTTTTTTCTTCCCCTTTCACTTTTGTGGGAGTTCTTGAAACGTTGAGAGAACAGGGAACATGACAATCTTCTCTCTCTCTCTCTGCGTGTGTGTGTTTAAAGGGTGGGTGGGTGAGAAAAACACAAGCACATATGACTACTCCATATGTGGACCACTCCACTTCCACCCTGGAAGGCCCCAACTGCACATCTTGCTCTCCAGTTCAGCTTTCTGGGTATCCTGGAATGACTTATCCTGGTTTGGATAACTGGTTCGTATCCTGGTTTGGAGCGACAGTCCTTGAACTCAGTTTCTAAGGAGAGTCGAGCTTAAGACCCCAATTATTAATTTATTAATAAATAAAATATTGTTTCTTTCTAGATCCCTTTTTGTGTGTGTAGTGGGTCACGTACCCCTGGGGGCTGGGGATAAGAATAGGCCCTCAGTTTGGCTGTACTTGTCGTAAGAGGCGACTAAACAGCCACCGGGTAGATGGGACTCGTCAGCCTGGGAAGGCAGCTCATCTGAGAGAAGGAAAACTCTGATCCCAAACCTCCACTGCCTTGTGGCTACATCCAGTTATGGAAAAGGCTTCAAGAGTCAACCTCGAGGCAAAATCCGGAGCCGGAGTCCCTGAGGCAGTTCATGGCTGAACACAGTCACGTTCTGGCAACTCCTGCGACGCCGCTGGAACCAACCATATTGGCCTCTGCCTTTCCATTGGACCATTTCAGCGACATGAAGAGGGGGGATTTGCTGCATGGGTAACAGCCTATCCTCCATACCTACTTTACCCAGGCTTCGCGCACTGGAGAGGACACTCTGTTCCAGAACCACCATTCAGAGCGCGATACCATAGTCTTCCGAGACTGAAGGATGCCAACAAACAGTGGGTCACGATAGATTGTTGTTTTTAAAAAGTGGGTCCCAATGTTTAAAAGTTTAGGAAACGCTATATTAAAGCATACTGGAACCAGATCCAAGTTACCACTAGTTTCTAGGGGCAGAAGTGCATCCAGCTGCTGTTAACTAATGCAAACACAGCAACATTTTGGTTGCCAAATTTTTTTCCCTGCAGGGCTCCTGTGCCTTAGACCAGTGTTCTTCAACCTTGGGGTTGGGATCCCAATGAGTTGCAAGGCCTCAGTTGTGCGGTCAAAGCAACTTATGAGAATGAAAAAGGTTGACTGGACTAGAGCACCACCATGTAGGGGAGGCATATGGAGTACCCCTTCAGGTACCAGGAGATTGTATTCCAGTCTTGCTCAAGAGTGATTATGCTAAAATAGCTTTCACTAATGCCAGGCTTCATGGTAACTTTTTCTGTTCCCATTACGGGGCACATGCCATGATGTGTATGTGCAACCTCCTGATTTTAGAAATGGGCTATGTCAGAATGCCAGATGCAAGGGAGGGCACCAGGATGAGGTCTCTTGTTATCTGGTGTGCTCCCTGGGGCATTTGGTGGGCTGCTGTGAGATACAGGAAGCTGGACTAGATGGGCCTATGGCCTGACCCAGTGGGGCTGTTCTTATGTTCTTTCTAATAAGAATATTTGGTTACAGTGACAGTGTTGGGAGGGCATTATGCTGGTGGTGAGTGGGCGGTAATGGGGGTGGGTGGATATGGTCCTGGGAGGGGGTCGGAATTGACACTGGGGTCCCCAGTTAATGTGTGCATGCATTGAGGTCATGGCATGAAAAAGGTTGAAGATCACTGCCTTAGAGTTGCCTGCCACCTGGAACTCACCCACAGGCAGGTACCTCCTTCCCTAGTATGATGCCATGATGGGAAGAGCTCCAGCTGCTAAAACACTGCTTGCCACCCAGATGTGAAAAGGATGGGTGCTTCTCCCAGAAAGCAAGCAGCGACCCTGGTGAGCAGTAGCACTTGTGAGAGCTGCCCAGATGCAGCCCCGCAGTCCACACTTCGGGGTGCTAATGGGGGGGCCCATTATTTGATCTTAGCAGAATAAAAATGGAGAGGCCTCTGTCTGTCTGACTGACTGCAAGTTTCTTTGCGGAGAAGTGTGCAGGGAGGGTGGGGAAGAGCAGAGCACGTCTGAGCGCTGCACCAATCAAGAGCCGGTTCGGGACACTCCCGGGAGGAGTCCCCCACCCACCTCCCCTCCTTCCTCCCCACGTTTCGCAGTCATGGCGTTGTGGGAGGAAAGAGAAGCGCAGACAGTACAGAGCACAGCAGCCCACACCCTCCTTTCCCCAAGCAGCAGCGTCCCCGAGCTCAGGGCTTGCCCTCCAGGGGCATGGGAAGATAGACCATGCCTGCCAAGGGATGGGCGTCCTCTGGGCATGCTTACTCGGAAGTAAAGCCTCGCTGTGTTCAACGGGGCTTACTTCCAGGTAAGTGTGCGCACAGATTGCAGTCTGGAGATGACCTTTGAGGACTGCAAGCGTTGGTGGGGGGAGGGTAGGAGGATGTCGCTCTGAAGGATGCCTGACTCGTGCACGCTGACTAGAGAGTGAGCACCATCGAACCGAGTAGGACTTACTCCCGAGTAAACGTCAGGGGATCGGGCTTGGACGCCAGCCCAAGCGCATCGCACTGGGCAGGGGGGAAAGCCGTCCCCGCTCTCCCAGGGCTTCAGCTCCTTTCCAGAAACGCAGCCCCCACCTGCACCCCACCCAGCGGGACCAGGGCCTCTGAGGAGGCAACGCCGCGCCCTGCGAGCAGGCACTGAGCCTCCAGCATCCCTCCGGCGACCTCCCTGCCCCAGGCGCTGCGCAGCGCCCGCGAGCGATCCCTTGCTGCCCAGGGCGACCCGGCCGGAGTTGGAGGCGGGCAGGGCGGAGAGCCTCCTTCACCTGGAGGGACTCTGCAGCCCGAAGGGGAAGAGGGACATGGGGAGATGCCCCCCGCCCCTGCCAAGGCCCCGGGAGGGCAGCCAGCAGGCGCCACGCCTGGCAGCGGCTGCTGCGGGGCCCTTCCCTGGACAGGACACCCCCCGGAGGGCTCGCAGCTCCGCCGCTGACACCTTACTTCCTGGTTTGCAAACTCAGGACCAGACCCAGCTCGGCGGAGGGATTCGAGCTTCTCCTCCAGCCTCCTCCCCTTTCTGCTTCTGCTTTTTTTTCCTCCCCCCTCTTCTTTTGCACGAAAATAATTTGACAACGTTTTGCTGACACTGGGATTTGGCCGCAGAGCTTCCAGGGGGGGCTGAGCCCCCTTGGCGGAAGGCGTGCGAGGCATTCCTTGCATGCACAAGGTAAGTCCTGGCTACCTTGAGCTCTTCCCGGGCGCGGGCTTGGAAGGGGCGAGGGGGAGTTCTTGCCACCTCCTCCCCCTTCATCTCCCCCGTGCAATCGCGCAAGGGGAGGGTGCATCGCAGAGGGGCTGGGAGGGAGAGCAGCAGGAGGAGGGGGTGCGCGTACGTTTCCTGGCGGAGCGATATTTGTTTACAGGATGAGCTGTACTGTAAGCAAAGTAGGACCGAGTAAATAGCAGCACAGTAATAAATTAAAATTGCATTGGCCCGATCGGTGTAAAAAGACAGAAATTGCTACCATACAGATCTTGGACCCTGCGTGCACTTGTTGCAGGCTTGCACCAGGTAGGAGAACGTTCATCGACTTCCATTCTTGCATTAGCTACAAGCTCAACTTTTTTTTTTTTAAAGTTTGCAGTTCACTCACTTTTGGTATGTACTAGGACTGAGTAGGCGAGGCCCTCCCCCCCTCCCTCTTGCTGCAAGATAGCCCAACAAGAACAGAGGGAGCACTGAGGCTGGCAGTTGGCTGGGTATTTGCTGAAGGTGCCAGGCCTGAAGTCTTGCTTCTCATTGCAAATGAATCTAGGCGAGCAGCTTGGAGCTACAGCACTTTTATACACACGAGAGAGAGAGAGAGAGAGAGAGAGAATGAATCTTTAAGTATAGTGCAAGCGTGTGTGCAAGGTGTCTATAAGGCTTGGAGCCACAGCTCTTTTACTTACACACGCACACAGGGCGATCTTTTAAATATAGTGCAAGGCTGTGTTCAGTGTGTTCCAAAGCTGCACGCGGTGTGTGGCAAGTGAGCATATGCCTGGATCTGTCACATGAGCACATGCTGCCATACCTGCTTGCAGTCGGTGGGAAATTATAAAGCCCAAGAGATTTGCATCTTGGCCACTCCCTAAGCCCTTTTTCCACCCATGCTTTTCCCCATGGCGTCTGCTTTAGCGTTTGGCAAAGCGACAGACACTCAAAGTAAGATGGATGCACTTTTCACAACGATGAGTCACCCCTTTCAGTCCCTGAAAACCAGGAAAATAATGTTATATATATTTAAGGATATTATATATCCTCCATATGCCCTGTTTTGAGAGACAGGAAAGTCTGACGCATGTTCTGTTTGCATGTTTCAAGTGCAGAATCCAGATCTGGTCGTAGAACTGTGGCCAGTGCAAGGGTTCACATGTTCCAGTTCATGAGGCTTAAAAGTGGAGCTGCAACTCTTTGACTAATCAATGAATTAGATGAATCAATTAAAAAATTTAAAAAAACCAGTTGCTTAAACTTACCCCAGTTCACTGGTAAGCAGATTTTGAAGCACTTAGTTATTTTGAACAGAAAAATGTGCATAGCTGGAGCCATGTTAGAAGAGGTATTCCTGTTTCTCTGCATATAGAAAGAACATGACCAGTAAGCACTCATCCTTTAAAAGTTTGAATAGTTTTAAGCTGGTGCAGATGTTGTAGCCCCAGCGTGGGGTCAGCTTTAAGTTGCTCCTTGTGATGGCTTCCGCACACAGTGACCTCTTTTTGCACCGCAGCTCACCGTGTAGGTTGAGTAATTTCCCCCATACCAAAAGAAATGGGGGGAAAAAGAACATTTCCCAATGTGGCAATAACATAGGGAGAGATTTACAGTGACCTCTGTTTGTTGTGTAATGTGCAGGCCCTGGAGATGTGTCTGCTATACAGCTTCCAGAATATTTTTGGAACTTGGCTGCAGCACATGGCCTATGTGTCAAGTTATAAGGACAAGATGACAATACTGTAGATGCTGAGTGGAAGCTAAGAGTGAGAGTTGTGAACCAGGTAAGACCTGGTTCAGATCTTACTTCACCCATCAACTTGTTGTGTAGCCTTAGTTAAGTCACTATCTCTCCACTTCAGTTCCCCCATCAGAAATTCAGTGATAAAGTACTTATAAATTATAACACCAAATATTTTGCTGTGTAAAAAGTTAGACCTATTCCTGGGTATATTTGGGGCGCTGAATTCAAAAATGGCATTGGTTTTTCCCAATTTGCTCTGGTTTGGGGGGGGGGTACGGCATATCTACTGTATATGCTAATTCAAGAAACTTCCTCATAAGGAAGCCATGGCATTGGCTTCCTAATGAAGAAGCTGCTTCAATCAGCATATATGGCGGCTATGCCGTACCCCCCCCAAACTAGAGCCATTTGTGTAAAACCAATGCCATTTTTGAATTTAGCATCCCAAAGATATCATAAATTCATTCAAACATCCTTGACAACTTAAACAAGGTTTTTTAATTATTATTATTTTTGGTAGGCCTGTGTAATCTTATAGGATTGTTATAAGCATTAGTGAGATCATTAAATACTCAGCACTTCTGAACGTGTACAAGGAGCTTGGAAGATGTCGTTTCCAAATCTGGGACTAGAAGAAAGAACTTCTGGTCAGACGGCATAGCGTCCAGCAATATCTGAGCTGCTTACCCTGGTTTTTTCCTTTTTTCTTTTTAATTTAACCACTGGAGACTTTGACTGTCCCCTGATTACAGAAACCATAGTCGATTAATCAAATGTTTTGATTAATTATTCAATTCAAATGTGTTTAAAACAATAGTTCTGAAGAAAGGGTATACTTTCTTCATTTTTTTTAGATGGTGTGTTTAAATGTCACAGCAAAAGAGGAATTCCCTCCTATATGGGTGAAGAGGGAACACATCTTTTGAGATGGTGCTTACAAAGTGCAGGTTTTATATTTGCAAATTTGTAATTTGAAACAGTAATTTGAAACAATGTGTTATCTGTTTAATCAAGAATGCCCTTTTAGAATATTAAGATATTTGTAATTGATTAGCCTAATTGGTTAATCAATTAAAGGTTGATTTAAAAGTTGCAACCCTGTTAGAAATAGCCTCAACTGGTGTCAATTGTTCTTGAACACATATAGGGAAAAATAATTTGTGAATTACCACTAAGCAGCATCTCTCAAGCTTCTGTGACTTCTTCGACAGGCTTGAACATTTGGTGTACTCCCATATGTAAATAGGTTCGAAATTCAACTAACGAATGAGCCTTTAAAATGAAAAATACTGTTGGTGATAGACCTACATTTAATCTCAGCGGTTTTATCAGCCATTAGATAATTTTAACTTTTTCGTATATTAGTGAGCATTAGCATCTTCCCCCTACAATGTGACAAATGACTACCCATTCCTATTCTTATAAGACATTTCTTGGGTGCAGCAAACACTGTGCATACTACTATACCTTTACAGGGGCGGGGAAGTCATAAGAACATAAGAACAGCCCCACTGGAGTCTTTTCATATGTGACTGTGAGAACTTCTTTGTTTTAATATTTCACCTGTTTTGACAGAGAATTATTTGTACAATGTTTTTCTCTTTTTATTTTCAATTGCAGACCTCGCTGAGTAGTTATAAGAAAAGTTATAAATAAAGTCATAATATTATGTATCTAAAATGAAATGGGGTTGAATTTGCTGTGAACCTTGAAATAAGTTTCACATTTAAAGGAAAAAAAGAAGCTATTGATTTGTGAGATATTGTATTATCTATAATAAACACATAATATTTGTATCCCACTTTTCCATTCAAAATGCACACGGCAGCTCATAATATAAAGGCAGCTCAATCCCAGACAGCAGATCTGAAGCAGATCTGGGCAACATTATTCCACTTTGATATATTACAATGTGAGTTGCTATTTCAGCATATGCTTGTTCTGCAGCTAAAAAGATTGTGCCACTTGCTGGAGTGTTGTGGATAATTGTGGCTTATTCCTTGAGGATCTACAGTGTTTCTCCATTTTGTCCCATACTGGGTTTGTGCTGTTTGCATTGGCACGTATTTAAAAGGATGTACACCTCTATACTGTTCCTCTTTGCATCTTTGCCTTCTTTAATTGGCTACAATTTCATGGTAAGCAAACATCAGTAACATGTTCCTGACTGAAATGCTTTATTGGGACTATGAGAGAAAGATGGGTATGTTGTGATCCTATAGGTTGGATGCATATGGGAACTAACCTGGAGAAAACATGTACTTCAGATACCACATTAGGCTGAATGCAGCTTATGGGCCCATATACTTTTATGTCTCTTAGGGCACAATCCTAACCCCTTATGTCAGTGCTTTCCAGCACTGGCATAGCGGTGCCAATGGGACATGTGCTGCAGCCTGCAGTTGGGTGTCACTCATGGAGGCCTCCAAAGTAAGGGAATGTTTGTTCCCTCACCTCAGAGCTGCATTGCCCTTATGTCGGTGTTGGAAAGCACTGACATAAGGGGTTAGGATTGCGCCCTTAGGCTGCAATCCTAACCAATTTTCCAGCACTGACATAAGGGCAATGCAACTCCAAGGTAAGGGAACAAATATTGCCTTACCTTGAGGAGACCTCTGTGACTGCCCCCCAACTTCAGGATGCAGCACATGCCCCACTGGCACAACTCTGCCAGTGCTGGAAAGTGGGTTAGGATTGCGCCCTTAGGCAAAGAAATATTTGTCACTGTTTATTAGCATGTTAATTTTAAATGCATGCAAATTTAAAACAGTCTTAATGTTCAGCATTGAGACTGAAAGGAGAAGGGAAAGTACAGTATTTAGAAGAGAAATACAGGTGCAGCCTATTTATACATGGATTTTTTTATACACGGATTTGACTCAACAAGAATGGCCAAATGAGAAGGAATGTGCTGGTCCCTGGAGAAGGGGAAAAATGCATCCCTTTAAAATCAGTTTAAAAAACTGAACAGTCCTTTAACAATAGCCTCCTTAATGAGAGAGAGAGAGAGAGAGAGAGAGAGAGAGAGAGAGAGAGAGAGGGCAGCTGGCTGATAATCCATCAATCCTTCTCTCCCCAGCGGACTCCTCCCTTCCCCCTGTGAAAGAAAGGTGATCGCTTTGCACTGGTGAAGGGTGGGGCTGAGTGAAGGGGTCTGATTGATGGATTGTCTTCTAAATGACTCTTATCTTACATCACAAAGGTCAGCAAGGCTGTTTTTAAATCACTGGAGCAAAGAAACTGTTTTTTAAATTGATTTGCTATAGTGCATTTTTTTGCCATTCACTTGAGTGCTTGGGAACCCATGTGAATAATGAGGCTCAAACTGTAGTAAGGTAGTTTGTGAGCTTGAATTTTACAGGCCCTGCTAGAATTGTATCCTCTTGCCTGATTTCTGGAATTAGCAGAGAAAAATCAGGAAAAAATTTAACCAAGCTATTTTTTGCAGTTAGTCTACATGTGTCTACATAGACTGATCTGGATTTATGACCTGGTTTGGTCAAATGAGAAACCATGGTTTCCTGTTAAGTGAACAAGCTGTGGAGGTATACAGAGGCATACATGCCCCTATTTTGTATGCATGGGGAGAGGGAAACCTTTTTTTTTTCATTTTGAAGTTAGTTCCACATTATGTCAGAAAACAAACCAGGATCAAACCATTGATTCAGCAGTGTAGGTGGATTGGGAGGCAATGGGTGTTTAAAGACAGTGAAGCACAAGAGGTTATGTTGTAAATTAGTTTATTTATATTGGTGGGCCAGAGGTTCTGAACCTTCACCATCAAGCAATGATTTTCAAGCATTCTCCCTGTGTATGTATGATAAAACTTATCTACCAAGGAACACTTGGAATACCTTGACTCTGGCTTACACAAAAAATGTTTTCTTGTGGTTGCAGGTTTTGCCTTGCATGTACTGTGATGTGACACTCAGCTGCATGGTTAGTGTCAAGACAGAAATTATGTATGTCATGTGTTCCTAGGCACAAGTGGAAGGACAGCTCAGTGGTGACACCCTTATTATAGAACTCCTTCCTGAGAAAAGTTGTAAGTCTGTGCCCTGTCTTGAGGAAAGTTTGAGGAAAACTTTCTCTTTTATTGAATTCCAAGACAGAGGATAGTGAAGACTATGTCCTAGTGAGCATTTAAAGAGGGCATTTGAATTTCTGAGATCATACTTTTATGGTATAATTATCTTCTACAGACTTTTATTTACAGTGTAGTAGTAAAAGAAAAACCAGTTCATAAATGATTCCTTTGACTTTTAGTAAGTATTCAGTTTTGCTTTATATTTATTTATTTAAGAAATTTATATCCCATTTTTCCCATGCCGAAGCAACTGCCTTTATATTGCTTAATTAGATATCTTTCTGTAGAAAGCTGGTGGGAGCAGCTTTCAATTGTACACAATTTCATACCTTATTTGTATGAGCATTTTTTTTATGAGCTAGTGCTAGTGTAGTGGAGCTTAGCTACAGTATTGACTGATAATTTTTTAAATTATGTATTTTTAACCAGAGGATAAAATTTACAGACCCTGAAAGTCAAATGCTGAAATGAAAGTTGTACTGTTATCATATGCAGATATGGCAGCATAGGCTTCCAGGTACTGGGGCACAAAGCTATCGGCTGATTAATGATTTGCTGTATTGATTCCAATCTGCGCATAAACATTTCAGTAACTTAGCTTGGGAGGGAAGGAATTCCAAAGGTTATCTACAAGTAATGAAAAATTACTTCTAGGCTTATTCATGCCAGAGTTTTTGTGAATTTTTTTTTTGTACAATTTATATATTGCCCTGGGTACTTTTTTATCTAAAAAAGATGGCTTACATCAGAAAAGCCTGCCTGGTTCAGACCAGAAGCCCATCTAGTCCAGCCTCCTGTATCTCACAGTGGCCCCAGGGAGCACACAGGACAACAAGAGACCTGCATCCTGGCATTCTCTCACATCTGGCATTCTGTGGTAGCCTACTTTTAAAATCAGGAGGTTGCACATACCCATCACAGCTAGTACCCTGTGATGGACTTTTCCTCCAGAAATTTGTCTAATCCCCTTTTAAAGGCATCCAGGCCAGATGCCATCAAATCATTTAGAAATAATTTTAAAAGATAAATAATTTTTTAAAAGTCTATAGGATTCCTCTTTCTAACTAAGTGGCTTTGAGCACCCAGGTATGGGAACAAAATGTCTTCTTACTCATTAATAATGGTGTATGCTTGGGGTGTCTTAAGTAGAAATGAAATGTGATGAATTTAACAAGCTGTCAGTGGCCAGCCCATTGATCTACCTAGCTCAGTAGTATTGAGTCCTGGGCTTTTCAGTGCAGCCCCCACCCCTGGTTCTCACTTTTCGAAGTACTAGCACTGCCACCAGGGTCAGCAGCTGTGCAGAGAGGTAGGCAGCTTGCCCTGTAGTTGAGGTTCTACTTTGCTCCCTTTTTGCCCAATTGTGAACCAGGACCTGGTAGCTGCACAGTTCCATTTTGCCCACTGCCAGAAGTGCCAGCAGCACAGCTGTTATCTCCACCTCCAGCAGACCTGGGCCAGGCAGGGCAGTGCCATGCGGTCACCATGGCATTGGGCCAAGTACCACCTGCCCTACTGAAGTACCACTAGTGGTTGAAAAGCACCGGCCTGTTCTGACTGACAGCAGTGTTCCATGCAAAGGGTTTTCCTAGCCTTGTTACATGACATTCTTTTACATTGGAACTGCTGGGAATAGATCCTGGAATCTTGTGCCTCCTACATATATGCTTTATCACTGAGCACCTGCCCGACAATGACTCTGAAGGATGTCCCACAAAGAAGCCACTCCTGTTGTTGCTTCAGTGAGATGTCATTGTATAGGTACGGCTTTGAAATAATCAGACACTTCAGCCAGCTGTGCCCACATTCATTGTGAGATATAACATGCCAAAGACATGTTGGCATCCTTCAGTCTCGGAAGACTATGGTATCGCGCTCTGAATGGTGGTTCTGGAACAGTGTCCTCTCCAGTGCGCGAAGCCTGGGTAAAGTAGATATGGAGGATAGACTGTTACCCATGCAGCAAATCCTCCCTCTCCATGTCGCTGAAATGGTCCAATGGAAAGGCAGAAGCCAATACGGTTGGTTCCAGCGGCGTTGCAGGAGTTGCCAGAGCGTGACTGTGTTCAGCCATGAACTGCCTCAGGGACTCCGGCTCCGGATTTTGCCTCGAGGTTGTCTCCTGAAGCCTTTTCCATAACTGGATATAGCCACAAAGCAGTGGAGGTTTGGGATCAGTGTTTTCTTTCTCTCAGATGAGCTGCCTTCCCAGGCTAACGAGTCCCATCTACCCGGTGGCTGCTTAGTCGCCTCTTCCGACAAGTACATCCAAACTGAGGGCCTATTCTTGTCCCCAGCCCCCAGGGGATAAGACATATAGATGGTGTAATAACCAGGCCAGCACAATGTCCTGCTATCCTCTTAAGGTGAGGTGCAATTTTTAAAAAGAAGTTGGTGCTAGGATAACCTTGAAAAATGTCATTAATATGTGTGTGGAGGAGGGGGAAATGAATTCTCTGTGGCCATTTTGCACCCTATTATCGTTTAAGCTACAAGGAGGTATTCTTTATGTGCTAAAACAGGGGTTCCCAACTTTTTTTCACTTGCATATCCCTTGGCAGCTCATTTTCATAAATTGTACCCCACATATTGGCAAAATGTTTGTAATTAATACAGCTGCTGTTATTTCAAATAATGTAATGGTGCCTTCCTTCCTGTCTTGCTGGTCCCACAAGGCATTCTGGGGTGCTAACCGCCCTTTTCCACCATTACTCAGTTTTTTCTGGTGTTCCCCTGGGGGTATGTGTACCTTTGGGACAGGTTGGGAACCTCTGTCCTAAAGGATCTTTAGAGGAGGGAACATTGGTCTTGATGAGTGCCTGAGAGCTTATGCCCTCAACAGTATCCCCAACCCTGCATGATCCTTTGAGCAACCTCCATTCAGCTGCTAGGATCATGGGGCAGGGAGGGATTGGGCTTGGGCTTGGAGGATGTACCCCTTTTTCCTCTCTTTCCTTTAAACCCCAACTTGAGGGAGGTACGTGGCAGGCCACTTGACTCCCTTCAGTCTTACTCCCAGCCCTGCCTGACTAAGGACTTGGGCTTATGCACTGTTCAGTGCGGCTAACCTTTTTCCTGGCTACATCAGGTCAAGACAGAAATGCAGGCCTTGTTCTCCGCCTGTTTGTAGGGTTTGGGGAGGGACATGCTTTCTAAGACCTGGTTGGGGGGGGTGTTGCTTTGGTAGAAATCTTGTCTTATCCTGTTCCCTCTGGTTGACTCTAGAACGTATACATACTCAACAACTCCCTCCCCAATTTACTACTTCAGGAATGGTGTTCAAATCTATCTTTGCCTATAATATATCCTACAGTATGCAAACTAGTCATATAGAACATACTGAGTTGAACTCAGTGGCCAGAATCCAGCAGAAAGTCAAACACATTTATTACCTGTTTAAATCCTTGGGGCTGAAGCAGACGTAACACTTTGCTGGATTGAAATCGTTGTGCTTGTTTCAAGCGAGTTTGACACCAATGCCCATTCTGGCCCTCATTCCTATAAATAAAGCAATTTAGAACATAAGAACAGCCCCACTGTTCTTATTTAGAACATAAGAACAGCCCCACTGAACAGGCCCATCTAGTCCAGCTTCCTGCATCTCACAGCGGCCCACCAAATGCCCCCGGGAGCACACCAGATAACAAGAGATCTGCATCCTGGTGCCCTCCCTTGCATTGGCATTCTGACATAGCCCATTTCTAAAATCAGGAGGTTGCACATACACATAATGGCTTGTACCCATAATGGATTTTTTCTCCAGAAACTTGTCCAATCCCCTTTTAAAGGCATCTAGGCCAGATGCCGTCACCACATCCTGCGGCAAAGAGTTCCACAGACTGACCACACGCTGAGTAAAGAAATATTTTCTTTTGTCTGTCCTAACCCTCCCAACACTCAATTTTAGTGGATGTCCCCTGGTTCTGGTGTTATGTGAGAGAGTAAAGAGCATCTCTCTATCCACTTTATCCTTCCCATGCATAATTTTCTATGTCTCAATCATGTCCCCCCTCAGGCGTCTCTTTTCTAGGCTGAAGATGCCCAAATGTCGTAGCCTTTCCTCTAAGGAAGGTGCCCCAGCCCCGTAATCATCTTAGTCGCTCTCTTTTGCACCTTTTCCATTTCCACTATGTCCTTTTTGAGATGTGTCAGCCAGAACTGGACACAATACTCCAGGTATGGCCTTACCATCGATTTGTACAACGGCATTATAATATAAGCCGTTTTGTTCTCAATACCTTTTCTAATGATCCCAAGCATAGAATTGGCCTTTTCTGCCGCCGCACATTGGGTTGACACTTTCATCGACCTGTCCACCACCATCCCAAGATCTCTCTCCTGATCTGTCACAGACAGCTCAGAACCCATCAGCCTATATGTGAAGTTTTGATTTTTTGCCCCAATGTGCATGACTTTACACTTACTTACATTGAAATGCATCTGCCATTTTGCTGCTCATTCTGGCAGTTTGGAGAGATCCTTCTGGAGCTCCTCACAATCACTTCTGGTCTTCACCACTCAGAAAAGTTTGGTGTCGTCTGCAAACTTTGCCACCTCACTGCTCACCCCTGTCTCCAGGTCATTTATGAAGAGTTGAAAAGCACCAGTCCCAGGACAGATCCATGGGGTATACTGCTTTTCACCTCTCTCCATTGTGAAAATTGCCCATTGACACCCACTCTCTGTTTCCTGGTCTTCAACCAGGTCTCAATCCAGGAGAGGACCTGCACTCTAATCCCCTGACTGTGGAGTTTTTTCAGTAGCCTTTGGTGAGGGACCGTGTTGAACGCCTTCTGAAAGTCCAGATATATAATGTCCATGGGTTCTCCCGCATCCACTTGCCTGTTGACCTTTTCAAAGAATTCTAAAAGGCTTGTGAGGCAAGACTTACCCTTACAGAAGCCATACTGATTCTCCCTCAGCAAGGTCTGTTTGTCTATGTGTTTTGAGATTCTATCTTTGATGAGGCATTCCACCATCTTACCCAGTATAGATGTTAGGCTGACCAGCCTATAGTTTCCCAGGTCCCCTCTCTTTCCCTTTTTAAAGATTGGTATGACATTTGCTATCCTCCAACCCTCTGGCACTGTGGCCATTTTGAGGGACAAGTTGCATTTTTTAGTCAAGAGATCAGCAACTTCACTCTTCAATTCCTTAATAACTCTTGGGTGGATGCCATCAGGGCCCGGTGACTTATTGATCTTTAATTTATCAATGAGGTCTGAAACATCTCTTTCAACCTCTATCTGACTTAATTCCTTTGGTCAGGAGGGGCCGTTCGGGCAGCAGTATCAGCCTGAGGTCTTCTGCTGTGAAGACAGATGCAAAGAACTCATTTAATTTCTCTGCCATCTCTAAGTCTCCTTTTATCTCCCCTTCCCTCCCTCACCATCCAGAGGGCCAACCTTTTCTCTGGTGGGTTTCCTGCTTCTAACATATTTGAAGAAGCTTTTATTATTCCCCTTAATGTTGCTGGCCATGCGTTCCTCATAGTCTCGCTTGGCCTCCCGTACCACCTTCTTACATTTCTTTCACCACAGTTTATGTTCCTTTTTATTCTCTTCATTAGGGCAGGACTTCCATTTACAGAAGGAAGCTTCTTTACCCTTTACGGCCTCTCTAACTTGGCTGGTTAGCCATGCGGGCACCCTCCTGGACTTAGTGGAGCCCTTCTTCCTTTGCGGTATACACTTCCGCTGGGCCTCTATTACTGTTGTTCTATTATTACAGCCTCCATGCACCCTGGAGAGATTGGACTCTTTTTACCTTCCCTTTCAACCTCCTTCTAACCTGCCTCTTCATTTGAGGGAAGATTGCTGCCTTCTCCACTAGTGTATCTTGTAAAACAGAATATCAGAGGGTCTGCACTGGGCTCTAGGAAACCAAGTATACAAGACTGGTGTGTAAGTTATGGTAGCTCTGAGACTAGAGTTAGATGGATTGCTGGTGGAGATCCACTGTAGAGTCAGTATAGAGGCAGCGTCTATTCAAGCAAGAGTTCAGACTGAGAAAGCTTTTGGGAGCAGGGCTAGAATGGAGAGGCATGCAAGATACAGGCCCTGCAATCAGATATGAAAATTGAATAGAAAGCAAAGAGGTAAGGAGACAATGGAGGAGCAGGCAGGATAGGACAATGGAGGATAGGACCTAGGACCTATCCTGGAATATTTATATTAAGGCCAGCTAAGGTGAAACCAGTGGGCTGCTTCATGGAGATGGAGCCAGTGCTATGACCCGGAGAACAATACTGTTCCACCTTGCAACCAGCTGCAGATAAAAAGGGCCTAGTGCAGGAGCCATGCGATTCCATGTTTAAATTCTGGCTGATTCCTACACAAAGTTAATTCCAAGTGTAACATGGTGTGCCATTTTGTGTGAAAATAAATTCCTGGGGGATGGTGTTGGAGACAACATAAATGAAGAGGCCAAACTTATTTAGCACTTCAGTTGAAATGCTGCTAGCTTATAAAGACAAGGATGTTATTAAACCACTGAAGTTCTGAATATGATGTTCATAACATTCAAATGCTTGACTGTCTGGGCATCCCAGCTGTCCGTTTCTGCTATTTTTGACGTGGCACAATATTAAAATAATCTGGCTTGCTGCTAACATCTGTTCCTGATATGTTAGATAGAAAACAAAGTTCCATTCTAGATCACACACCATGTTAAAAATTTTCACCTCTGAAGTGTTGACTTGTCATGTTCAAATGAATGTCAATGTATACGGGAAGAGTACAGAAGTAGCAATGAACTTTTAACATTGTGTTTTGAGTGGTGAAGGTTTCAAAAAGGATTGGTTTGGCTGGCTTCTGTTGAATGTAGAAGAGTCCTCTTGGTATTTATGAGAAAGAAATTCAGGTTTTCTAGCTACAACAAACTGAGAAATGTAATTATAATGAGGATTTATCTATGCAATTAAACTTCTAGGCCACCTTTCAACCAAATCATCTCTCAAGGCAACTTTTAAAACATAAATAACATAATCAAAACTAATTAAAAGACATAAACAAATGGTGTTAATCTTTTTTTTTTTGCTTGACGTAGGAAGTTGAAGTTAAATATGGTCTAAGGATTGACACTTGTTTATATAACTGTGCTGCCTTAACTGCCTGATCATTTAATTAAAACTTACTGTAAATCATCCTTTATTTGGAAGTAAGCCCATTTAATTCAGTGGGTATACTTCCAAATAAAAACACATAGGGCGAAAGCCTTGAATCCCATGTTGTCTGGTCTTGCCATATTGTCAGATGGCAGACGGACTACATTTTATTCTTCTGTAGTAGCATTTACTCTAATGCAGTATTTCTCAAACTGTGGGTCGGAACCCAGTGGGTTGTGAGCCAATTTCAGGTGGGTCCCCATTCATTTCAGTATTTTAGTTTTAATATATTAGGCTTGATGCTACATGCTATGTGACTGCATTTGGGGAAATGTTACAGATCTCTGCTTTGAACAGGCTACTCTGTATATGCTTTTAACAATGATAGTCAATGGGACTTGTTCCTGGGTAAGTGTGGGTAGGATTGCAGCCTGGGATTGTTAAAAATGTTCCTGCCTGATGATGTCACTTCCGGTGGGTCCTGACAGATTCTCATTCTAAAAAAGTGGGTCCCGGTACGAAAAAATTGAGAACCACTGCTCTAATGCTTTGTGAGTGGTATGGTGTTCTGTTCCTCATATAAGAAGGAGGAAATAATTTTACTGTGGGATAACAACCTTTAAGTGACATATAAGCCTCTTGCTGTGAAAATGGAGCATTATGAATTTGTTAAAAATAAAAAAGAAAAAATTAAAATATAAAATGGTAGAGTGTAGCTACTAAGGCTGGGGGCCTTTGCTTGTTTGACTCATTGGCATTCAGACATGCTGACAATGTTCCCCCACCCCACCCCCCGCCCGTGTAGGAAGGGAGAAAATTAGAAGGTTACAATTCTGCATAGTGGGAAGCCATACTTTGCCATTTTGCCAGAACATTGCAAGCTATAGTTTGCAATCAGTAGTTTTGGATTTTCTCCCCTTCCTTAAGGGGAGGGGGCGAAGTGAGAGCCACAGATCAGAGCTGTTTGAGCTAGTTTGACATTTCATCTGAATGTCTTTGTTTCAAAGGACTTCCATGAGAGTTCCATGGTGCAATGCACAGCTTTTTTTTTTTTAAAAGGAAGTTGAAGATGTATTAATTTTAAAGATCATGAAATGGTGCAACCATGGAAGGAGGAGTTGTCATGCCAGTCAGTGACCGTGACAGTCTTGCAGCCCCCATCCACGTGGCACAAATGTCTAGAATAAGCATCTTAATTGGTAGTGCTTTGTTCACTGATGGCCGTGTGCATGTATATCTGTGTGGTGAAAATTGCATGTTCTTGATGACTAAATGCTACAATTTGAGTGCCATGTGTGATTTTCATGAGAGATATGATTTTCATAAGAGACATGATTTCCATGCAATCACAGCACTTTCTTGAGTAACAACTATGTCTTTAATATTCAACTAACCATCATCTGGCCTTCAGGGGGAGTCCTCTTGCCTTAGCGTCCCACAAAGTGATTACAGATGACTTCATGCCTAAGAGAATTCCATTGGATGACTGGTCTGTACTCCAAAAAATTATTCCTGGTTTTCTCCATTCAGGAGTTAAACCAGCCAGCAGACAATAATAATTTATGATAGGCATTTTTTTTTACCCTCCTTCCTTTTTTGTACTTGCTGCCTTTTATTTTATTCTGTGTTCTCAGTCCAAACAGAAGATGAACCCATATACATTCCAGCAGAGACTTTTGTAGGTGTGTGAGTGGGATACTGAACTATATTCCTTTCACCAAAGAGATGCATGCAATGAAAGCATGGATCAGTGCCTTCTGTGTTGTGAACCTGTAGCTGTGGAATTCCTTCCTTAGAGATATTGGCTTTGCTCTGTTGTTGTTGTTGTTACTACTACTACTAAAGTTGAAAACCTGTCCTGAAATTTAGGTCAACTTCAAGGTCAATTTTATAAATTCTAAAAATTAAGGAAAGCAAGTGGTGCCTTATTAAAATATTTCAGGGATCGTTATGAACTTTATATCTCATAGTACCAAATGAAAGCAACATTTTTTAAATTTCCTTTTAGATGTTTGTTGATCTGTACATTCTTTTGCTCTATTTAGTAACAGTGTAGCATAGTTCTTATTTTTTACAGCCTTTCTTCCAAGCTCAGGATGGTATACATTGTTCCTTCCCTCCCTTTGTCCTCACAACAAATCTGTGAGGAAGGCAAGACTGAGGGCCCAAGCATATGCCCTCAGCCCTAGGTGTCATATGCGTGCTGAAAAACACCTTTATGGCACTTGGATGGAGAGAGCACTGACATCTGACCAGTCGGCACTGGGCCCAGCGCTGGAAGGATGCTGCCCGGAGACAGATAAGAGTGCTGGGCGGCAGTGCAAGTGTTTGGGGAAAGGGGGGAGGCGTTCTGGGCCAGGGGAAGGCAGGATGAGAACCGGCCCAGGAGGGACCAGCAGAGCCCTGCTCTGCCAGGTACTATCCTTTGTGTCGGGCTGAAAAGGTTCACTGAGGTTCTCAAGTCTGCGCTTGAGACTTACCAGTAACCAGACTGAGGAGATCTCTGGTAGCTTCCATGGGGCCGCTGGTTTCAGCTGTCGCCATTTTGGCACTGCTGCACCCAGTGGCCCTGTCAGGGATAGGATTGGGCTGTGAGAGACGGTGACTGGCCCACGGTGACCCAGGAAGCTTCGTGACTGAAGGGGGATTTGAACCTCTATCTTCCAAGTTTTTAGTCCAACACTAGAACCACTACTACTACACCTTCCTGACTCTTTTAAAGCTCTAGTATTGTTTTTCAGTCTTTTTCTATAGTTATTGCACTTGCCTGTTCTTCAGTTATCATTTCTGTTGCTAATACTATTTCTTATTGACAGTTCCTCTTATTTGGCTATTTCTGTTTTAGAATCATGTTTGGAAACCTTATTTTAACAAACAGACAAAATAATAGATGAAACTTATAAAAGTGTTATTGAATAATCTTTATTTTTTACATCCTTTTTTGTAATTCTTCTGTTGCATCAGATTGTTTTTCAAAAGTCTGAGTTAAAACCAGTTTCAAAGTGAATTCAGATTGAATTCTTTCTCAAGTGCAGGTTCTCAGCCTGTTTTCTCTCCAATAGTGGTTAAACAAATCCTTAAATTCCATATTTCTTTCTTCTAGGATAGTATTTCTATATCTTGTCCTTTAAAAAAAAATCCTATACTGAGTACCCAATCCTATCAAACTTTCCAACACAACTGCAATGCAGCCTCAATGTAAGGGAACAAACTTTGAGGAGGCCTCCACAGCAGGATGCAGTGCATACCCCATTGGCATGAGTGCATCAGCGCTTGAAAGTTGGATAGAATTGGACCCTGAATGTCCTGTTAATTTTTTAAAAGGTTCTTTATTTTCATCTGAACGGCTGTTATGGGCTTCCAGTTTCTCTTGGGATTGTAAAATATATTTCCCAGGTGCTGGAGAAAATCTTTCTGGGGAGTAATGCCCTTTCCCCCCTTTTCTTCTATTTACTCAGTCTATTTGCTTTCTAGTTTTCTAGTTTTCTCTATGTTAAATAACAATAATCCAAGGAGCCAGCCTTGCTCCTGGATGCTCAGGCAGTGGCTTTGGTGAAAAGTGCCCATGCCCAACTTCGTCACTACGTCACCTGAGCCTTTTCCTGAAGTCAGGAAATCTGGCGATTATCACTCATGCCTTAATCACATCAGTGTTCCATTATTGTAACATGCTCTACATGTGGCTGCACTTAAAACCATGTTTGGAAACAGCACCTAGTTCAGAATGCATCAGCTAGGCTGTTTGGGGAGCCCATTATTGGGACTCTGTCTTCCTCTGTGTGTAATTCAAGGTGCTGGCTGTTCCCTTTAAAACCCTGAATGGCTTGGAACCACTATCTGGCCCTCCAGCTCCTGTGCTCATATTAAGTTTTCCAGCAGAGCTACTGTGTGTCACCTCTGTTGGAGTTCTGGTTGGCATGACATGGATAGGGCCCTTTTTGGTGGTGACCCCTTCCCTCCCCCTGGAGACTCCTATGGTCTCCTTGTTGACGGAATTCTGCCTTTTGACTAAAACCTTTTTATTGAGACAGTCATTTGGTTACTGATTCTTAGGTATAGGTTTCTGGCTGCTGGTAGATTCTGTTTTTGTAATTGTGTACTGCATACGACAATGAATATTTTATATCCCATTTTTCAAAAGAAAGTAATTCACAAAGTAGTTTACATACAAAATCAATCAATCAATGGTTCCTTGTCCTCAAAGGGTTCACAGTCTAAAAAGAGGTAGAGATGGGCAAATCCAGCATAGCTTGACTCGGGTGGAGTCACGAATCTCTACCCCTTGTGACTTGTCTTGGAAACTTTCCAAGCCGCCTAGAGCATTTTGGTGACTCAAAATACTCAAGTATTGAATCTTCTCTTTAAAAAGTCAGAGGTGGCTCTACAGGAAAAAATGGAGCTACCACTGGAGTGTGTGTGTATGTTGGAGTTCTCTTTAACCATTCCCCTGATGTCCCCGCTCATCTGTAAACAAGGCTGAAGGGGGTAGGACAGATTGTGTGAGAGTGGGGACGGAAGCGGTAAGAGGGAGGAGGGTCATGCGCAGCAGCTGGGAGGCTTACCAGTATGACCCAACCCTTTGCAGCTCTACTCAGTAACAGTCCCATTTTCACAGGTCATTCAATGAGACTTCCCCCTCCCAACTAATAACGGAGCCTAAGGGAGCTCTGTTGGAAAGCATGATTGCTACGAACCACTTCCCTCCAGCTTCACTGCCTCCTCCTTCTCCCTGGGCTTCTCCAAACAGTTCCAAGGCAAGAACCCCCTTGGAGTCCTCCTTGTGTCCTACCTCATCCATCAGACTGCCCATCTTTTGTGATCTTTGGTTCTTTAAGAGAAAGAAAAGAGAGCCCGCTCCCACCTCCCCCCCCCCACACGTCCTGCTTGATGCAAAAGAAAAACATTAACTCTTCCCTGCCTCCTAGCTGGAACATCCCTGCGGCTCACCAGGTCTGAATGATGGCCCCATTAGGTCTTTCATGCTGCAAAAGTAAGACAGAGGCAAGTCTGCTCATGTGGGGACAGAGTGTCGAGTCAGTGACCTCAGACTCGAGAAATGCCAGAGTCATTGACATAGGTGACTTGAGTGTAAACAAGTCAGCGAAAAACACATGTTTTTGCGACTCTGACTTGAGCCACTTGACTCAAGTTCCCATCCCTGAAAAGAGGTGCAGAAGAGACACTAGCAAGAGCCATTGGAAAAAACACCATGGTGGGGTGAAATGGAAGCTGCTCCCTCCCTGCTAAAAATAAGAAAACATATTGTATGTTTTTACCTGATGTATTGCTTTGTTTTATGCCTGTTTTGAGCAGCTGATAAAAGTGATATACATATTTAATACACATTTAAATATGTTGTTGGTTCTAAATTATGTTATCTTTACACATTTATTTCCTGAATTATTCTAGATCAGTGGTTCCCACCTTTACTCAAGGGTTGGCAAGCTACCCTGCGGGGCAATTAGGGGTAATAGTGACTCAGTGGCGGCACTTCCGGGTTCATGCTGCTGCTAATGAAGTAAAAGAAGGGGAGGTTTCAGACTTACCCAGTGATGGTGGAAGGAAGCCAGGTTTTGTGGCATCTCTGGGTGAGTTTGAAAACCCCTTTTAAAAATCAGGGGTAGTGGGAAGCTGGAAGTACCATCGCCACTACCCCGTCATCACCACGGGTCACAGCTTCCCTTAAGAGGGAATTCTGTGTTTCTGGTTGCAACCCCCAGGTTGGGGAACACTATTCTATACTATCCTATGCATGCCCACTCATAAATAAGTTCCATTGAATTCAATGGTTCCTACTCATAAGAAAGTGTTATGGAATTCCAGCCTAAGTATTGTAGATACTTGCCTATAAGACAAGAAATTTCTGCCAATAAATCAAGTGTAAATCATCTCCTCGCCTTATCTGCAGGTCACTCAGGGGTTAAGGCTGTTCAGGCACTGTTATGACAGCCAGGAGAAGCCCAGAGGAGAGCAAGAGGATAATAATAATAATAATAATAATAATAATAATAATAATAAACAACTTTATTTGTATCCCGCCCTTCTCCCTAAAAGGGACCCAGGGTGGCTCACAACATATAAAAACAGTTTTAAAACTGTTGCAGAGATTGTTGTTTTTAAAATTGTTTAAAAACAATGCAGAGATAATTACAGGGCAATCAATCTCCATGGTGATGGGCACCAGGGCAAGCTGCAGCCAAAGTTAACCTTTTCACTCCTCCTGAGAAAAAAGTAAGCTAGGGCTCAGCACTCCCATTTCAAGCCAAATCAAGCGTGCCTCGTTTTCTTTGGCAGTTTCACACCCAACCCTTCTGCATTCTGGTTCTATTTTGCAAATGTTTGGCAAAACACCAGGTACATCCATGTAATCATTTCTATATAATAATAATAATAATAATAATAATAATAATAATAATAATAATAATAATAATACAGGTATTTATATACCGCCTTTCTTGGTCATCAGATTTCTCCTCAGACTTTATTCAAGGCGGTTTACATAGGCAGGCTATTTAAATCCCCGTAGGGATTTTTACAATTGAAAGAAGGTTCTGTCTTTCAAGAACTACAACATTCAGATGTTTCTTTCTGATCTGGTTTCACATTCTGGCCTCCATCCTCCCACACTCAGTGCAGATGGAATAACTCGGTTCAGCTTGTCAGCTGCTTCAGGGTTGCACGGTGCCGGTGGCCTCAAACTGGCGACCTGTGGATGTTATCTTCAGGCAAACAGAGGCTCTACCCTCTAGACCAGACCTCCTGCCTATATGAAACAAAGTTACACCAGGCATCTTAAAGAAGGATTTAATTAATGGTTCTACCAGTATGTTGTTTACAGTGCACTTAGTCTGATAGTGTTTACAAAAACACTGAAGACCCAAATTAAAAATATTAATGATTATAAACATATCTTATGATCTTTTGCTATATTTTTAATAAATTAGAGACTGTACAATTCTTAGGTAATAAATTGCTAGATTATTTTTCAGGATCTGACTTTGGGTAAAAGACAGAATTATAGTCGGACAACCCCTAAGCTTATCCCCCCCCCCTGACTTATCCGAGGGTTGTAGATAATGCCATGATTTTTGGCTCAAGATCTGCCCACAATTTCTCTGTAAAGTCGACTTATACTTGAGTGTCCATGGTATCCATATAATTCCTATTTAATTAACTTCTGCTGTACTTGGTTTTTCCCTTCCATTTTGCTTGGTTTTAAGCAGCCTTTCCCCCTTTCTAAATAGTAAAATAGACTGGGAGGAGAAAACTGCAAAAATTCTGTAAGGAATAGCCCTTTGGATTATCTGTTGGATTATCAGATAATGCTCTGTTGGATTATCTATTGGAAGTAGAGGAGCTTAGAGTTAGGTTCTGCTATACTTTCACCTGCTAAGTTATTCCCTAACATAACTGCTGTTTTTAGGAAGAGCAATCAGGATGCCCTGCAACAGTGGAAAAAGACACAAGGAAAAAGACCACATGGGTAGATTCTAGTAAATTCTTCTGTTGCCCATGCTACCAACGGCAACCTGGGTGTCTCAATTGTACTACATTACACTGAAAGCACCTGGACACACACTGGCATGCAATGGAGCCTGTGATATTGTTGAGTAAGGCCTGTTCTTAAGGAGTACTTCTTAGTAAATGTGCATAGAATTGTGCTGTAATTCTGTATACAGATGTAAACATGAAGGGAAGAGGAAAAGAAAAGACTATAGAATTTTCCCAGTACTCAAGCAATAATTTGTCACTAGGGAAAAAATAAATATCTTCCTCCTTCATGAACTCGTTGTGATTTTGAGTACTCTAATGCAGGGGTGCCCAAACCCTGGCCCTGGGGCCACTTGCGGCCTTTGAGGACTCCCAATGTGGCTCTCAGGGAGACCCCGGCCTCCAATGAGCCTGTGGCCCTCTGGAAACTTGCTAGAGCCCACACTGGACCAACATAACTGCTCTCAGCATGAGGGCGACTGTTTGACCTCTCATGTGAGCTGTGGGTGAGGGCTTTCTCCACTGCTTGCTATTTCACGTCTGTGATGCAGTAGTAGCAGCAGCAAATAAAAGGCCAGCCTTGTTTTGTGCAAGGCCTTGAGCTATTGCAAGACCTTCATTCATTCATACAAGTTCCACCTCTAATATATTAATTTATGTAAATTTATGTAAATTTACATATTTTAAATGTAAATTAATTCTTTTTTTCCCCGGCCCCCGACAATGTCAGAAAGATGATATGGGCCTCCTGCCGAAAACTTTGGACACCCCACTATAATGTAAAGATAATGCTTTCAGAGGCCAGTTACATTACAGCAGAATGGACAAATGCAACTATAGTGCGTATTTACAAAAAAAGCGACCATCATGATTCCTCCAATTTTAGACCTATAAGCCTTTTATCAGTGGGGGGAAAACTTTATGCTAAACATCTTTTAAACAAGCTGCTATTCTGGATGGAAGATCTGGGCCTTCCAGGGTGGGATCAGATAGGATATCGAAAAGGATTTTCACCAATTGATCACTGTGCTGTTTTAGCTCATTTGATTGACAAGCACACAAGGCTAAAAAATCAAAAATTATACGTTGCTTTTCTGGATCTTAAAGGAGCCTTTGACTCTGTTAATAGATTGCTGTTATGGGACAAATTAGTTAAACTTAATATAGACCCTAGACTTCTAATTCTCATTCAGAAACTTTACACAGGCACCGCCTGCCAAATTAAATTTACCCCCAAAATTCAGGTAGAAAGGGGGGTGAAACGGGTACATTTTAGCACCCACTCTTTTTAACCTTTCTCTATACGATTTTAGCCCCTTTTTGCTTCAGATAGATGGACATATTCCTAAACTAGGTTCAATGCATATTCCAGCATTGCTTTATGTGGATGATGCACTGCTAGTTTCCTGTACACCTACTGGACTTAAGCGACTTTTAAATCGAACTTCTGACTATCTGAAATGTAACAAACTCAAATTGAACTCTCAGAAAACCAAAGTTATGGACTTTTCAAAACCATGGAGCCCAGGCACTGGTCTATTAGAGGGGGGAAACTAGAACAGGTCAAAAGCTTTAAATATCTTGGAACTCACTTCCACTACAATCTTTGCTGGGGTACTCATCAAAAATTGGTTACAAACGTGGCCTGTGTTACTTTGCAGAGCACCAATCGATTCTTTTTTAGTCAGGGCAATCATTATATACCAGCTGCTCTCAAGGTATTTAATGTCAAGGTATCGGCACAGCTCCTGTACGCGTGCCCTATCTGGATTAGCGCTATAAATCGCACCTTTGAGAGTATCCAAGCTAAATTTTTGAGGGCTATCTTGGGTTAACCTAAATCTGTACCATACTCTGTATTATGTTTGGAGACCGGACAATCGCTCTTAGTATCAAGAGCACGGCTTTTAACCATACACTATTGGCTCCAGTTACATTATAACTTGAAACCAGGCAGTCTCCTATCCAGAATGTTTTCTGAGTCTGGTTCTTCTAAATGGTATAGTCACATTAAATCAAAAATTGAATCAATTGGTTTTTCATTGGATTTTTTAAGTTTCTATCCATTCCCTGGAGTTTATCAAAGGGTAAAGCAAAGAATGCTAGACATTGAGGCACAAAACCTCTTTGAACTTGCTTCTAGAATTTGCTCCCCTCTTAATTTCTCTATCCCGCTTAAGTACGGGCAAATGGCTCCTTATCTGAGTATTCTGATCAACCCTTCTGAACGTTGTGCAATCTCCTTGGCAAGATTCAGTGTGTTTCCATCCAAGGTCACAGAAGGCAGATATAGGCAAATACCATATAAAGAACGCCTCTGCCCTTGTAATTTGGGAAATATTGAATCAATCATACACATTCTTTTTATTGTCCTCGGCACACTAGATCCCGCCACACTTACATGACTCCACTTCTCGGCAAAATGAATGGGCTTTTGGATGAGGCAAAACTGAAGTGTCTCCTAAATGACTGCTCACCAGATGTGCTGTAGGGAGTTTCTAAATTTTTACTTTTAGCGATTTCTAAGCCTTCTTAATGTAATTTGTCAAAAATACTGATATTTTATGTTGAACTGTAAATGTTAGTAATTTAGTAACTTAACTCTGTTTTTGATAAACGGGATTAGGACTGGTTATGTTTGCTTTTATGATTTCTTTATCTATGCCTAATAAAGGTTTGTTCATTCATTCATTCATTCATTCATTCATTCATTACTGTGATTCTTCTTGTAGGTTTTTTTTAAACCCAGTTTTTTTTCTGTTAGGTTAGGCATAACTTAAATTTGGAGTCCCAGTAAATAGCTGAGTAAACACTCTGGTTTTCTAGAATGAGTGAGAATCTAAGTGACAACTAGGAAGAAAATTAGCAGAGGAAAAAAGACGCTTAGACTGTATTTTAAAAAAGTATGATTGTCAACTTAGACCAGCAATTTTCAATCTTTTTCATCTCATGGTGTACTGAGAATGTGCTAAAATTGTCAAGGGACACCATTAGTTTGTTGATAATTGACATGCACACCATACTGCCAACCAGGGCTTACATTTCCCAGTGGTCCTACTAATATATGACCCTACCTCAAACTCCCATGGCACACCTGTGTACAAATCATGGTACCCCAGTGTGCTGCAGCACAGTGGCTGAAAAACACTTAGACCAATTATTTTAAGAGTGCTGACCTTTCAGATATGCAGTGTGACCAGTCTTTGACTTGTTAATTTGTAGCAAACTGTACTAAAACATTTATTTTGAAGAAATATTTCTTGGATTTTTTTTAGACATTCTGGAGGTTGCTACTCCTAATGTTAGAATTCCAGATTCAGAGCTGTGTTTTGGAAAATGTCCTTCATGCAGACCATTCCACTGGCTTGTGGAAGTTAATTTTTTGGATGTAGAGTTTTGTGAGCAGTCAGGCAGGCTAATTCAGTTTGTTAGATGCAAGTCATATGGAGACTGTTTCTAGTAGTTTGAATAGGAGAGGGGTGACTAGCATGATCAGTGAAGTTACAAGCTGCACTGCCCAGAATAGGAATACGATGCTAGTTTGTATCCTTTTCTAGACTGACCTTGTGCTCCACTTCCAGTGTAGTACTGCAGTGCCAAGTCAGTTGGGATATAGGTAAGGGGAGAAGTCGTCGTGTGAATTGGGTTGCAGGATTGCCTGCCTATTCTAGATCTGCTGTTATGTAAGAAAATAATTACAATTTGTGGTTCTTTTATCTGGAGAAATAACACTCACTTTATAATTATGCATGCACGCACCTTGTAATTTGCAAAGAACAATTGTTAGCGGTAAGCCTCATGCCTTACTTAACCATAGAAGCTTTTGTTGCATGTCAAATTAAATTTCTATATTCTTTCTGGGAATTCTTTAGTTCTAATCCTTTAAGTCATGAGAAATGAAAAACTGAACAAAAGAGGACATGCAATTTATTTTAGGTACTACTGAGCAATGCAAATCTATATCTACATGCTTTAATGACGGCTAATTCATTTGCATAGACTATGTCTGCTTAAAGTCTTAGGTTAGATGTAAACTAAGTTTCCTCTTCGGGGTGGTGAATACAACTGCCATGTATCCTGGCCAGTCTTCTTAATGGTTGTTGAGCAATCAAGTCTTTACACTTTTAATGCCATATTACAAAGTTATGAGAGAGCCTGGCTTTCATAAGCAGAAGAAAGATTTTTAAATGCAAACCTGTAGTAGAATGGATGGTCTGGGAGTTCCTGGTGTGGTTGAACACTCCTTCTTTATTCATACCAAGATTTTTGATCTAAGGTCTGGAAATGGCGAAAGGGGGGGGAACTCTCTCATAGAGAGAAATCTACCAACCATTTTACCCAATGGGTACACATCACCTCTGCTCCATGCTGTAGAGACAGGGAAAAGGATGAATTTGCCTTACGTTCCCAAGAAGGAGTTCCAGGAGGTCGGATCCAATTTTGGATTTCTCCCCCGGTAGGACAGAAGCACCCCCTTTGTCAGGGGTCAGAAATAGAATTTTGTCAGAAATAGAATTTTTCTCATTGAAGTTAGTGTAATAATTGTACTTGTTATCCAGTTGTTCACTATAAGGGCTGTTTTCGGGTACAGATTATGTACATATAAAGAGAGAAAGGTGTACTGTTGAAGATGAACAGGCATGGACTTTACTAGATGAGAGACCACTTGGAACTTTTACAAAAAGAGAGGGTCTTTTTGCATACTACTTAGCAACAGATCTGGGTATACTGAAGTTACACTCCTTAGGGAACCATAGTCAAGCCTAACTCTCTGTTTGATATATGATGTTTGAGCTTTCAAATGCAAGGTCTGCTTGTTGCATTATCATTTGCCATTTTTAAGTGCACAGTTTAAAAAAATCTTTGGTATGCACCTAAAAATGAAATTTATTTATTTAAAAGATTTCTATACCATTTTCTGGCACTCATAGTGGAGTACAACATAAGAAACCACTGCATTAACAATTAAAAACAATACAGGAGCAGATGAAGTTGAACACCAATTAAAGCACCAAGAGAAGTTAAAAGGGATCCCTAGGAGGTTCCTCCCTCCTCGAATGCCAAGCGAAATAAATAGGTAAAATATGAAGAGACTTTAATAGAGAAAAATTGGCAAGAACAGAGTGTGCATCATATTTCTCAATTTAAAAAGGGGTAAAAATTACCAACATTTTCTTGCAGGGTGGAGGGACTTCTGTTTTCAAGGCTGCTTCGATACTCTATTTTGATGCAAGATCCAGGGTTATGTAGCAACCACAGATGTACTATTGATGTCACAAGATAGAAATTTAGAGTTGGACTTGTTGATTGCATGCTAAAGTTTTCTGTGAATGAAGTATACTTTTTGGCTGGGTCGCTGGCGCTTTTATAGCAAATGTTGTAAATACTGGTCATCGTTTACTGTAAATTTTTATGATGCTTGGCAGACAAGCTTCTATCAAGCTACATGGTGATGCACACTAGGAAGTGATTTACTGTAAATGTTGTTTCCACAGTGACTCAAAATTGGAAATAACTCTTCAGACACACAGACTTCTGTAGACAGAGTAGAAGACAAGTCACAACTGTCCCGTGGTGCTACTGTTTGTGCTAACCTCTGAAAATGCAGAATAAAAAGTTATAGTAAGGCTGTAGGACTTGTCTGCACTTAAACTGGGAAGAACAGGGAATAGATGGCTAATTTTGTCCAACCTTATCCGATTATAACCCTTGCCTGTAAGATGTGGAAATTTCAAATAAAAGCTGTTGATTTATTTTTTTACCATGTTCTTGTAAGACAGCTCACTATTTATGTGGTTTGGGTGGAACTCACAGATGAAAAGTGTTGGGGAGGGAGAAATAGACCAACCCATTTTGGCACAAAAATAACATACTGTGGTATAAGAACATAAGAACAGCCCCACTGTATCAGGCCATAGGCCCATCTAGTTCAACTTTCTGTATCTCACAGTGGCCGACCAAATGCCCCAGGGAGCACACAAGACAACAGACACAATCTGTGTCTCGGTGCCCTCTCCTGCATCTGGCAATCAGGCAGCCTGCCTCTAAAACCAAGAGCTTGCACATACCTACTGTGACTTGTAATCCGTAATGAACTTTTCCTCCAGAAATTTGTCCAATCCCCTCTTAAAGGCATCCAGGCAAGATACCATCACTACTTCCTGTGGCAAAGAGTTCCACAAACTAATTACTCGTCAGGTAAAGAAATATTTTCTTCTGTCTGTCCTAACTCTCCCAACACTCAACTTTCGTGGATGCCCCCTGGTTCTGGTGTTATGTGAGAGGGAAAAGAGAGTCTCTTTATTTACTCTGTCCATCCCCTGCATGATTTTGTATGTCTCAATCATGTCTCCCCTCAGGCGCCTCTTTTCTAGGCTGAAGAGGCCCAAACGCCATAGCCTTTCCTCATAAGGATGGTGCCCCAGCCCAGTAATCATTTTGGTTGCTCTCGTTTGCGGCTTTTCCACTACATCCTTTTTGAGATGTGGCGACCAGAACTGAATGCAATACTCCAGGTGTGGCCTTACCATCTTTTTGTACAATGGCATTACACTATTAGCTGTAATAAATCTTGTCAAGTTTGTATTTTTATCAGTTTTATTGAGTATTGTAAGTCACCTTGAGCTTTTGGAAAAGCGGGGTGTAAATGTTTTAAATAAGTAACAGCAGAATCCTGTGCATGTCTACTCAGAAGTATGTCCCATTGTTTCCAATATGGCTTAATCCCAGGAAAGCCTGTATAGGATTGCAATCTGAATCTCATTTTAACCTTGCAGCAGTGCTGCTACATAGATTTTACTAAGAGATTATGACTGAGCCAAGTTTACCAGTTAACCTAGTGACCATATGGGGATTTGAACCTGGGTCTTTCTTCCCAACACTGAGGAAAAAGATGTTGTACTTATGTTGCATCCTGTATTTTACAGCATTCCATTAGCCCTCTCTCCACTATCACACTTGTTATGTGGCTCCCTCTCTGTTCACCTTCTGCAGAGTTGTAACAACTAACAAAGAGAGATTTTCTATTTTTCTGCGTCTCTGGATGTCTGTTTGGGTGCAAAGGTGTAGTAGAATCTTCCTTAGAAGGATAGTTTTAGATTTATCTTCTTACCAAAATGATTAGATGTGCACTCTAGAAAGTTGGCATTCCATGAATGGCCATCTCCATTCACCCATTCCTGTTACGATCATGTAATGCCATAATGTGGATGGGGACTATAGGTGCAATTAGCTTGTGCTGTCTCGTGTATTGGCTTTACTGGGACACAGCATAGTAAATACCTTGTTTGTTGCTTTAATCTGATAGAGGTAGTGAGATTCGCAGCCTAATGTGTAAAGGCCATAACTTGTGGTCTGAAGACCTACAAAGATGTGAGCTTGCCAAAGCTAAGCTGCCCTGATGGGAGTTTGCCTGGGAATTGTTTGGTGTGTATGCCACTTTGAGTTCCAGAAGAAAGACAGGACGTACATTAAATGAATATAACAGTGTGTCTGTTGTACATGTGCAGTACATCACTGGAATGGAGCAAGAAGCACAGCAGTCTGTGCACAGTTCTTTCCCTTCTGTAAGTGAATGCGGTAATAATGCTGTATCTTGTCAGTTTTTTGCAGCACCAGGCCGTTCTGAGGTCTCCTGAATCTGTGCTGTACCATGTTGTAGTGTTTGCTGGAGCATACTTTGTCTATATTCAAGGCATGGCAGTTCACTTCTTTGCAGGTCCAGTGTGAGACGTGGCTGCACATTAGTGTGCTGTATGATGCATGTGGTGTGCTCCAGGGTCCCCTGTAATCTCACAGATGATGCTGGGGCATAGCTGTGTGTAGTAAGAAAGTTGCATCCAGCATCCTCTGATGCACTGTCAGACTCCTGAAGTGCATCACTTATACTGGATACTGCTTCATTGGAACAATAAAAGTATTACAGGTTGGGCATCCCTTATCCGAAATGCTTGGGACCAGAAGTGTTTTGGATATCAGATTTTTCCATATTTTGGAACACTTGCATACGTAATGTGAAATCTTAGGAATGGGGCCCAGGTCTAAACACAAATTCATTTATGTTTCATATACCCCTTATGCACGTAGCCTGAAGATAGTTTTATACAATATTTTTAATAATTTTCTGCATGAAACAAGGTTTCTTTAGGCAAAAAAGTAAAAATAAAAGAGTCATATTGGTGCTCCGAAAAGTTCTGTATTTTGGAATATTCCATATTTCAAAATTCTGGATAAACGGTACGCAACCTGTACTAATTCAAGTGAGGGTCTGAGTTGCTTATGCAGTCAGGCTCGGCTTGCCTAGATAGTCTCTGTGATGCACAGTTTTGACTCAACACATATTTGGCTCCTGTGGAAATCATAACAATCTTTGTTATATATTTCTGTTTTTGATAATAATTTTAAATTTCTGTCCTGTCTGTAGAAAGATGGATTATAGGAGAAATAAGGCTATCAATTGGCATTTAATTTGTATCTGTTCTACCCCAAGAGATCTAGGAAGGTAACAATATTGTATGAATATAAAATACATATTTTCCTATCCCAGTTTGGGAATAACATTTAAAAAATGGTTTGATTGTAAACTGTCTTGGAAAATTTCATTTGAAAGTCTGTGTATAAATGTTTTAAATTAGTTCTCAATTTTTTTGAAAGAAGGGGAAAACAAGGCATGGCGTTTAGCCTCACATTGCATCTGTTTGCCATTTCCTGGATTGGTCACTTTACACACTATCTTACCAGCACATTGTATATAATGTACTGCAAGGTTCATGGGTACAATGGTACATGTTCAGGGTTTATTATTATTTTTAAATATTATAAACTCCAAACTTTCCATTGCAAGAGTAAGGAAGCGTGTATGTGTGGGAAATGTGCAAACTATTTCTAGGCTAATTATGAAAATGAAATGTGATGATGGTCTGAAAGTGGTCGCAACTGGAGTCTCCACCTACTGCAGTCCAGATTTGTATCAACTTGTTGAATGTGAAAAATTCCCTTTTTTAATGAATTTGTGCCAAGAAGTTATTTTGTTCTACATAGTATCTGTTTAGTTTGTTGGCAACAAGGAAGATCTACATTATGAATGTCCACAACTTTTGCTTTGTCTTGCAATCTGACAATTTGGTTTCTCCAACTAGCATTTTATGATGAAAGAGCTGATGTACAATGGCTAATTTCAGTATGATGCTGAATATATTAAATGCACACACACTGTTCATGTTTGCATTCCTTTATTTGTGATGCCAAGCATATGCAAACTTGAAGAGTGCATGCGTGTGTTTGATATATCCAGCACCATAATGAAATTAGACCTTAACCATTATACTACATCAGCTCTTTTGTCATAATATACTACTCATAGAGAAACCAAATTGTTGGGTTACTGGAACTGTGTGTGCACCAGGGATCCATGGCCATGACACTGGTGTGCTAATGTTGCATGTGTGCATCATAACATCAGCCCAGGGTTCAATGTACATGGTAGGTTGTTTTTGTTTTTAAGACATGTCTTAAGCCAGGGCTAACTGTGTGAGTTGGGTTGTGTCTGGTTAAAACCTTGCTCTAGCCCATGAACTCATGAGGTGTCCTTAGTGACTCATCTGTCTCTTAGTTCAGTCCCTATCTGATATACACTACAAAGCTGTTCTGAGTATTAGTGAGATCATGTATGTGAAACTTTTTTAAATTCTCAAAAAGTGGTGTCTTTCATGGCTTTTTGATGCAAGATTCACCTTTGATTTCATTTTGCAACCCTGGACCCATTTCTCATTTTCACTGTATTTGTCAGTCTTTTTCTTTTACTGTCTCTGTGTTATCTCATTCTGTCTGACTTTCTGGCTCTCACCTCAGTTTTCTCTTTTTCTTTTTTAAAAAAATTCATAAAGAGAGTTAGGAAGAGAAAATGGTGATGGTTGCAAAATGGTGCAACCTTTTTTTAAGTTGTATTCCAATGTGTTCATAAGTGCCAACCAAACAGCTGAAGACTAGTTCTCTGAACATGATATAAATGTAGCTGCTTCTTCAGAATTTAATCAATTCCCTCTTCTAAATATACTTTCCAAGAATTGCTTGTTGTATTTAAGCCTATATATAGTTGCCACTGGATTTTGAATGATGTGAAGAGATCCTCCTTTAGGCAGTGGCATAGTTTGTGCCACTGGGCTCATAAATTTTGGTCACCTCCATACAGCATAATTAATTAATTTTTGCTTTTTTATACCACCCTTCCTAGATACAAGATACAACATACAAGAAACCTTTATTGGCATATTTAAAATCTAAGCAGTGTAAAACAAAAGATTGGATGGAGGGATACATGAATCAGAAGCCTTCCTCTAAGGAGCTCAGGGTGGTGTGCATGGTTCCTCCCCTTATTTTGTCCTCACAACAACCCTGTGAGGTAGGTGAGACTGAGAGATAGTAATAGTAATGACATGAAAAATGCCAGATGCAGGGGAGGGCACTGGGATGCAGGTTATGCTGTCTTGTGTGCTTACTGAGGCATTTGGTGGGCCACTGTGAGATACAGGAAGCTGGACTAGATGGGCCTTTGGTCTGATCCAGCGGGGCTCTTCTTATGTTCTTAAATGAATAGTGATAATGGCCAGAAAATAAATGCAGTGAATATTTCCCCACAAGCAATGGTTGAAATTTTGCAGCAAATGGTATATAACATGATGGTATTATTCCTAAAAGTCATAATTTTTACAATTTTGGTCACTAGGGTATCACCCCTCCGTGAGGATGTCTCATTGCTCTGTTTTGAGTTAAGGAAGTGGTTCTCAAACTTTTAGCATTGGGACCCACTTTTTAGAATGACAGTCTGTCTGGGACCCACTGGAAGTGATGTTATGGCTGTCATTCATCAAGCAAATTAAAATAAATAATTATAAATAATTAAATTAAAGAAAAACAAATAATTAAATAAGGGGAAACCAGTCCTGTTCTACCAAGTGAATTTTCTGTGTAGCCTATCTTCAATAACACCCCCCACACACAAAACAAAATGAGATTTTCATCCCTACCCAGTGCCCAATTCAATTTAAGTTCTTATATTTAAGCCATATCACAGGGCTCACCTAGCTTTACAAGTCTTAAATAGAAATAAACTGACCTTACCAGCTCAAGCCTCTGTTTTATTCTTTTTATGGGGGGCTACCTTCTGGAGTATTTGTTGAGCTCCACGTTCATCAGATTGGGACCATTCTGGTCACCTTGCATTCTCCTGTGCCTGACCTGACCGTGAGCCAAGGCACATTTGTTTACTTGTGAGTAAATGTGACCGTGTGACTTAGTTTCACTTTCCATTGAGTTCAATACAGTTGTCAACTTGGAGGGAGGGACTTCTTTCTTGAGTGTTTTTTGGGGCTGCATTCATCTGATCAGAACCATTCAGGTGTTGTTCAATTTGTCTCAGTGTGCCCTTTCTGATGGACTAAGGCAAGTTCACCTACTCTTGAGTAAATGCACGGTATGGCTCAGTTTCACTTTGCATAGGGCTCCATGCATTTTTGTTTTCTGGTTTTTTGGCCGTATTTCCCTCCTGGTCTTTATTGCTTTCTGCTGTAAATTTCACATCAAATGGTATATGACATGGTGGTATTATGTCTAAAAACCACACTTTTAGTGATTTTGGTCATTTGTGGTGTCACTTAGGGCAAACTGCCCCACCCGCTGTTTGCTAGCTACGCCACTGCCTTCAGGTTTAATAGGGCATTGTCTTCAGTAATTAATCATTGAACTACTTTAATAAAACAACTGGTGAGAGTGGATCACTGCTACCTACATATCTAAGAGTAAGCCCCATTGAACTCAGAGGGGTTTATTTCTTAGTGAACATGTACAGGATTGTGCACTAAAATTGTTTTAAAAAAATCTGAGCTTTTTGGATCTGGATATTTAAATCATTTGGATATACATATCTAGAATTTTAAAAGGAGAATATCTAAATTGTAAAATAAGTGACACCTATGTGGGCAAGCTCTATAAAATATAAACTGGTATATGTCATTTTTGTGTTCTGTTTTCAAAGTCAGTGGAAGCTTTTTTCCATTACAAATAGTGAACAGAGGGATATACGATTGGAATTGGAACAATGGCAGAGGCAAAGCGCTAAGCCCCTCTCCCCCATGATTTCAACTCGTTTCCTCTCTTGCACTCATACTTAAGTCCGCCCCCCCCCCCTTTTTGGTAACTTGTGTGTTTAGGGTCATACCTAGTTGGAGCAAAATACATGATTGGCTTGGCCATGTGGTGCAGCTTTTGGTGGGCTGTTCCATTTCAGAGAGGACATACATGTCTTACGTTTCCCCCTTATAGAATTTCCATGCCTTCAAAACCAATAGGTTAGGGTAGTGGTTTCAAATCTTTTTAGCACTGGGATCCACTTTTTAAAATGACACACTATCAGGGCCCACCTAGCTTTGAGATTTTTTAAAAAAGTGTCACCTAACCAGCTGCTCAAGCCTCTGTTCTTACCCTTTTCACCCCTAGCCTGCCACTTTCTCCCTCCAGCTTGTTGCAGATACTGCCTTCGCTGTTCTGCTTTCCGCCCACTGAAAGCGAGCAGAAAATGGATCATCTGCCTCCTCACCTTGCTCTAGGTGCAATTTCTTCAAACAATGAAGTGCAAGGCTTCCAGTTTGATTTAAAGGAGCTCCTTTGTTTTTGTGGTCCCTTTAAGTTAAACCAGAAGTTCTGCACTTAAAAAAAACATGCAAGGAGTGGCTTTTTAATTTATTTTTTGTTAAATGTGCAGCGGCAGCAGACTCAAGGTGGTATTGAGTGATGTTCTAGATTGCATTGCCACTAACAAACTCTGCTGACATTTCATGATGCCACATATGTGGGGAGTGCTACAAGCAGACATGTAGGATGTAGTGTGGCTGACTCTTCCCTCTGCTGTCCCTTCTCTTACTGATAAGTTAGAAGGGAGAAAACTTCCAGTAAAAATCTTGCTACTCACTATCTATCTATGTGAGATAGTTCTCAATATTTTGTCTAATGTTTCCAGTGTTCTGTTGCACTTGAGAGTGATCCAAAAGCAGAATTTGGGGTATAAGAGCAGGTTTGCAATGTTTGGGACTAATGAGGAGTAAGGAATAGGCGTAGCCCCCATTCTAATGATATCCTTCTATAGCAGCGGTTCCCAAACTTTCAGGGAGAGTTTTGGACACTGTGTTTCTGGGGGAGTGGAGATGTCGGCGACACAATTGCCACTGTCGCACTGCTGCAGAGAACAGAAGGGTTTTAAAAACTTACCTGGAGTTGCTATGAATCTCTGGAAGGTCTGGGGAGTCTGAGACCCCGTCTGCAGTCCTCCCTGTGCCACCAAACTTCTATAAATAGCAAAAAAAAAGCCACTATGGGTTTTGCCACAAAAACCAGAAGTGACTTTTTTGTTTTGCTATTTACAGGAGTTTGGTAGCACAGGGAGGACTGCAGAGGGGTTCTCAGGCACTCTTAACCCTCCAGAGAGCCATAGCAATTCCAGGTAAGTTTTAAAAAGCCCTTTTGTTCCTTGTGGTGGTGCAGTTGTGTTGCCACCATCAATGTTGCTCTGTCCCTTAGTAGGGGGCAGTGACAGAGGTTCCCTGGCTGGGATGTCGTGTCACCCCAGTTTGGGAAATTCTGCTCTAGAAATTTTCAAGCTTTATAATTATTTACTCAGTATAAATTGAGACTCCACTGAATTAAAACATAACTTTAATGTTCATGGTGAGTAAATATATTTAAGAATTTTAATTCTTAAGTATTGCGGCTCTCAAACATATGAAGTTTATCATATGTGGTTCCTTCATTAAGCAAGTTTGGCCATTCCTGCTTTAGTCTATACACAAGCAGCCCATTAGAGTGATGAGCTCATTGCTATTCACCAATATTATCCAGCTATTTGGGACTGGCCTTTCAGCAGCAACGTTTATTTCTTGCAGCTGCAGCCTGTTTCTCCATGCTAACAAAGACAAAGCATCTTCAAGACTCCGCAATCCAGGCAAGGTAGCAGAAAGCATAAATTTTCTGGAGTGAGAGATGTCTTCCTTGCTCTCAGGCCTTTTGGAATCAGATTCAAGAAAAGGATGTTCAGGCGTACGTGGACAATGTCTTAAACAAAGGCTTGTGAACAGGCAGGGGCAACAAGGTCTCACAAGGAGGTGAGCAAGTTCTCCCAACTGACTGGAGATCCACCTATGATCATGAGAGCAAGACATGTCTGATTTTATAAATTCAACTTAACAGTGGACTGGCTCTGTCAGCAGATGCTGGCTCAGTCAGAATAGTAACTGAACACAGCAGTGTTCTGGTTGATCTACAGACACTTCAGGATGAGGCTCATGGTTCTACTTGCATCATCCAGGAACCTCCAAGTTGAGAAATTTTCTGCAAGAGCCTGGTCATACCAGGCCTGAAAATGTGAATGCGCTGGCTCAGGCTTGGTCCACAGGAAATCTGTACTCCTTTCTCCTGATTCTGAAGGTGGTTTGAAAGATCAGGGAATCGCATGCAGAAGTAATCCTCATTGTTCCGCAATGACTGAGGAAACTATGGTTTGTGGCCGTAATCACAATGTTAACCCAGTCACCATGGCAACTGTCCCTCTAGAAAGATCTATTAATGCAGGGGATCAGTTCTACACCAGCGACTGTACTGGGGAAATTTGAGCATATCTGTGAATTCCCCTTCAGCATAATAACAGAGAAAACTACTTGTTCATATTATTACAGTAGGGGCTTTCCAGGTTCTCAGTCCAGTTTGGAGATTGGAGGGGAGCCCCTCCCTATGGTGTTCATTTGCATGTGTCCCTGCCTGGCTAGCAAGAGGAGGAGCTCCCCTGGAGTCAAAGACTGACCCACCCCAGAAAAGGAAAATTTTCAGAGATGCTCAATGTGTCCACTCTCAGTGGCTCCCTGTGAGTTTTACTGAACAAAACAAAAGTCAGTGGGAATCTACAGTCTGGGACATTGTTCCTCCTGGTCCCAGGTGCTGCTGATGAAGGCCCTGTAGTAAAGGGGCTCTTAATTATCTTCCTTTCCTAGCCCATCACAATCAGAGGCATTTAGTTAGTATTCATACTTTGGGGGGGGGGGGAAGATGTATTGTGGTATTTTTACTGAACTATTTTAGAAACTAGATTGTCTTTTACCTTGTACATAGATACACAGTATTCCAATTTTTCCATATTAAAACCAGTCATAATTTTAAAAATACTGAGTGACAACAGAAAACTGGCTACAAGCTGGATACCTGTTTCTGACAATTGTTTTTAAACAAGACAGTCTAAATTATAGTCTGTTAAATTATTAGGCTGTTTGACTGATGTGTGAGAAGTGATTTATGCTGTGATAAATAAATATTGCTGTATCCTAATATAGAACTTGGCAAATCTAGGTTCACATGGCGAAAATAAAAAGAGGGAACTTCGTCATTTAAGAGGAAACATTGGAGCTATATTTGTGACTTTTCTTCCCCATAGTTTTCTCTGAAATGGCTGGTTTATGCAAGTTTGGTTGATAGTCATTGAGGTGATAGTAGAGCAGACCAAGTCTGACATCTGTCCAGCTGTATTTTACTGCACCAGCTTTATGATTTAGGAGCCTGCAGGTTTTTGAGGCATACCAATGTCCTTGTGATGCAGCTGGAAAGGTAATTTAATTCTTCACTAAATGGAAGTGCAAAGTAGGTTACAAATGTTAATATATTTAAAGATATTTAGTGTAGGCCTACTTAGATGGGAACTAACCAAGTTGAACTCTGTCTACCAGATGTATATGGTGCTTCACCAAACGCTTGCCTGGCAGACTAAGACTTAAATCTAATCTTCAAAAACTATTCCTTGACAAGGAGGCCAGCACAATGCAAACTTAGTCTTTCCTTGTAAATATATATATTTTAATTAAAAGAGACAACCATTTAAATAATGTGGGTGATTCCATTCTACTTACTAAGCATGTGCCCCAGACTGGGTGAGAGATGGAAGAATGAATCTGCTGTTCCCTCAGTTGTCTCCCTATGTGTCTCTAGTAGTGGGATTTTAGTTTTTAAAGAAACAGTACATATTTTTCAGATTTAACTGTAATTTTGACTATATTCCATTTCACCTTACATGCTGACTTCAGCATTGAACCATAGTGTAAGATGCAACCTGACTGCGGTCTGTTTTTGAGGCTGTTCAAGACTTAGAGCCAAGTAAACCATGTCTCACTCCTATAATATTCAGCTTCTTTAAAGAAATCTAACAATATTTAATTTAAAGAAATCTAATTTAAAGAAATTTAACAATATAATCATATGCATCTTTACTCAGAAGAATGTTTTGTTTATTTCAGTGGGATTTTCTCCCAGGTAAGTGTTTATAGGATTGCAGCCTATTTGAAATCAGTTCAATTGAACTGATTGATCACAGTGGGGCTTACTACCTTTTTTTTTTTTTAAATAAAATGTTTATTTATTACAGAAACAGGCCAGGGAAATGGGATAGACTTAGGGATAGGTCTACAGGTTACACATCAGGATAATGGCCTTGGGTTACAGCATGCATTCTTAAAATTTTTTAAAAAGGGCTACAAAAAAAGAAAAAACGTATCAATGTAGATATTATCTCATTTATCATTATAATACTTACTAATTGATCTAATCAATCAATAATATTTGTCTAAAATTATCTATCCAGTCATAAAAAGGCTTCCAGTATCTTCTTGTTTTACCTAGATCTGTCCCTTTCATTCTTTCTGTTAAAGGAGCTTACTTCTGAGTAGATACATAGATTGTACTGTAACTGCCTGGTGTGCAGGACTGCTGCGGCGCCAAAAATGGCTGCCACGGTATCCTGCACACAACCAGGCAGCTTGCGGCAGCTTGCGGCAGCTCCTCGGGGAAAGGGGACAGGGAAGTAGCCCTTCAGTGGGGCTACTCAATTCTGCAGCAGCTCTGGACCGCATTCTCTTCTGTGGGAGAATGGCTATTGTGGCATGAGGTAGAAATAAATTCGCCAGTTAAATGCTCCAGTAAACCCCCACACAGAGGAGGCTGCCTTCTGCATCTCTGTAAGATATACTGCTCTAACTGTGCCACACCTTCTTCAGAAGTGCCCCTTCATCTGGAGTTGAGTAATTCTTTTCTGTCTCTTTATCATGGATACAAACTGCAAGAGAGAAGATTTTGATTAGACATCAGGAAAAAATTCCTGCCGCTAAGGGCGGTTTGGCAGTGGAACAGATTGCAGAGAGAGGTGGTGGACTCTCCCTCACTAGAGATATTCAAGCAGAGGCTCGACAAGCACCCATTGAAGATGCTCTAAGAGGATTTCCTCCTAAGGCAGGGGGTTGGACAAGATGACCTATTAGGCCCCTTCCAACTCTTTGATTCTGTGATCATAGTACCGACTCCAAGCAGAATTACTTGCTCTCGGGGGAGGCTGACTGTTGCAGCTCTGTATGAGTGCCTCTGCAGGTGGCATACTTAGAACAGTGATTCATTCAGAAACATAGGGGATGACACTTCCTCCTCATATTTGCAGTCCTAAGCAGGCAGCAAAATCCGGAGGAAGCCATTACAGATGGTTTATGGGCTGAGTTTGACTAGACGGGTTACAGATTTGCTGAATTCAGGCTTAAACTAGGTACTGTTTAGGAAAGAAATAAGATTTAGGAGAAAAATGAGGTAGGAGAGAAATGAAAGAAATGGAGCTGGCGGGGGGGGGGGCGCAGAATCAATTGTAAGAAGTAGCAGTTAGTCTGTTACTGTGCAGGACCCAGTTTCATCTATTATGGTTGTTCTTCTGTTGCAGGGATGTGACATTTCCCCACTGCTGAAACCACCATAGGCATGATCTAGTTAAAACTGAAGTTTGTTTTAAGTCCCAAAGATTTCAACAAGGCAGCTTTAATGGGAGTTGCAAATAGTTCATTTTCACTGAATGTTTTTAGCAGAATATTGTGTCCTTGGAAAAACACTTTTCTTCCCTTCAGCTCATGTGTCAGTTTTTATAGTGAGTGCTCCAAGCAATATGGTTCTGTAAGTATCATGGATTTCTATTAATACTGGCACTGTTTTATTACCTTATTTGCATTTTAAGTTGATTTTTTTATTGTTTTTATTTAGAAGTGAACTTATCTCCTGTGACTTATGACATTTAGCTTGTATGGACAGATCCTGCACACCTAAATTAATGTTTACATGGCATTTCTGCGATATGAGCTCAATGCGTTACTGTTGCTATTTGGGGAAATGTTACAGATCTCTGCTTTGAACAGGCTACTTATGTGTATGCTTCTAACAATGATAGTCAATATGGCTTACTCCTGGGTAAGTGTGGATTGTTAAAACTCTTCCTGCTTGATGATGTCACTTCCGGTCATGACATCACTTCTGATGGGTCCGCTTCTTCCACTGGAGGCTGCTGCCTACATCCTCTGGCCCTGCAGCACCTGAGGTTGCCTTGAGGCACACTAGCGGTTGAAAACCGCTGCTCTAGCCCCTTCTTCAGCAAGTCATTATTTCTTGGCCACAGTACCTTGTCTGTAAAATGGGATTCATAGTAAACTACCTGCTCTGACCATTGTTGGCAGAAATTGTAAAATTAATAATGCACTGAACCCACAAAGAGCTATATGAATAAACATTTTCTGATTAAGTAAGTGAAATGCTATACTGGAAGAGCATTTACTTTTTAAATAATTAAGGTGATTTCACTATGATAAAAGGAAATAGACTGTTTACCAATATAGCATACTACATCACAGAGGAAGCTGCCACTGAAGGCTTTATTTGAAGAAACTATAGCTCAGAACTGCTGTAAGTCATTAGTCATTTTCTCAAATAGGAAATACGAGAAACCACAAAGAACAGTATCGGAGCAATGCTGGGGCCTGACTAGAGGACATAAATAGAATTATTAAGGGAATAACTTACATTGCTTAAAAAAGGCTTAGACACATTCATGGAAGACAAGTCTTGATTATTAACCATTGGTCTCCGTGTTTACAGACAGCATACCTTTGAGCGCCAGGTGCTTGTAGAACAGTAGTGTCCCCCAGAGTCTCTAGTGATGGTAAAGTTTATAAAGACAGTGAGCTGGTGAAGTAGAAAGAAAGATCTCAGAGAGTGTGAAGTAGCTACTATGGTATAGTGCTAATGTGATAAGTAGTGGATTGAGCAAACCTACATGCCATGTGATCTACCAAGCAGTACGCAGCCCACCAGCCTTGTTTTGTGGCTTGCCACAACCGCTTGACAATCCTCCTGTTTTTGCTGTCCTCAGCAGATAACTAGAACCAAACTTTTACTGAACATTTGGTATGGCACTGTTTTCACATGCTGCGTTGCAAGGTTGGGCTAACATGTTGAGTTTGGATATTGATCAAACTTTAAATCTTTGCTTAGCCATGAGGCTCACTGACACCCCAGTCCTAACTGAATTCTCCCTGACAATACAGCTGTTCCATACCTCCTGCCAACTTAACAGGCACTGGTGATGGGTGGCTCCTCCATTGGCATGTGTATATCTGCCAGCCATGTGTGCTGGCAGCCTCATTTCGTGGTCATTGTTGCTGCAGCAGCCCTGCACTTCTGCCAGGGGAATATGCATTTTGTCAGTGGATTTATCAGTTAGGCCTGAGCTGTGAGTGTCTTTAGGCATACCTCTTTCATGCAGCCTACCTTGCTGGGCAAAGCTAATCCCCTTGATGACCCTTTGAGCAAGATGTTCATGTGATGAATGAAGCAGGCCAACCAATAGAAGCTGCAGATCATGCAGGCTGTGGCTGGAATGGGGCAACTATGATTTCTTGTTACTCCTCAGGTGATATACTGTAAATTTCTACCAATAAATCAAGCACAGATTGACACCTCATCTGCAGGTCACTCAGGGGTCAGGTCTGTTCAGGCATGTCTCAGCAGTCAGGAGAAGCCTGGAGGAGCTTTAATAGTGCCTGCAGAGGGTCTGTGAAGTGTCTGAGAAACATTTTGAGTGATTGTAGACAGCTTACAAACACACAGCTTACAAACACACAGCTTGTTTACATATACTGGAGCTATAGGGTCTTCTGAGCATGCTCCTTAACTCCAAACTCAGGAGTGCCTCTTAAAATGATAGTGAACAGTATAAAAAGTTGCTTGGCAGTAGTTGAAGCAGGGTGTTGTGCTGAGGAAAGCTGTTCATGTTGCTTTACAGTGGTGCTGCATTTCTTTTAGATGATTTTAAAAACTGCCAATGCTTTTCTACCATTTCAAACCTAGATTTTTTTTTTTTTTGCAATGCAGTGTTCTTTTGCTTTGGGGGGTGGGATGGCACACAGTACTACGTAAGTACCTCGTTAGTATCTTCAAAAATAGTGGTGTGGCTCAGATTCTTTCCCTTCTTTCAATCAGGCTCCAGGGCAAGCTGCAGCTCCTCCTCACAAGCACCATTCCCTAAGTTTTTCCCATGACTTATCCAAGGGTCATGGAACGTTCCATGATTTTTGGCTGAAAACCTGCCTTTGCCTAATCTGTGAGGTCGCCTTATAGGCGAGTATCTGTGGTAATGCCCTCACATGGGTGAGCCACTGGTGTAAAAAGAACAGCTTGCTTCTGATGTTGAGGGGTACTAATTTCTATAGTATTATCAGTAGTATAGAGGCCTGCTAATTAAAGGATTCTGCAGATTATAGAAAAAATGCACATGCTGTGCACGCGCGCCTTTCTTTCAGGAAACCGTTAGAAATTGCTTGGCTTTTAGATTCAAGAATTGTGTATCACAGTGTTGTTTTTAAATGGCCTTCTCTATTTCTGGTCTGGATGCCTGCAGATCTGATAATGAAGCTGTTTTGCCATGAGAGATGCGATTCTAAACCTCAGAAACTGGGACATAGGCAGAAATGGTGTACTGTCTCTCCCAATAACAGAATGCCCCTGCAAAATAAAAATCCAATAACCTAAAAATTTGAAAGCCCACAGTTCAATTTTCTTCCATGTTTTCAAGGAAAATGGAACACCAGAGCCTCATTTTGTCTTCCTCATCCAAACTCGACTTGGAAGAAAATTTGTTAGTCATGAAAAATGAATTGCTTAATAATGTAAGTGCTTTGAGTACCCAGGAAAAGTGCTATATATTTAAAAATAGTATAGTTAACAACAGAGAGAGACTACCCTAGGCTAATTTAATAGAAATATATCTATGCTGCTTTTTTCATAGATTCAAAGCTTTTTAAAATTATTTTTTATTTGCAGACTCAAAGCTGTTTCTGTCATTAAAACAATACAGTTTAAATAGAAGTCAATATACGAGTCATTTACTTAGTTGGGAGAAATTAAATGGCTGTAGTCAAGGCACAGTTCGAGAGAGAGGCAGTTTTTCCCCTCATTTCTAACAGCTGATTCAGGTGAGGCCGAATTTGTCATCATCTCAATACTGTCTGGTGATGCAATGTATTATTTTCTCTCTGAAGTGAATGTGGAAGAAACTAAAATGGCAGCATTTAGGTTGACATGGCAAGAAGTGGCCCGCTTTGATTCTGAATCACCAGTTATGAAGGGCTCAGACCAGGTTTTGCATCACCAATGGCCCCCCAATGCCATCACCAGCTGCCTCCTTGTATTTTCTGCTCCAGAAATGAATGGCTCCCATTCAGGACCACTTTGAATGCTGAATCATGTGAGGGGAGAGGAAGCATGAATGACTCACAGTTCTTGTGTTTGTTCTTTTAGCACAACATGCAAAGCAGGCATCTTCTGCTTCGGAGACATGTTAGTTGACCTCATTCATTTCTCTGCAGGTTGCGCAAATTTGAATAGTTCTGTAGAAACATATAACAAGAGTTATGGTGCATCCATCTCTCAGGATGGAGACCTGACAGGCTGCTTGTGTTTCTGTGTGTGCTACACATTTCTGGCAGAAGTGTGTGGGAGTGAAAGAGAGAGGGTGCACATGCAGTCTTTAAGAAAACACTTAACAGTATTTTTATTTATTTTTATATACCTATGTACCTCACCTTTAGAAGATAGTTGTCTTGTGAGTTCTAACAAAAGTAATACTTAAAATAGGTAGATAATTATAAATAAAAATGATTACATAAAGTAAACCAACAAACTACTTAAACACTAGGGGAACAAACCAGAAACCAACAGCAGACTACTTCAGCAAAATAACCCAGTACAACCTAACAGAATAATTGAAGGGAAATCCCTCAAAGAGTCCCAAAACTGAAAAACAGCTTTCACTGGTGTTGGAAATCCAGCAGTGGGGTGTGTGTGTGTGTGTGTTGGGTCCAATCCTGTCCAACTTTACAATGCCAGTGCAGTCTCCAGGTAAGGGAACAAATGTGCCAAAAGGCATAACACTCCCTTACCTTAAGGAGGTCTCTGTGACTGCCCCCTCCCACAGTAGGATGCAGCACATGCCCAGTTGGCATGCCTGTATCAACTCTGAAAAGCTGGATAGGATTTGACCCTGTGGCAATGTGAGGGCAGATGTGGAGCCACCTTTCCCCCAGAAAAGAGTTCTGTTGTTGGTAGCGCTGCTGAGATGTTGTCCAGAGTAACTCCCTGCCATATTTCAGATAGCAAGGGGACTTGGAGCAGAAAAAAGATCTTAAACCATGTGTAGGTTCCTCTGGAAGGATGGGATGGCTGCTTCTTTCTTATACATTTGTTTTATATAGGGTGATTTTATCTTTTTATTGATGTTGTTAGCTGTTCTGGGTGAACTTATCATAGAGTGTGGGGTAGAAATACTTTTAATGAATCAATAAGAGGACAGTCCTTGAAATCCCGTTGGACACTCAGTTTTCTTTGAAATGCATACCTGCTTTACAAGCGCTCTGATCTTGTTGTGTTGGTTTATTCTGCACTGTGCCTCAGCTCGTTGGCATATATACTCACTAAATTCTCACTTTACTAAACACATCTGTAGAATTCAGCTGTTACCTATGAAATCTTGGCCACGTTTTCACTCTTCTCTGTTTCCATGGAACACCAATCGGATAAAGCAGGCAGGAGGAAGAGAGATTGAGCTCCAATTTCTAGTCCTTTCCCCCGATCCTAGACAGAGAAAAAGAGGTATGGGCTAAGAGCCCAATCCTGTGGTCGGCAGCACGGAGCTGTGCAGCCGAGCACAATCGCAAACGTGCCATAAGGCACGTTCACAGGGCTCAGCCGGCCGGTGCTGGTCTAGCACCAGGCGGTCGCACAGCTTGGCAGTCTTCCAAACCTCTGAGCCACAGAACGGTAGGCGGGGACAGGGGTGGGGAGGAGGCGTTCTGGGGAGGGGTGAGGCTGGCGGGGGTGGAGGGAGGGCGGGGAGGTGGCATGACAGGGAGGTGTGACGCAGGGAGGGCGGTGGGCAGGAGGCATGCCTGCAGGAGGGATGGGAGGCAGATCCGCGGAGCTCCACTCCACAGGATCCAGGCAGCTCATGCAGGGCTGCGTGCCCTACTCAAGCGTCTTGGTAAAGTGAGTAGCCCCATTGCGAGGCTGCTTACCTTACTTGGGGGAAGGGAACAAACGTCCCCTTCTCCTGAGGCGCCTCCCGCAGTAGTGCAGGAGGCACTAGATTCAGCATCAGCCCTCCTCACTGCTGCTGAGCCTGGGAGCCCTGGGCAGCTCTGGATTGGGCTGCCCGTCACACACTAGATCAGTGGTTCCCAACCTTTAGAAGCTTTGGGACCATTGAGGCAAAAATTTGAATTGTCATGGACCACTTATGGCTCTGGAGAGTCTGGTCTCCTCCCTTTCTGGTGGTCCAACTCCCAAGCGCTCCCTTCATTGGAGCAGATGGAGAATGGCCTGCCCACAGCCACAGCTGACACTTCAGTGATTGTGGCTGTGGGCATTCCGTTCTCCACCCTCTTTGATGGTCCACAGGAGATTGATCAATTCCATTGTTTTGCCATGGAAAGAAATGTGATTTTTTTTTTCCTGAGACCTCAAGAACCCTTTTCAGAGTCTCATGGACTGCCTGTGGTCCTCAGACCACGGGTTCGGAACCAATGAACTAGATGCTTCAATTATTCACGTGTCCATGTATATATACTGTCTGGCACATAAGATTTCAGAACTGGCTTGTGAGGAGTCCTGAAACTCTGCAAGTGAAAGACTTACCTGGAAATGTTCTTAACAAAACCGCATTATTCCTCTTTGAAAGAGGAAGAACAGTTCTCTAGAATAAGATGCGAGCAGTTATGGCTCTCCCCTCCTCAAGAAGCTGCATTCTGACTCTGCTCGGAATGCTTTGTTGGAGTGTGTGACCTGGCTTATGCCAATGCTGGATGTGCTCACCAGTGGTCATTTTACGAGTAATAGAGAAAACAGAGTGTTTTCTTCATGTGCACACCCTGTGGGGAATGCGGATCAGTCAAGTGGGCAGGCCTCCTTATGCTCCTGAGCACCATTGGAGTCTGTGTTGCCCAGGACCCAGCCTTTCTTTTTTGCCTTACTACTGAACATTTAAAAACTACATATATTCACTCCTTCCCCCTTGTAACTGCTATGTAAACCGCTTTGCAAACTACTTTTTGTTGAAAAGTAGTATAGGTGTGCCCCCTTATTCAAGGGGATTCTGTTCCGGAACTCCCCACTGAGAGCCGAAACTACAGAAATGGGCAAATGCCCATCTCTGTGGTCTGGACCCTCCAGAGGGGCTTCTGAGCTTAGCAGGGGTCAGGTGTTAACTATGTAATCCAGCTGAGCTACACCTTCCCCAGAAGGAGCCCATGTGTATGTCTGAGCTGTTTCATTTAAAGCCTGAGGGAGCCTAAGCTGATTCTTTTTTGATCTCATCTATTTTAAAGAGAAAAACTGTAGTCAGTGCACATGTGCATCCTGCATATCTGATAAATATTTTTTTTTGCATTTGGATACTGGAATCTAAGTGCAAAATGTCACTTAAGAAGTAGTCTCCTTAGTAACAATAAAGGTTAATATTTGGATGATTCTGTCTCATTGTGCAAAGTGCTTTGCATATATCCAGGTCCTTACAGCTGTCCTGCAAGCCATTGGTTTCCAAACTGGCAGTTCCCTTGAACCTTGTCTTTCTTTCAGGGTGAGGGCCAAGAAAACCCTTCTACTGCCCTCTGGAGATGTATCAGGTGTATCTCTAGCAAGTGATTGGGCTTGCTTCATCTGTTGACTTTCTGCCAGGACACACCCCTCCCCAGTCTAACATTGAACTGAAAGGCCAAGCCAAAGTTTGGGCATGGAGACTAATTTATAAAGCCAGAATGTTAGACAAGGCGCTATGAATTTCTTAATGGTTTCGTAACCAGGAAATTAAGGTGATCACCTTAATTTCTGATTCCCCATGCTCTTTGTAGCACGTGTAACCATTATAAGCACCTTAATAGTTACTTATCTTAAATGAGGTTTTTTCAATATGCAGATGTCCATATAGTAAGACTGAAATTTATTTTCTTCCTCATTTTTATTCCCTCCTTCCAGGGCAGCTTATAATTTTAAAAAATGAATTTTTAAATTTTAATTTAAATTTTAATATTAATTTAATTTTAAAAATGAAAAATAATTTTAAAAATGAAAAAATCTGCTATACCTAAAACAATTTAGTAAACACCCTTATCTTGCAGGCTCTCATGAATAAAATTTGCATGTGTGGGAGCAATTGCATCGTTTTGGGTGATAGGTAATGGGAATGTTGCAATAGAATTTGTTGATGTCCAATTATAATTTAAACAAGCTGGAGGTGCTGTTAGTGGGTGGCCCAGTGAACTTGGGATGTGCTTTTACCCAGGCACTCCCCAAGAAGGACACGAGATAGAGGCTTGAGATGATTGTAATTTATTGAATTAATAAAAATAACCTGCAGCAGGAAAAAATTGAGCTAGTAAAAACCCCAAAGTGTGTTGGCCTCTAAGAGCTTGGGGGGAAAACGGCACTAGCTGTTTACTTCCAAAACCCCATGGACATGACATCCTGACTCCAGGCATCACCCCATCAGAGACAGGGTTAGCCTATCCCAGCCAACCCCCAGGGGTTGGGGCAGCTAGCCAGCGCTATCCCGCACAGGCTAATCCAGGGGTGTCAAACTCTTTTCATACCAAGGGCCAAATGGCATTCATGATGCCTGCTGAGGGCCGGAAGTGATGTTGTTAGGCAGGAAGTGATGTCATTACTCATAACCACAAAATAGCACTTTTTCTCACTAAAGAATTCTTTAACTTCAAGTGACAGAAGAGAAAACAAGCAAATCTTTATCATATTTCAAGACATGGGAGAGCCCAATTTTTGTGGGGGCTGCCCCTTTAACAGTAACACCTCAGCACTACTCAGCAGCTGAGAGCCTGAGGGCCAGATAAAAAGTTCCACGGGCTGCACCCAGCCACCGGGCCTTATGTTTGACACCCCTGGGCTAAGCTGTGAGTTGGCCCTTGCTTAACCAGTCAGGGGGCTTGCCAGCCAGCCTCACCAACCCAGACAAGTGTTGTCAGAGCGGTCCTGGCTCACTCCCTGACCTTGCTTACCTCAGCATGCATGGCACCCCCATTTCTGGCTACCCTGCCACACGGGGGGGGGGGTTTAGCCTAGCGCTTAACCCCCACTGCCCCACAAAAGCCGAAAAGGCTCCGTAGACTCTGCTGCAGGCCAAAAGAAAAATATATCAGCCCCAGCAATGAACAAAAATACACCTCTGAACAGCGACAGTGAGGAGAATATAATACTGGGTGAGAAATAAAAGTCCCACTGAGCTGAGACACAACCCGCCTCAGATATGCATCAATCTTCTGTCGGGAGATGTCAGCCGCAAAGGGGACTGACAGTTCCACTAAACCTTCCAGGGAAGCATGTCCGATCAGACAGTTACTATCCCCGGCAACCAGTTCTGAATCAGGGTGAGATCCCTATGGACTTGCTGCCTCAAGGACAATTACGAGGCCTCGTATGTCCTCTGGCACAAGTCATTCTCACCCAGATACACTACAGTTACCTGAGAAGGCGGCCTGATGTCCAATGATTCTCTCAGCAATGGGAGCAGTTGGCCCCAGGGAATAACCCTCTTGGTAGCCCACCACACCCTTGCCATGTCTTCAAAACTGAGCTGGGTGCTGAAGTTCAAGGCTGCTGCTTACTTCTGAGGAACGAGCAGCAGCGACCTGAAAATCAAAAAGGGAATTCAGAAACCCCACCTAAACAAGCATAAGCCAACAAAAGGGGTTACGGCTAGTGGCCCAAACAGCCCCCACACAATTACCTACAATATCAGGCTAACAGAACAAGGACCAACCAGGTCTAAACAACACCTGGGACCAGGCTGCAGCCAAGGGCCCGAATTGGGACACCCTTCTCTGGGCACCCAAGCCAAGGGGGCAAGGCCAAAGCCGACACCCCCAAATTGTAACACCCACAATGGGCACCCAAACCGAGGGGACAAGGCCAGAACCCACACCCCAACTGGGACACCCACAATGGGCACCCAAACCAAGGAGGCAAGGCCAGAGCCGACACCCCCAGTTGGGACACTGCAATGGACACCCAAACTATTACTTACCAATGTAGTATTTGTAGGCAGCCAACCACAACTGTCCAATCCTGTGAATCTCCTCCGCCAACAATCCAATGCAGCTGCAACTGAAGCTGTCCCCAGTCAGCCGACATAAGGCTCCCATAAGACTGACATAAGGCCCAGTCGGCCGACATAAGGCAGACATAAGACTGAAACCAGCCTCCGTACCGACTCTGACAGGGATGTCAGAGTCGGTACGGAGGCTGGTTTCAGTCTCCATGGGCTGGCGCATGTCCCTGTGCTGGCCCAGCTGACTCTAGAAGAGGTGCAAACATGCTTTATGGCATATTTGCGACCCACCTGGACCAGCGCAAGGTTTTGCACTGGCCCAAGGGCAAGCCAGGATCGCGCCCATAGTCTTACAAGTTTGGCTTCTAATGACATATCTGGTTTTATACGGTCCATCATTTCTCTGTTAGCTACTCTGGTTGTCCATAATATACATAGTTCAATTGCGTCAATTCTTCCTCAGTCAGAAATTCTTATTGTCCAACTTTCACACCCATACATCTTTATAGGGAAGTCTGTTGCTTGAACTAGTCTGCTTTTGTATTTAGGGTGATCTCTGCTTTTCCAGATCCATTCTTTAAATAAATGCTTCCAATTCCCTGACCATGCTTGTAAATATAGAGGAAAGAAGTTGCAGCAAGCTGTGCTCTATCAGCATCCTTGATTCCTTATTGCAGGGGGTCTCTAAACTTTTTAACTAAAGGGCTACATCAAATATCTGGCGCAGTGTCAAGGGCCAGAAAAAAAAATTAAATATAAAATTTAAATAAATACATTAGACATGGAACTTAGATAAACGAATGGGCTCAAACGTCCAGGATTTCTCCAAGCAGCAACATAGCCCAAGAAATAAACATTTAAATGGACCCCCCCCCCCATTCTCCTACCCCACTAGCACAACTCTGCCTGTGTTTGATCAACTGGGCCAGAGGTTCTCGAAATCAGAGACTGGCAATGGGCCGGGTAGAGGTTCGCTGCAGGCCACATATGGAGACCTCTGCCTTATTGGTATGAAATAGAAAAATCCTTGTGCCACAATATTTGAGTATTTTTCTTAAACAAATTTTTATCTGATTACACAAAAATATATGAACTGATTAGCTCAGGTAGATTTTGCATTGCCTTTGAATACGAGAAGCTGTCATTGTTTTGTTTTATAGCCCATCCCTACTTAGAAATAAGTCTTACTGATTTCAACAGCTCTTGTTTCCAAATTGTATACTTAGGATTGCTTTTTGTTTACCTTTTTTTGTTTGTTTTTTAGAAAAATAATTTTATGGACATGTGAACACAGAAGAGAAAAGCAAGTCAAAATAATCTTATGTTACTCAAAAAAGGTATGTTGTGACTTTGTATTATATGGCTTTTAAAACTGAATTTTGAAATATGACACATTTAAGGAGTTTATTTGATTTTCTTCCCCCTCACTTTTATCCTGCCTTTCACAATTATTCCAGGTAACAAAGCCTAGTAACTTAAAAAAAAAAAAAGACCTTTGGGAAAATTAAATTTAAAATACTAATTGACAGTGCAATCCTGACTTGCACTGGAGCAGGCAGGCCAGGAGGCTTGCGCTGTATCCAGCATGAGATAGGACACCAAATTGACTCAGCCAGAGGTAAGGAAAATCTTCCCCTTACCCCAATCTTTCCCTTACCCCGAATAAGCCACTGCAGTCCAGAGGTGGCACAAGTCAGAGGACAGCAAAGAGGCTTGCATCTGCTCAGAAATGGGGGTTGGGATCTGGCATAATAGCTGGATCTCACCCCACCCTCCCCAGACCCCTGCATCCGATGGCCAAAACAACTTATCTGGGCGAAGCTGCCTTGGAGGCTGAATGCAGCTCCATGCACTGGCACAGCTTCCTCCTGAGGAGGCTCAAGAGGCTGACCCTCCTAGGCTGGTGCAAGGGGTTTGCAAACATGAAACAGTCAAAAAATAAAATCAACAGCGGCTCACAAATAAAAAGCTTGGAGAAATAGGTGAGTCTTCAGTATTATTATTATTAACAATATTTATATACTGCTTTTCAACAAAAAGTTCACAAAGCAGTTTACAGAGAAAAATCAAATAACTAATGGCTCCCTGTCCCAGTAGGGCTCGCAATCTAAAAAGATGCAAAAGAACGCCAGCAGGCAGCAGCTACTCGTAGAAAAGACACTGCTGGGATGAGTACCTCTTTGAAGGCAGGCATTCCATAACCAGGAGCTATTGTGGAGAAGTCTCTTTTGCCCTGCATTTATATCAGCTGAGTCTTGCTTAATGGTGGCACACAGAGTAAGTCTCCCTCAAAGATTTTAATACAGGTGGAGCCTGTTTATGCTCATGAGTTCTGTTCCCTGACTGGGATTAAGGCAGGGATTAAGAAAAACGCATTGTGCTAAATTGCATAGAGTTACACAAATACGCTGCAGCCTGACACTTGGGGCTGGAAGGAAACTAAGGCAGCAGTTCTCAATCGCCTCCCCCTCCTGCCTCCTCCACTCTGTACTCAGCCCTCCCTGTTGCCAGCTGCCAGCTTCTTTCACAGGTAGGATGCTGAGCTTTTAAGAGACCAGTCCCATGCATTTCTACTCAGAAGTAAGCCCCATTGTAGTCAATGGGGCTTACTCCCAGGAAAGTGTGGATCAGATTGTAGCCTCAGAGCCCAGTCCTATGCCTACCTACTCAGAAGTAAGTCCCATTCTAGTCACTGGGGCTTACTTCCAGGAAAGTGTGGATCAGATTGTAGCCTACATCTACTTTGGCTTGCTGGGAAGACTTGCTTGCTGGGCTGTTTTGTTTGTGTAGGCTGGAGCAAGGAGAGCATGCACTATCTCAGTCTCAAGGGGGGGGGGAATTCAGCAAATACTCCCTGGGTTTTTTAAAGCAATCCCCTCTGTTACTACCGCACCTGCCCCTCTGTGTGAGTGAGTTCACCTTGCTGCACGTGTGCTGTCTACAGAGGTTTTCCGCCTCCCCCCCTTCCCCTCTTCAGCCTCTTTGCTGGCTCAGGGGCTCCAGGAATCTGACTGTTCCTTTGCAAGGGGAACCTCTTCAATGGCTATTCCCTGCCTGTTCAAGGCAGAGCCTTTTTGCAGTATTTTGGGCTGCCTGGAAATGGGGCAAAGGTGTGTTTGACTTTGAATTCCCCCCCCCCACCTTGTTCAAAGATCAAATCCTCAGGTAAAAAATTCGTGGATAAATAGGTTGCACCTGTAGATGGAAGACTGATATGACAGAAGGCTGTTTTTAATGTCTCAAGAGCCCCAGCTATACAGAGTGGTGGAGGTAATGGCTAGCACCTTTGAACGGGATGGGAAGCCTGCCGGTATAGTTCCTGCATGATGCAAGTTGTATGTTTTCTTCATGTGGACACCATCAGCAGTGTGACTGCAGCATTCTGAACCAATTGCAGTTTTTGAATAATCTTCCAGGGCAGCCTCTGGAGTGTGTTGCAGTAGTCCAGTTGAGATGAAACCACAGCATGGGTAACTGTGGTTAGTTCACATTTCTCAAGGAAGGGCTTCCTGGTGCACCAGCTGAATCTGGCCAAAAGTGCTTCTAGCCACAATTACTATCTTCTATGAGCAGGATAAGGTTTAAGAACACCCCAAAGTGGTGGCTCTGCTCTTTCAGAGGGAGTTCAACTCCATAACGAATGGACCGACCATTCTTGGATCAGATGTCCTACTGATCAGTATCTCCCACTTTTCTGGATTAAGTTTCAATTTGTGAGTTTAAATCCAACCCATCACTGCTTTTATCAACTGACTCTCTGGGATCAGATGACATATTATTATTATTATTATCTTTTCAATAAAAAAGTGCATAAAGTAGTTCACATAGTAGATAAAACTGAGTGTCATCTGTGTGCTGGTGGCATCTCAGCCCAAATCTCCAGACAAGCTCCCCAATGGTATTGCACACTGCTGAGAGTTCTGGCAAAACCAATAGAGACATACTCTTCCTATGTAGTTTTTGGCATAGGTAATCAAGAGCAACCAACAAATTTCAATTCCAAACCCAGGTCAGAAGCCAGACTAAAATGAGTCAAGGTAACCCATTTAATGCAAGACACTCTGGAGCATAGTTGCCACTGCATGTTCAACTACAACCTTCCCCCCAAAAGGGGAGATTGCAATCTTGCTGGTAGATGAATGAGTCCAAGATGATGAATCGAAGAAAAGCTTTTAAAGGAACGGTCTCATTACCACCCTCCACAAAACGGATGGCATTTTCCCCTCTCTAAGGGATGCATTCACAACCTCCTCTGCTCACCAGGCTGTTGCACTTTTATCAGCTAAGATGGACATGGGTCAGGAGCTCAGATTCTAAATCATAATAATACTGCAAATAACTTGGGGTCTAAGTTGGGACAGATATGAGCAACTTTGACCACAAAGTGTTGAGCATATACACTATCGTAGGCCACCAAGGATTCCTTCCTGGTCTTACAGGGGTGCAATATGTAACAACAGTCTTGCCATTTAGAATTGTTCTACTGGCCTGCACTAAATGGACACAGTGTTGGCAGAGAAGTAAATTCACTTTGCTGCCATCACTGCCCTGAAGTAGGTTCTAAACTGGACTGTAGCCTGTGTTTGGCTGCTCCATTGTCACACTTGTCCATTGTCCTTCCACTTCATCCAGCAAGGTCCCTGTGACCCATGCAAGGCCAGCCTGCTTATCCCAGGTGAAATTATTGAACAAAGCTTAACTGACTCACAATGTGGAGTGCTCTCTCACCGTTATTGTTAGAAATAACATTAGAGTAGAACATAGTAGGGTCTGCCTTGATGTATCAGACCATAAGTACATCTAGTCCAGTGTTCTGTTTCCTATTGTAGTCAGCTAAATGTTTCTGGAAGCTCACAAGCAGGGTATGAAATTTTATGGCCATCCCCTGTTGTTTGTCCATAATTGACTAGCTCTTATTATTGATTATTCCCAAGTAACCCTTTACATTTGCTTATGCCCGTACCTATGACTGCTATTCATAGCTATTACCTTCGTGGAATGCTAGTTCCGGCAGTGCTAGTCCTAATAGGATTGGGCCCTTAGTTTGGCAAAATCAGTTTCTCTTCCCATAAATACTTCAGAATGGAGCCCTACCAGAAAAACTTGTAAATCTTACAGTACAAATACCTTAGGGCCAAACTGGATGATACACAGGTTGTATGATTGTATGTTTTTTTTTTTTAAAAAAAATGTAAATAGCAGCCACATAGAGCCCCCATGTGGTGTGAATGGTGGTGTAGAAAAGGGGCTTTAACCATTTGCCCCGCCATGGTTCAAATCCTATCTCCCAATTAGCTGCTATTGGCCTCGGAAGGGAAGCTCACATAGGCACCAGTGACAGTTCAGTGTGAACTGAGGCATCATGCAGCTACTGTTTACAGCAAACAAATCTGCAGGGCACAATCTGCATATTATCTAGTTTGACCCTTAAGGCTACAGTCGTGTATACACTTACGTGGGAGTAAGTCCCATTGAATTCAGTGAGACAAGTTGGCAGTTTGTTCACCCCTTCAAATCTCTCTCTCTTTCTCTATCTTTTCTGGCAACAGGCCAATGGAAGCTGCTTTGGAAATTGTCCAAAAATGTGGTGGCTGTGTCATGGGCTTGTTTGTGCAATAGTGTGGGTAGCACACCTTGATGGAAGGAATTTGCAAGCCCTGTCATATGTATGGCGACCACGGCATGGCCCTTTGGATTGGGATTCAAATCCCAGGTTCAGCAAAGACAGGGTGGCAATATGCCTTTCAAGGATCACAGGTCTGCAGCTGAATGTCAGCCTCATTTTGACTTCTCCCCTGTGCAACTTTACTGAGCCTGTGTCCAAAGGTCATTGCAGCATGCATTTCCTCACTCTGCTGCACATTGCTGGCTGTTGCTGGCAGCAGTAGGGAAGCGCATGTTCCTGGTAACATTTAGATCCCCCCAGACAATGTCAATTCCAATTTAGTAGAGAGCATAGAAACCGAAAGAAAGTTCAGGTGCATCTGGATCAGTTAAATGGAAATTATTCTAATGGAGAATAGTAAAACATTTTCTGATTTTCTCTGTTTAAACCATAAGAAAATAAGAACTGATTAGGCCAAAGGTCAATCTAGGCCAGTTTACAACAGGGGCCAGCAAAACACTGTGAAATCTTTCTTGATCCATTAGCATCTCGTGCACACAGAACTTAAATTTGATCCTTAGCTCCTTTCTTTATATTCTTAAAGTGCTTTTTTTTATTAGCATCAGCATTTTAAAGTAGTCTCCCAGATTTATCTCTCTTAATACATCTCTCCCAGCAATGAGAATTATTTGAAATATATTGAAAAAATAATAAAGCAATTTAGCTAAAGATAATAGCAGACATGCACAGAAGAGAATTGCTTGATTTCTTTGGGAATAATTGAGGCCTCAAGACATCTCATGGAAGTCTCTCTACTAAATTGTATAAATGCAATTAGCTGGAAATTAATATAATCTTTCTGCTTTACAATAACGCTGGCATTAATTTTTTAAAAATCTGATACTCGGTAGCTAATTATGGAGACTGTGCTGTACATCAGTAACTCCTTTAAAAAAACATTATTTTGGTTTTCAAAATGTTCCTCCTGAGATTAAGCAATAGTTTTCCTCCAAATGTTAATAAGTGGAGAAGATATTAAAAATGGTCTTTTCTCTCCCTCTTCCTTTCTCAGACTGTTGGCTTAATCATGTTTGCAGTGTTGTAACTCTTTAATCAAAAGTTCTCAAGGTTCTCTCTGTGAATCTTACTTAGGCAAGAAAATATCTGTTGGAGCCTGTTTGTTGTTATGGCTTCCTTGCTTTGCATGACCAGAGGCAACTCTGGTATCAGGCCCAGGTTGGGAGTAGTCCTTGGCCCTGAAAGGGAGGGGAATACTTTGTGATTAAAATTTCAGTTTTTTAGCTGCAGGGGGTCCAGTGAGGATTAGGACTATGAAGCATGTAGGTGCATTGTTTAACCCATTCCCATCAAGCTTCCCTTGGCACCAGTGGGAGCTTTCCACCAGGAATAATAGTAGTTCAAGGATGCAGGACCACAGTGTGAGGAGAAACAGTTAAAAACCATCCCTAAACACTGCAGTCCTAATTGCCACATATGCGCGTGTGCACATGCATTGCCAAATGACATGTTTAATCAATCAATCAGTCCTATTTTATTTTATCCCTTATGTAGTTTATGTAGCTGATTATGTTGTGCAGCATTGTTTTTATTCTTCACTGGTCTGAGACCGTAATAAAGGTTTGATTGAATGCCATGTTTAATATGTAGCGTGGCCCTTTACCTTCAGCAACACAAGTGGGCTTCTCAAAGGCAATGTAGGAGCCCCTAATAAATTACTAGACCTGCTGTCTAGTTCCAGGTACTAGTTTACAAAAGGTCAAGTCAGCCAAGGCTGTCTGGAATGAGTTGTAGACCTCATAAGAACATAAGAGCCCTGCTGGATCAGGCCAAAGGCCCATCTAGTCCAGCTTCCTGTATCTCACAGTGGCCCACCAAATGCCCCAGGGAGCACACAAGACAACAGAAACAATCTGCGTCTCGGTGCCCTCCCCTGCATCTGGCAATCAGAGGCAGCCTGCCTCTAAAACCAAGAGCTTGCACATACCTACTATGATTTGTAACCCGTAATGAACTTCTCCTCCAGAAATTTGTCCAATCCCCTCTTAAAGGCATCCAGGCAAGACCTCCTGTGTGATCCAGACTGAACCTTGATCAGGACAGACAAAACCCACATACCTAAATCCTATTTGAATGAGATTCATGGTTTTTTCAACCTGCTAGAACGGTTTTGTCCAGATGAAACTGGTAATGGTGTGTAGAGCACAAATATTTACATCATTTACCCTTTATTTCCTAGGTGCCTGGAGCATGCAGAAAATATTCTTTTGTTTCAAGTTTATCACCTGAACCTTTTTATGAAGATATGAAACATCCTCTGCCTAAAAGTGGAATGCTTGGACTGAAAGAATACAGTTCTCTAGCACAAGTGGACCAGTAGGAAAACAAATAACCTTCCAACGTTCATTTTTGCATGCTTCAGAACACTCAGGGTTTATAGTTCTTGATTGTATTTTAAATGGTTCTGGAAGAGAGAAGTGCTGAAAATGGGGGATCAACAGATGTACAAAACTAACCATGTTGTTAGCAGCAATGAAAACTTATATTACCAGCAGCAGCACCTGAATTCCCTTCCACCTTTAAACCACAACTATGGAACACTGGCCATGGATGGATCTCAGGATTCTCCCCTGTCTCCTTCATTCCCTCATGATGCAAGGGAAAACATAGCTTTGAATGCTGGGTCCAAAGTTCTTGGGTTGATGGATTCTTCTAGGCAGACAAGCTGGGCCCATCTGAGTTCCGGAAACCACATCCCAGGAAGGAATAATCAGAATGTCACGTGGAGCTCAGCAGGGCAAGCCGAGCCAACTGATGGCTATGAGCACCTCTGTCCCCAAACCAGCGAAACCCGGCCACAGAAAATTACCAGTGGTGTTTTGCATAAATTGGACTCCTTTGCTCAAGTGTTTGCCAACCAGAACTTAAGAATCCAAGTCAACAACGTGTCTCAGATTATTCAGGTTCCACCTTCAGTGATGGAGAACGTTGGCGATAGCACACTTCGGCAGTTGCTATCTCAGAAGCCTGCTGTCGAGCAACCACCTGGGCAGAGATACCATCAGCTGCCCCAGCAAGTCCATCAGGGTTTTGCAAGCTCACAGCAAAAGCAACAAATGCACCTCCTGCAGCACCAGCAACCCCTCTATTATGAAGAGCAGCAGCATTTAGCCCACTTGCAGATGCACCCTGCAATGCACCAAGGGCAGGCTCACATGTCACAAGTGCACTCTCAGCACCTGCAGCCACAGCAGCTACAGCAGGATCAATACTATCTGCAGCAGCAGCCCCACCAAGAACAGCACAGGCTCTTGATACATGAAATGCAGCAGCAGCAGCAGCAGAGACAATGCCCAGTGCAAACAGCTCAGTATTATCCAACAGAGCCTATGATGCAACAGCTGCAGCAGCAGATGCAAATGCAACTTCCTTCCTATCATAGGGATCCTGACCAGAAGGCTCTACATGAGACTCACCAGTACTCCCAGGATCGGAGTCAACCTGTGCAGCTTATACAGCTCGGAGCAGTGCCTCCGTACTTCTATCAAGATCAGCAACAGTCATTCAGGCATTTGTATCCACAGAATTTATTGCAGCAGCCAACACCAGGAGATGCCAGTCAGCAAAACCATTATCACAGTGACAACAAGTCTCGGGCATTGATGGACTCGCACCTTGGACTTCCTGTGGCAGAGGGACCTGAGGGTCCAGCCCAGCAAGACTTGAATTCTGTTGGTAGTGGAGTCGCCCATCAACCCCTTGTATCTCCAGCGAGTATCCACATGAATAACAAAGGGCCCCAGCAATTGTCCCCCAGTGCAGTGTGGCCTCAGGTAAGCAATGCTTTGTATGCAGCGTTTTCAGATAGCCAAGTTTGGGAATAAGTGGTGTGGGTTTAGAACTAGCCTCTTCCACTGAAATGGGGTTCTTTTCAGGCTAGTAAGAGAAATTATTTCCCATTGATCTGTTTTGTGAATATCTTTTAGGATTGCGCAGCTACCAAAATAGGCAACATATTGTTAAACTAGCACTGTGTTTGTGGCATGGTGGGTGTGCGTGAGAATGAAGAGAGTTCATGGGGAGGGTGTATGCTTTGCACTCAGAGGCTTGTTGCCCCATAGGGTCTCTCATTGGGAGAGTGTGGAGATGATTTTACTCACATTTAATTTTGGGGTATTTTTTTTTCCTTTTTCTCATAGAAGCAAATGGCAGCCATTTGGTAGAAGGCAAAGGTGTGTGCTGAAGTGCATCATCAGGCTGGAGCTCAGTCTACTCCCAATGTATGTGGAGAGGGTCTCCCATCCAAAAAAGTAACAAAGACTATAGCCTAGGGGTGTCAAACATAAGGCCCTTGAGCCAGATGTGGCCCCTGGAGGCAATTTATCTGTTCCCCGTTATACAAGAGTAATTGGGTTTTCCCAGCATGATGATTGGTCTTTCTCATAACTTGAAAATATGAACAGGATCTGCACATTTTCTCTTCTGTCACTTGTAGCTCATGAGTTTCTGTGTGAGAACAAAGTGCTGATTTCAGGCCATCATCTGCCTAATGATGTCACTTTCTGCCCAGTGACATCACTTCCGGCCCTCAGCAGGCAGCATGAATGCTAACTTTGGCCCTCTGTGTGAAACAAGTTTGACACCCCTGCTATAGCCCATTTAGTGTGTCCCACAGAATTCAGTGGAAGCCACTGAAAGCCAGCATCTATCTGCACAGTGCCACCACTTCATCTGTATATCTGAGTTTTTTTCCTTATTGTAGCACCAGTGCGTGACCAAAGAGAGAGAGAAATGAGAACTATATATGTGTTGTGTGTGTATAACATACAGTACCTATGATATATGGTTTTTTCTCCCTTCTTTTTTTAATAGCAGATCCAGCTATCTGATAGCAGACTCCAGTCAGATTCTCCTGATCACAGGTATGTTTGTGATTTATAATTACAGGTGGAGCCTATTTATCTGTGTTAGTTCTGTTCCGTGACTGGCACAATTAACAAAAAATGCGTTGTGCCAAATTCCATAGAGTTACACAAATACACTGCAGCCTGACACTTCCAGATGGAAGGAAACTAAGGCAGCTGTAATCAATCCCCTCCCCTCTGCTCCATACTCAGCCCTCCCCGTTGCCAGCTGCCTGGCTTCTTTCACATGGGATGCTGCTCTTTTAAGAATCCAGACCTATGCGTTTCTACTCAGAAGTAAGCCCCATTGTAGTCAATGGGGTGTACTCCCAGGAAAGTGTAGAGAGGTTTGTAGGCTATATCTCATGCTTTGCTTGGTGGGAAGGCTTGCTTGTATAGGTGATTGCCTGCACCATTGGGTGGGGAGGTTACTTGTGTTGGTGATTGCCTGCACCATCTCAATGTGGGGGGGGGGGATTTGGCAAACACTCCTTGGGTTTTTTAAAGCAATCCCCTCTGTTGCTACCAAACCTGCCCCTGTGTGAGTGAGTGAGAGAGAGAGAGAGAGAGAATGTGCATGTGCATGTGCGCGCACGTGCGCTCCACCTTGCTACACGTTCTGGCTACAGAGATTTTTGGTCCCCCCTTCCTCTCTTCAACCTCTTTGCTGGCTCAGGGGCTCCAGGACTGTTACTGTTCCTTTGCAAGGGGAACCTCTTCCAGGGCTCCAGGGCTATTTCCCTGCCTGGGCGAGGCAGAGCCTTTTTGCAGTGTTTTGTGCTGCCTGGAAATGGAGCAAGATGTCAGCACAGGGCAAAGGAGGCAAATGTGTGTGTGACTTTCGGTTCCCTCACCCCATTCACGTTGAGACAGATCCGCAGATAAAAAATCTGTGGATAAATAGGCTGCACCTGTATATATATTTTGTATTGTATTGGCAACCTTCAGTCTCGAAAGACTATGGTATCACGCTCTGAAAGGTGGTTCTGGCACAGCGTCTAGTGTGGCTGAAAAGGCCAATCCGGGAGTGACAATCCCTTCCACACCGGGAGCAAATGCAGTCTGTCCCTGGTCTGTCTCCCTGGCTATGGGCCTTCCTTCTTTGCCTCTTTGCCTCAGACTGCTGGCAAAGTGTCTCTTCAAACTGGGAACGGCCATGCTGCACAGCCTGCCTCCAAGCGGGCCGCTCAGAGGCCAGGGTTTCCCACTTGTTGAGGTCCATCCCTAAGGCCTTCAGATCCCTCTTGCAGATGTCCTTGTATCGCAGCTGTGGTCTACCTGTAGGGCACTTTCCTTGCACGAGTTCTCCATGGAGGAGATCCTTTGGGATCCGGCCATCATCCATTCTCACAACATGACCGAGCCAACGCAGGCATCTCTGTTTCAGCAGTGCATACATGCTAGGGATTCCAGCACGTTCCAGGACTGTGTTGTTAGGAACTTTGTCCTGCCAGGTGATGCCGAGAATGCGCCGGAGGCAGCGCATGTGGAAAGCGTTCAGTTTCCTCTCCTGTTGTGAGCAGGGAGTCCATGACTCGCTGCAGTACAGAAGTGTACTCAGGACGCAAGCTCTGTAGACCTGGATCTTGGTATGTTCTGTCAGCTTCTTGTTGGACCAGACTCTCTTTGTGAGTCTTAAAATGGGTATTCCAAGATAGTGGCTTCTGTGCACCCCACATACTGGAATCTGTATGTGTACAGCCCAGATCATGTTATCTAGAACTTGAGGTGCACCTTCCTCACCTCTTTGATTGATGATTTTGGTAGCAATCAATTCAGTCAAGGTGTGGGATGTATGAGTTTGCAATCTTAGAGGGGAGTTTGGGGGGGGGGGAATGGGGTTGCCTATTTTAACTTTGAAATCTTTTGGAAACATTGAATTAAATCATATACCTTTTTGCAAATTAACATTTATACATAGTATTTGACAGAAGCTTTGTAATAATTTAAACCCTGATTCTGAACTCATTTACCCGGAAAACTGCTTGATTTTCAAGAGAGATCACTTCTGCGTAAATCGAATTTGCCCCCAACCTTTCTATCCCTGCGCACATCACAAAGTACATTGTATATGACTTTCAGGGGCAATCTCAATGCATTGTGCAGTCAGAGAACACTGGGAAGAATTGAGTGATGGGCAGGTGCTTGAGTTAATTCACAAAGAATGGTGTTTGGTGTGTTGTGCTGAATTCGCACATCACAACAATGCATTGCTAGATTTTGAACATCTGAAATTGTGTGGTATGTTTAAAATGCTTTTATTTGGAGATGAATTATAATGTCAGTGAGAAACATCTTTTTAAATAAAAATTACGTTTTCTTCATTTTTTTCTCTGTCTCTTGCATCAGCAGTGGTCACAATAAAGAAACTTTTACAGAGCCATCTGAAACAAAGAGCAAACTAACATGCAGTGTATGCTTGAAGGAATTTAAAAGTTTACCAGCTCTAAATGGCCACATGAGGTCTCATGGAGGGATTCGGGCATCCCCTATCTTCAGACAGGTAGCAATGTCTGATTTTTTTTTTTTGTCCTTCACCATTTCTTGCTAAAGTTTGCTGCTTGCTTTGCTATTTTATTTTGTTTTTAAATGGCAATAACTTTGCAGCTGATCTTGCTGTTGTCAAAGAAGTACGTCTTTCTCCAACTTTGTTTCAAGTATGTTATTTCTCCATCAGTGGAGATTCGTCCATGTAATGTTGCATAGACCTAAGATCTATGTGTAAGTTGAAACTTTTGCAGACTTCTAGGGGAAAGAGGTTCCTCACTATGAACACACCTCAATGGGCCCTTACTGCTTGTTCTGTTAATTAAGGGCAAGACCTCATTCGTGGTATGGTAGCATGCCATTTTTTTTTAAACCCTGGATCAAGTTGTCCTAAGGCATTTCTGTCCATGACAGGAGTACCCTTTCATGCTGCAGTTATCAGAAGGATAGCCATGTCTGTCTGTTGCAGAAAAAATGATGAAGACTAATAGATTTATTGAATTCTCTGATGAAGCGGGCTGTCATCCATAAGCACGTATGCCCCTATAGATCTGTTAATCTTCAAAATGCCACACGATTCTTTGTTGTTTATGCTACTCTTTAGCGTTCTGTAAGTTCACATGAGAACCACCTGTGGTTGAGGCTGAAAGCCTTTAATTGTCTGTACAGGAGGAAGGAGAGAACCCGCCACAGCAACAGCAGCAGCTGCCCTCAGAGGTGGATGGCTTCATGCCCATCGTCATACCTGTTTCTGTCCCTGTAAAGCATCTGTCGCCCGATCCCAGCAGACAGGCAACTGACAGCAGTGCCACAGTCAAAGATAAGCCTGTCTCAGATGATGAGATGCCTGTTCTTGTGAGGATGACTTTTTCTCCACCGTGTTCCCCTAAAGCAACCAGTCCATGTGCATCTTCTGTGAGTGTTCTCTTGCCACTAACTGTGCCATGGGTGTCTCATAAATCCCTTTGCCTTTTGAAAAGTGCTTCCTTCCAAGCATCTGTGTTCCAAGATGCACAATAAACTAGGTTCTTTCCCATTAATTCAGAAGCGTTAATTATTTCTGTTGATGCTCCAGCATTCCTAAGCAGAAACTAAAAAGGAAAGGGATTTATTCCCCATCAGCATTATTTGTGCTTGTTTGTTTTAATGTTGCCGCTTAAAACCATTTTCTGCTTGAGAATGGACAGACAGGGGGAGTACATTTTTCCTACTATTGCCTTCCACAGATCAATAGACTTTGTCCACTAATTATTCTAAGAACCATATTCCCCAAAAGTACTGTGTTGTGAAGGTCTTGAATGGTAAATTAAATTGACTTCATCCTTTTCCTTTCATTGGAATCTAAGTTAATGATACATGACCACGCTTTAGAAGAATGTGATAAATATCTCTGAACTCTTGAGAAAACAGTCTGTGAATAATACAACATAGGCTGCAATCCTAACCACACTTTCCTGAGAGTAAGCCCCATTGAACAAAATTGGACTTACTTCTGAGTAGACCTGGTTAGGATTGTGTCTGTAGTTGAATAATATGAAGTGAGTGACACGTGGATAGAAGTATATACATAGACCTGGTTCAGATGTAATAAGAAACTATGGTTGTACTTCTTGGTCTCTGTGTAGTCACACTAGTGACTAGTGACTAGACACACTAGTGACTAGTTGAATCTGTGCCGGCACAGGGCTTCTGGTGTGTTTTGGTAATGGACATTTATTTGTGGTTAGAGGAATGTAGTTTTTGTTTTTTTTAACCAAGTTCAGCATATGTACTCATGTTGTTTAAGATACAAGTGTCAATGTTGGTATCTCCTATCACGGTGTTCTTTTAAATTAGCCACTGCTTACTATTTGTGGAGCTAAATTTTAGTCTTTTAGTTGGAGGGGTGCAATGGAAAAACTGGGTTTCGCTGTGGACGACAAAGGTTCATCTCTCCACCCAGCCTATAAGAATTATGCTTTGGCAAATCTGTTACTGCCCAAGGAAATAAATCACTGAGTTGTTGTAAGGATCATTAATACTTGTAAAAAAAATTTTTTTGTTTTACATCCATGGATATCATAGACATAGTAAAAATTAGGACCAAGCTGCACATGACATAGTAGATCTATGAACAGGATCTCCTAAGACTTCAGCCATTTCTGCCCAACATTGCATATATGCAACAGGGATCAAATGTGTACACCTGTGGGCTTGGATGAAATGAGTTAAGTTGCAGGAAGAGTGATTTGGATTGGGACCATGGCACTAGGGAGACAGGTTAACCCCTTCCCCTGAACTGTTTTCCCATTTTAAACCAGATTCCCCAAAGCTTCTGTTTGTTACACTGTGCAAAATATACTGGTGTCATCTTGCCGGAGCTGGGGGGCATCTAAACTGAGGAAATGATATGGAGGAAGGGTTCAGCCCACCTGGCCCATCATTGTGGTCCTAAACCAATTCATTCCCCAGTTCCTGGGAGATATTATTCACAAATGTTCCATGTGCTGTCTTGTTTGGTCCCTGTTTTCTGTAAACTGGACCATTCCTTTGTCTCAGGGGCTCTTTAGTTTGTAGAAAGTTTCTTGACAAGTCTAAGAACCTTGTGCTGGAATAACAGGTATGTCATGTACTTCAAACACATTGTAGCTAAAACATTCAAATGCTGTAAACTCTCATTTAGGAGCTCACTCGAAAACTTCACCAAAGCATCACCAACTCTGAAGAAAGTTTCAAGCCTCTGCGAGACAAGAGAAAATACCGCCACAGACCTGAACCACTTTTCATCCCACCTCCTGCCTTCAGCTTCGGTGCCTCCCACTCAGGCGCTACCCTCTATCAAAGTCAGCTTCGCTCTCCGCGCATCTTAGGTGACCATCTGCTTGATAAGACTCATGAGCTCCCTCTTTACACACCGCCTCCTATGCTCAGTCCGGTGCGTCAAGGGTCTGGTCTCTTCAGCAGTGTTATCATATCCACTCATGGTGCATCTCACCCCCAGCTGCCACTCACTCCTCTGACACCCACTCCCCGAGTTCTTCTCTGTCGATCTAGTAAGTATGTCATGTTGCTTGTAAACATAGCTCATTTCTACATTGTACTTATTGCTATATAATGTAGTGCTCGTTCATGTTGCTTATGGAACATTTGGATCTGGTCTCTACCTCCACCAGTAGTTTTAGGATTACTGCTCACTTGTATAGTATCTCACATGCCCAGATATGTCCAACAGGGTTGTGTTTCTCAAACAGTGGGTCAGGACCCACTAGGTGGGTTGCAAGCCAATATCAGGTGGGTCTCCGTTCATTTCAATATTTTATTTTAATATATTAGACTTGATGCTACCAAGGTATTTGGGAAATGTCACAGATCTGTACTGTTAACAGGCTACTATGAAGATGCTTTTAACAATGATAGTAAATGGGACTTACTCCTGGCTAAATGTGGGTAGGATTGAAGCCTAGGATTGTTAAAACTTTCCCTGCTTGATGATACCACTTCCGGTCATGACATCACTTCTGGTGGGTCCTGACAGATTCTCATTCTAAAAAGTGGGTCCCAGTGCTAAACGTGTGAGCACCACTGCAATAGGGAATATAGGAAATGTTTAGGTGTAAGGTGCCCTGAAATATGTAAGAAAACCTTCAAGAGTGGGCAGGCTCATATGATGAAGACAGTCCTTTAAATACCTAGTCTGAATCCATGTAAGGCTTTAACATTCACACCAGCAACTTGAATTGGGCCCAGAAGTGAACTGGCAGCCAACCCAGCTTTTGTAAAAGGGGGGTTGCATACTCCTGAAAAGCAGCCCCAATCACACTTTGACTGCTGTAATTTGAACCAGCTGTACCTTCTGGATGGTATTCAAGGAGGCTTTTCATTGGGATGTAGTTGCACCTGGATGTAACCTTAATTCACCTCAATATTAAACTGAGCAGTGTTGGGGTGGGCTGCATAATCAGTAGCCAAAGGTTTTCTTTTCATGTACTGTAACACTAAGATTGCAGGTTGGAAATCGAATGTGTGCCTGCTCCAAATGTCAAAAACTAACAATGCACATTCAAACCCATAATGTGTTAGGCTGAAGATTCTAGACCTATGTTATCTCCACCGCCTCCCAAGGAGAAAGCTGTACCTCCACTGACATACAACAAAATTGAGGAGAGGGGTTGGCCTTTTCCAAGTTAACCTGGTGCTTGTTCTTCAGCCCTGGCCGCTGGCTTCTCTGACTAATACTTCAGGTTGATGCCCTCTGTCTATAATACAGACTGGAGTAGGGCCTTGTTAGGTACCTCAAAGCCCAAGTCACCTGCTGGATGACCACATTTGTTAGGTTCTGGGACATGATACTTCGGCCTCATCCTTGAGGGGTTGCTGGAAGGAAGCTGGCTCTACTGGGGCTTGTAGCTGGTGGTTCATGGACAGACTACCCCAACCTGATCCATTCCTTCCTGTCCCCACTTCTTCCTCCTGGTCTTCTGGGGCCTTCACTGCCATGGATCTTGGGCCTGGTTGGTCTTTCTCCAAGTGTCAGGATGTCCCAACTGTCTCTCTGGGGTTGGGGGGGACGTCATTCTACCCCTTGCCCCACACCTTGTCTTCTTCCTTGCCCTCCCATGTTCCTCTCTCTTCCTGCTCAGCTCCTTCCAGTCTCTGCATCTTTCCATCCTACTTCATCCTGCCTGCTCTTCTCTCCCCCTTCCTGTCAGCAGAGCCTCATTATAGTGCTGGTGCCAACCTCACCTTCCAACTGTGGTCTGTCAGGTGAGCACCATGAAGTGGGCAATGGCCTGCTGATTGGCAGGACTGTCAGTTGCCCAGAAGGGCAGCCTCTTCCAGCTGGCTGTCCCTTGCACCCACTGAGGCTTAGATCTTGTCTTCTCCTTGACGAACAAGTGTTCTAAAACACCAGTTTTTTTAATTTGGAGGAAGTTTTTTTTTTTTTTTAACACAAGAGAGCATTTGAACATTTTGACCCTCTCCCAAAATGGTATCCAACAACAGTGATACAGCATGGTTGAATCACAGATCTTGTGCTTGACTCTAAGACAGCCCAGCCTGCCCTGGTTTTTTACTGGTTCCCATCAGCTATGTGAATTGGTGGGGAACAGAGTGAGCCAAAGCAATTTGTATATGTAGACTGGCATGTAAGTGTGTAGTTTGTAAAGAAGCGTATATAAAGAGGGGCCCATAGTTCAGTGGAACTTTGCGTGCAGAAGGTCTTGGGTTCAATTACTAGTATAACCAAGTAGGGCTGGGAAGACTCCAATCTGAAACTCTCCACAGCTCCTATCAACTAGTGTAGATAATACTGAGCTAGATGGACCAACTTGTATAAGGCAACTTCATATACACATATACGTTCAAGAATCAGGAGTGTTACAATATTCTAATTTCTACTGTCGTGTTTTGTAATTTTGCACTTTGGAGATTCTTGGGATGTATATTTGAGCCTGTAGTGTAAAAAACCAGCCCGCCACCCCAATATCTGTTGGGGACAGAGGGGACTCTGGATGGGTATGGAATGAAAATAATGAGGATGCAGTAGATTCCATTTGAAGGGCACAGACATTTATTGTTTAGTGAGTAGAACTGCCATTCACTTATGGGAGGATATGCTGAAGAGGAGTTATGTTTTAAACCAGTACACTGTTTAGCATTGTTGCACCTTGTCTGAACATCCTTTCATGAACAAAGACAATGTACTTGCTTTTACCTTGGCGGATCTTTTGAGAAGGTTTAAATAGAAGACTCCTTACACAATCATTACAGGATCATGCCAGTAATCCTTACTAAAAGAATTGTGTGTATATATACAGGTTGCGTCTGATTATCCACAGATATTTCATCTGTGAATTTGTCTCAATGTGGCTCCCCTGAGCTGAGCCTGGATCAGGTCCAATCTGAAGCCCTCTGATCATGACCAGAACTCTACTCCTGTCTCATTCCAAGGATTACAGGTGCCAAGACCAGTGGATACCGAGGCACCACCTGTATGAAGATATAGATGAACATATAAGCACCTTTGTGTTGCTTTGGACCATTAGTCTCTCTGGACTAGTACCAACTCTGCCTGTCACCCACAAGAACCACTGACAGTCAGAGGTCTTTCCTGGTCCTCTACCTGAGCTCCTTTTAACTGGGCCTTCTGCATTCAAAGTATATCCTTCACAACTGACCTGTGGCACCACCCCATTTATCTAAATTTTTTTTAAATAAACAAAGCTTTCACAGAAGGATGCAAATGTTACTGGGTAAAGTGGAGAATGAACAAAGGTATGTTAGCAAAAGGAACATATGGAAAACTCTAAATTTTTCCTCTTGCTCTTTCAGATAGTGTTGATGGAGGCAACGTCCCTGTGACCCCAGGGCCTGGAGAACAGACCATTGATGTAGAACCGTAAGATGCACCACATACAGACAATGCTTAATATTCAGTCTTGCTCAGCAGACCCATCTTTGTTTACTTCCAGAGTGTGATTTTATTTGGGTATTAAATAGTGTATTTAATACCCAAATAGGTTATTAAATAGTGACTACGATCCAAACTACTAAATTGATTTTCCAGTTGAATTTTCCTTCTCTTTGTCCTCTAAACAACCCTGTGAGATAGGTTAGGCTGAGAAAGTGTCTGGCCCAAGGTCACCTAGGAGATTTCATGGCTGAGCGGGGATTTGAAACTTGGTCTTCCAAGTCTAAGTCCAACTTCAAAACCACTATACATGTTATGGAACACTAATTAAATCATTTTGTTCTTCCACAATCCAAGAAATTCCACCAAAACAGACTGCCAGAGTCCTACCCCTCTACCAGGTCTTTGCAGCCTTGAGCTGATATAAATCACTTATTAAATATGGAGCTTTTACTGTTCATGCAAATACATTGGTTGGGTTCAGACATAATTCTAAACCATGATTTAACATAGGCCCATGTGCTCCCCCTGCTCCTTCATGTAGGAAGAGAAGAAATTTGCAGCTTCTATATATGAGTTGGAACAAATCAAGATATTTATCATGTTTAGCATGTCTGAATTCAGCCGCTCCCTGGCCTTAAGTATTCAGCACCTGCTATCAATGAAAAATACCAGATACAGGAGTTGTTTTACCAAAGATCCGGTTCCAAAAGCAGGATCAGTGCCAGATTAGTGCTCAGCTCTGGAACACAAAATTGAGTAGGATGAAAGTGAATTTGTATACCATCTCCTGCTACAAAAAATAAACTCCCAACCTCGAATGGCATTTTTGCCAGCTGTTGTTATTTTTATATACCAAGGATAAGAACACCAACTTCCTGCATTTTTGGTTGTGCACTTTAGTGCTCAACTTGGGGGCAAAGATGTTCCAGGAATAAGGGATTTGTCTTTCCCAGAAGACCATTTAACTTGCACCGAACGTTCCCTCTTCCTGCTCTCTGTCCTGGCCACGTTTTTTTAAAAAATATGTAAGCAGTTGTTTCTTCTAGCCTAGCACCCCTCTTCTTAAGAATTTAGGCATTGGCCTTGCATCTTATAATGGTGTGTGTTTCTTTAATTTTTTTCAGCCGTATCAATATTGGGTCAAGATTCCAAGCTGATATCCCTGAACTTAAAGACACAGCATTAGTAGGGAAAGAGGATCACAAGGCAACTTTAGTTTGGAAACCATGGCCGGACTTGGAAGACAAGGCTTTCCAACAAAGAGGTACTCTGTTCTGCCTTAATGGAGTTTTTGTTTTTGAAGGTATCAATCAGGTATTCTTTGATATGCTTCATACTTAGAAGTACCATTTTGATATAGGCTTGAATCCAAAGGTGCTGTTGTGTGAGCAGACATTACTTCTACTCACACAAGATGAGTTCTCCAATGCAATGGAGGATAGTGTGCCTATACCTTCAGTTTTTGTAGAGAAGAGGGAATTTTGGCCGTTGTAGCTTTTCAAGCCTTTCCATGTTGAGCTGCACCTGCCAAAATTCCCTCTTCACTACCGTGGTTAAAGGTATAGGCACTCTGTCCTCCATTGTATCTGGTCACCCTGAATACACTTACTCTGATAGTGTTTACAAAAAGGTTGTGAAGACAAGAATTTAAAAAGTTATTGAATAAAGATGTATCTTATGATCGTTTACTATATTTTTTTAGTAAATTAGACCATACAGTTCTTAGGTAAGAATTACTGGTAGGTTGTTTTTCAGGATCTGGCCTTCAGTAAAATCAGACAAAATTATAGTCAGAAACCCCCTTATTTATCCGGGGGTCACAGAAAATTCCATGATTTCAGCTGAGACCCTGCCCTCAACTTAGTTGTGAGATCAGTATACTCGAGTATCTTCAGTGACTTTTCCCCCGTTTTTCTTTGTTTTGCAATGAACTGTTTGGTATTCTTTCCCCATGTTTGTAGCAACATGGAAGAGAGTCAATAGAGGAAGCTCTGTTGAGATTCCCCAGATCCCCCCTATTTTAAGCCACACCTTAATCTTAGCCTCTAAGGTATAGGCTTGAATGGAAGTGCTCAGTAGAAATTGCTTTTGATTAAAGTTTTAAGTTTGTTTTAAACCTTCTGAAGCTTGGTGATTGAAAGCAAGAATTGCTGCATTGGGTTTGTGTGCTGACCGACAAGCTGAATGAAATGCATAATATTATTTTGGATTTTCTTCTTCTAGTGACAGATCTGTTAAATATGTGTTCCTCAAGTGTTTTACCTGGTGGAGGAACCAACCTGGAATATGGGTTGCATTCTCTCTTTGAGGCTAAAGGGGACATGATGGTAAGATGAGTTTGTTCAAATCTGTCCTAAACTATGAATTTGCAGGGTGGGCTTATTCAACCACTGTCTTGGAGTCAGCTGACATGGGAATAGTGATGCTGGCTTATTTCATAGGGCTGTTGTAAGAATTATTAGAGCTGTGAATGCGTAGAAAAACAACAACACTATGCATATATATATATACTATGTTGTTTTTATTAAGTAGTAAGAACATAAGTAGAGCCCTGCTGGATCAGGCCAATAGCCCATCTAGTCCAGCTTCCTGTTTCTCATAGTGGCCCAGCAGATGTCTCTGGGAGCACACAGGACACCAAGATACAAGGTCTTGTTGCCACTCCCGTGCATCTGGCATTCAAAGATAGGTTACGTCTAAAACTTGAAGGTTGCTACAGTGATCATGATTTCTAACCTGTGCTGGACCTTTTCCTCCATAAATCTACCCAGTCCCCTTTGAAAATCATCTAGGCCTGGTGCCATCACAACATCCTGTGGCAAAGAGTTCCACAGATTAATTATGTGCTGAGTAAAGAAGTATTTCCTTTTGTCTGTTCTAATTCTCCTGATGGTCAATTTTCATAAAAGAAGTCTGGTTCTCTGCAAGAGGGAAAAGAGCTTCCCTCTATCTACTCTATCCATCCCATGCATAATATTACATGTCTCAATCATGCCCCCCTGGCATCTTCCTTCTAGACTTAAAAGTCCCAAACTCCTTAATGATGATTAAGGATTTGGAGATAGTTCTGCATGAATTGTTTTGTCCCTCTTTGTCCTGCAGGTTGCTCTGGAGATGCTTCTTTTGTTAAAACGATCAAGAAAGAAATGTCATCCTCTGGCAAATTATCACTATGCTGGTAAGTTCCTCTACAGATGGTGGTAAAGAGCACATGTTAGTTTATGTATGGGTCTGGGTTGATGGATGTGTCCACAACAGAAATGCACTTGTCGGGTGCCATCTGCTGAGCATTCAGAGAAAAGAAAGAATAGGAGTTCGGCCACCTAGCTGCTCAGGACCTGGCAGGAGAGCTGCATCTTGCTATTTGCAGCCACACAGAAAGCCTATGAAACATCTTATTTCCATTTAAAGCTTTTTAAAGCTAAGCCCTCTTCTTGACCACATGTACGTATTATTAGTTGCCTCCAACCTAATACTGACTGTTCCACTGGTGAGCCATTGAAGACTTCTATACTGTCAGGGCTCTTATGTTCTTATGAGATATGTACCACTTTCACTTTGAGAATGCAGGATATAAACTGAATCTTAAATAAGATTAAATGATGTCTGTGCAAGGTCATCCTCCTGAACCTGTTCCATAGCAGAGGTAAAAGGTAATGGGCTACATTTTCCTATAGTGGGGAGAGAGTATATTTGAGCATCATACCTCCCACTCACTCCAGTTGCACAGCTATGCAGATTTGACTTGTCTGCATTCTTGTGTGGGAGCAAGCCCCTTCCAGTCCCTGTCTAGCCTTGCTCCAAGGCATGGGGCATTGACAGAGCCCCTCCACTTTATTGCTGTTATGTGATGGCAATGAATTTGTGGAAAACTAGCAAATAGGCTACAACTTTGCCCGGTGTAAAGAAAAAGAGTTGAATACAAATTATTCTTACCTTTGCATCAGGCTCTGACAAGTGGACGCCCGTTGAAAAAAAGCTGTTCAATAAAGCACTATCTACTTATAGCAAAGACTTCATTTTGGTACAGAAAATGGTAAGATGATCTCGATTCTTTGGTCTGGCATTTTCTGATCTTTGGGTTACCAGTTACTTCTTATTAAAAAAACTAGGCTACTGGTGGACAACCAAGACCATTGGTTGTATCCTGTGAAAGTTATGTAGTTGTGACTAGCAGCCCAATCCATCCTGCATGGTGATGCAGTGATGCTAATGGGACAACTGCTGTATCCCACAAGGGAGTTTTGATCTCTGGAGGCCTCTTTGGGACAAGGGAACATTTGTTCCTTGCCCCAGGGTAAATCCCTGTCAGCCTAGTGGATGTACTCAGACCTGCACCAGTGATATCACCGGTGCAAGTCTGCATTGATCTGTGAAGGCAGATCATGCTCATGAAGAGGGTTATGTTTTGGTGTGTGCCACTGTTGTTGAAACCTCCCCCTTAGTGGCCCCAGTCTGCCCCCATCACCACCCCATTCCATCCACTCCCTACTAATTTGTGGTGGTGCGTGTCCGCTGACACATGAAGCTGGCCGCTCTCAGCAGTGGCCAGCTCACGCACTTTGCTGGGTTGCATTCTGCAACTGCTGGAAAGTGCTGCCAGAATGCTAATTCAGGTGGCACAGTGCGCTAGTAGGATTGGGCCATAAGTCCCATTGAAATGAATGGGTCTCTATATGTAACAAATAACTTGAGTCATTGATTTCAGTAGTGCTTAGGCATGACTAGCTTTAAGGTACAACCCAGTGAATGTTCAGGAGGCTGTAAACTGAAAGAATTCTACACATTTGAGTTCATGAGATGCCCCAAAGGCTTCGTTTATTTATGCTCATGTTGAACATGAATTTATTACTTAAATTATGGGGGGGGGGAATAGCCACTGTTGCAAAGCAAACTGTTGAACTGTTATGTAGTAGATTGCAGAGAGCTGGGTTCAAGCCCCCCACTCAGTCATGACAGTCACTGAGTGATCTTTGGACTGTCATAGTCTCTCTCTCTCTGTCCAAACCACCTCACCGGTGGTGGTTGTGAGAATGCCACAAGATAATTCCCATGTATGTGACCCAGAGTTCTGTGGACAATGAGTAAGATAAAAGTGCATTTATGTGTGTAAATTCTTCAAAAGGCCAATTTGGTCCAAAGCCCATTTTGAACTTTCAGTCTTGCTTCTAACCATGGAGCTGTGATGAAGTACACCATGTTTACCAGCACATTTGTGATTAACAATTTTGTTTTGTGCTTATATCTATTGTACACCGAACAATAAACTGATGTGGGAATATCTGGATTATTTGGTTTACTCTAGGTGAAGTCTAAGACAGTGGCACAATGTGTAGAATACTACTATACTTGGAAGAAAATTATGCACTTAGGACGGAAGCACAGAACACGACTTGCAGAAGTAAAAGATGAAAGCCTGGTAAGCTTGTTGGAGCTGATATTGTAGTCGCAAGATAGCTTTTTTGCATGCTGAAACCTTGCCTGTGCTAGAAGAACATCTAATATTTTTCTTTTCAATCGTACATCTTTAGTAGTAGAGGCTGTAGTGTATAGATGCATCAGCATACAAAATTGGTGGTGCTTTTTCCACATCTGATGTACAGGGAGCATGTTTTTCTGAAGTAGGAAAATTGTTTCAGGAGCAACGTTCATACAGCTTTGAGGGGCAGGCTAAAAGCACCTCACCACTCTCATTGTAAATGTATCTCTTCAGCTTCTGGGTTGTGCTCTGAAAGTGAAAGTCTGCAAGCAGTGGAGCTATGAACTCATCACCTCTCTAATTAAAGGTAACCAGGAGTAGAAGAAAGAAGAGGTCCTTTAAGGCAAGGAAAAGTGTTTCTCAGAAGTCATTAGACTTCTGATGTTGGGGAATCTTTCCAAGGGATCAAAATACTTTGGAGTTGCAGAAGGTCTGTGTTCATCTCATGACTGAGGACTTCAGAGTCACCTGCCTCACACCTAGGGCACACAAGGGCTTACTTTCATCAGTCCAGGGTGATTTGTTTGGTGAAGAAACTCACTGAGAATTTGTTTGTTGTTCAGCCTTTCCTTAAAATCTGTTTAAATTTCAGACAAGTGGAGAAGATGATGAATTGGAGGATGAGGAGCAGGCAGAAGATGACAGAAAATCTACAAAAGAAGAGATGGAAATTCAGAATTCTCCTGACCCTCCAACTATTGCTGTTACTGCACCCATTAACCTGCCTTCCCTGCACAGCCTCACGCTTCCTTCAACTTCATTTACCTGTGAAATGCCAGACTGCGGAGCTGTAAGTGTGATTGATAAGATTGGAGGGGTCAGTAGTTCAGCAGTACAGTTATACTTTGTATGCAGAAGGCTGAACTTGAAAAACACTCTAAACCTTGCTTTTGAAGCTGAACTAGATGGCACTATAATCCAGCAGATCTTTTTTATAGGTTAAACAAGGAAACAAGCTGAACAATTAAGCAGTATACCATTGAAAGTACTTGATATGTACTCCTGTTTTTGTTCTGTACTTCTGAGAGTTGCCTTGTGGTTTTGTTTGGTTTTGTTTCTCGCTCTCTAGATGTTCAGTTCCAGACAAGCCCTGAATGGCCACGCTCGCATTCATGGTGGTACGAATCCTGTGGTGAAAACCCGCGGTGGAGGCTCTGGCACAAAGCAGAAACCCAGTTCTCAGAATGAGTACTGCTCAGTCAAAAGTTCCCCAGCTCACAGTACGACAAGTGGCGAGACTGACCCACCTACAGTTTTCCCTTGTAAAGAATGTGGCAAGTGAGTACATTTTTGTCCATGGTATATGCAAAGTTTGTTATTACCTGAGATTTAATTTCTTCGTAGGAAAATAATTAAACAAGGTTCTGATTGCGTTTGGAGCCTCCAGGTGACCCAAATCCACGGATTCCAACTTCCGTGGATTTTGTTATCCCCAGAGGTTCCGGGAATGGAACCCCCGTGAATAACAAGGGCTGACCTATACTCTTAAGACATAAACTTTCAAATGCCTGAACCTTCAGAAATGCATATTTGAATGCTGATAGTCCTCTAAATAAGATGGTTGGCATTTACTTTTATATGTCTTAAAAGTTGGAGATCACTCTACAGTTGTAAAGAGATATGTCTGCTTGCAGGCATTGGGCAGCGCAATCCTAACTTGCACTGGAACAGGCAGGATGGTGGGCCTGCGCTGTATCCAGCGCAAGTTTGGGTCTGGCTGAGGCTTGACCCGAAACAAAGGGAGAAAATTCCCCTTACCTGGGGAGAGTCACAACAGCCCCAATGGGGGAGCAGCCTGGAACTGCCCTGCACCACCCAGGAATGGGGCCAAATCCCAGCCCTTCTTCCCACTCCCCGCCCACCCGCGGTCCCACCTGCTGCCCACCTCCCCCACCCCGAAACTCCTCCTTCCCATCTCCTCCCCACCCTCCTCAGACCTCCCCCGACCCACTCACTGGCCAGTCTTGGCTGGCATGGACTCACCTGCTGCCATCACTGTGGAGGCTGTATCTGACCTCCACAGGCTGGTGCACCTCCATGCACCAGCACAGTTTACTCAGAGGGAGGCGCAAACATACTTTTCGGCATACTTGGGACCCTCCCAGGCCAGTGCAAGGGACTTGCACCTGCTGAGTGCATCTTTAGGATTCTGCTGTCAGAGGCCTAAAAGGGGAGTTAGGGGCAAGACGTTGAGAGGGTCTCCCTGACATCAGTAGACACCATCTTTTCAGCAAAATACAGAAGAGTCAGAATCGCACAACTGCCACTTCTTCCAAAATTCCCCAAACTCACCCACATGGATTGTGCACATTCATGATGCTGCCTGAAAATAGATATATGCAATTGAATGCTGACATTTGCCAAAGATTGGGTCTGCACTCTTCCTCATGTTCTCAAATTGCTCCTGAATTTTTTCCCCTTCTTCTTTTCCACAACAGGATGTTTTTCAAAATCAAAAGTCGCAATGCTCATATGAAAACACACCGGCAACAGGAAGAGCAGCAAAGGCAGAAAGCCCAGAAGGCTGCCGTTGCAGCTGAAATGGCTGCCACTATTGCAAGGACTACAGGGCCAGCTGGGCATAGTTTGATTCCATTGGATCACTTGGACTTGATAAAACAGGTTGAACAGGCAGAAGGCCTGGACAGTGATGTAGTTCAGGAATTGGGAGAGGTAATTGACAACACTGAAGTGATAGACCCTGATCTCTTATTAGACGAAGAAGACACAGAATTACTTCAGGATGATGTTGAGCTGTAGAAGAAACAAGACCATTCTATAAAATCAGGATGCCTGTGGAAAGAGCTTTCTGCACCAGGAGGGCTAAGTGTTTAAATCCTTTTTTTTTTTTTTAACTATTTGAATAGTTGAAAAAAGTTTTATCTTAGACTGTAAAAGCAATTCTGAGTTGTTACCATTTTTTAAATAGTAAGTTAACATGACTTTGAAGCATTGAAATAATTAAGTTGTTCCCCTTTTTTACAGGTATTTTATCTCATATTGTGGAAACTAATAAGTAGAGGGAAGTTCATGTTCTTGCTTTTCATATCCTTTCAGACATTTTCACAAGAAACCCCCATTTCAAATTCTTTAGCTCCTCAGGGTTTTCCTCCCCTCATCCCAATAAGTAGAATTTGTGTTTAATGCAGTGCCATCATTATACTATGGCTGCCAAATAACTGCAACCAAGGCTCATAAGGAATAGTTTCAAGTGGTGTGATAATTGACAGCCAACACATGGCTACCATGGAATGATTTGGTGGCTTCTTCAAGCTTTGCTGCTTGGTTAAAATGTGGAGTTGGATCTGCTCTGAGCATTCATTGCTTTTCTCTGGAGACACTGTCCTGGGGTAATCAAACAACTGAGGGAAGTGCTGTCTCAAGGCATAGAAAGCTCTCCACCAAGTGAGGGTTTCCAAGGCATCTTTATATTTCCTCTAAGGTGTGGGCTGCTGCCATATTTGCTCATGAAGGCTTGATGGCATGTTCTGCTCTGCTTAATTCTGAAGAAACTGGACCAGCCAGAACAAATGAGAACATCTAGATTAGACCCCTATGGGTAAGCTTTCGATTTCATCAAATCACCAAACCAAACTGCTTTACATTTGCAGTTTGTCTGCAAGCGATGTTAACTTACAATGTGCACTTCAGAGCTTCCATTTTTAGAAGGGATAATTGGTGAAAGCAGAAGTGTTTTGTGCCTGAGGACTGAAGAAAGATGGTTCTTTGAATTCTACTTCTGTCTGCAGAGCTGATAAGGGACATCTCATATTCTCAGACTAAGGAAAGCTGGCTTGGATATGCATTAATGGTTGGAATGCACTTAAATAGCTCCTTTTCGTAAAAGTAAATCACGTGTGTTAAAAATATTGTCCTTGAAGGTTTAGTGGTTTTCTTTATGCTCTTAGTTGTGTGGCACCTGCCACTCATCTAGTGCTCCCTCACAGCCAGAAGGAAGGGGGGAGATGTCCGGCATTCAGTAAAATAATAGTCTCTTTTTCTTTTTTAATTTGTCCTTCAAAGCCCTAAAGAAATGATCATGTGCCATCTTTTTGAACTTGCACTACACGAAAATCTAGTTTGTCTCTGATGATCAGTGTTTTTCAGGATGGTTTCTATGGCCCAGTGGCTCATCTATGTGCGTAAGTGCTCTGGCAGGCACACAACCTTCTGTTCTTGTTAGTGCTACTCTGTTCATTTTTGTGAAATAGCCATACACCAAATACAAAATAGGGTAATTCCTGCATATGGAGAACCCCATGAAGTTTTGAATTGTGGCCAAAGAGTTTTAGAAGTTGCCATTTAGTTTTTCTAAATCTTGGCTGTTTTTCTAAATCTTGGTCGACAGTATAAATATACTTTAGCTTTGAGGCTTTCTGCCAATAAATTCTATGTTCTGGCTCCATAGATTTCCACTTTGAAGGTTTAAATCCCAGTGAATTTGAGAAACTTTGGAGAACTTAGATTGGAGGTTCTAAAACCACCAGTGCAAACTCTTCTTAGAATATAACACTGAAAGTTTATCAGGTTTCTCATTTGGAAGTGGTGAGATTCAGTTTTCTGAGATTATTCTTATTGCATTTTCACTTGTTGCTATTTTTTATCAACCTGTGAGGCTACAAACTTAAATCTAAATTTATTTTGAAGAACATTATGATCCCCCCATTTGCTGTGTTTGTTTGTCTGCTTCAGAGGTTGCTAAACTCGTAATTGCTGTCCATCAAAAAAGAGGTCACCGTTCAGACCAGAGCTTACTGCTCTGCCTCTGCACTGCGTATATTCTCAGTAGATCTGGGCACCGGGACACTCTGGGCAGTCGTGTCTGTTGCCCAGCATCCTAGAAAGCTGTGCGACAGGACATTCAAGCAGTCGTGACTGCCCGGAGCATCCCGGTGTTCATATCTACTGAGAATACATGAAGTGTAGAGGCAGAAGGGAAAGCTCCGATCACAAAGCAGAGGTCTTTCCCCAAACCCTGGGTCTGGCTCTCGGGCCAGGATTTAGAAAGCCCTGGTCTACATGTACAAAACCTGGGATTTAAAACATAGGAAGGGTAATGTTTTGTATTCACTTTGCACTAAATAAAGGAAAATCAAAAGCTCACCCTTTTTCCCAGTGTGCTTGGTCACAGTCTAGCAACATGGTGGTCCAACACATGAACTGCGGACTGCATGCAGATCCTTGTGGCACTTTTTGGCAGCTCCTGAAAGTCCAGCCACAGCCCCCCCACCTCCTCCCGCTTCAGCAGCTTTTACATCACCCTGCCATGCCTTGCCAGTTTCTCCTTTGGAGAAGGAGAAGGCAGAATGGTGCAGCAGGGAGATCAAAAATGCCCCACCACATCCACTGCTTGCTTCCTGAGCCTGCCGAATGACTTCATCAGCTCAGAACATGGAAATAATTGATGGTGACGTCATCACATCAGCGCCAATTACTTCTGAGTTGGCACTGTTGGGGCGTCACACCAGGATTATGCCGCCCACTGTTGCTATAAGTTGGACTGCCCTGGCCTAGCAAGTCAGCATGGTTACCTTTGGAATGACTCAACTAAGCATTTGACAACTGTTTTCCTTGCAATTGGAATTGGAATTATTCTCCAGGCATGACTTTCTGGATCACAGTCATCATTTATAAATGTGCAAATGTACACAAACAGCCCTGAATATCTAAAATTCCTTTATCCCGTGATTCACATAGGCATAAATTTTTTCTTAATAACCAGGGTATATATGCCACAAAATAGGTAGAGTGAGTTAGCTGGCTAATTAGCTAAAGAGGGGTTTTTACTGCAGAAAAATAAAGATGTTTTTATAGAAATTAAAATGGCCAAATCCTGGAGTTTGCTATGCCATTAACCCTTCAAGTTAGGGTCTGTTCAGATCATTGAAATATCTCATCATGGAGCATCCCGAGCATCTCCAATATTGCAATAGCATGAAGAAAATTCCATCTGACCCAGTACATTTCCAGTTTCAGCCACCACAGTGATTTGTTGCTAAAGAAACATGCCACCATGTTCATGTAAACTGCTGCCAGGAAGCAATGGTCAGACAGCAATTTTCTATATAACTGCTCAGATCAGAAAGATCAGATGAGAATTTACACCCTCCATATGGCTGGTGTCCCTGGAAGATTTTAAGCATCTGAACTGACTTGGACTGGTGTAATGAATTATACATGATTATACTCTGATAACTACAGAGCAGCTGTTCACATATTCCTGGCAAGACAGTCCTTGGCTTTTCCAAGGTTGATTCAAGAATCTACTCTGTGTTATGTTAACTAACTTCACCTGGTTTTTATTTGGAAGAGTTTGATGTACTGCTTCAGAGCATCTACCATTGCAATAAATCTATGTAATTTGTCCCGCTCAAGTTTCCCATGACCCCACAAGGCTGATAGAGAGGAGATACCCCATGTTATCTGTGCACTGTGTGAGATGTCTCAGGAGAAAGGATACTCTTCTTTTGCAGGGGTCCTTCTTGTCTGACCAGCTGAGCACCACTGGCACCAAACTGATCACTGAAAATAAGATAGCTTGCAGACATTTATTTCCCTATCACCAAGGGTTAGCTAACATGGCATTGCTCATGCAGCAGAGGGACAGTGGCTGCAGTGATGGAGGTAGCATTGCCACCCCCTTGCTGGTGGGCAGCTCTGTGCCCTCCGCCAGCCTTTGTACCTGCCAGGCCTTCTCCTGCTCCTCAGGATATCAGCAGCTGCTCCAAACCATTTAAATAATAACTGGTGAATCTCACTCGGATCCAGCTTAAAATAGCAAGGCTTTTAAGACTATATTGTCAGATTAAATACTGTTAATAATACTGAAAAAGCACATTAAAAACAGAAATAAAATCATCTCTGGCATACTCCTTTAACAATATACCTCAAAGTCTCACTGCCAGTACAGCAAATATTACAAAATTCTTGCAATTGCTAGCTTAAGAAACATGTTTTGGCAGATAGGGTACACAGTATATCAATTGTCACATACTATAGTGTTCAAATATTAGCTGGTTCTTTAGTGGGCCTATACAAAGATTTCAGAACCACAGGGTATTATATCTAAATAGTTATAAAAATGAACAATCTCTAAAAACTTTTTATTTAGCACCCATAAAATAATTATTGAGCTAATGACATGGCTTAAAATAACCAAAGAGAACATCAAACTAATTCCTGAAATATTGATACTTGGGCAACTTTTGTTTGTAGAGTTTATATTTCTAAAAGTTGCAGGGATAAATATTACCTAAGTAAGATTCACATGTTGGCAGAAAATGTGGAACTTTTGTTGCCGTTGTTAGTGGTTCATGTTTATTGCAGTATGGTTTCAGTAGTGAATTAGTTTAAAATTGTACATAATAAAAGAAAATATATATATATTTTATGGAGAAATCTTATTTTTCAGGCATATTTAACTTCTGTTATATTGTTACAGAAAAGCTGTAAATAATTTTTTGGAGTTGTAGTGTGGTGTGTAAAATGTTCTTTGGGAAAATAATAATGAATATTTTAATGAAGTTTTTAAATTTTTTTTAATAAACCTTTGCCTGTCATGGCTTAATTGCACCTGAATTGCATGTGAGTTAATTGCAAGATGTAATTTATTCAGGTTTGCACTAAAATGCTTAATTTCATAATATTTGACATAGTGGGTTTTTCCTTTCCATTGGGGTGGGAATGGCATGTAACAAAGAGCACTATGTATAAAATATGTTGGCTTTTTTCTTTTTTTATTGACAAATAATTGTATTTGTAAAATCAAAGGGAAACTATGTAACAGTTTGAAAAAAGGACAGTATTTTATACTTTTGATAAGATGTGCTTTGTTAATTTTTTTGTTCATGTGATGAAAAATTTCTTTTAAATAAATTAATCTGCATTTAAATTTGTAGAGTCATTAAAAGAAAATTGTTAAGATTTATTTATAGCATGCTCTCTGATATAGAATAGAAATGAAACTGTAATCACTACCCTATACTGGCATCTACTGAAGAACAGTCCCCATTTACAAAGGTCCTTTTTATATGACCAGCTGAGTTGTGGTGGTGGTGTACCGGATTATGAGCTTTGATCCATGCCCTTGATGAATTTGCCTCAAGCGCAGTGCTAAAACAGCTTCAAGAAAGGTCAGTCCTGCACTTGGAGAGTGTGTCAATTTGGAGAAATCCTCCAACCAGCCCATCCTAATCATGTTGGAGAGACACATAGGTGCATGTCTTCCCCTGCTCTACTATCTACATAATCATCCAGTTTGTCTTGTGCAATTTTGATCAATATGATTATGTGATGGTGTGATAGACAAGATGTACTTAAGCTCCTCTTACGCAATTGTGGACCGGTGGAAACATAATTCAAACTAGCCCAGTGTCTCCATTCTCCTATCTATGGCCTCTTCCTGTTTGAATTTAGCACACAGTATGACAAGCATGCGAGAGTGGCAGTGAAGAGGAACTGCAGTGCCAAGGAAATGCAAGACAGTCTCTGCTTCAGTTTAAGAATCTTTCACACTGAGGCCTTGTTGTTGTACAACAGTCTGTGAATGTGCAGTGCAACCATATATCTGAGCACTAGGAGGAGGACTACCAGCTGCTCAAGTCCCCTGCCTGTGCTTTGTTTAGAGATAACTCACTGATAGCTTCTCCAAATATAGCTGCGCCATCATCACCATCAAAAGAATCTCCTGAGGGCCTGATAGTCAACCTAAATGATGTTTAGGTTCAGATTAACAAAGTTTTTGGGATCGCATTTGCTTCAACTCCATGGGTTAGCAAAAGGTGCTATTTCTCAACCAGTGGTAGGGGTACTGCCAGTGGTACTTGAGGTAGTGTCCAGTGGTACTCATGGGACCCCCATACCCTACCACCTGGCAGCAAGACCAGCAATGCAATGTGACAAGGAGCAGTAGGAGGCTCGGTAGGCAGAGCTCCAGCAGGCAATTTTTGCACGCTCCAAAGTGTCACCCCATCTACCTAGAGCTTTTTACTGGTGTTTGTTGCATTGCGTCTGGCCTCCCAATCTGGAAGTAACCTGAGATGACATAACTGCCAGTTACTTCTGGTGGTACTTCCAATAGGTGGACCATGCAAAGTGGTGCAATGGGGGACAAATGTTGAGAAACACTGGCATCCATGTCAGCCCCAACTCTATCCCCTTAGCAACGTGGAAATAAGATTAAACAACATTGTAAGGTGGTTGTATGCCACCCACTCAACTCTTGACATCAGCTACACAGCTGTACGCAGCTACAGTGTGGAAACAATACTCCACCACAGAACAAGCAATTATAAGTAATGAACTACACCCATCAGAGTAAGTGCATAATATCAGTTCACCTGAGCCATTCTTCTGCACTATGGAGATAATACTGGATAGTTTGTTTCTTCCTTGTGCAGGAAAAATTTGTGGGCAATTTGAAACATAGTTTCAAAGTCATCGTCATTGTTGTCCCCCTGGGAAGGCCTGAGGTTTCAAAGAGATGACCATCTTGGGTTCTGTTGTGTATGTTGTTTTCCTACAGCTCTACCATAAGAACATAAGAACAGCCCCACTGGATCAGGCCATAGGCCCATCTAGTCCAGCTTCCTGTATCTCACAGCGGCCCACCAAATGCCCCAGGGAGCACACCAGATAACAAGAGACCTCATCCTGGTGGCCTCCCCTGCATCTGGCATTCTGACATAACCCATTTCTAAAATCAGGAGGTTGCGCATACACATCATGGCTTGTACCCCATAATGGATTTTTCCTCCAGAAACTTGTCCAATCCCCTTTTAAAGGCGTCTAGGCTAGACGCCAGCACCACATCCTGTGGCAAGGAGTTCCACAGACCGACCACACGCTGAGTAAAGAAATATTTTCTTTTGTCTGTCCTAACCCGCCCAACACTCAATTTTAGTGGATGTCCCCTGGTTCTGGTGTTATGTGAGAGTGTAAAGAGCATCTCCCTATCCACTCTGTCCATCCCCTGCATAATTTTGTATGTCTCAATCATGTCCCCCCTCAGGCGTCTCTTTTCTAGGCTGAAGAGGCCCAAATGTCGTAGCCTTTCCTCATAAGGAAGGTGCCCCAGCCCCGTAATCATCTTAGTCGCTCTCTTTTGCACCTTTTCCATTTCCACTATGTCAAATAACAAGTTATTTTTACAAATACAAGGAGAGGTATCATGGCATCAGAGAAGGAGTCTGCAGAGTTACCAGATAGAAAGTGGGCCAGAGTGCCTTCCATGTTGAGCTGCAGCTGCCAAAAGGCACTCTGGCCCACATTGTATCTAGTCACCCTAAGTCTGCAGACAAAGGAACTATAGCACAGTACATTATAATGTCTAGTACTTCACTCTGTCAACACCAACTTGAGCGTTTCACACACCAGCAAACTTTATGGTGTGGCATTTTGAGGGAGACACACGGAGAGAATAAACTACCACAGCAGCCTGTCCCATGATCTTGAGAGGGAATTTTGGAGTTTCTGTTAGACTCTCTATATATTTTTTTAATAGGAGCCAAAGTGGGAGATGCCGGTGTGTCTTCCCAGAAACCAAAGGACACAGTGCTTTGTGCTGAGCTGTCACTGCTGAAAGGGCAGCCTGCATCATAATCAGGCTGTCATATGACCAAGATTTGTGTATTTTCTGTCATTCGCAGCTAATGAGTTCCTAAGTGAGCAAAAAAGTGTTGACGGGCACAAGCCTAACCAGGTCAACTCAGACGCAAGTCCTATTTTGCTCAATGGGGGTTCCTCTCAGGAAAGCGTGGCTAGGACTGCAGCCCAAGTCTGCTTCGTGACATCACTTCCTGACTAGTGACATCACTTTGGCCCTCAGCAGGCGTCTTGACTACTGTCTGGCCCACTGCATGGAACAGGTTTGACTCCCCTGCACGAGAGACGCAGTGGGAGCGAGGAGGGCAGTTCCTCTCCTGCGAAGTCAGAGGAGCCCCCCTTGCACAAGCGCCTCTTCCCCAGGTCGGGTTAGGGAGCTCTGCACGTGGCCTACAACAACCTTGCAGTGTAGCTTAATCTTTCCCTGTTGCCAAGGGAGCGGAGGAGGAGCTGGCATGGAGGGAAAGGCTTCCAAGGAAACAATGCATGTCTACGCAGAAGTAAGCCCCATTCTAGTCAACGGGCTTACTCCCAGGCAAGCTGGCTAGGAGTGCAGCCTAAATGGCCCCAGGGCTGCACTCCCCACTGACCTGCATGCAGTCCAAGGAAGCTCTGCCCGGACCAGAAAGAGCGCGAGCTGCTCCCCCTCCTCTCCTCTCCAGATGCCGCCCAATGACATCTCTGCTGACGTCTTGCCCGTCCTCTCTGGGCGTCTCTCACTCTCTGGCCACGGAAAGAAAGAACCGGAAGCGGGAGTCTCTGGGTCGGTCTCCCACCCCAGGAGGGCTGAGCTCTATGATGTCATGGTGGCCGGAAGTTCCTCTGGGCAAGATGGCGGCGCGGAGAGCCTGGAGCTGTCTCTGGGGCCGCCTGCGGCAGGTCATCGCGGGGTGGCTGCAGGCGGGCTCGTGTCGCTGGGCGGGGGCGGCTGCCTCAGGCCGGGAGTCCGCGTGGAGCAGGCGCGATGCAGCTCCACAGTTTGAGGCTGCGATCCTGTGCATGCTTTCCTGGGAGTAAGCCCCATTGGTCAGAATGGGGCTTACTTCTGAGTAGACACTCAGAGGACGGGGTCTGGGGCTGCACTCCTGTCCACACTTTCCTGGGAGGAAGCCCCGTAGACTCTAATGGGACTTATTTCTGAGTAGACATGCCTAGGGAGGGGCTCTGAGGCTGCAGTCCTAGCCGCACTTTCCTGGGAGTAAGCCCCATTGACTATAAAGGGACTTACTTCTGAGTAGACAGGCACTCCTACCCACACTTACCCCATTGACTATGATGGAACCTACTTCAGAGTAGACATGCCTAGGGTGGGGCTCTGAGGCTGCAGTCCTATCCGTGGGCAGCCACAGACATGCAGAACCATGGCGAGCACCACCCTTATCACTTTTGATGGGGACAGTTTCCACTCCTTCTTGGCAGGCCCCTTGTTCCTTGTCAGCTGCTTATCGGGCAGAGCAGGGATGCGCGATGGGTGGGGGGGCAGGTGTGGCAGAGCCTTCCTGCTGGAGGAGGTGCCCAAGTGCTCACAGCCCATGCATGGGTTGTGAGTGCTTGGGCACCTCACATGGCGGCGGTGGTGCTTTTCGAAGGACCAGTGGGGAGGCTGTGCCTCACCTGCCTCCCCATCCACCACATGTCCCTGAGATCAAAATTCAGCAGCTAAAATTGGGCCTGTCTTGCAGCAGTTAAACATATAAGAAAACTACCAGGAGAAGAAAAAGTTCACAAACTAGTACATGTTATGCCCATGGTAATATTGCAGCTGCTACAGTAGTGCTGCAGCCTGGTGTGGAAACTAACTATATCGCTTTCCTTGCCTTTCACATTATTGCCCTTGTAGCTTCTACTGCCTCAGCTAATGTGTTTACCAGGCCAACAATAGCAAAGGGATCCCTGATGCTGCAATAGTTCTGTATTTGTTGGGAAGTGAGGTGTATGTTCTCTGGATGGATGTGCAGCAAGCCCAGTTAGACCTGGAGACAGCATATAATACAAGGACTTCAGCTAGCAAATGACTTGAAGTACTGTGGGACTGGCAAATATACATCAGCAAATGCAATGAGATTACCAAATCTAGAAAACTATGTTGCTGTTTATTGACTTTTGTTTGAATGTGTTCTTATTTAACTAAAGGGAAAGTTGCAACTCCTAGTTGATTTCTACAAAATCATTTTATATAAAAATGTAACATACATTTCCCTTCACTCTTTATTCTCTAGGGGACAGAGAACGTTCTTATACCTAGCAGACTATTACTAAAAAAGCATACCTTCCTTCAGTAAGTTTCCAGCTTTCACTTAAGTTTTTTAAATAATTATTTTCATTTATTACAATTATAATTAAAATGTCATTCCCCCTCCCCCTTTTTTTTTCTTTCCAGAAATAAGCATGTGATGTGGTTTCAGTTTTCTGGAGCTCACACTGATATTCAGCAGTCTAACAAGAACCCCTTGGTATGACTGGTTGTAAATTTCTACTAATTAAGAGAAGATCTAACATTTGGCATTAGAGTATACGTCTGGATATAGCAATGTTTGTAATGCTATAAACATGTTAATTTAGACTAATCGAAAATCAAGTTCTGAAGCCTGATGTCTGTGAAATGTGAAGGCTGACTTGCTTTTTCCATGCCTGTTCCTATGCCTAGGTGTTGTCCTATCCCAATTTCCCCTATCCTGCCGACTATGCCAATTTGTCTTGCCCAAATTCTCCCCATCCTGCTGACTCCGCCAATTATTCCAACTCCCTTCTAATGCCCACTTTTTGGCAAATTAACACCCTCCTTTTCCAAGAAAAACAGCTGTGGTGTGCAAAGAAATGAACAAAATTTCTTATCAGTTGAGCAATTAACAAGAGTTTATTGCTACAGACACTCCTGCACATCCTCTTGTCCAGAGGCTTTCCCTCCCCAAAACTCCACTTAACTCAGTGGGTAAAGGCCCAAATCCTCCAGTCCAAGTCCAATCCAATCTTCAAAGCACAGTCCAGTCTTCCCAATTCAGTCTTCTGCAGCAGAGTCTCTCCAGCAGTCTCCTCTCTAGCAGAGTGTCTCCTTCAGCAGGGTCCTGGCAGTCCTCTCTTCTGTAGGTCTGGGTCAGGTAGCAATTGCCTCTGGGTCAGGGTAGCTCTGTCTCCTTCTGAAGCTGCCTTTTATCCTTGGATGTCTCATAATCCATAAGAACAGCCCCACTGGATCAGGCCATAGGCCCATCTAGTCCAGCTTCCTGTATCTCACAGCGGCCCACCTGTGAGCTACCTTGTTAGCCCCTTGTTAAGTCCAAATTAGGCTCAGGTGTGCCATCTCTTCAGTCCATGTCCATTCAAAGTCCCATCAAGGTCAAATGAAGCTCAGGTTCCATCAGAGTCTCCATTGGCCTTGATTGATTTCAGCTGTGGAGCCAGCCCTGCCCTTCCCAGAGCTGTCAAACAGCTGTCAACACCACATCATCCACCTGATGATCTTCTGATCTTCCATTACAGGTGTCCATTTCAGAAGCTCCAGACACACTATATAAGAGACTGGCTGTTTTAGTTAAAGGTCATGACAGAATTGTGTTGGACAGTTATGAATATTTCATGGTGCTTGCTGCTAAAGAACTTGGTCTCTCCATTGAAAAAGTGTAAGTAGTGTTTTCTGTAGTTCTGCAGTCATCCTTCAAAGAATCAGCTAACTGCCAGGATTGTATGTCTTATTTCATTCTGTGCTCCCAAATCTTAATAGAGTTCTACTGGCATTACAGTAATAAAATGGAACTTCACAAAGCACACTAAAAATATGCTATTTCCATTCATCCACTTATTACTTA